>NC_091748.1:10167961-10808507 GCF_043380555.1 Nothobranchius furzeri | reverse complement strand
TTGAAACGTTCAGATCACTTACAACTCAATAGATTCCACCTTCCTGTAACGTTTCAGCCTGATTGGACCTTGTTTTCACACAAATGAACCCAGAATGATGTGAAATTGTGCTTCGTGCAACATAATTCTGGGTGCCATTTACAAACCATAAGTGCTAATGACTCCATTCCTTTTTGTCGTTGTAGGGGCTGTTGATTGGAGAACACTAAAACAAACCTAACCTCTCTAGGACATTCAGAAGCCAAGTTATAAGCCCACAAAGGTGTAACTGGACTACTTCTTTAGAGGGACACCAGGCCCGGTGACCTTTGGGACAAGGTTTTACCCCCTATAGGAATGTGCGATCATCTTGAAACGTTCAGATCACTTACAACTCAATAGATTCTACCTTCTTGTAGCGTTTCAGCCTGATTGGACCTTGTTTTCACACAAATGGACCCAGAATGATGTGAAATTGTGCTTCGTGCAACATAATTCTGGGGGCCATTTACAAACCATAAGTGCTAATGACTCCATTCCTTTTTGTGGTTGTAGGGGCTGTTGATTGGAGTACATTAAAACAAACCTGATCTCTCTAGGACATTCAGAAGCCAAGTTATAAGCCCACAAATGTGTAACTGGACTACTTCTTTAAATTGACACCAGATCCGGTGACCTTTGGGACATGGTTTGACCCCCTTAGGAAAGTGCTATCATCATGAAACGTTCAGATCACTTACAACTCAATAGATTCTACCTTCCTGTAACGTTTCAGCCTAATTGGACCTTGTTTTCACACAAATGAACCCAGATTGATGTGAAAGTGTGCTTCGTGCAACATAATTCTGGGTGCCATTTACAAACCATAAGTGCTAATGACTCCATTCCTTTTTGTGGTTGTAGGGGCTGTTGATTGGAGAACACTAAAACAAACCTAACCTCTCTAGGACATTCAGAAGCCAAGTTATAAGCCCACAAAGGTGTAACTGGACTACTTCTTTAGAGGGACACCAGGCCCGGTGACCTTTGGGACATGGTTTGACCCCCTATAGGAATGTGCGATCATCTTGAAACGTTCAGATCACTTACAACTCAATAGATTATACCTTCCTGTAACGTTTCAGCCTGATTGGACCTTGTTTTCACACAAATGAACCCAGAATGATGTGAAATTGTGCTTCGTGCAACATAATTCTGGGTGCCATTTAAAAACCATAAGTGCTAATGACTCCATTCCTTTTCGTGGTTGTAGGGGCTGTTGATTGGAGAATATGAAAACAAACCTGATCTCTCTAGGACATTCAGAAGCCAAGTTATAAGCCCACAAAGGTGTAACTGGACTACTTCTTTGAATTGACACCAGATCCGGTGACCTTTGGGACATGGTTTGACCCCCTTAGAAAAGTGCTATCATCATGAAATGTTCAGATCACTTACAACTCAATAGATTCTACCTTCCTGTAACATTTCAGCCTGATTGGACCTTGTTTTCACACAAATGAACCCAGAATGATGTGAAATTGTGCTTCGTGCAACATAATTCTGGGTGCCATTTAAAAACCATAAGTGCTAATGACACCATTCCTTTTTGAGGTTGTAGGGGCTGTTGATTGGAGTACACTAAAACAAACCTGATCTCTCTAGGACATTCAGAAGCCAAGTTATAAGCCCTCAAAGGTGTCAGTGGACTACTTCTTTAAAGTGACACCAGGCCCGGTGACCTTTGGGACATGGTTTGACCCCCTATAGGAATGTGCGATCATCATGAAACGTTCAGATCACTTACAACTCAATAGATTCTACCTTCTTGTAACGTTTCAGCCTAATTGGACCTTGTTTTCACACAAATGGACCCAGAATGATGTGAAATTGTGCTTCGTGCAACATAATTCTGGGTGCCATTTACAAACCATAAGTGCTAATGACTCCATTCCTTTTTGTGGTTGTAGGGGCTGCTGGTTGGAATTCATTAAAACAAACCAGATCTCTCTAGGACATTCAGAAGCCAAGTTATAAGCCCACAAATGTGTAACTGGACTACTTCTTTAAATTGACACCAGATCCGGTGACCTTTGGGACATGGTTTGACCCCCTTAGGAAAGTGCTATCATCTTGAAACGTTCAGATCACTTACAACTCAATAGATTCTACCTTCCTGTAACGTTTCAGCCTGATTGGACCTTGTTTTCACACAAATGAACCCAGAATGATGTGAAATTGTGCTTCGTGCAACATAATTCTGGGTGCCATTCAAAAACCATAAGTGCTAATGACTCCATTCCTTTTTGAGGTTGTAGGGGCTGTTGATTGGAGTACACTAAAACAAACCTGATCTCTCTAGGACATTCAGAAGCCAAGTTATAAGCCCTCAAAGGTGTAACTGGACTACTTCTTTAAAGTGACACCAGGCCCGGTGACCTTTGGGACATGGTTTGACCCCCTTAAGAAATGCTATCATCATGAAACGTTCAGATCATTTACAACTCAATAGATTCTACCTTCCTGTAACGTTTCAGCCTGATTGGACCTTGTTTTCACACAAATGAACCCAGAATGACGTGAAATTGTGCTTCGTGCAACATAATTCTGGGTGCCATTTACAAACCTTAAGTGCTAATGACTCCATTCCTTTTTGAGGTTGTAGGGGCTGTTGATTGGAGTACACTAAAAAAACCTGATCTCTCTAGGACATTCAGAAGCCAAGTTATAAGCCCACAAATGTGTAACTGGACTACTTCTTTAAATTGACACCAGATCCGGTGACCTTTGGGACATAGTTTGACCCTCTTAGGAAAGTGCTATCATCATGAAACGTTCAGATCACTTACAACTCAATAGATTCTACCTTCCTGTAACGTTTCAGCCTGATTGGACCTTGTTTTCACACAAATGAACCCAGAATGATGTGAAATTGTGCTTCGTGCAACATAATTCTGGGTGCCATTTAAAAACCATAAGTGCTAATGACTCCATTCCTTTTAGTGGTAATGGGGGCTGTTAATTGGAGTACTCTAAAACAAACCTGACCTCTCTAGGATATTCAGAAGCCAAGTTATAAGCCCACAAAGGTGTAACTGGACTACTTCTTTAAATTGACACCAGGCCCGGTGACCTTTGGGACATGGTTTGACCCCCTTAGGTAAGTGCTATCATCATGAAACGTTCAGATCACTTACAACTCAATAGATTCTACCTTCCTGTAACGTTTCAGCCTGATTGGACCTTGTTTTCACACAAATGAACCCAGAATGATGTGGAATTGTGCTTCGTGCAACATAATTCTGTGTGCCATTTAAAAACCATAAGTGCTAATGACTCCATTCCTTTTAGCGGTAATGGGGGCTGCTAATTGGAGTACTCTAAAACAAACCTGACCTCTCTAGGATATTCAGAAGCCAAGTTATAAGCCCACAAAGGTGTAACTGGACTACTTCTTTAAAGTGACACCAGGCCCGGTGACCTTTGGGACCTGGTATGACCCCCTATAGGAAAGTGCGATCATCATGAAACGTTCAGATCACTTACAACTCAATAGATTCTAACTTCTTGTAATGTTTCAGCCTGATTGGACCTTGTTTTCACACAAATGGACCCAGAATGATGTGAAATTGTGCTTCGTGCAAAATAATTCTGGGTGCCATTTACAAACCATAAGTGCTATTGACTCCATTCCTTATTGAGGTTGTAGGGGCTGTTGATTGGAGTACACTAAAACAAACCTGACCTCTCTAGGATATTCAGAAGCCAAGTTATAAGCCCACAAAGGTGTAACTGGACTACTTCTTTAAAGTGACACCAGGCCCGGTGACCTTTGGGACCTGGTATGACCCCCTATAGGAAAGTGCGATCATCATGAAACGTTCAGATCACTTACAACTCAATAGATTCTAACTTCTTGTAACGTTTCAGCCTGATTGGACCTTGTTTTCACACAAATGGACCCAGAATGATGTGAAATTGTGCTTCGTGCAACATGATTCTGGGTGCCATTTACAAACCATAAGTGCTAATGACTCCATTCCTTTTTGTGGTTGTAGGGGCTGTTGGTTGGAGTACATTAAAACAAACCTGATCTCTCTAGGACATTCAGAAGCCAAGTTATAAGCCCACAAATGGGTAACTGGACTACTTCTTTAAATTGACACCAGATCCGGTGACCTTTGGGACGTGGTTTGACCCCCTTAGGAAAGTGCTATCATCATGAAACATTCATATCACTTACAACTCAATAGATTCTACCTTCCTGTAACGTTTTAGCCTGATTGTACCTTGTTTTCACACAAATGAACCCAGAATGATGTGAAATTGTGCTCCGTGCAACATAATTCTGGGTGCCATTTAAAAACCATAAGTTCTAATGACTCCATTCCTTTTTGTGGTTGTAGGGGCTGTTGATTGGAGTATACTAAAACAAACCTGATCTCTCTAGGACATTCAGAAGCCAAGTTATAAGCCCACAAATGTTTAACTGGACTACTTCTTTAAAGTGACACCAGGCCCGGTGACCTTTGGGACATGGTTTGACCCCCTATAGGAATGTGCGATCATTATGAAACGTTCAGATCACTTACAACTCAATAGATTCTACCTTCTCGTAACGTTTCAGCCTGATTGGACCTTGTTTTCACACAAATGGACCCAGAATGATGTGAAATTGTGCTTCGTGCAACATAATTCTGGGTGCCATTTAAAAACCATAAGAGCTAATGACTCCATTCCTTTTCGTGGTTGTAGGGGCTGTTGATTGGAGTATACTAAAAGAAACCTGATCTCTCTAGGACATTCAGAAGCCAAGTTATGAGCCCACAAATGTGTAACTGGACTACTTTAAATTGACACCAGATCCGGTGACCTTTGGGACATTGTTTCACCCCCTTAGGAAAGTGCTATCATCATGAAACATTCAGATCACTTACAACTCAATAGATTCTACCTTCCTGTAACGTTTCAGCCTGATTGGACCTTGTTTTCACACAAATGAACCCAGAATGATGTGAAATTGTGCTTCGTGCAACATAATTCTGGGTGCCATTTACAAACCTTAAGTGCTAATGACTCCATTCCTTTTTGTGGTTGTAGGGGCTGTTGATTGGAGTACACTAAAAAAACTGATCTCTCTAGGACATTCAGAAGCCAAGTTATAAGCCCACAAATGTGTAACTGGACTACTTCTTTAAAGTGACACCAGGCCCGGTGACCTTTGGGACATAGTTTGACCCCCTTAGGAAAGTGCTATCATCATGAAACGTTCAGATCACTTACAACTCAATAGATTCTACCTTCCTGTAACGTTTCAGCCTGATTGGACCTTCTTTTCACACAAATGAACCCAGAATGATGTGAAATTGTGCTTCGTGCAACATAATTCTGGGTGCCATTTAAAAACCATAAGTTCTAATGACTCCATTCCTTTTAGTGGTAATGGGGGCTGCTAATTGGAGTACTCTAAAACGAACCTGACCTCTCTAGGATATTCAGAAGCCAAGTTCTAAGCCCACAAATGTGTAACTGGACTACTTCTTTAAAGTGACACCAGGCCCGGTGACCTTTGGGACATGGTTTGACCCCCTATAGGAATGTGCGATCGTCATGAAACGTTCAGATCATTTACAACTCAATAGATTCTAACTTCTTGTAAAGTTTCAGCCTGATTGGACCTTGTTTTCACACAAATGGACCCAGAATGATGTGAAATTGTACTTCGTGCAACATAATTCTGGGTGCCATTTACAAACCATAAGTGCTAATGACTCCATTCCTTTTTGTGGTTGTAGGGGCTGTTGATTGGAGTACATTAAAACAAACCTGATCTCTCTAGGACATTCAGAAGCCAAGTTATAAGCCCACAAAGGTGTAACTGGACTACTTCTTTAAATTGACACCAGGCCCGGTGACCTTTGGGACATGGTTTGACCCCCTTAGGAAAGAGCTATCATCATGAAACGTTCAGATCACTTACAACTCAATAGATTCTGCCTTCCTGTAACGTTTCAGCCTGATTGGACCTTGTTTTCACACAAATGAACCCAGAATGATGTGAAATTGTGCTTCGTGCAACATAATTCTGGGTGCCATTTAAAAACCATAAGTGCTAATGACTCCATTCCTTTTTGTGGTTGTAGGGGCTGTTGATTGGAGTATACTAAAACAAACCTGATCTCTCTAGGACATTCAGAAGCCAAGTTATGAGCCCACAAATGTGTAACTGGACTACTTCTTTAAATTGACACCAGATCCGGTGACCTTTGGGACATGGTTTGACCCCCTTAGGAAAGTGCTATCATCATGAAACATTCAGATCACTTACAACTCAATAGATTCTACCTTCCTGTAACGTTTCAGCCTGATTGGACCTTGTTTTCACACAAATGAACCCAGAATGATGTGAAATTGTGCTTCGTGCAACATAATTCTGGGTGCCATTTACAAACCTTAAGTGCTAATGACTCCATTCCTTTTTGTGGTTGTAGGGGCTGGTGATTGGAGTACACTAAAAAAACCTGATCTCTCTAGGACATTCAGAAGCCAAGTTATAAGCCCACAAATGTGTAACTGGACTACTTCTTTAAATTGACACCAGATCCGGTGACCTTTGGGACATGGTTTGATCCCCTTATGAAAGTACTATCATCATGAAACGTTCAGATCACTTACAACTCAATAGATTCTACCTTCCTGTAACGTTTCAGCCTGATTGGACCTTGTTTTCACACAAATGAACCCAGAATGATGTGAAATTGTGCTTCGTGCAACATAATTCTGGGTGCCATTTAAAAACCATAAGTTCTAATGACTCCATTCATTTTAGTGGTAATGGGGGCTGCTAATTGGAGTACTCTAAAACAAACCTGACCTCTCTAGGATATTCAGAAGCCAAGTTCTAAGCCCACAAAGGTGTAACTGGACTACTTCTTTAAAGTGACACCAGGCCCGGTGACCTTTGGGACATGGTTTGACCCCCTATAGGAATGTGCGATCATCATGAAACGTTCAGATCACTTACAACTCAATAGATTCTAACTTCTTGTAACGTTTCAGCCTGATTGGACCTTGTTTTCACACAAATGGACCCAGAATGATGTGAAATTGTGCTTCGTGCAACATAATTCTGGGTGCCATTTACAAACCATAAGTGCTATTGACTCCATTCCTTATTGAGGTTGTAGGGGCTGTTGATTGGAGTACACTAAAACAAACCTGATCTCTCTAGGACATTCAGAAGCCAAGTTATAAGCCCACAAATGGGTAACTGGACTACTTCTTTAAATTGACACCAGATCCAGTGACCTTTGGGACGTGGTTTGACCCCCTTAGGAAAGTGCTATCATCATGAAACATTCATATCACTTACAACTCAATAGATTCTACCTTCCTGTAACGTTTTAGCCTGATTGTACCTTGTTTTCACACAAATGAACCCAGAATGATGTGAAATTGTGCTCCGTGCAACATAATTCTGGGTGCCATTTAAAAACCATAAGTTCTAATGACTCCATTCCTTTTAGTGGTAATGGGGGCTGTTAATTGGAGTACTCTAAAACAAACCTGACCTCTCTAGGATATTCAGAAGCCAAGTTATAAGCCCACAAAGGTGTAACTGGACTACTTCTTTAAATTGACACCAGGCCCGGTGACCTTTGGGACATGGTTTGACCCCCTTAGTTAAGTGCTATCATCATGAAACGTTCAGATCACTTACAACTCAATAGATTCTACCTTCCTGTAACGTTTCAGCCTGATTGGACCTTGTTTTCACACAAATGAACCCAGAATGATGTGGAATTGTGCTTAGTGCAACATAATTCTGTGTGCCATTTAAAAACCATAAGTGCTAATGACTCCATTCCTTTTAGCGGTAATGGGGGCTGCTAATTGGAGTACTCTAAAACAAACCTGACCTCTCTAGGATATTCAGAAGCCAAGTTATAAGCCCACAAAGGTGTAACTGGACTACTTCTTTAAAGTGACACCAGGCCCGGTGACCTTTGGGACCTGGTATGACCCCCTATAGGAAAGTGCGATCATCATGAAACGTTCAGATCACTTACAACTCAATAGATTCTAACTTCTTGTAATGTTTCAGCCTGATTGGACCTTGTTTTCACACAAATGGACCCAGAATGATGTGAAATTGTGCTTCGTGCAAAATAATTCTGGGTGCCATTTACAAACCATAAGTGCTATTGACTCCATTCCTTATTGAGGTTGTAGGGGCTGTTGATTGGAGTACACTAAAACAAACCTGACCTCTCTAGGATATTCAGAAGCCAAGTTATAAGCCCACAAAGGTGTAACTGGACTACTTCTTTAAAGTGACACCAGGCCCGGTGACCTTTGGGACCTGGTATGACCCCCTATAGGAAAGTGCGATCATCATGAAACGTTCAGATCACTTACAACTCAATAGATTCTAACTTCTTGTAACGTTTCAGCCTGATTGGACCTTGTTTTCACACAAATGGACCCAGAATGATGTGAAATTGTGCTTCGTGCAACATGATTCTGGGTGCCATTTACAAACCATAATTGCTAATGACTCCATTCCTTTTTGTGGTTGTAGGGGCTGTTGGTTGGAGTACATTAAAACAAACCTGATCTCTCTAGGACATTCAGAAGCCAAGTTATAAGCCCACAAATGGGTAACTGGACTACTTCTTTAAATTGACACCAGATCCGGTGACCTTTGGGACGTGGTTTGACCCCCTTAGGAAAGTGCTATCATCATGAAACATTCATATCACTTACAACTCAATAGATTCTACCTTCCTGTAACGTTTTAGCCTGATTGTACCTTGTTTTCACACAAATGAACCCAGAATGATGTGAAATTGTGCTCCGTGCAACATAATTGTGGGTGCCATTTAAAAACCATAAGTTCTAATGACTCCATTCCTTTTTGTGGTTGTAGGGGCTGTTGATTGGAGTATACTAAAACAAACCTGATCTCTCTAGGACATTCAGAAGCCAAGTTATAAGCCCACAAATGTGTAACTGGACTACTTCTTTAAAGTGACACCAGGCCCGGTGACCTTTGGGACATGGTTTGACCCCCTATAGGAATGTGCGATCATTATGAAACGTTCAGATCACTTACAACTCAATAGATTCTACCTTCTCGTAACGTTTCAGCCTGATTGGACCTTGTTTTCACACAAATGGACCCAGAATGATGTGAAATTGTGCTTCGTGCAACATAATTCTGGGTGCCATTTAAAAACCATAAGAGCTAATGACTCCATTCCTTTTCGTGGTTGTAGGGGCTGTTGATTGGAGTATACTAAAAGAAACCTGATCTCTCTAGGACATTCAGAAGCCAAGTTATGAGCCCACAAATGTGTAACTGGACTACTTTAAATTGACACCAGATCCGGTGACCTTTGGGACATTGTTTCACCCCCTTAGGAAAGTGCTATCATCATGAAACATTCAGATCACTTACAACTCAATAGATTCTACCTTCCTGTAACGTTTCAGCCTGATTGGACCTTGTTTTCACACAAATGAACCCAGAATGATGTGAAATTGTGCTTCGTGCAACATAATTCTGGGTGCCATTTACAAACCTTAAGTGCTAATGACTCCATTCCTTTTTGTGGTTGTAGGGGCTGTTGATTGGAGTACACTAAAAAAACTGATCTCTCTAGGACATTCAGAAGCCAAGTTATAAGCCCACAAATGTGTAACTGGACTACTTCTTTAAAGTGACACCAGGCCCGGTGACCTTTGGGACATAGTTTGACCCCCTTAGGAATGTGCGATCATCATGAAACGTTCAGATCACTTACAACTCAATAGATTCTAACTTCTTGTAAAGTTTCAGCCTGATTGGACCTTGTTTTCACACAAATGGACCCAGAATGATGTGAAATTGTACTTCGTGCAACATAATTCTGGGTGCCATTTACAAACCATAAGTGCTAATGACTCCATTCCTTTTTGTGGTTGTAGGGGCTGTTGATTGGAGTACATTAAAACAAACCTGATCTCTCTAGGACATTCAGAAGCCAAGTTATAAGCCCACAAAGGTGTAACTGGACTACTTCTTTAAATTGACACCAGGCCCGGTGACCTTTGGGACATGGTTTGACCCCCTTAGGAAAGAGCTATCATCATGAAACGTTCACATCACTTACAACTCAATAGATTCTGCCTTCCTGTAACGTTTCAGCCTGATTGGACCTTGTTTTCACACAAATGAACCCAGAATGATGTGAAATTGTGCTTCGTGCAACATAATTCTGGGTGCCATTTAAAAACCATAAGTGCTAATGACTCCATTCCTTTTTGTGGTTGTAGGGGCTGTTGATTGGAGTATACTAAAACAAACCTGATCTCTCTAGGACATTCAGAAGCCAAGTTATGAGCCCACAAATGTGTAACTGGACTACTTCTTTAAATTGACACCAGATCCGGTGACCTTTGGGACATGGTTTGACCCCCTTAGGAAAGTGCTATCATCATGAAACATTCAGATCACTTACAACTCAATAGATTCTACCTTCCTGTAACGTTTCAGCCTGATTGGACCTTGTTTTCACACAAATGAACCCAGAATGATGTGAAATTGTGCTTCGTGCAACATAATTCTGGGTGCCATTTACAAACCTTAAGTGCTAATGACTCCATTCCTTTTTGTGGTTGTAGGGGCTGTTGATTGGAGTACACTAAAAAAACCTGATCTCTCTAGGACATTCAGAAGCCAAGTTATAAGCCCACAATTGTGTAACTGGACTACTTCTTTAAATTGACACCAGATCCGGTGACCTTTGGGACATGGTTTGATCCCCTTATGAAAGTACTATCATCATGAAACGTTCAGATCACTTACAACTCAATAGATTCTACCTTCCTGTAACGTTTCAGCCTGATTGGACCTTCTTTTCACACAAATGAACCCAGAATGATGTGGAATTGTGCTTAGTGCAACATAATTCTGTGTGCCATTTAAAAACCATAAGTGCTAATGACTCCATTCCTTTTAGCGGTAATGGGGGCTGCTAATTGGAGTACTCTAAAACAAACCTGACCTCTCTAGGATATTCAGAAGCCAAGTTATAAGCCCACAAAGGTGTAACTGGACTACTTCTTTAAAGTGACACCAGGCCCGGTGACCTTTGGGACCTGGTATGACCCCCTATAGGAAAGTGCGATCATCATGAAACGTTCAGATCACTTACAACTCAATAGATTCTAACTTCTTGTAATGTTTCAGCCTGATTGGACCTTGTTTTCACACAAATGGACCCAGAATGATGTGAAATTGTGCTTCGTGCAAAATAATTCTGGGTGCCATTTGCAAACCATAAGTGCTATTGACTCCATTCCTTATTGAGGTTGTAGGGGCTGTTGATTGGAGTACACTAAAACAAACCTGACCTCTCTAGGATATTCAGAAGCCAAGTTATAAGCCCACAAAGGTGTAACTGGACTACTTCTTTAAAGTGACACCAGGCCCGGTGACCTTTGGGACCTGGTATGACCCCCTATAGGAAAGTGCGATCATCATGAAACGTTCAGATCACTTACAACTCAATAGATTCTAACTTCTTGTAACGTTTCAGCCTGATTGGACCTTGTTTTCACACAAATGGACCCAGAATGATGTGAAATTGTGCTTCGTGCAACATGATTCTGGGTGCCATTTACAAACCATAATTGCTAATGACTCCATTCCTTTTTGTGGTTGTAGGGGCTGTTGGTTGGAGTACATTAAAACAAACCTGATCTCTCTAGGACATTCAGAAGCCAAGTTATAAGCCCACAAATGGGTAACTGGACTACTTCTTTAAATTGACACCAGATCCGGTGACCTTTGGGACGTGGTTTGACCCCCTTAGGAAAGTGCTATCATCATGAAACATTCATATCACTTACAACTCAATAGATTCTACCTTCCTGTAACGTTTTAGCCTGATTGTACCTTGTTTTCACACAAATGAACCCAGAATGATGTGAAATTGTGCTCAGTGCAACATAATTGTGGGTGCCATTTAAAAACCATAAGTTCTAATGACTCCATTCCTTTTTGTGGTTGTAGGGGCTGTTGATTGGAGTATACTAAAACAAACCTGATCTCTCTAGGACATTCAGAAGCCAAGTTATAAGCCCACAAATGTGTAACTGGACTACTTCTTTAAAGTGACACCAGGCCCGGTGACCTTTGGGACATGGTTTGACCCCCTATAGGAATGTGCGATCATTATGAAACGTTCAGATCACTTACAACTCAATAGATTCTACCTTCTCGTAACGTTTCAGCCTGATTGGACCTTGTTTTCACACAAATGGACCCAGAATGATGTGAAATTGTGCTTCGTGCAACATAATTCTGGGTGCCATTTAAAAACCATAAGAGCTAATGACTCCATTCCTTTTTGTGGTTGTAGGGGCTGTTGATTGGAGTATACTAAAAGAAACCTGATCTCTCTAGGACATTCAGAAGCCAAGTTATGAGCCCACAAATGTGTAACTGGACTACTTTAAATTGACACCAGATCCGGTGACCTTTGGGACATTGTTTCACCCCCTTAGGAAAGTGCTATCATCATGAAACATTCAGATCACTTACAACTCAATAGATTCTACCTTCCTGTAACGTTTCAGCCTGATTGGACCTTGTTTTCACACAAATGAACCCAGAATGATGTGAAATTGTGCTTCGTGCAACATAATTCTGGGTGCCATTTACAAACCTTAAGTGCTAATGACTCCATTCCTTTTTGTGGTTGTAGGGGCTGTTGATTGGAGTACACTAAAAAAACTGATCTCTCTAGGACATTCAGAAGCCAAGTTATAAGCCCACAAATGTGTAACTGGACTACTTCTTTAAAGTGACACCAGGCCCGGTGACCTTTGGGACATAGTTTGACCCCCTTAGGAATGTGCGATCATCATGAAACGTTCAGATCACTTACAACTCAATAGATTCTAACTTCTTGTAAAGTTTCAGCCTGATTGGACCTTGTTTTCACACAAATGGACCCAGAATGATGTGAAATTGTACTTCGTGCAACATAATTCTGGGTGCCATTTACAAACCATAAGTGCTAATGACTCCATTCCTTTTTGTGGTTGTAGGGGCTGTTGATTGGAGTACATTAAAACAAACCTGATCTCTCTAGGACATTCAGAAGCCAAGTTATAAGCCCACAAAGGTGTAACTGGACTACTTCTTTAAATTGACACCAGGCCCGGTGACCTTTGGGACATGGTTTGACCCCCTTAGGAAAGAGCTATCATCATGAAACGTTCAGATCACTTACAACTCAATAGATTCTGCCTTCCTGTAACGTTTCAGCCTGATTGGACCTTGTTTTCACACAAATGAACCCAGAATGATGTGAAATTGTGCTTCGTGCAACATAATTCTGGGTGCCATTTAAAAACCATAAGTGCTAATGACTCCATTCCTTTTTGTGGTTGTAGGGGCTGTTGATTGGAGTATACTAAAACAAACCTGATCTCTCTAGGACATTCAGAAGCCAAGTTATGAGCCCACAAATGTGTAACTGGACTACTTCTTTAAATTGACACCAGATCCGGTGACCTTTGGGACATGGTTTGACCCCCTTAGGAAAGTGCTATCATCATGAAACATTCAGATCACTTACAACTCAATAGATTCTACCTTCCTGTAACGTTTCAGCCTGATTGGACCTTGTTTTCACACAAATGAACCCAGAATGATGTGAAATTGTGCTTCGTGCAACATAATTCTGGGTGCCATTTACAAACCTTAAGTGCTAATGACTCCATTCCTTTTTGTGGTTGTAGGGGCTGTTGATTGGAGTACACTAAAAAAACCTGATCTCTCTAGGACATTCAGAAGCCAAGTTATAAGCCCACAAATGTGTAACTGGACTACTTCTTTAAATTGACACCAGATCCGGTGACCTTTGGGACATGGTTTGATCCCCTTATGAAAGTACTATCATCATGAAACGTTCAGATCACTTACAACTCAATAGATTCTACCTTCCTGTAACGTTTCAGCCTGATTGGACCTTCTTTTCACACAAATGAACCCAGAATGATGTGAAATTGTGCTTCGTGCAACATAATTCTGGGTGCCATTTAAAAACCATAAGTTCTAATGACTCCATTCATTTTAGTGGTAATGGGGGCTGCTAATTGGAGTACTCTAAAACAAACCTGACCTCTCTAGGATATTCAGAAGCCAAGTTCTAAGCCCACAAAGGTGTAACTGGACTACTTCTTAAAGTGACACCAGGCCCGGTGACCTTTGGGACTTGGTTTGACCCCCTATAGGAATGTGCGATCATCATGAAACGTTCAGATCACTTACAACTCAATAGATTCTAACTTCTTGTAACGTTTCAGCCTGATTGGACCTTGTTTTCACACAAATGGACCCAGAATGATGTGAAATTGTGCTTCGTGCAACATAATTCTGGGTGCCATTTACAAACCATAAGTGCTATTGACTCCATTCCTTATTGAGGTTGTAGGGGCTGTTGATTGGAGTACACTAAAACAAACCTGATCTCTCTAGGACATTCAGAAGCCAAGTTATAAGCCCACAAATGGGTAACTGGACTACTTCTTTAAATTGACACCAGATCCAGTGACCTTTGGGACGTGGTTTGACCCCCTTAGGAAAGTTCTATCATCATGAAACATTCATATCACTTACAACTCAATAGATTCTACCTTCCTGTAACGTTTTAGCCTGATTGTACCTTGTTTTCACACAAATGAACCCAGAATGATGTGAAATTGTGCTCCGTGCAACAAAATTCTGGGTGCCATTTAAAAACCATAAGTTCTAATGACTCCATTCCTTTTTGTGGTTGTAGGGGCTGTTGACTGGAGTATACTAAAACAAACCTGATCTCTCTAGGACATTCAGAAGCCAAGTTATAAGCCCACAAATGTGTAACTGGACTACTTCTTTAAAGTGACACCAGGCCCGGTGACCTTTGGGACATGGTTTGACCCCCTATAGGAATGTGCGATCATTATGAAACGTTCAGATCACTTACAACTCAATAGATTCTACCTTCTCGTAACGTTTCAGCCTGATTGGACCTTGTTTTCACACAAATGGACCCAGAATGATGTGAAATTGTGCTTCGTGCATCATAATTCTGGGTGCCATTTAAAAACCATAAGAGCTAATGACTCCATTCCTTTTTGTGGTTGTAGGGGCTGTTGATTGGAGTATACTAAAAGAAACCTGATCTCTCTAGGACATTCAGAAGCCAAGTTATGAGCCCACAAATGTGTAACTGGACTACTTCTTTAAATTGACACCAGATCCGGTGACCTTTGGGACATTGTTTCACCCCCTTAGGAAAGTGCTATCATCATGAAACATTCAGATCACTTACAACTCAATAGATTCTACCTTCCTGTAACGTTTCAGCCTGATTGGACCTTGTTTTCACACAAATGAACCCAGAATGATGTGAAATTGTGCTTCGTGCAACATAATTCTGGGTGCCATTTAAAAACCATAAGTTCTAATGACTCCATTCATTTTAGTGGTAATGGGGGCTGCTAATTGGAGTATTCTAAAACAAACCTGACCTCTCTAGGATATTCAGAAGCCAAGTTCTAAGCCCACAAAGGTGTAACTGGACTACTTATTTAAAGTGACACCAGGCCCGGTGACCTTTGGGACATGGTTTGACCCCCTATAGGAATGTGCGATCATCATGAAACGTTCAGATCACTTACAACTCAATAGATTCTAACTTCTTGTAACGTTTCAGCCTGATTGGACCTTGTTTTCACACAAATGGACCCAGAATGATGTGAAATTGTGCTTCGTGCAACATAATTCTGGGTGCCATTTACAAACCATAAGTGCTATTGACTCCATTCCTTATTGAGGTTGTGGGGGTGGTTGATTGGAGTACACTAAAACAAACCTGATCTCTCTAGGACATTCAGAAGCCAAGTTAAAAGCCCACAAATGTGTAACTGGACTACTTCTTTAAAGTGACACCAGATCCGGTGACCTTTGGGACATGGTTTGACCCCCTATAGGAATGTGCAATCATCATGAAACGTTCAGATCACTTACAACTCAATAGATTCTACCTTCTTGTAACGTTTCAGCCTGATTGGACCTTGTTTTCACACAAATGGACCCAGAATGATGTGAAACTGTGCTTCGTGCAACATAATTCTGGGTGCCATTTACAAACCATAAGTGCTAATGACTCCATTCCTTTTTGTGGTTGTAGGGCCTGTTGATTGGAGTACACTAAAACAAACCTAACCTCTCTAGGACATTCAGAAGCCAAGTTATAAGCCCACAAATGTGTAACTGGACTACTTCTTTAAAGTGACACCAGATCCGGTGACCTTTGGGACATGGTTTTACCCCCTATAGGAATGTGCGATCATCTTGAAACGTTCAGATAACTTACAACTCAATAGATTCTACCTTATTGTAACGTTTCAGCCTGATTGGACCTCGTTTCACTCAAATGAACCCAGAATGATGTGAAATTGTGCTTCGTGCAACATAATTCTGGGTGCCATTTAAAAACCATAAGTGCTAATGACTCCATTCCTTTTAGTGGTAATGGGGGCTGTTAATTGGAGTACTCTAAAACAAACCTGACCTCTCTAGGATATTCAGAAGCCAAGTGATAAGCCCACAAAGGTGTAACTGGACTACTTCTTTAAATTGACACCAGGCCCGGTGACCTTTGGGACATGGTTTGACCCCCTTAGGAAAGTGCTATCATCATGAAACGTTCAGATCACTTACAACTCAATATATTCTACCTTCCTGTAACGTTTCAGCCTGATTGGACCTTGTTTTCACACAAATGAACCCAGAATGATGTGGAATTGTTCTTCGTGCAACATAATTCTGGGTGCCATTTAAAAACCATAAGTGCTAATGACTCCATTCCTTTTAGTGGTAATGGGGGCTGCTAATTGGAGTACTCTAAAACAAACCTGACCTCTCTAGGATATTCAGAAGCCAAGTTATAAGCCCACAAAGGTGTAACTGGACTACTTCTTTAAATTGACACCAGATCAGGTGACCTTTGGGACATTGTTTGACCCCCTTAGGAAAGTGCGATCATCTTGAAACGTTCAGATCACTTAAAACTCAATAGATTCTACCTTCTTGTAACGTTTCAGCCTGATTGGACCTTGTTTTCACACAAATGGTCCCAGAATGATGTGAAATTGTGCTTAGTGCAACATAATTCTGGGTGCCATTTACAAACCATAAGTGCTAATGACTCCATTCCTTTTTATGGTTGTAGGGGCTGTTGATTGGAGTACACTAAAACATACCTGATCTCTCTAGGACATTTAGAAGCCAAGTTATGAGCCCACAAATGTGTAACTGGACTACTTCTTTAAATTGACACCAGATCCGGTGACCTTTGGGACATGGTTTCACCCCCTTAGGATAGTGCTATCATCATGAAACATTCAGATCACTTACAACTCAATAGATTCTACCTTCCTGTAACGTTTCAGCCTGATTGGACCTTGTTTTCACACAGATGAACCCAGAATGATGTGAAATTGTGCTTCGTGCAACATAATTCTGGGTGCCATTTAAAAACCATAAGTTCTAATGACTCCATTCATTTTAGTGGTAATGGGGGCTGCTAATTGGAGTATTCTAAAACAAACCTGACCTCTCTAGGATATTCAGAAGCCAAGTTCTAAGCCCACAAAGGTGTAACTGGACTACTTATTTAAAGTGACACCAGGCCCGGTGACCTTTGGGACATGGTTTGACCCCCTATAGGAATGTGCGATCATCATGAAACGTTCAGATCACTTACAACTCAATAGATTCTAACTTCTTGTAACGTTTCAGCCTGATTGGACCTTGTTTTCACACAAATGGACCCAGAATGATGTGAAATTGTGCTTCGTGCAACATAATTCTGGGTGCCATTTACAAACCATAAGTGCTATTGACTCCATTCCTTATTGAGGTTGTGGGGGTGGTTGATTGGAGTACACTAAAACAAACCTGATCTCTCTAGGACATTCAGAAGCCAAGTTAAAAGCCCACAAATGTGTAACTGGACTACTTCTTTAAAGTGACACCAGATCCGGTGACCTTTGGGACATGGTTTGACCCCCTATAGGAATGTGCAATCATCATGAAACGTTCAGATCACTTACAACTCAATAGATTCTACCTTCTTGTAACGTTTCAGCCTGATTGGACCTTGTTTTCACACAAATGGACCCAGAATGATGTGAAACTGTGCTTCGTGCAACATAATTCTGGGTGCCATTTACAAACCATAAGTGCTAATGACTCCATTCCTTTTTGTGGTTGTAGGGCCTGTTGATTGGAGTACACTAAAACAAACCTAACCTCTCTAGGACATTCAGAAGCCAAGTTATAAGCCCACAAATGTGTAACTGGACTACTTCTTTAAAGTGACACCAGATCCGGTGACCTTTGGGACATGGTTTTACCCCCTATAGGAATGTGCGATCATCTTGAAACGTTCAGATAACTTACAACTCAATAGATTCTACCTTATTGTAACGTTTCAGCCTGATTGGACCTCGTTTCACTCAAATGAACCCAGAATGATGTGAAATTGTGCTTCGTGCAACATAATTCTGGGTGCCATTTAAAAACCATAAGTGCTAATGACTCCATTCCTTTTAGTGGTAATGGGGGCTGTTAATTGGAGTACTCTAAAACAAACCTGACCTCTCTAGGATATTCAGAAGCCAAGTGATAAGCCCACAAAGGTGTAACTGGACTACTTCTTTAAATTGACACCAGGCCCGGTGACCTTTGGGACATGGTTTGACCCCCTTAGGAAAGTGCTATCATCATGAAACGTTCAGATCACTTACAACTCAATATATTCTACCTTCCTGTAACGTTTCAGCCTGATTGGACCTTGTTTTCACACAAATGAACCCAGAATGATGTGGAATTGTTCTTCGTGCAACATAATTCTGGGTGCCATTTAAAAACCATAAGTGCTAATGACTCCATTCCTTTTAGTGGTAATGGGGGCTGCTAATTGGAGTACTCTAAAACAAACCTGACCTCTCTAGGATATTCAGAAGCCAAGTTATAAGCCCACAAAGGTGTAACTGGACTACTTCTTTAAATTGACACCAGATCAGGTGACCTTTGGGACATTGTTTGACCCCCTTAGGAAAGTGCGATCATCTTGAAACGTTCAGATCACTTAAAACTCAATAGATTCTACCTTCTTGTAACGTTTCAGCCTGATTGGACCTTGTTTTCACACAAATGGTCCCAGAATGATGTGAAATTGTGCTTAGTGCAACATAATTCTGGGTGCCATTTACAAACCATAAGTGCTAATGACTCCATTCCTTTTTATGGTTGTAGGGGCTGTTGATTGGAGTACACTAAAACATACCTGATCTCTCTAGGACATTTAGAAGCCAAGTTATGAGCCCACAAATGTGTAACTGGACTACTTCTTTAAATTGACACCAGATCCGGTGACCTTTGGGACATGGTTTCACCCCCTTAGGATAGTGCTATCATCATGAAACATTCAGATCACTTACAACTCAATAGATTCTACCTTCCTGTAACGTTTCAGCCTGATTGGACCTTGTTTTCACACAGATGAACCCAGAATGATGTGAAATTGTGCTTCGTGCAACATAATTCTGGGTGCCATTTACAAACCTTAAGTGCTAATGACTCCATTCCTTTTTGTGGTTGTAGGGGCTGTTGATTGGAGTACACTAAAAAAACCTGATCTCTCTAGGACATTCAGAAGCCAAGTTATAAGCCCACAAATGTGTAACTGGACTACTTCTTTAAATTGACACCAGATCCGGTGACCTTTGGGACATAGTTTGACCCCCTTAGGAAAGTGCTATCATCATGAAACGTTCAGATCACTTACAACTGAATAGATTCTACCTTCCTGTAACGTTTCAGCCTGACTGGACCTTGTTTTCACACAAATGAACCCAGAATGATGTGAAATTGTGCTTCGTGCAACATAATTCTGGGTGCCATTTAAAAACCATAAGTTCTAATGACTCCATTCCTTTTAGTGGTAATGGGGGCTGCTAATTGGAGTACTCTAAAACAAACCTGACCTCTCTAGGATATTCAGAAGCCAAGTTCTAAGCCCACAAAGGTGTAACTGGACTACTTCTTTAAAGTGACACCAGGCCCGGTGACCTTTGGGACATGGTTTGACCCCCTATAGGAATGTGCGATCATCATGAAACATTCAGATCACTTACAACTCAATAGATTCTACCTTCCTGTAACGGTTCAGCCTAATTGGACCTTGTTTTCACACAAATGAACCCAGATTGATGTGAAATTGTGCTTCGTGCATCATAATTCTGGGTGCCATTTACAAACCATAAGTGCTAATGACTCCATTCCTTTTTGTGGTTGTAGGGGCTGTTGATTGGAGAACACTAAAACAAACCTAACCTCTCTAGGACATTCAGAAGCCAAGTTATAAGCCCACAAAGGTGTAACTGGACTACTTCTTTAAAGTGACACCAGGCCCGGTGACCTTTGGGACATGGTTTGACCCCCTATAGGAATGTGCGATCATCTTGAAACGTTCAGATCACTTACAACTCAATATATTCTACCGTCCTGTAACGTTTCAGCCTGATTGGACCTTGTTTTCACACAAATGAACCCAGAATGATGTGAAATTGTGCTTCGTGCAACATAATTCTGGGTGCCATTTAAAAACCATAAGTGCTAATGACTCCATTCCTTTTTGTGGTTGTAGGGGCTGTTGATTGGAGTATACTAAAACAAACCTGATCTCTCTAGGACACTCAGAAGCCAAGTCATATGCCCACAAAGGTGTAACTGGACTACTTCTTTAAATTGACACCAGATCCGGTGACGTTTGGGACATGGTTTGACCCCCTTAGGAAAGTGCTATCATCATGAAACGTTCAGATCACTTACAACTCAATAGATTCTACCTTCCTGTAACATTTCAGCCTGATTGGACCTTGTTTTCACACAAATGAACCCAGAATGATGTGAAATTGTGCTTCGTGCACCATAATTCTGGGTGCCATTTACAAACCATAAGTGCTAATGACTCCATTCCTTTTTGTGGTTGTAGGGGCTGTTGGTTGGAGTACATTAAAACAAACCTGATCTCTCTAGGACATTCAGAAGCCAAGTTATAAGCCCATAAAGGTGTAACTGGACTACTTCTTTAAAGTGACACCAGGCCCGGTGACCTTTGGGACATGGTTTGACCCCCTATAGGAATGTGCGATCATCTTGAAACGTTCAGATCACTTACAACTCAATAGATTCTACCGTCCTGTAACGTTTCAGCCTGATTGGACCTTGTTTTCACACAAATGAACCCAGAATGATGTGAAATTGTGCTTCGTGCAACATAATTCTGGGTGCCATTTAAAAACCATAAGTGCTAATGACTCCATTCCTTTTTGTGGTTGTAGGGGCTGTTGATTGGAGTATACTAAAACAAACCTGATCTCTCTAGGACATTCAGAAGCCAAGTCATATGCCCACAAAGGTGTAACTGGACTACTTCTTTAAATTGACACCAGATCCGGTGACCTTTGGGACATGGTTTGACCCCCTTAGGAAAGTGCTATCATCATGAAACGTTCAGATCACTTACAACTCAATAGATTCTACCTTCCTGTAACATTTCAGCCTGATTGGACCTTGTTTTCACACAAATGAACCCAGAATGATGTGAAATTGTGCTTCGTGCACCATAATTCTGGGTGCCATTTACAAACCATAAGTGCTAATGACTCCATTCCTTTTTGTGGTTGTAGGGGCTGTTGGTTGGAGTACATTAAAACAAACCTGATCTCTCTAGGACATTCAGAAGCCAAGTTATAAGCCCACAAATGTGTAACTGGACTACTTCTTTAAATTGACACCAGATCCGGTGACATTTGGGACATGGTTTGACCCCCTATAGGAATGTGCGATCATCTTGAAACGTTCAGATCACTTACAACTCAATAGATTCCACCTTCCTGTAACGTTTCAGCCTGATTGGACCTTGTTTTCACACAAATGAACCCAGAATGATGTGAAATTGTGCTTCGTGCAACATAATTCTGGGTGCCATTTAAAAACCATAAGTGCTAATGACTCCATTCATTTTTGTGGTTGTAGGGGCTGTTGATTGGAGTATACTAAAACAAACCTAACCTCTCTAGGACATTCAGAAGCCAAGTTATAAGCCCACAAAGGTGTAACTGGACTACTTCTTTAAAGTGACACCAGGCCCGGTGACCTTTGGGACATGGTTTTACCCCCTATAGGAATGTGCGATCATCTTGAAACGTTCAGATCACTTACAACTCAATAGATTCTACCTTCTTGTAGCGTTTTAGCCGGATTGGACCTTGTTTTCACACAAATGGACCCAGAATGATGTGAAATTGTGCTTCGTGCAACATAATTCTGGGTGCCATTTACAAACCATAAGTGCTAATGACTCCATTCCTTTTTGTGGTTGTAGGGGCTGTTGATTGGAGTACATTAAAACAAACCTGATCTCTCTAGGACATTCATAAGCCAAGTTATAAGCCCACAAATGTGTAACTGGACTACTTCTTTAAATTGACACCAGATCCGGTGACCTTTGGGACATGGTTTGACCCCCTTAGGAAAGTGCTATCATCATGAAACGTTCAGATCACTTACAACTCAATAGATTCTACCTTCCTGTAACGTTTCAGCCTAATTGGACCTTGTTTTCACACAAATGAACCCAGATTGATGTGAAATTGTGCTTCGTGCAACATAATTCTGGGTGCCATTTACAAACCATAAGTGCTAATGACTACATTCCTTTTTGTGGTTGTAGGGCCTGTTGATTGGAGAACACTAAAACAAACCTAACCTCTCTAGGACATTCAGAAGCCAAGTTATAAGCCCACAAAGGTGTAACTGGACTACTTCTTTAAAGTGACACCAGGCCCGGTGACCTTTGGGACATGGTTTGACCCCCTATAGGAAAGTGCTATCATCATGAAACGTTCAGATCCTTACAACTCAATAGATTCTACCTTCCTGTAACGTTTCAGCCTGATTGGACCTTGTTTTCACACAAATGAACCCAGAATGATGTGAAATTGTGCTTCGTGCACCATAATTCTGGGTGCCATTTAAAAACCATAAGTGCTAATGACTCCATTCCTTTTTGTGGTTGTAGGGGCTGTTGATTGGAGTACATTAAAACAAACCTGATCTCTCTAGGACATTCAGAAGCCAAGTTATAAGCCCACAAATGTGTAACTGGACTACTTCTTTAAATTGACACCAGATCCGGTGACATTTGGGACATGGTTTGACCCCCTATAGGAATGTGCGATCATCTTGAAACGTTCAGATCACTTACAACTCAATAGATTCCACCTTCCTGTAACGTTTCAGCCTGATTGTACCTTGTTTTCACACAAATGAACCCAGAATGATGTGAAATTGTGCTTCGTGCAAAATAATTCTGGGTGCCACTTAAAAACCATAAGTGCTAATGACTCCATTCCTTTGTGTGGTTGTAGGGGCTGTTGATTGGAGTATACTAAAACAAACCTGATCTCTCTAGGACATTCAGAAGCCAAGTTATAAGCCCTCAAATGTGTCACTGGACTACTTCTTTAAATTGACACCAGGCCCGGTGACCTTTGGGACATGGTTTGACCCCCTATAGGAATGTGCGATCATCATGAAACGTTCAGATCACTTACAACTCAATAGATTCTACCTTCCTGTAACGTTTCAGCCTAATTGGACCTTGTTTTCACACAAATGAACCCAGATTGATGTGAAATTGTGCTTCGTGCAACATAATTCTGGGTGCCATTTACAAATCATAAGTGCTAATGACTCCATTCCTTTTTGTGGTTGTAGGGGCTGTTGATTGGAGAACACTAAAACAAACCTAACCTCTCTAGGACATTCAGAAGCCAAGTTATAAGCCCACAAATGTGTAACTGGACTACTTCTTTAAATTGACACCAGATCCGGTGACCTTTGGGACATGGTTTGACCCCCTTAGGAAAGTGCTATCATCATGAAACGTTCAGATCACTTACAACTCAATAGATTCTACCTTCCTGTAACGTTTCAGCCTAATTGGACCTTGTTTTCACACAAATGAACCCAGATTGATGTGAAATTGTGCTTCGTGCAACATAATTCTGGGTGCCATTTACAAACCATAAGTGCTAATGACTCCATTCCTTTTTGTGGTTGTAGGGGCTGTTGATTGGAGAACACTAAAACAAACCTAACTTCTCTAGGACATTCAGAAGCCAAGTTATAAGCCCACAAATGTGTAACTGGACTACTTCTTTAAATTGACACCAGGCCCGGTGACCTTTGGGACATGGTTTTACCCCCTATAGGAATGTGCGATCATCTTGAAACGTTCAGATCACTTACAACTAAATAGATTCCACCTTCCTGTAACGTTTCAGCCTGATTGGACCTTGTTTTCACACAAATGAACCCAGAATGATGTGAAATTGTGCTTCGTGCAAAATAATTCTGGGTGCCATTTAAAAACCATAAGTGCTAATGACTCCATTCCTTTTTGTGGTTGTAGGGGCTGTTGATTGGAGTATACTAAAACAAACCTGATCTCTCTAGGACATTCAGAAGCCAAGTTATAAGCCTTCAAAGGTGTCACTGGACTACTTCTTTAAATTGACACCAGGCCCGGTGACCTTTGGGACATGGTTTGACCCCCTATAGGAATGTGTGATCATCATGAAACGTTCAGATCACTTACAACTCAATAGATTCTACCTTCCTGTAACGTTTCAGCCTGATTGGACCTTGTTTTCACACAAATGAACCCAGATTGATGTGAAATTGTGCTTCGTGCAACATAATTCTGGGTGCCATTTACAAATCATAAGTGCTAATGACTCCATTCCTTTTTGTGGTTGTAGGGGCTGTTCATTGGAGAACACTAAAACAAACCTAACCTCTCTAGGACATTCAGAAGCCAAGTTATAAGCCCACAAAGGTGTAACTGGACTACTTCTTTAAAGTGACACCAGGCCCGGTGACCTTTGGGACATGGTTTGACCCCCTATAGGAATGTGCGATCATCTTGAAACGTTCAGATCACTTACAACTCAATAGATTCTACCTTCCTGTAACGTTTCATCCTGATTGGACCTTGTTTTCACACAAATGGACCCAGAATGATGTGAAACTGTGCTTCGTGCAACATAATTCTGGGTGCCATTTAAAAACCATAAGTGCTAATGACTCCATTCCTTTTTGTGGTTGTAGGGGATGTTGATTGGACTATACTAAAACAAACCTGATCTCTCTAGGACATTCAGAAGCCAAGTTATAAGCCCACAAAGGTGTAACTGGACTACTTCCTTAAATTGACACCAGATCCGGTGACCTTTGGGACATGGTTTGACCCCCTTAGGAAAGTGCTATCATCATGAAACGTTCAGATCATTTACAACTCAATAGATTCTACCTTCCTGTAACATTTCAGCCTGATTGGACCTTGTTTTCACACAAATGAACCCAGAATGATGTGAAATTGTGCTTCGTGCACCATAATTCTGGGTGCCATTTAAAAACCATAAGTGCTAATGACTCCATTCCTTTTTGTGGTTGTAGGGGCTGTTGATTGGAGTACATTAAAACAAACCTGATCTCTCTAGGACATTCAGAAGCCAAGTTATAAGCCCACAAATGTGTAACTGGACTACTTCTTTAAATTGACACCAGATCCGGTGACCTTTGGGACATGGTTTGACCCCCTTAGGAAAGGGCTATCATCATGAAACGTTCAGATCACTTACAACTCAATAGATTCTACCTTCCTGTAACGTTTCAGCCTAATTGGACCTTGTTTTCACACAAATGAACCCAGATTGATGTGAAAGTGTGCTTCGTGCAACATAATTCTGGGTGCCATTTACAAACCATAAGTGCTAATGACTCCATTCCTTTTTGTGGTTGTAGGGGCTGTTGATTGGAGAACACTAAAACAAACCTAACCTCTCTAGGACATTCAGAAGCCAAGTTATAAGCCCACAAAGGTGTAACTGGACTACTTCTTTAAAGTGACACCAGGCCCGGTGACCTTTGGGACATGGTTTGACCCCCTATAGGAATGTGCGATCATCTTGAAACGTTCAGATCACTTACAACTCAATAGATTATACCTTCCTGTAACGTTTCAGCCTGATTTGACCTTGTTTTCACACAAATGAACCCAGAATGATGTGAAATTGTGCTTCGTGCAACATAATTCTGGGTGCCATTTAAAAACCATAAGTGCTAATGACTCCATTCCTTTTTGTGGTTGTAGGGGCTGTTGATTGGAGTATACTAAAACAAACCTGATCTCTCTAGGACATTCAGAAGCCAAGTTATAAGCCCACAAAGGTGTAACTGGACTACTTCTTTAAAATTACACCAGATCCGGTGACCTTTGGGACATGGTTTGACCCCCTTAGGAAAGTGCTATCATCATGAAACGTTCAGATCACTTACAACTCAATAGATTCTACCTTCCTGTGACATTTCAGCCTGATTGGACCTTGTTTTCACACAAATGAACCCAGAATGATGTGAAATTGTGCTTCGTGCACCATAATTCTGGGTGCCATTTAAAAACCATAAGTGCTAATGACTCCATTCCTTTTTGTGGTTGTAGGGGCTGTTGATTGGAGTACATTAAAACAAACCTGATCTCTCTAGGACATTCAGAAGCCAAGTTATAAGCCCACAAATGTGTAACTGGACTACTTCTTTAAATTGACACCAGATCCGGTGACATTTGGGACATGGTTTGACCCCCTATAGGAATGTGCGATCATCTTGAAACGTTCAGATCACTTACAACACAATAGGTTCCACCTTCCTGTAACGTTTCAGCCTGATTGGACCTTGTTTTCACACAAATGAACCCAGAATGATGTGAAATTGTGCTTAGTGCAACATAATTCTGGGTGCCATTTAAAAACCATAAGTGCTAATGACTCCGTTCCTTTTCGTGGTTGTAGGGGCTGTTGATTGGAGTATATGAAAACAAACCTGATCTCTCTAGGACATTCAGAAGCCAAGTTATAAGCCCACAAAGGTGTAACTGGACTACTTCTTTGAATTGACACCAGATCCGGTGACCTTTGGGACATGGTTTGACCCCCTTAGAAAAGTGCTATCATCATGAAACGTTCAGATCACTTACAACTCAATAGATTCTACCTTCCTGTAACATTTCAGCCTGATTGGACCTTGTTTTCACACAAATGAACCCAGAATGATGTGAAATTGTGCTTCGTGCAACATAATTCTGGGTGCCATTTAAAAACCATAAGTGCTAATGACTCCATTCCTTTTTGAGGTTGTAGGGGCTGTTGATTGGAGTACACTAAAACAAACCTGATCTCTCTAGGACATTCAGAAGCCAAGTTATAAGCCCTCAAAGGTGTCAGTGGACTACTTCTTTAAAGTGACACCAGGCCCGGTGACCTTTGGGACATGGTTTGACCCCCTATAGGAATGTGCGATCATCATGAAACGTTCAGATCACTTACAACTCAATAGATTCTACCTTCTTGTAGCGTTTTAGCCTGATTGGACCTTGTTTTCACACAAATGGACCCAGAATGATGTGAAATTATGCTTCGTGCAACATAATTCTGGGTGCCATTTACAAACCATAAGTGCTAATGACTCCATTCCTTTTTGTGGTTGTAGGGGCTGTTGATTGGAGTACATTAAAACAAACCTGATCTCTCTAGGACATTCATAAGCCAAGTTATAAGCCCACAAATGTGTAACTGGACTACTTCTTTAAATTGACACCAGATCCGGTGACCTTTGGGACATGGTTTGACCCCCTTAGGAAAGTGCTATCATCATGAAACGTTCAGATCACTTACAACTCAATAGATTCTACCTTCCTGTAACGTTTCAGCCTAATTGGACCTTGTTTTCACACAAATGAACCCAGATTGATGTGAAATTGTGCTTCGTGCAACATAATTCTGGGTGCCATTTACAAACCATAAGTGCTAATGACTCCATTCCTTTTTGTGGTTGTAGGGGCTGTTGATTGGAGAACACTAAAACAAACCTAACCTCTCTAGGACATTCAGAAGCCAAGTTATAAGCCCACAAAGGTGTAACTGGACTACTTCTTTAAAGTGACACCAGGCCCGGTGACCTTTGGGACATGGTTTGACCCCCTATAGGAAAGTGCTATCATCATGAAACGTTCAGATCCTTACAACTCAATAGATTCTACCTTCCTGTAACGTTTCAGCCTGATTGGACCTTGTTTTCACACAAATGAACCCAGAATGATGTGAAATTGTGCTTCGTGCACCATAATTCTGGGTGCCATTTAAAAACCATAAGTGCTAATGACTCCATTCCTTTTTGTGGTTGTAGGGGCTGTTGATTGGAGTACATTAAAACAAACCTGATCTCTCTAGGACATTCAGAAGCCAAGTTATAAGCCCACAAATGTGTAACTGGACTACTTCTTTAAATTGACACCAGATCCGGTGACATTTGGGACATGGTTTGACCCGCTATAGGAATGTGCGATCATCTTGAAACGTTCAGATCACTTACAACTCAATAGATTCCACCTTCCTGTAACGTTTCAGCCTGATTGTATCTTGTTTTCACACAAATGAACCCAGAATGATGTGAAATTGTGCTTCGTGCAAAATAATTCTGGGTGCCATTTAAAAACCATAAGTGCTAATGACTCCATTCCTTTTTGTGGTTGTAGGGGCTGTTGATTGGAGTATACTAAAACAAACCTGATCTCTCTAGGACATTCAGAAGCCAAGTTATAAGCCCTCAAAGGTGTCACTGGACTACTTCTTTAAATTGACACCAGGCCCGGTGACCTTTGGGACATGGTTTGACCCCCTATAGGAATGTGCGATCATCATGAAACGTTCAGATCACTTACAACTCAATAGATTCTACCTTCCTGTAACGTTTCAGCCTAATTGGACCTTGTTTTCACACAAATGAACCCAGATTGATGTGAAATTGTGCTTCGTGCAACATAATTCTGGGTGCCATTTACAAATCATAAGTGCTAATGACTCCATTCCTTTTTGTGGTTGTAGGGGCTGTTGATTGGAGAACACTAAAACAAATCTAACCTCTCTAGGACATTCAGAAGCCAAGTTATAAGCCCACAAATGTGTAACTGGACTACTTCTTTAAATTGACACCAGATCCGGTGACCTTTGGGACATGGTTTGACCCCCTTAGGAAAGGGCTATCATCATGAAACGTTCAGATCACTTACAACTCAATAGATTCTACCTTCCTGTAACGTTTCAGCCTAATTGGACCTTGTTTTCACACAAATGAACCCAGATTGATGTGAAAGTGTGCTTCGTGCAACATAATTCTGGGTGCCATTTACAAACCATAAGTGCTAATGACTCCATTCCTTTTTGTGGTTGTAGGGGCTGTTGATTGGAGAACACTAAAACAAACCTAACCTCTCTAGGACATTCAGAAGCCAAGTTATAAGCCCACAAAGGTGTAACTGGACTACTTCTTTAAAGTGACACCAGGCCCGGTGACCTTTGGGACATGGTTTGACCCCCTATAGGAATGTGTGATCATCTTGAAACGTTCAGATCACTTACAACTCAATAGATTATACCTTCCTGTAACGTTTCAGCCTGATTTGACCTTGTTTTCACACAAATGAACCCAGAATGATGTGAAATTGTGCTTCGTGCAACATAATTCTGGGTGCCATTTAAAAACCATAAGTGCTAATGACTCCATTCCTTTTTGTGGTTGTAGGGGCTGTTGATTGGAGTATACTAAAACAAACCTGATCTCTCTAGGACATTCAGAAGCCAAGTTATAAGCCCACAAAGGTGTAACTGGACTACTTCTTTAAAATGACACCAGATCCGGTGACCTTTGGGACATGGTTTGACCCCCTTAGGAAAGTGCTATCATCATGAAACGTTCAGATCACTTACAACTCAATAGATTCTACCTTCCTGTAACATTTCAGCCTGATTGGACCTTGCTTTCACACAAATGAACCCAGAATGATGTGAAATTGTGCTTCGTGCACCATAATTCTGGGTGCCATTTAAAAACCATAAGTGCTAATGACTCCATTCCTTTTTGTGGTTGTAGGGGCTGTTGATTGGAGTACATTAAAACAAACCTGATCTCTCTAGGACATTCAGAAGCCAAGTTATAAGCCCACAAATGTGTAACTGGACTACTTCTTTAAATTGACACCAGATCCGGTGACATTTGGGACATGGTTTGACCCCCTATAGGAATGTGCGATCATCTTGAAACGTTCAGATCACTTACAACTCAATAGATTCCACCTTCCTGTAACGTTTCAGCCTGATTGGACCTTGTTTTCACACAAATGAACCCAGAATGATGTGAAATTGTGCTTCGTGCAACATAATTCTGGGTGCCATTTAAAAACCATAAGTGCTAATGACTCCGTTCCTTTTCGTGGTTGTAGGGGCTGTTGATTGGAGTATATGAAAACAAACCTGATCTCTCTAGGACATTCAGAAGCCAAGTTATAAGCCCACAAAGGTGTAACTGGACTACTTCTTTGAATTGACACCAGATCCGGTGACCTTTGGGACATGGTTTGACCCCCTTAGAAAAGTGCTATCATCATGAAACGTTCAGATCACTTACAACTCAATAGATTCTACCTTCCTGTAACATTTCAGCCTGATTGGACCTTGTTTTCACACAAATGAACCCAGAATGATGTGAAATTGTGCTTTGTGCAACATAATTCTGGGTGCCATTTAAAAACCATAAGTGCTAATGACTCCATTCCTTTTTGAGGTTGTAGGGGCTGTTGATTGGAGTACACTAAAACAAACCTGATCTCTCTAGGACATTCAGAAGCCAAGTTATAAGCCCTCAAAGGTGTCAGTGGACTACTTCTTTAAAGTGACACCTGGCCCGGTGACCTTTGGGACATGGTTTGACACCCTATAGGAATGTGCGATCATCATGAAACGTTCAGATCACTTACAACTCAATATATTCTACCTTCTTGTAACGTTTCAGCCTGATTGGACCTTGTTTTCACACAAATGGACCCAGAATGATGTGAAATTGTGCTTCGTGCAACATAATTCTGGGTGCCATTTACAAACCATAAGTGCTAATGACTCCATTCCTTTTTGTGGTTGTAGGGGCTGTTGGTTGGAATTCATTAAAACAAACCAGATCTTTCTAGGACATTCAGAAGCCAAGTTATAAGCCCACAAATGTGTAACTGGACTACTTCTTTAAATTGACACCAGATCCGGTGACCTTTGGGACATGGTTTGACCCCCTTAGGAAAGTGCTATCATCATGAAACGTTCAGATCACTTACAAATCAATATATTCTACCTTCCTGTAACGTTTCAGCCTGATTGGACCTTGTTTTCACACAAATGAACCCAGAATGATGTGAAATTGTGCTTCGTGCAACATAATTCTGGGTGCCATTTACAAACCATAAGTGCTAATGACTCCATTCCTTTTTGTGGTTGTAGGGGCTGTTGATTGGAGTACACTAAAACAAACCTAACCTCTCTAGGGCATTCAGAAGCCAAGTTATAAGCCCACAAAGGTGTAACTGGACTACTTCTTTTAAGTGACACCAGGCCCGGTGACCTTTGGGACATGGTTTTGCCCCCTGTAGGAATGTGCGATCATCTTGAAACGTTCAGATCACTTACAACTCAATAGATTCTACCTTCCTGTAACGTTTCAGCCTGATTGGACCTTGTTTTCACACAAATGAACCCAGAATGATGTGAAATTGTGCTTCGTGCAACATAATTCTGGGTGCCATTTAAAAACCATAAGTGCTAATGACTCCATTCCTTTTTGAGGTTGTAGGGGCTGTTGATTGGAGTACACTAAATCAAACCTGATCTCTCTAGGACATTCAGAAGCCAAGTTATAAGCCCTCAAAGGTGTAACTGGACTACTTCTTTAAAGTGACACCAGGCCCGGTGACCTTTGGGACATGGTTTGACCCCCTTAAGAAATGCTATCATCATGAAACGTTCAGATCATTTACAACTCAATAGATTCTACCTTCCTGTAACGTTTCAGCCTGATTGGACCTTGTTTTCTCACAAATGAACCCAGAATGATGTGAAATTGTGCTTCGTGCAACATAATTCTGGGTCCCATTTACAAACCTTGAGTGCTAATGACTCCATTCCTTTTTTGTGGTTGTAGGGGCTGTTGATTGGAGTACACTAAAACAAACCTGATCTCTCTAGGACATTCAGAAGCCAAGTTATAAGCCCACAAATGTGTAACTGGACTACTTCTTTAAATTGACACCAGATCCGGTGACCTTTGGGACATGGTTTGACCCCCTTAGGAAAGTGATATCATCATGAAACGTTCAGATCACTTACAACTCAATAGATTCTACCTTCCTGTAACGTTTCAACCTGATTGGACCTTGTTTTCACACAAATGAACCCAGAATGATGTGAAATTGTGCTTCGTGCAACATAATTCTGGGTGCCATTTACAAACCATAAGTGCTAATGACTCCATTCCTTTTTGTGGTTGTAGGGGCTGTTGATTTGAGTACACTAAAACAAACCTAACCTCTCTAGGGCATTCAGAAGCCAAGTTATAAGCCCACAAAGGTGTAACTGGACTACTTCTTTTAAGTGACACTAGGCCCGGTGACCTTTGGGACATGGTTTTGCCCCCTATAGGAATGTGCGATCATCTTGAAACGTTCAGATCACTTACAACTCAATAGATTCTACCTTCCTGTAACGTTTCAGCCTGATTGGACCTTGTTTTCACACAAATGAACCCAGAATGATGTGAAATTGTGCTTCGTGCAACATAATTCTGGGTGCCATTTAAAAACCATAAGTGCTAATGACTCCATTCCTTTTTGAGGTTGTAGGGGCTGTTGATTGGAGTACACTAAAACAAACCTGATCTCTCTAGGACATTCAGAAGCCAAGTTATAAGCTCTCAAAGGTGTAACTGGACTACTTCTTTAAAGTGACACCAGGCCCGGTGACCTTTGGGACATGGTTTGACCCCCTTAAGAAATGCTATCATCATGAAACGTTCAGATCATTTACAACTCAATAGATTCTACCTTCCTGTAACGTTTCAGCCTGATTGGACCTTGTTTTCACACAAATGAACCCAGAATGATGTGAAATTGTGCTTCGTGCAACATAATTCTGGGTCCCATTTACAAACCTTGAGTGCTAATGACTCCATTCCTTTTTTGTGGTTGTAGGGGCTGTTGATTGGAGTACACTAAAACAAACCTGATCTCTCTAGGACATTCAGAAGCCAAGTTATAAGCCCACAAATGTGTAACTGGACTACTTCTTTAAATTGACACCAGATCCGGTGACCTTTGGGACATGGTTTGACCCCCTTAGGAAAGTGATATCATCATGAAACGTTCAGATCACTTACAACTCAATAGATTCTACCTTCCTGTAACGTTTCAGCCTGATTGGACCTTGTTTTCACACAAATGGACCCAGAATGATGTGAAATTGTACTTCGTGCAACATAATTCTGGGTGCCATTTACAAACCATAAGTGCTAATGACTCCATTCCTTTTTGTGGTTGTAGGGGCTGTTGATTGGAGTACATTAAAACAAACCTGATCTCTCTAGGACATTCAGAAGCCAAGTTATAAGCCCACAAAGGTGTAACTGGACTACTTCTTTAAATTGACACCAGATCCGGTGACCTTTGGGACATGGTTTGACCCCCTTAGGAAAGTGCTATCATCATGAAACATTCAGATCACTTACAACTCAATAGATTCTACCTTCCTGTAACGTTTCAGCCTGATTGGACCTTGTTTTCACACAAATGAACCCAGAATGACGTGAAATTGTGCTTCGTGCAACATAATTCTGGGTGCCATTTACAAACCTTAAGTGCTAATGACTCCATTCCTTTTTGTGGTTGTAGGGGCTGTTGATTGGAGTACACTAAAAAAAACCTGATCTCTCTAGGACATTCAGAAGCCAAGTTATAAGCCCACAAATGTGTAACTGGACTACTTCTTTAAATTGACACCAGATCCGGTGACCTTTGGGACATAGTTTGACCCCCTTAGGAAAGTGCTATCATCATGAAACGTTCAGATCACTTACAACTCAATAGATTCTACCTTCCTGTAACGTTTCAGCCTGATTGGACCTTGTTTTCACACAAATGAACCCAGAATGATGTGAAATTGTGCTTCGTGCAACATAATTCTGGGTGCCATTTAAAAACCATAAGTTCTAATGACTCCATTCCTTTTAGTGGTAATGGGGGCTGCTAATTGGAGTACTCTAAAACGAACCTGACCTCTCTAGGATATTCAGAAGCCAAGTTCTAAGCCCACAAATGTGTAACTGGACTACTTCTTTAAAGTGACACCAGGCCCGGTGACCTTTGGGACATGGTTTGACCCCCTATAGGAATGTGCGATCATCATGAAACGTTCAGATCACTTACAACTCAATAGATTCTACCTTCCTGTAACGTTTCAGCCTGATTGGACCTTGTTTTCACACAAATGGACCCAGAATGATGTGAAATTGTACTTCGTGCAACATAATTCTGGGTGCCATTTACAAACCATAAGTGCTAATGACTCCATTCCTTTTTGTGGTTGTAGGGGCTGTTGATTGGAGTACATTAAAACAAACCTGATCTCTCTAGGACATTCAGAAGCCAAGTTATAAGCCCACAAAGGTGTAACTGGACTACTTCTTTAAATTGACACCAGATCCGGTGACCTTTGGGACATGGTTTGACCCCCTTAGGAAAGTGCTATCATCATGAAACATTCAGATCACTTACAACTCAATAGATTCTACCTTCCTGTAACGTTTCAGCCTGATTGGACCTTGTTTTCACACAAATGAACCCAGAATGACGTGAAATTGTGCTTCGTGCAACATAATTCTGGGTGCCATTTACAAACCATAAGTGGTAATGACTCCATTCCTTTTTGTGGTTGTAGGGGCTGTTGATTGGAGTACACTAAAACAAACCTGATCTCTCTGGGACATTCAGAAGCCAAGTTATAAGCCCACAAATGTGTAACTGGACTACTTCTTTAAATTGACACCAGATCCGGTGACCTTTGGGACATGGTTTGACCCCCTTAGGAAAGTGATATCATCATGAAACGTTCAGATCACTTACAACTCAATAGATTCTACCTTCCTGTAACGTTTCAGCCTGATTGGACCTTGTTTTCACACAAATGGACCCAGAATGATGTGAAATTGTACTTCGTGCAACATAATTCTGGGTGCCATTTACAAACCATAAGTGCTAATGACTCCATTCCTTTTTGTGGTTGTAGGGGCTGTTGATTGGAGTACATTAAAACAAACCTGATCTCTCTAGGACATTCAGAAGCCAAGTTATAAGCCCACAAAGGTGTAACTGGACTACTTCTTTAAATTGACACCAGATCCGGTGACCTTTGGGACATGGTTTGACCCCCTTAGGAAAGTGCTATCATCATGAAACATTCAGATCACTTACAACTCAATAGATTCTACCTTCCTGTAACGTTTCAGCCTGATTGGACCTTGTTTTCACACAAATGAACCCAGAATGACGTGAAATTGTGCTTCGTGCAACATAATTCTGGGTGCCATTTACAAACCTTAAGTGCTAATGACTCCATTCCTTTTTGTGGTTGTAGGGGCTGTTGATTGGAGTACACTAAAAAAAACCTGATCTCTCTAGGACATTCAGAAGCCAAGTTATAAGCCCACAAATGTGTAACTGGACTACTTCTTTAAATTGACACCAGATCCGGTGACCTTTGGGACATAGTTTGACCCCCTTAGGAAAGTGCTATCATCATGAAACGTTCAGATCACTTACAACTCAATAGATTCTACCTTCCTGTAACGTTTCAGCCTGATTGGACCTTGTTTTCACACAAATGAACCCAGAATGATGTGAAATTGTGCTTCGTGCAACATAATTCTGGGTGCCATTTAAAAACCATAAGTTCTAATGACTGCATTCCTTTTAGTGGTAATGGGGGCTGCTAATTGGAGTACTCTAAAACGAACCTGACCTCTCTAGGATATTCAGAAGCCAAGTTCTAAGCCCACAAATGTGTAACTGGACTACTTCTTTAAAGTGACACCAGGCCCGGTGACCTTTGGGACATGGTTTGACCCCCTATAGGAATGTGCGATCATCATGAAACGTTCAGATCACTTACAACTCAATAGATTCTACCTTCCTGTAACGTTTCAGCCTGATTGGACCTTGTTTTCACACAAATGAACCCAGAATGATGTGAAATTGTGCTTCGTGCAACATAATTCTGGGTGCCATTTACAAACCATAAGTGCTAATGACTCCATTCCTTTTTGTGGTTGTAGGGGCTGTTGATTTGAGTACACTAAAACAAACCTAACCTCTCTAGGGCATTCAGAAGCCAAGTTATAAGCCCACAAAGGTGTAACTGGACTACTTCTTTTAAGTGACACTAGGCCCGGTGACCTTTGGGACATGGTTTTGCCCCCTATAGGAATGTGCGATCATCTTGAAACGTTCAGATCACTTACAACTCAATAGATTCTACCTTCCTGTAACGTTTCAGCCTGATTGGACCTTGTTTTCACACAAATGAACCCAGAATGATGTGAAATTGTGCTTCGTGCAACATAATTCTGGGTGCCATTTAAAAACCATAAGTGCTAATGACTCCATTCCTTTTTGAGGTTGTAGGGGCTGTTGATTGGAGTACACTAAAACAAACCTGATCTCTCTAGGACATTCAGAAGCCAAGTTATAAGCCCTCAAAGGTGTAACTGGACTACTTCTTTAAAGTGACACCAGGCCCGGTGACCTTTGGGACATGGTTTGACCCCCTTAAGAAATGCTATCATCATGAAACGTTCAGATCATTTACAACTCAATAGATTCTACCTTCCTGTAACGTTTCAGCCTGATTGGACCTTGTTTTCACACAAATGAACCCAGAATGATGTGAAATTGTGCTTCGTGCAACATAATTCTGGGTCCCATTTACAAACCTTGAGTGCTAATGACTCCATTCCTTTTTTGTGGTTGTAGGGGCTGTTGATTGGAGTACACTAAAACAAACCTGATCTCTCTAGGACATTCAGAAGCCAAGTTATAAGCCCACAAATGTGTAACTGGACTACTTCTTTAAATTGACACCAGATCCGGTGACCTTTGGGACATGGTTTGACCCCCTTAGGAAAGTGATATCATCATGAAACGTTCAGATCACTTACAACTCAATAGATTCTACCTTCCTGTAACGTTTCAGCCTGATTGGACCTTGTTTTCTCACAAATGAACCCAGAATGATGTGAAATTGTGCTTCGTGCAACATAATTCTGGGTGCCATTTACAAACCATAAGTGCTAATGACTCCATTCCTTTTTGTGGTTGTAGGGGCTGTTGATTGGAGTACACTAAAACAAACCTAACCTCTCTAGGGCATTCAGAAGCCAAGTTATAAGCCCACAAAGGTGTAACTGGACTACTTCTTTTAAGTGACACCAGGCCCGGTGACCTTTGGGACATGGTTTTGCCCCCTATAGGAATGTGCGATCATCTTGAAACGTTCAGATCACTTACAACTCAATAGATTCTACCTTCCTGTAACGTTTCAGCCTGATTGGACCTTGTTTTCACACAAATGAACCCAGAATGATGTGAAATTGTGCTTCGTGCAACATAATTCTGGGTGCCATTTAAAAACCATAAGTGCTAATGACTCCATTCCTTTTTGAGGTTGTAGGGGCTGTTGATTGGAGTACACTAAATCAAACCTGATCTCTCTAGGACATTCAGAAGCCAAGTTATAAGCCCTCAAAGGTGTAACTGGACTACTTCTTTAAAGTGACACCAGGCCCGGTGACCTTTGGGACATGGTTTGACCCCCTTAAGAAATGCTATCATCATGAAACGTTCAGATCATTTACAACTCAATAGATTCTACCTTCCTGTAACGTTTCAGCCTGATTGGACCTTGTTTTCTCACAAATGAACCCAGAATGATGTGAAATTGTGCTTCGTGCAACATAATTCTGGGTCCCATTTACAAACCTTGAGTGCTAATGACTCCATTCCTTTTTTGTGGTTGTAGGGGCTGTTGATTGGAGTACACTAAAACAAACCTGATCTCTCTAGGACATTCAGAAGCCAAGTTATAAGCCCACAAATGTGTAACTGGACTACTTCTTTAAATTGACACCAGATCCGGTGACCTTTGGGACATGGTTTGACCCCCTTAGGAAAGTGATATCATCATGAAACGTTCAGATCACTTACAACTCAATAGATTCTACCTTCCTGTAACGTTTCAACTTGATTGGACCTTGTTTTCACACAAATGAACCCAGAATGATGTGAAATTGTGCTTCGTGCAACATAATTCTGGGTGCCATTTACAAACCATAAGTGCTAATGACTCCATTCCTTTTTGTGGTTGTAGGGGCTGTTGATTTGAGTACACTAAAACAAACCTAACCTCTCTAGGGCATTCAGAAGCCAAGTTATAAGCCCACAAAGGTGTAACTGGACTACTTCTTTTAAGTGACACTAGGCCCGGTGACCTTTGGGACATGGTTTTGCCCCCTATAGGAATGTGCGATCATCTTGAAACGTTCAGATCACTTACAACTCAATAGATTCTACCTTCCTGTAACGTTTCAGCCTGATTGGACCTTGTTTTCACACAAATGAACCCAGAATGATGTGAAATTGTGCTTCGTGCAACATAATTCTGGGTGCCATTTAAAAACCATAAGTGCTAATGACTCCATTCCTTTTTGAGGTTGTAGGGGCTGTTGATTGGAGTACACTAAAACAAACCTGATCTCTCTAGGACATTCAGAAGCCAAGTTATAAGCCCTCAAAGGTGTAACTGGACTACTTCTTTAAAGTGACACCAGGCCCGGTGACCTTTGGGACATGGTTTGACCCCCTTAAGAAATGCTATCATCATGAAACGTTCAGATCATTTACAACTCAATAGATTCTACCTTCCTGTAACGTTTCAGCCTGATTGGACCTTGTTTTCACACAAATGAACCCAGAATGATGTGAAATTGTGCTTCGTGCAACATAATTCTGGGTCCCATTTACAAACCTTGAGTGCTAATGACTCCATTCCTTTTTTGTGGTTGTAGGGGCTGTTGATTGGAGTACACTAAAACAAACCTGATCTCTCTAGGACATTCAGAAGCCAAGTTATAAGCCCACAAATGTGTAACTGGACTACTTCTTTAAATTGACACCAGATCCGGTGACCTTTGGGACATGGTTTGACCCCCTTAGGAAAGTGATATCATCATGAAACGTTCAGATCACTTACAACTCAATAGATTCTACCTTCCTGTAACGTTTCAGCCTGATTGGACCTTGTTTTCACACAAATGGACCCAGAATGATGTGAAATTGTACTTCGTGCAACATAATTCTGGGTGCCATTTACAAACCATAAGTGCTAATGACTCCATTCATTTTTGTGGTTGTAGGGGCTGTTGATTGGAGTACATTAAAACAAACCTGATCTCTCTAGGACATTCAGAAGCCAAGTTATAAGCCCACAAAGGTGTAACTGGACTACTTCTTTAAATTGACACCAGATCCGGTGACCTTTGGGACATGGTTTGACCCCCTTAGGAAAGTGCTATCATCATGAAACATTCAGATCACTTACAACTCAATAGATTCTACCTTCCTGTAACGTTTCAGCCTGATTGGACCTTGTTTTCACACAAATGAACCCAGAATGACGTGAAATTGTGCTTCGTGCAACATAATTCTGGGTGCCATTTACAAACCTTAAGTGCTAATGACTCCATTCCTTTTTGTGGTTGTAGGGGCTGTTGATTGGAGTACACTAAAAAAAACCTGATCTCTCTAGGACATTCAGAAGCCAAGTTATAAGCCCACAAATGTGTAACTGGACTACTTCTTTAAATTGACACCAGATCCGGTGACCTTTGGGACATAGTTTGACCCCCTTAGGAAAGTGCTATCATCATGAAACGTTCAGATCACTTACAACTCAATAGATTCTACCTTCCTGTAACGTTTCAGCCTGATTGGACCTTGTTTTCACACAAATGAACCCAGAATGATGTGAAATTGTGCTTCGTGCAACATAATTCTGGGTGCCATTTAAAAACCATAAGTTCTAATGACTCCATTCCTTTTAGTGGTAATGGGGGCTGCTAATTGGAGTACTCTAAAACGAACCTGACCTCTCTAGGATATTCAGAAGCCAAGTTCTAAGCCCACAAATGTGTAACTGGACTACTTCTTTAAAGTGACACCAGGCCCGGTGACCTTTGGGACATGGTTTGACCCCCTATAGGAATGTGCGATCATCATGAAACGTTCAGATCACTTACAACTCAATAGATTCTACCTTCCTGTAACGTTTCAGCCTGATTGGACCTTGTTTTCACACAAATGGACCCAGAATGATGTGAAATTGTACTTCGTGCAACATAATTCTGGGTGCCATTTACAAACCATAAGTGCTAATGACTCCATTTCTTTTTTTTGGTTGTAGGGGCTGTTGATTGGAGTACATTAAAACAAACCTGATCTCTCTAGGACATTCAGAAGCCAAGTTATAAGCCCACAAAGGTGTAACTGGACTACTTCTTTAAATTGACACCAGATCCGGTGACCTTTGGGACATGGTTTGACCCCCTTAGGAAAGTGCTATCATCATGAAACATTCAGATCACTTACAACTCAATAGATTCTACCTTCCTGTAACGTTTCAGCCTGATTGGACCTTGTTTTCACACAAATGAACCCAGAATGACGTGAAATTGTGCTTCGTGCAACATAATTCTGGGTGCCATTTACAAACCATAAGTGGTAATGACTCCATTCCTTTTTGTGGTTGTAGGGGCTGTTGATTGGAGTACACTAAAACAAACCTGATCTCTCTAGGACATTCAGAAGCCAAGTTATAAGCCCACAAATGTGTAACTGGACTACTTCTTTAAATTGACACCAGATCCGGTGACCTTTGGGACATGGTTTGACCCCCTTAGGAAAGTGATATCATCATGAAACGTTCAGATCACTTACAACTCAATAGATTCTACCTTCCTGTAACGTTTCAGCCTGATTGGACCTTGTTTTCACACAAATGGACCCAGAATGATGTGAAATTGTACTTCGTGCAACATAATTCTGGGTGCCATTTACAAACCATAAGTGCTAATGACTCCATTCCTTTTTGTGGTTGTAGGGGCTGTTGATTGGAGTACATTAAAACAAACCTGATCTCTCTAGGACATTCAGAAGCCAAGTTATAAGCCCACAAAGGTGTAACTGGACTACTTCTTTAAATTGACACCAGATCCGGTGACCTTTGGGACATGGTTTGACCCCCTTAGGAAAGTGCTATCATCATGAAACATTCAGATCACTTACAACTCAATAGATTCTACCTTCCTGTAACGTTTCAGCCTGATTGGACCTTGTTTTCACACAAATGAACCCAGAATGACGTGAAATTGTGCTTCGTGCAACATAATTCTGGGTGCCATTTACAAACCTTAAGTGCTAATGACTCCATTCCTTTTTGTGGTTGTAGGGGCTGTTGATTGGAGTACACTAAAAAAAACCTGATCTCTCTAGGACATTCAGAAGCCAAGTTATAAGCCCACAAATGTGTAACTGGACTACTTCTTTAAATTGACACCAGATCCGGTGACCTTTGGGACATAGTTTGACCCCCTTAGGAAAGTGCTATCATCATGAAACGTTCAGATCACTTACAACTCAATAGATTCTACCTTCCTGTAACGTTTCAGCCTGATTGGACCTTGTTTTCACACAAATGAACCCAGAATGATGTGAAATTGTGCTTCGTGCAACATAATTCTGGGTGCCATTTAAAAACCATAAGTTCTAATGACTCCATTCCTTTTAGTGGTAATGGGGGCTGCTAATTGGAGTACTCTAAAACGAACCTGACCTCTCTAGGATATTCAGAAGCCAAGTTCTAAGCCCACAAATGTGTAACTGGACTACTTCTTTAAAGTGACACCAGGCCCGGTGACCTTTGGGACATGGTTTGACCCCCTATAGGAATGTGCGATCATCATGAAACGTTCAGATCACTTACAACTCAATAGATTCTACCTTCCTGTAACGTTTCAGCCTGATTGGACCTTGTTTTCACACAAATGAACCCAGAATGATGTGAAATTGTGCTTCGTGCAACATAATTCTGGGTGCCATTTACAAACCATAAGTGCTAATGACTCCATTCCTTTTTGTGGTTGTAGGGGCTGTTGATTTGAGTACACTAAAACAAACCTAACCTCTCTAGGGCATTCAGAAGCCAAGTTATAAGCCCACAAAGGTGTAACTGGACTACTTCTTTTAAGTGACACTAGGCCCGGTGACCTTTGGGACATGGTTTTGCCCCCTATAGGAATGTGCGATCATCTTGAAACGTTCAGATCACTTACAACTCAATAGATTCTACCTTCCTGTAACGTTTCAGCCTGATTGGACCTTGTTTTCACACAAATGAACCCAGAATGATGTGAAATTGTGCTTCGTGCAACATAATTCTGGGTGCCATTTAAAAACCATAAGTGCTAATGACTCCATTCCTTTTTGAGGTTGTAGGGGCTGTTGATTGGAGTACACTAAAACAAACCTGATCTCTCTAGGACATTCAGAAGCCAAGTTATAAGCCCTCAAAGGTGTAACTGGACTACTTCTTTAAAGTGACACCAGGCCCGGTGACCTTTGGGACATGGTTTGACCCCCTTAAGAAATGCTATCATCATGAAACGTTCAGATCATTTACAACTCAATAGATTCTACCTTCCTGTAACGTTTCAGCCTGATTGGACCTTGTTTTCACACAAATGAACCCAGAATGATGTGAAATTGTGCTTCGTGCAACATAATTCTGGGTCCCATTTACAAACCTTGAGTGCTAATGACTCCATTCCTTTTTTGTGGTTGTAGGGGCTGTTGATTGGAGTACACTAAAACAAACCTGATCTCTCTAGGACATTCAGAAGCCAAGTTATAAGCCCACAAATGTGTAACTGGACTACTTCTTTAAATTGACACCAGATCCGGTGACCTTTGGGACATGGTTTGACCCCCTTAGGAAAGTGATATCATCATGAAACGTTCAGATCACTTACAACTCAATAGATTCTACCTTCCTGTAACGTTTCAGCCTGATTGGACCTTGTTTTCACACAAATGGACCCAGAATGATGTGAAATTGTACTTCGTGCAACATAATTCTGGGTGCCATTTACAAACCATAAGTGCTAATGACTCCATTCCTTTTTGTGGTTGTAGGGGCTGTTGATTGGAGTACATTAAAACAAACCTGATCTCTCTAGGACATTCAGAAGCCAAGTTATAAGCCCACAAAGGTGTAACTGGACTACTTCTTTAAATTGACACCAGATCCGGTGACCTTTGGGACATGGTTTGACCCCCTTAGGAAAGTGCTATCATCATGAAACATTCAGATCACTTACAACTCAATAGATTCTACCTTCCTGTAACGTTTCAGCCTGATTGGACCTTGTTTTCACACAAATGAACCCAGAATGACGTGAAATTGTGCTTCGTGCAACATAATTCTGGGTGCCATTTACAAACCTTAAGTGCTAATGACTCCATTCCTTTTTGTGGTTGTAGGGGCTGTTGATTGGAGTACACTAAAAAAAACCTGATCTCTCTAGGACATTCAGAAGCCAAGTTATAAGCCCACAAATGTGTAACTGGACTACTTCTTTAAATTGACACCAGATCCGGTGACCTTTGGGACATAGTTTGACCCCCTTAGGAAAGTGCTATCATCATGAAACGTTCAGATCACTTACAACTCAATAGATTCTACCTTCCTGTAACGTTTCAGCCTGATTGGACCTTGTTTTCACACAAATGAACCCAGAATGATGTGAAATTGTGCTTCGTGCAACATAATTCTGGGTGCCATTTAAAAACCATAAGTTCTAATGACTCCATTCCTTTTAGTGGTAATGGGGGCTGCTAATTGGAGTACTCTAAAACGAACCTGACCTCTCTAGGATATTCAGAAGCCAAGTTCTAAGCCCACAAATGTGTAACTGGACTACTTCTTTAAAGTGACACCAGGCCCGGTGACCTTTGGGACATGGTTTGACCCCCTATAGGAATGTGCGATCATCATGAAACGTTCAGATCACTTACAACTCAATAGATTCTACCTTCCTGTAACGTTTCAGCCTGATTGGACCTTGTTTTCACACAAATGGACCCAGAATGATGTGAAATTGTACTTCGTGCAACATAATTCTGGGTGCCATTTACAAACCATAAGTGCTAATGACTCCATTCCTTTTTGTGGTTGTAGGGGCTGTTGATTGGAGTACATTAAAACAAACCTGATCTCTCTAGGACATTCAGAAGCCAAGTTATAAGCCCACAAAGGTGTAACTGGACTACTTCTTTAAATTGACACCAGATCCGGTGACCTTTGGGACATGGTTTGACCCCCTTAGGAAAGTGCTATCATCATGAAACATTCAGATCCCTTACAACTCAATAGATTCTACCTTCCTGTAACGTTTCAGCCTGATTGGACCTTGTTTTCACACAAATGAACCCAGAATGACGTGAAATTGTGCTTCGTGCAACATAATTCTGGGTGCCATTTACAAACCATAAGTGGTAATGACTCCATTCCTTTTTGTGGTTGTAGGGGCTGTTGATTGGAGTACACTAAAACAAACCTGATCTCTCTAGGACATTCAGAAGCCAAGTTATAAGCCCACAAATGTGTAACTGGACTACTTCTTTAAATTGACACCAGATCCGGTGACCTTTGGGACATGGTTTGACCCCCTTAGGAAAGTGATATCATCATGAAACGTTCAGATCACTTACAACTCAATAGATTCTACCTTCCTGTAACGTTTCAGCCTGATTGGACCTTGTTTTCACACAAATGGACCCAGAATGATGTGAAATTGTGCTTCGTGCAACATAATTCTGGGTGCCATTTACAAACCATAAGTGCTAATGACTCCATTCCTTTTTGTGGTTGTAGGGGCTGTTGATTGGAGTACATTAAAACAAACCTGATCTCTCTAGGACATTCAGAAGCCAAGTTATAAGCCCACAAAGGTGTAACTGGACTACTTCTTTAAATTGACACCAGATCCGGTGACCTTTGGGACATGGTTTGACCCCCTTAGGAAAGTGCTATCATCATGAAACATTCAGATCACTTACAACTCAATAGATTCTACCTTCCTGTAACGTTTCAGCCTGATTGGACCTTGTTTTCACACAAATGAACCCAGAATGACGTGAAATTGTGCTTCGTGCAACATAATTCTGGGTGCCATTTACAAACCTTAAGTGCTAATGACTCCATTCCTTTTTGTGGTTGTAGGGGCTGTTGATTGGAGTACACTAAAAAAAACCTGATCTCTCTAGGACATTCAGAAGCCAAGTTATAAGCCCACAAATGTGTAACTGGACTACTTTAAATTGACACCAGATCCGGTGACCTTTGGGACATAGTTTGACCCCCTTAGGAAAGTGCTATCATCATGAAACGTTCAGATCACTTACAACTCAATAGATTCTACCTTCCTGTAACGTTTCAGCCTGATTGGACCTTGTTTTCACACAAATGAACCCAGAATGATGTGAAATTGTGCTTCGTGCAACATAATTCTGGGTGCCATTTAAAAACCATAAGTTCTAATGACTCCATTCCTTTTAGTGGTAATGGGGGCTGCTAATTGGAGTACTCTAAAACGAACCTGACCTCTCTAGGATATTCAGAAGCCAAGTTCTAAGCCCACAAATGTGTAACTGGACTACTTCTTTAAAGTGACACCAGGCCCGGTGACCTTTGGGACATGGTTTGACCCCCTATAGGAATGTGCGATCATCATGAAACGTTCAGATCACTTACAACTCAATAGATTCTACCTTCCTGTAACGTTTCAGCCTGATTGGACCTTGTTTTCACACAAATGGACCCAGAATGATGTGAAATTGTACTTCGTGCAACATAATTCTGGGTGCCATTTACAAACCATAAGTGCTAATGACTCCATTCCTTTTTGTGGTTGTAGGGGCTGTTGATTGGAGTACATTAAAACAAACCTGATCTCTCTAGGACATTCAGAAGCCAAGTTATAAGCCCACAAAGGTGTAACTGGACTACTTCTTTAAATTGACACCAGATCCGGTGACCTTTGGGACATGGTTTGACCCCCTTAGGAAAGTGCTATCATCATGAAACATTCAGATCACTTACAACTCAATAGATTCTACCTTCCTGTAACGTTTCAGCCTGATTGGACCTTGTTTTCACACAAATGAACCCAGAATGACGTGAAATTGTGCTTCGTGCAACATAATTCTGGGTGCCATTTACAAACCATAAGTGGTAATGACTCCATTCCTTTTTTTGGTTGTAGGGGCTGTTGATTGGAGTACACTAAAACAAACCTGATCTCTCTAGGACATTCAGAAGCCAAGTTATAAGCCCACAAATGTGTAACTGGACTACTTCTTTAAATTGACACCAGATCCGGTGACCTTTGGGACATGGTTTGACCCCCTTAGGAAAGTGATATCATCATGAAACGTTCAGATCACTTACAACTCAATAGATTCTACCTTCCTGTAACGTTTCAGCCTGATTGGACCTTGTTTTCACACAAATGGACCCAGAATGATGTGAAATTGTACTTCGTGCAACATAATTCTGGGTGCCATTTACAAACCATAAGTGCTAATGACTCCATTCCTTTTTGTGGTTGTAGGGGCTGTTGATTGGAGTACATTAAAACAAACCTGATCTCTCTAGGACATTCAGAAGCCAAGTTATAAGCCCACAAAGGTGTAACTGGACTACTTCTTTAAATTGACACCAGATCCGGTGACCTTTGGGACATGGTTTGACCCCCTTAGGAAAGTGCTATCATCATGAAACATTCAGATCACTTACAACTCAATAGATTCTACCTTCCTGTAACGTTTCAGCCTGATTGGACCTTGTTTTCACACAAATGAACCCAGAATGACGTGAAATTGTGCTTCGTGCAACATAATTCTGGGTGCCATTTACAAACCTTAAGTGCTAATGACTCCATTCCTTTTTGTGGTTGTAGGGGCTGTTGATTGGAGTACACTAAAAAAAACCTGATCTCTCTAGGACATTCAGAAGCCAAGTTATAAGCCCACAAATGTGTAACTGGACTACTTCTTTAAATTGACACCAGATCCGGTGACCTTTGGGACATAGTTTGACCCCCTTAGGAAAGTGCTATCATCATGAAACGTTCAGATCACTTACAACTCAATAGATTCTACCTTCCTGTAACGTTTCAGCCTGATTGGACCTTGTTTTCACACAAATGAACCCAGAATGATGTGAAATTGTGCTTCGTGCAACATAATTCTGGGTGCCATTTAAAAACCATAAGTTCTAATGACTCCATTCCTTTTAGTGGTAATGGGGGCTGCTAATTGGAGTACTCTAAAACGAACCTGACCTCTCTAGGATATTCAGAAGCCAAGTTCTAAGCCCACAAATGTGTAACTGGACTACTTCTTTAAAGTGACACCAGGCCCGGTGACCTTTGGGACATGGTTTGACCCCCTATAGGAATGTGCGATCATCATGAAACGTTCAGATCACTTACAACTCAATAGATTCTACCTTCCTGTAACGTTTCAGCCTGATTGGACCTTGTTTTCACACAAATGAACCCAGAATGATGTGAAATTGTGCTTCGTGCAACATAATTCTGGGTGCCATTTACAAACCATAAGTGCTAATGACTCCATTCCTTTTTGTGGTTGTAGGGGCTGTTGATTTGAGTACACTAAAACAAACCTAACCTCTCTAGGGCATTCAGAAGCCAAGTTATAAGCCCACAAAGGTGTAACTGGACTACTTCTTTTAAGTGACACTAGGCCCGGTGACCTTTGGGACATGGTTTTGCCCCCTATAGGAATGTGCGATCATCTTGAAACGTTCAGATCACTTACAACTCAATAGATTCTACCTTCCTGTAACGTTTCAGCCTGATTGGACCTTGTTTTCACACAAATGAACCCAGAATGATGTGAAATTGTGCTTCGTGCAACATAATTCTGGGTGCCATTTAAAAACCATAAGTGCTAATGACTCCATTCCTTTTTGAGGTTGTAGGGGCTGTTGATTGGAGTACACTAAAACAAACCTGATCTCTCTAGGACATTCAGAAGCCAAGTTATAAGCCCTCAAAGGTGTAACTGGACTACTTCTTTAAAGTGACACCAGGCCCGGTGACCTTTGGGACATGGTTTGACCCCCTTAAGAAATGCTATCATCATGAAACGTTCAGATCATTTACAACTCAATAGATTCTACCTTCCTGTAACGTTTCAGCCTGATTGGACCTTGTTTTCACACAAATGAACCCAGAATGATGTGAAATTGTGCTTCGTGCAACATAATTCTGGGTCCCATTTACAAACCTTGAGTGCTAATGACTCCATTCCTTTTTTGTGGTTGTAGGGGCTGTTGATTGGAGTACACTAAAACAAACCTGATCTCTCTAGGACATTCAGAAGCCAAGTTATAAGCCCACAAATGTGTAACTGGACTACTTCTTTAAATTGACACCAGATCCGGTGACCTTTGGGACATGGTTTGACCCCCTTAGGAAAGTGATATCATCATGAAACGTTCAGATCACTTACAACTCAATAGATTCTACCTTCCTGTAACGTTTCAGCCTGATTGGACCTTGTTTTCACACAAATGGACCCAGAATGATGTGAAATTGTACTTCGTGCAACATAATTCTGGGTGCCATTTACAAACCATAAGTGCTAATGACTCCATTCCTTTTTGTGGTTGTAGGGGCTGTTGATTGGAGTACATTAAAACAAACCTGATCTCTCTAGGACATTCAGAAGCCAAGTTATAAGCCCACAAAGGTGTAACTGGACTACTTCTTTAAATTGACACCAGATCCGGTGACCTTTGGGACATGGTTTGACCCCCTTAGGAAAGTGCTATCATCATGAAACATTCAGATCACTTACAACTCAATAGATTCTACCTTCCTGTAACGTTTCAGCCTGATTGGACCTTGTTTTCACACAAATGAACCCAGAATGACGTGAAATTGTGCTTCGTGCAACATAATTCTGGGTGCCATTTACAAACCTTAAGTGCTAATGACTCCATTCCTTTTTGTGGTTGTAGGGGCTGTTGATTGGAGTACACTAAAAAAAACCTGATCTCTCTAGGACATTCAGAAGCCAAGTTATAAGCCCACAAATGTGTAACTGGACTACTTCTTTAAATTGACACCAGATCCGGTGACCTTTGGGACATAGTTTGACCCCCTTAGGAAAGTGCTATCATCATGAAACGTTCAGATCACTTACAACTCAATAGATTCTACCTTCCTGTAACGTTTCAGCCTGATTGGACCTTGTTTTCACACAAATGAACCCAGAATGATGTGAAATTGTGCTTCGTGCAACATAATTCTGGGTGCCATTTAAAAACCATAAGTTCTAATGACTCCATTCCTTTTAGTGGTAATGGGGGCTGCTAATTGGAGTACTCTAAAACGAACCTGACCTCTCTAGGATATTCAGAAGCCAAGTTCTAAGCCCACAAATGTGTAACTGGACTACTTCTTTAAAGTGACACCAGGCCCGGTGACCTTTGGGACATGGTTTGACCCCCAATAGGAATGTGCGATCATCATGAAACGTTCAGATCACTTACAACTCAATAGATTCTACCTTCCTGTAACGTTTCAGCCTGATTGGACCTTGTTTTCACACAAATGGACCCAGAATGATGTGAAATTGTACTTCGTGCAACATAATTCTGGGTGCCATTTACAAACCATAAGTGCTAATGACTCCATTCCTTTTTGTGGTTGTAGGGGCTGTTGATTGGAGTACATTAAAACAAACCTGATCTCTCTAGGACATTCAGAAGCCAAGTTATAAGCCCACAAAGGTGTAACTGGACTACTTCTTTAAATTGACACCAGATCCGGTGACCTTTGGGACATGGTTTGACCCCCTTAGGAAAGTGCTATCATCATGAAACATTCAGATCACTTACAACTCAATAGATTCTACCTTCCTGTAACGTTTCAGCCTGATTGGACCTTGTTTTCACACAAATGAACCCAGAATGACGTGAAATTGTGCTTCGTGCAACATAATTCTGGGTGCCATTTACAAACCATAAGTGGTAATGACTCCATTCCTTTTTGTGGTTGTAGGGGCTGTTGATTGGAGTACACTAAAACAAACCTGATCTCTCTAGGACATTCAGAAGCCAAGTTATAAGCCCACAAATGTGTAACTGGACTACTTCTTTAAATTGACACCAGATCCGGTGACCTTTGGGACATGGTTTGACCCCCTTAGGAAAGTGATATCATCATGAAACGTTCAGATCACTTACAACTCAATAGATTCTACCTTCCTGTAACGTTTCAGCCTGATTGGACCTTGTTTTCACACAAATGGACCCAGAATGATGTGAAATTGTACTTCGTGCAACATAATTCTGGGTGCCATTTACAAACCATAAGTGCTAATGACTCCATTCCTTTTTGTGGTTGTAGGGGCTGTTGATTGGAGTACATTAAAACAAACCTGATCTCTCTAGGAAATTCAGAAGCCAAGTTATAAGCCCACAAAGGTGTAACTGGACTACTTCTTTAAATTGACACCAGATCCGGTGACCTTTGGGACATGGTTTGACCCCCTTAGGAAAGTGCTATCATCATGAAACATTCAGATCACTTACAACTCAATAGATTCTACCTTCCTGTAACGTTTCAGCCTGATTGGACCTTGTTTTCACACAAATGAACCCAGAATGACGTGAAATTGTGCTTCGTGCAACATAATTCTGGGTGCCATTTACAAACCTTAAGTGCTAATGACTCCATTCCTTTTTGTGGTTGTAGGGGCTGTTGATTGGAGTACACTAAAAAAAACCTGATCTCTCTAGGACATTCAGAAGCCAAGTTATAAGCCCACAAATGTGTAACTGGACTACTTTAAATTGACACCAGATCCGGTGACCTTTGGGACATAGTTTGACCCCCTTAGGAAAGTGCTATCATCATGAAACGTTCAGATCACTTACAACTCAATAGATTCTACCTTCCTGTAACGTTTCAGCCTGATTGGACCTTGTTTTCACACAAATGAACCCAGAATGATGTGAAATTGTGCTTCGTGCAACATAATTCTGGGTGCCATTTAAAAACCATAAGTTCTAATGACTCCATTCCTTTTAGTGGTAATGGGGGCTGCTAATTGGAGTACTCTAAAACGAACCTGACCTCTCTAGGATATTCAGAAGCCAAGTTCTAAGCCCACAAATGTGTAACTGGACTACTTCTTTAAAGTGACACCAGGCCCGGTGACCTTTGGGACATGGTTTGACCCCCTATAGGAATGTGCGATCATCATGAAACGTTCAGATCACTTACAACTCAATAGATTCTACCTTCCTGTAACGTTTCAGCCTGATTGGACCTTGTTTTCACACAAATGGACCCAGAATGATGTGAAATTGTACTTCGTGCAACATAATTCTGGGTGCCATTTACAAACCATAAGTGCTAATGACTCCATTCCTTTTTGTGGTTGTAGGGGCTGTTGATTGGAGTACATTAAAACAAACCTGATCTCTCTAGGACATTCAGAAGCCAAGTTATAAGCCCACAAAGGTGTAACTGGACTACTTCTTTAAATTGACACCAGATCCGGTGACCTTTGGGACATGGTTTGACCCCCTTAGGAAAGTGCTATCATCATGAAACATTCAGATCACTTACAACTCAATAGATTCTACCTTCCTGTAACGTTTCAGCCTGATTGGACCTTGTTTTCACACAAATGAACCCAGAATGACGTGAAATTGTGCTTCGTGCAACATAATTCTGGGTGCCATTTACAAACCATAAGTGCTAATGACTCCATTCCTTTTTGTGGTTGTAGGGGCTGTTGATTGGAGTACATTAAAACAAACCTGATCTCTCTAGGACATTCAGAAGCCAAGTTATAAGCCCACAAAGGTGTAACTGGACTACTTCTTTAAATTGACACCAGATCCGGTGACCTTTGGGACATGGTTTGACCCCCTTAGGAAAGTGCTATCATCATGAAACGTTCAGATCACTTACAACTCAATAGATTCTACCTTCCTGTAACGTTTCAGCCTGATTGGACCTTGTTTTCACACAAATGGACCCAGAATGATGTGAAATTGTACTTCGTGCAACATAATTCTGGGTGCCATTTACAAACCATAAGTGCTAATGACTCCATTCCTTTTTGTGGTTGTAGGGGCTGTTGATTTGAGTACATTAAAACAAACCTGATCTCTCTAGGACATTCAGAAGCCAAGTTATAAGCCCACAAAGGTGTAACTGGACTACTTCTTTAAATTGACACCAGATCCGGTGACCTTTGGGACATGGTTTGACCCCCTTAGGAAAGTGCTATCATCATGAAACATTCAGATCACTTACAACTCAATAGATTCTACCTTCCTGTAACGTTTCAGCCTGATTGGACCTTGTTTTCACACAAATGAACCCAGAATGACGTGAAATTGTGCTTCGTGCAACATAATTCTGGGTGCCATTTACAAACCTTAAGTGCTAATGACTCCATTCCTTTTTGTGGTTGTAGGGGCTGTTGATTGGAGTACACTAAAAAAAACCTGATCTCTCTAGGACATTCAGAAGCCAAGTTATAAGCCCACAAATGTGTAACTGGACTACTTCTTTAAATTGACACCAGATCCGGTGACCTTTGGGAAACAGTTTGACCCCCTTAGGAAAGTGCTATCATCATGAAATGTTCAGATCACTTACAACTCATTAGATTCTACCTTCCTGTAACGTTTCAGCCTGATTGGACCTTGTTTTCACACAAATGAACCCAGAATGATGTGAAATTGTGCTTCGTGCAACATAATTCTGGGTGCCATTTAAAAACCATAAGTTCTAATGACTCCATTCCTTTTTGTGGTTGTAGGGGCTGTTGATTGGAGTACATTAAAACAAACCTGATCTCTCTAGGACATTCAGAAGCCAAGTTATAAGCCCACAAATGTGTAACTGGACTACTTCTTTAAATTGACACCAGATCCGGTGACCTTTGGGACATAGTTTGACCCCCTTAGGAAAGTGCTATCATCATGAAACGTTCAGATCACTTACAACTCAATAGATTCTACCTTCCTGTAACGTTTCAGCCTGATTGGACCTTGTTTTCACACAAATGAACCCAGAATGATGTGAAATTGTGCTTCGTGCAACATAATTCTGGGTGCCATTTAAAAACCATAAGTTCTAATGACTCCATTCCTTTTAGTGGTAATGGGGGCTGCTAATTGGAGTACTCTAAAACGAACCTGACCTCTCCAGGATATTCAGAAGCCAAGTTCTAAGCCCACAAATGTGTAATTGGACTACTTCTTTAAAGTGACACCAGGCCCGGTGACCTTTGGGACATGGTTTGACCCCCCATAGGAATGTGCGATCATCATGAAACGTTCAGATCACTTACAACTCAATAGATTCTACCTTCCTGTAACGTTTCAGCCTGATTGGACCTTGTTTTCACACAAATGGACCCAGAATGATGTGAAATTGTACTTCGTGCAACATAATTCTGGGTGCCATTTACAAACCATAATTGCTAATGACTCCATTCCTTTTTGTGGTTGTAGGGGCTGTTGATTGGAGTACATTAAAACAAACCTGATCTCTCTAGGACATTCAGAAGCCAAGTTATAAGCCCACAAAGGTGTAACTGGACTACTTCTTTAAATTGACACCAGATCCGGTGACCTTTGGGACATGGTTTGACCCCCTTAGGAAAGTGCTATCATCATGAAACATTCAGATCACTTACAACTCAATAGATTCTACCTTCCTGTAACGTTTCAGCCTGATTGGACCTTGTTTTCACACAAATGAACCCAGAATGACGTGAAATTGTGCTTCGTGCAACATAATTCTGGGTGCCATTTACAAACCATAAGTGCTAATGACTCCATTCCTTTTTGTGGTTGTAGGGGCTGTTGATTGGAGTACATTAAAACAAACCTGATCTCTCTAGGACATTCAGAAGCCAAGTTATAAGCCCACAAAGGTGTAACTGGACTACTTCTTTAAATTGACACCAGATCCGGTGACCTTTGGGACATGGTTTGACCCCCTTAGGAAAGTGCTATCATCATGAAACGTTCAGATCACTTACAACTCAATAGATTCTACCTTCCTGTAACGTTTCAGCCTGATTGGACTTTGTTTTCACACAAATGGACCCAGAATGATGTGAAATTGTACTTCGTGCAACATAATTCTGGGTGCCATTTACAAACCATAAGTGCTAATGACTCCATTCCTTTTTGTGGTTGTAGGGGCTGTTGATTGGAGTACATTAAAACAAACCTGATCTCTCTAGGACATTCAGAAGCCAAGTTATAAGCCCACAAAGGTGTAACTGGACTACTTCTTTAAATTGACACCAGATCCGGTGACCTTTGGGACATGGTTTGACCCCCTTAGGAAAGTGCTATCATCATGAAACATTCAGATCACTTACAACTCAATAGATTCTACCTTCCTGTAACGTTTCAGCCTGATTGGACCTTGTTTTCACACAAATGAACCCAGAATGACGTGAAATTGTGCTTCGTGCAACATAATTCTGGGTGCCATTTACAAACCTTAAGTGCTAATGACTCCATTCCTTTTTGTGGTTGTAGGGGCTGTTGATTGGAGTACACTAAAAAAGACCTGATCTCTCTAGGACATTCAGAAGCCAAGTTATAAGCCCACAAATGTGTAACTGGACTACTTCTTTAAATTGACACCAGATCCGGTGACCTTTGGGACATAGTTTGACCCCCTTAGGAAAGTGCTATCATCATGAAACGTTCAGATCACTTACAACTCAATAGATTCTACCTTCCTGTAACGTTTCAGCCTGATTGGACCTTGTTTTCACACAAATGAACCCAGAATGATGTGAAATTGTGCTTCGTGCAACATAATTCTGGGTGCCATTTAAAAACCATAAGTTCTAATGACTCCATTCCTTTTTGTGGTTGTAGGGGCTGTTGATTGGAGTACATTAAAACAAACCTGATCTCTCTAGGACATTCAGAAGCCAAGTTATAAGCCCACAAAGGTGTAACTGGACTACTTCTTTAATGTGACACCAGGCCCGGTGACCTTTGGGACATGGTTTGACCCCCTTAAGAAATGCTATCATCATGAAACGTTCAGATCATTTACAACTCAATAGATTCTACCTTCCTGTAACGTTTCAGCCTGATTGGACCTTGTTTTCACACAAATGAACCCAGAATGATGTGAAATTGTGCTTCGTGCAACATAATTCTGGGTCCCATTTACAAACCTTGAGTGCTAATGACTCCATTCCTTTTTTGTGGTTGTAGGGGCTGTTGATTGGAGTACACTAAAACAAACCTGATCTCTCTAGGACATTCAGAAGCCAAGTTATAAGCCCACAAATGTGTAACTGGACTACTTCTTTAAATTGACACCAGATCCGGTGACCTTTGGGACATGGTTTGACCCCCTTAGGAAAGTGATATCATCATGAAACGTTCAGATCACTTACAACTCAATAGATTCTACCTTCCTGTAACGTTTCAGCCTGATTGGACCTTGTTTTCACACAAATGAACCCAGAATGATGTGAAATTGTGCTTCGTGCAACATAATTCTGGGTGCCATTTACAAACCATAAGTGCTAATGACTCCATTCCTTTTTGTGGTTGTAGGGGCTGTTGATTGGAGTACACTAAAACAAACCTAACCTCTCTAGGGCATTCAGAAGCCAAGTTATAAGCCCACAAAGGTGTAACTGGACTACTTCTTTTAAGTGACACCAGGCCCGGTGACCTTTGGGACATGGTTTTGCCCCCTATAGGAATGTGCGATCATCTTGAAACGTTCAGATCACTTACAACTCAATAGATTCTACCTTCCTGTAACGTTTCAGCCTAATTGGACCTTGTTTTCACACAAATGAACCCAGAATGATGTGAAATTGTGCTTCGTGCAACATAATTCTGGGTGCCATTTAAAAACCATAAGTGCTAATGACTCCATTCCTTTTTGAGGTTGTAGGGGCTGTTGATTGGAGTACACTAAAACAAACCTGATCTCTCTAGGACATTCAGAAGCCAAGTTATAAGCCCTCAAAGGTGTAACTGGACTACTTCTTTAAAGTGACACCAGGCCCGGTGACCTTTGGGACATGGTTTGACCCCCTTAAGAAATGCTATCATCATGAAACGTTCAGATCATTTACAACTCAATAGATTCTACCTTCCTGTAACGTTTCAGCCTGATTGGACCTTGTTTTCACACAAATGAACCCAGAATGACGTGAAATTGTGCTTCGTGCAACATAATTCTGGGTGCCATTTACAAACCTTAAGTGCTAATGACTCCATTCCTTTTTGTGGTTGTAGGGGCTGTTGATTGGAGTACACTAAAAAAACCTGATCTCTCTAGGACATTCAGAAGCCAAGTTATAAGCCCACAAATGTGTAACTGGACTACTTCTTTAAATTGACACCAGATCCGGTGACCTTTGGGACATAGTTTGACCCCCTTAGGAAAGTGATATCATCATGAAACGTTCAGATCACTTACAACTCAATAGATTCTACCTTCCTGTAACGTTTCAGCCTGATTGGACCTTGTTTTCACACAAATGAACCCAGAATGATGTGAAATTGTGCTTCGTGCAACATAATTCTGGGTGCCATTTAAAAACCATAAGTTCTAATGACTCCATTCCTTTTAGTGGTAATGGGGGCTGCTAATTGGAGTACTCTAAAACGAACCTGACCTCTCTAGGATATTCAGAAGCCAAGTTCTAAGCCCACAAATGTGTAACTGGACTACTTCTTTAAAGTGACACCAGGCCCGGTGACCTTTGGGACATGGTTTGACCCCCTATAGGAATGTGCGATCATCATGAAACGTTCAGATCACTTACAACTCAATAGATTCTACCTTCCTGTAACGTTTCAGCCTGATTGGACCTTGTTTTCACACAAATGGACCCAGAATGATGTGAAATTGTACTTCGTGCAACATAATTCTGGGTGCCATTTACAAACCATAAGTGCTAATGACTCCATTCCTTTTTGTGGTTGTAGGGGCTGTTGATTGGAGTACATTAAAACAAACCTGATCTCTCTAGGACATTCAGAAGCCAAGTTATAAGCCCACAAAGGTGTAACTGGACTACTTCTTTAAATTGACACCAGATCCGGTGACCTTTGGAACATGGTTTGACCCCCTTAGGAAAGTGCTATCATCATGAAACATTCAGATCACTTACAACTCAATAGATTCTACCTTCCTGTAACGTTTCAGCCTGATTGGACCTTGTTTTCACACAAATGAACCCAGAATGACGTGAAATTGTGCTTCGTGCAACATAATTCTGGGTGCCATTTACAAACCATAAGTGCTAATGACTCCATTCCTTTTTGTGGTTGTAGGGGCTGTTGATTGGAGTACATTAAAACAAACCTGATCTCTCTAGGACATTCAGAAGCCAAGTTATGAGCCCACAAAGGTGTAACTGGACTACTTCTTTAAATTGACACCAGATCCGGTGACCTTTGGGACATGGTTTGACCCCCTTAGGAAAGTGCTATCATCATGAAACGTTCAGATCACTTACAACTCAATAGATTCTACCTTCCTGTAACGTTTCAGCCTGATTGGACCTTGTTTTCACACAAATGGACCCAGAATGATGTGAAATTGTACTTCGTGCAACATAATTCTGGGTGCCATTTACAAACCATAAGTGCTAATGACTCCATTCCTTTTTGTGGTTGTAGGGGCTGTTGATTGGAGTACATTAAAACAAACCTGATCTCTCTAGGACATTCAGAAGCCAAGTTATAAGCCCACAAAGGTGTAACTGGACTACTTCTTTAAATTGACACCAGATCCGGTGACCTTTGGGACATGGTTTGACCCCCTTAGGAAAGTGCTATCATCATGAAACATTCAGATCACTTACAACTCAATAGATTCTACCTTCCTGTAACGTTTCAGCCTGATTGGACCTTGTTTTCACACAAATGAACCCAGAATGACGTGAAATTGTGCTTCGTGCAACATAATTCTGGGTGCCATTTACAAACCTTAAGTGCTAATGACTCCATTCCTTTTTGTGGTTGTAGGGGCTGTTGATTGGAGTACACAAAAAAAAACCTGATCTCTCTAGGACATTCAGAAGCCAAGTTATATGCCCACAAATGTGTAACTGGACTACTTCTTTAAATTGACACCAGATCCGGTGACCTTTGGGAAATAGTTTGACCCCCTTAGGAAAGTGCTATCATCATGAAACGTTCAGATCACTTACAACTCAATAGATTCTACCTTCCTGTAACGTTTCAGCCTGATTGGACCTTGTTTTCACACAAATGGACCCAGAATGATGTGAAATTGTACTTCGTGCAACATAATTCTGGGTGCCATTTACAAACCATAAGTGCTAATGACTCCATTCCTTTTTGTGGTTGTAGGGGCTGTTGATTGGAGTACATTAAAACAAACCTGATCTCTCTAGGACATTCAGAAGCCAAGTTATAAGCCCACAAAGGTGTAACTGGACTACTTCTTTAAATTGACACCAGATCCGGTGACCTTTGGGACATGGTTTGACCCCCTTAGGAAAGTGCTATCATCATGAAACATTCAGATCACTTACATCTCAATAGATTCTACCTTCCTGTAACGTTTCAGCCTGATTGGACCTTGTTTTCACACAAATGAACCCAGAATGACGTGAAATTGTGCTTCGTGCAACATAATTCTGGGTGCCATTTACAAACCTTAAGTGCTAATGTCTCCATTCCTTTTTGTGGTTGTAGGGGCTGTTGATTGGAGTACACTAAAAAAAACCTGATCTCTCTAGGACATTCAGAAGCCAAGTTATAAGCCCACAAATGTGTAACTGGACTACTTCTTTAAATTGACACCAGATCCGGTGACCTTTGGGACATAGTTTGACCCCCTTAGGAAAGTGCTATCATCATGAAACGTTCAGATCACTTACAACTCAATAGATTCTACCTTCCTGTAACGTTTCAGCCTGATTGGACCTTGTTTTCACACAAATGAACCCAGAATGATGTGAAATTGTGCTTCGTGCAACATAATTCTGGGTGCCATTTAAAAACCATAAGTTCTAATGACTCCATTCCTTTTATTGGTAATGGGGGCTGCTAATTGGAGTACTCTAAAACGAACCTGACCTCTCTAGGATATTCAGAAGCCAAGTTCTAAGCCCACAAAGGTGTAACTGGACTACTTCTTTAAATTGACACCAGATCCGGTGACCTTTGGGACATGGTTTGACCCCCTTAGGAAAGTGCTATCATCATGAAACATTCAGATCACTTACAACTCAATAGATTCTACCTTCCTGTAACGTTTCAGCCTGATTGGACCTTGTTTTCACACAAATGAACCCAGAATGACGTGAAATTGTGCTTCGTGCAACATAATTCTGGGTGCCATTTACAAACCTTAAGTGCTAATGACTCCATTCCTTTTTGTGGTTGTAGGGGCTGTTGATTGGAGTACACTAAAAAAAAACCTGATCTCTCTAGGACATTCAGAAGCCAAGTTATAAGCCCACAAATGTGTAACTGGACTACTTCTTTAAATTGACACCAGATCCGGTGACCTTTGGGACATAGTTTGACCCCCTTAGGAAAGTGCTATCATCATGAAACGTTCAGATCACTTACAACTCAATAGATTCTACCTTCCTGTAACGTTTCAGCCTGATTGGACCTTGTTTTCACACAAATGAACCCAGAATGATGTGAAATTGTGCTTCGTGCAACATAATTCTGGGTGCCATTTAAAAACCATAAGTTCTAATGACTCCATTCCTTTTAGTGGTAATGGGGGCTGCTAATTGGAGTACTCTAAAACGAACCTGACCTCTCTAGGATATTCAGAAGCCAAGTTCTAAGCCCACAAATGTGTAACTGGACTACTTCTTTAAAGTGACACCAGGCCCGGTGACCTTTGGGACATGGTTTGACCCCCTATAGGAATGTGCGATCATCATGAAACGTTCAGATCACTTACAACTCAATAGATTCTACCTTCCTGTAACGTTTCAGCCTGATTGGACCTTGTTTTCACACAAATGGACCCAGAATGATGTGAAATTGTACTTCGTGCAACATAATTCTGGGTGCCATTTACAAACCATAAGTGCTAATGACTCCATTCCTTTTTGTGGTTGTAGGGGCTGTTGATTGGAGTACATTAAAACAAACCTGATCTCTCTAGGACATTCAGAAGCCAAGTTATAAGCCCACAAAGGTGTAACTGGACTACTTCTTTAAATTGACACCAGATCCGGTGACCTTTGGGACATGGTTTGACCCCCTTAGGAAAGTGCTATCATCATGAAACATTCAGATCACTTACAACTCAATAGATTCTACCTTCCTGTAACGTTTCAGCCTGATTGGACCTTGTTTTCACACAAATGAACCCAGAATGACGTGAAATTGTGCTTCGTGCAACATAATTCTGGGTGCCATTTACAAACCATAAGTGCTAATGACTCCATTCCTTTTTGTGGTTGTAGGGGCTGTTGATTGGAGTACATTAAAACAAACCTGATCTCTCTAGGACATTCAGAAGCCAAGTTATAAGCCCACAAAGGTGTAACTGGACTACTTCTTTAAATTGACACCAGATCCGGTGACCTTTGGGACATGGTTTGACCCCCTTAGGAAAGTGCTATCATCATGAAACGTTCAGATCACTTAAACTCAATAGATTCTACCTTCCTGTAACGTTTCAGCCTGATTGGACCTTGTTTTCACACAAATGGACCCAGAATGATGTGAAATTGTACTTCGTGCAACATAATTCTGGGTGCCATTTACAAACCATAAGTGCTAATGACTCCATTCCTTTTTGAGGTTGTAGGGGCTGTTGATTGGAGTACATTAAAACAAACCTGATCTCTCTAGGACATTCAGAAGCCAAGTTATAAGCCCACAAAGGTGTAACTGGACTACTTCTTTAAATTGACACCAGATCCGGTGACCTTTGGGACATGGTTTGACCCCCTTAGGAAAGTGCTATCATCATGAAACATTCAGATCACTTACAACTCAATAGATTCTACCTTCCTGTAACGTTTCAGCCTGATTGGACCTTGTTTTCACACAAATGAACCCAGAATGACGTGAAATTGTGCTTCGTGCAACATAATTCTGGGTGCCATTTACAAACCTTAAGTGCTAATGACTCCATTCCTTTTTGTGGTTGTAGGGGCTGTTGATTGGAGTACACTAAAAAAAACCTGATCTCTCTAGGACATTCAGAAGCCAAGTTATAAGCCCACAAATGTGTAACTGGACTACTTCTTTAAATTGACACCAGATCCGGTGACCTTTGGGAAATAGTTTGACCCCCTTAGGAAAGTGCTATCATCATGAAACGTTCAGATCACTTACAACTCAATAGATTCTACCTTCCTGTAACGTTTCAGCCTGATTGGACCTTGTTTTCACACAAATGAACCCAGAATGATGTGAAATTGTGCTTCGTGCAACATAATTCTGGGTGCCATTTAAAAACCATAAGTTCTAATGACTCCATTCCTTTTTGTGGTTGTAGGGGCTGTTGATTGGAGTACATTAAAACAAACCTGATCTCTCTAGGACATTCAGAAGCCAAGTTATAAGCCCACAAATGTGTAACTGGACTACTTCTTTAAATTGACACCAGATCCGGTGACCTTTGGGACATAGTTTGACCCCCTTAGGAAAGTGCTATCATCATGAAACGTTCAGATCACTTACAACTCAATAGATTCTACCTTCCTGTAACGTTTCAGCCTGATTGGACCTTGTTTTCACACAAATGAACCAAGAATGATGTGAAATTGTGCTTCGTGCAACATAATTCTGGGTGCCATTTAAAAACCATAAGTTCTAATGACTCCATTCCTTTTAGTGGTAATGGGGGCTGCTAATTGGAGTACTCTAAAACGAACCTGACCTCTCCAGGATATTCAGAAGCCAAGTTCTAAGCCCACAAATGTGTAATTGGACTACTTCTTTAAAGTGACACCAGGCCCGGTGACCTTTGGGACATGGTTTGACCCCCTATAGGAATGTGCGATCATCATGAAACGTTCAGATCACTTACAACTCAATAGATTCTACCTTCCTGTAACGTTTCAGCCTGATTGGACCTTGTTTTCACACAAATGGACCCAGAATGATGTGAAATTGTACTTCGTGCAACATAATTCTGGGTGCCATTTACAAACCATAAGTGCTAATGACTCCATTCCTTTTTGTGGTTGTAGGGGCTGTTGATTGGAGTACATTAAAACAAACCTGATCTCTCTAGGACATTCAGAAGCCAAGTTATAAGCCCACAAAGGTGTAACTGGACTACTTCTTTAAATTGACACCAGATCCGGTGACCTTTGGGACATGGTTTGACCCCCTTAGGAAAGTGCTATCATCATGAAACATTCAGATCACTTACAACTCAATAGATTCTACCTTCCTGTAACGTTTCAGCCTGATTGGACCTTGTTTTCACACAAATGAACCCAGAATGACGTGAAATTGTGCTTCGTGCAACATAATTCTGGGTGCCATTTACAAACCATAAGTGCTAATGACTCCATTCCTTTTTGTGGTTGTAGGGGCTGTTGATTGGAGTACATTAAAACAAACCTGATCTCTCTAGGACATTCAGAAGCCAAGTTATAAGCCCACAAAGGTGTAACTGGACTACTTCTTTAAATTGACACCAGATCCGGTGACCTTTGGGACATGGTTTGACCCCCTTAGGAAAGTGCTATCATCATGAAACGTTCAGATCACTTACAACTCAATAGATTCTACCTTCCTGTAACGTTTCAGCCTGATTGGACCTTGTTTTCACACAAATGGACCCAGAATGATGTGAAATTGTACTTCGTGCAACATAATTCTGGGTGCCATTTACAAACCATAAGTGCTAATGACTCCATTCCTTTTTGTGGTTGTAGGGGCTGTTGATTGGAGTACATTAAAACAAACCTGATCTCTCTATGACATTCAGAAGCCAAGTTATAAGCCCACAAAGGTGTAACTGGACTACTTCTTTAAATTGACACCAGATCCGGTGACCTTTGGGACATGGTTTGACCCCCTTAGGAAAGTGCTATCATCATGAAACATTCAGATCACTTACAACTCAATAGATTCTACCTTCCTGTAACGTTTCAGCCTGATTGGACCTTGTTTTCACACAAATGAACCCAGAATGACGTGAAATTGTGCTTCGTGCAACATAATTCTGGGTGCCATTTACAAACCTTAAGTGCTAATGACTCCATTCCTTTTTGTGGTTGTAGGGGCTGTTGATTGGAGTACACTAAAAAAGACCTGATCTCTCTAGGACATTCAGAAGCCAAGTTATAAGCCCACAAATGTGTAACTGGACTACTTCTTTAAATTGACACCAGATCCGGTGACCTTTGGGACATAGTTTGACCCCCTTAGGAAAGTGATATCATCATGAAACGTTCAGATCACTTACAACTCAATAGATTCTACCTTCCTGTAACGTTTCAGCCTGATTGGACCTTGTTTTCACACAAATGAACCCAGAATGACGTGAAATTGTGCTTCGTGCAACATAATTCTGGGTGCCATTTACAAACCTTAAGTGCTAATGACTCCATTCCTTTTTGTGGTTGTAGGGGCTGTTGATTGGAGTACACTAAAAAAAACCTGGTCTCTCTAGGACATTCAGAAGCCAAGTTATAAGCCCACAAATGTGTAACTGGACTACTTCTTTAAATTGACACCAGATCCGGTGACCTTTGGGACATTGTTTGACCCCCTTAGGAAAGTGCTATCATCATGAAACGTTCAGATCACTTACAACTCAATAGATTCTACCTTCCTGTAACGTTTCAGCCTGATTGGACCTTGTTTTCACACAAATGAACCCAGAATGATGTGAAATTGTGCTTCGTGCAACATAATTCTGGGTGCCATTTAAAAACCATAAGTTCTAATGACTCCATTCCTTTTAGTGGTAATGGGGGCTGCTAATTGGAGTACTCTAAAACGAACCTTACCTCTCCAGGATATTCAGAAGCCAAGTTCTAAGCCCACAAATGTGTAACTGGACTACTTCTTTAAAGTGACACCAGGCCCGGTGACCTTTGGGACATGGTTTGACCCCCTATAGGAATGTGCGATCATCATGAAACGTTCAGATCACTTACAACTCAATAGATTCTACCTTCCTGTAACGTTTCAGCCTGATTGGACCTTGTTTTCACACAAATGGACCCAGAATGATGTGAAATTGTACTTCGTGCAACATAATTCTGGGTGCCATTTACAAACCATAAGTGCTAATGACTCCATTCCTTTTTGTGGTTGTAGGGGCTGTTGATTGGAGTACATTAAAACAAACCTGATCTCTCTAGGACATTCAGAAGCCAAGTTATAAGCCCACAAAGGTGTAACTGGACTACGTCTTTACATTGACACCAGATCCGGTGACCTTTGGGACATGGTTTGACCCCCTTAGGAAAGTGCTATCATCATGAAACATTCAGATCACTTACAACTCAATAGATTCTACCTTCCTGTAACGTTTCAGCCTGATTGGACCTTGTTTTCACACAAATGAACCCAGAATGACGTGAAATTGTGCTTCGTGCAACATAATTCTGGGTGCCATTTACAAACCATAAGTGCTAATGACTCCATTCCTTTTTGTGGTTGTAGGGGCTGTTGAATGGAGTACATTAAAACAAACCTGATCTCTCTAGGACATTCAGAAGCCAAGTTATAAGCCCACAAAGGTGTAACTGGACTACTTCTTTAAATTGACACCAGATCCGGTGACCTTTGGGACATGGTTTGACCCCCTTAGGAAAGTGCTATCATCATGAAACGTTCAGATCACTTACAACTCAATAGATTCTACCTTCCTGTAACGTTTCAGCCTGATTGGACCTTGTTTTCACACAAATGGACCCAGAATGATGTGAAATTGTACTTCGTGCAACATAATTCTGGGTGCCATTTACAAACCATAAGTGCTAATGACTCCATTCCTTTTTGTGGTTGTAGGGGCTGTTGATTGGAGTACATTAAAACAAACCTGATCTCTCTAGGACATTCAGAAGCCAAGTTATAAGCCCACAAAGGTGTAACTGGACTACTTCTTTGAAATTGACACCAGATCCGGTGACCTTTGGGACATGGTTTGACCCCCTTAGGAAAGTGCTATCATCATGAAACATTCAGATCACTTACAACTCAATAGATTCTACCTTCCTGTAACGTTTCAGCCTGATTGGACCTTGTTTTCACACAAATGAACCCAGAATGACGTGAAATTGTGCTTCGTGCAACATAATTCTGGGTGCCATTTACAAACCTTAAGTGCTAATGACTCCATTCCTTTTTGTGGTTGTAGGGGCTGTTGATTGGAGTACACTAAAAAAAACCTGATCTCTCTAGGACATTCAGAAGCCAAGTTATAAGCCCACAAATGTGTAACTGGACTACTTCTTTAAATTGACACCAGATCCGGTGACCTTTGGGACATAGTTTGACCCCCTTAGGAAAGTGCTATCATCATGAAACGTTCAGATCACTTACAACTCAATAGATTCTACCTTCCTGTAACGTTTCAGCCTGATTGGACCTTGTTTTCACACAAATGAACCCAGAATGATGTGAAATTGTGCTTCGTGCAACATAATTCTGGGTGCCATTTAAAAACCATAAGTTCTAATGACTCCATTCCTTTTAGTGGTAATGGGGGCTGCTAATTGGAGTACTCTAAAACGAACCTGACCTCTCTAGGATATTCAGAAGCCAAGTTCTAAGCCCACAAATGTGTAACTGGACTACTTCTTTAAAGTGACACCAGGCCCGGTGACCTTTGGGACATGGTTTGACCCCCTATAGGAATGTGCGATCATCATGAAACGTTCAGATCACTTACAACTCAATAGATTCTAACTTCTTGTAAAGTTTCAGCCTGATTGGACCTTGTTTTCACACAAATGAACCCAGAATGATGTGAAATTGTACTTCGTGCAACATAATTCTGGGTGCCATTTACAAACCATAAGTGCTAATGACTCCATTCCTTTTTGTGGTTGTAGGGGCTGTTGATTGGAGTACATTAAAACAAACCTGATCTCTCTAGGACATTCAGAAGCCAAGTTATAAGCCCACAAAGGTGTAACTGGACTACTTCTTTAAATTGACACCAGGCCCGGTGACCTTTGGGACATGGTTTGACCCCCTTAGGAAAGAGCTATCATCATGAAACGTTCAGATCACTTACAACTCAATAGATTCTGCCTTCCTGTAACGTTTCAGCCTGATTGGACCTTGTTTTCACACAAATGAACCCAGAATGATGTGAAATTGTGCTTCGTGCAACATAATTCTGGGTGCCATTTAAAAACCATAAGTGCTAATGACTCCATTCCTTTTTGTGGTTGTAGGGGCTGTTGATTGGAGTATACTAAAACAAACCTGATCTCTCTAGGACATTCAGAAGCCAAGTTATGAGCCCACAAATGTGTAACTGGACTACTTCTTTAAATTGACACCAGATCCGGTGACCTTTGGGACATAGTTTGACCCCCTTAGGAAAGTGCTATCATCATGAAACATTCAGATCACTTACAACTCAATAGATTCTACCTTCCTGTAACGTTTCAGCCTGATTGGACCTTGTTTTCACACAAATGAACCCAGAATGATGTGAAATTGTGCTTCGTGCAACATAATTCTGGGTGCCATTTACAAACCTTAAGTGGTAATGACTCCATTCCTTTTTGTGGTTGTAGGGGCTGTTGATTGTAGTACACTAAAAAAAACCTGATCTCTCTAGGACATTCAGAAGCCAAGTTATAAGCCCACAAATGTGTAACTGGACTACTTCTTTAAATTGACACCAGATCCGGTGACCTTTGGGACATAGTTTGACCCCCTTAGGAAAGTGCTATCATCATGAAACGTTCAGATCACTTACAACTTAATAGATTCTACCTTCCTGTAACGTTTCAGCCTGATTGGACCTTGTTTTCACACAAATGAACCCAGAATGATGTGAAATTGTGCTTCGTGCAACATAATTCTGTGTGCCATTTAAAAACCATAAGTTCTAATGACTCCATTCCTTTTAGTGGTAATGGGGGCTGCTAATTGGAGTACTCTAAAACAAACCTGGCCTCTCTAGGATATTCAGAAGCCAAGTTCTAAGCCCACAAAGGTGTAACTGGACTACTTCTTTAAATTGACACCAGATCCGGTGACCTTTGGGACATGGTTTGACCCCCTTAGGAAAGTGCTATCATCATGAAACATTCAGATCACTTACAACTCAATAGATTCTACCTTCCTGTAACGTTTCAGCCTGATTGGACCTTGTTTTCACACAAATGAACCCAGAATGATGTGAAATTGTGCTTCGTGAAACATAATTCTGGGTGCCATTTACAAACCATAAGTGCTAATGACTCCATTCCTTTTTGTGGTTGTAGGGGCTGTTGATTGGAGTACACTAAAAAAACCTGATCTCTCTAGGACATTCAGAAGCCAAGTTATAAGCCCACAAATGTGTAACTGGACTACTTCTTTAAATTGACACCAGATCCGGTGACCTTTGGGACATAGTTTGACCCCCTTAGGAAAGTGCTATCATCATGAAACGTTCAGATCACTTACAACTCAATAGATTCTACCTTCCTGTAACGTTTCAGCCTGATTGGACCTTGTTTTCACACAAATGAACCCAGAATGATGTGAAATTGTGCTTCGTGCAACATAATTCTGGGTGCCATTTAAAAACCATAAGTTCTAATGACTCCATTCCTTTTAGTGGTAATGGGGGCTGCTAATTGGAGTACTCTAAAACGAACCTGACCTCTCTAGGATATTCAGAAGCCAAGTTCTAAGCCCACAAATGTGTAACTGGACTACTTCTTTAAAGTGACACCAGGCCCGGTGACCTTTGGGACATGGTTTGACCCCCTATAGGAATGTGCGATCATCATGAAACGTTCAGATCACTTACAACTCAATAGATTCTACCTTCCTGTAACGTTTCAGCCTGATTGGACCTTGTTTTCACACAAATGGACCCAGAATGATGTGAAATTGTACTTCGTGCAACATAATTCTGGGTGCCATTTACAAACCATAAGTGCTAATGACTCCATTCCTTTTTGTGGTTGTAGGGGCTGTTGATTGGAGTACATTAAAACAAACCTGATCTCTCTAGGACATTCAGAAGCCAAGTTATAAGCCCACAAAGGTGTAACTGGACTACTTCTTTAAATTGACACCAGATCCGGTGACCTTTGGGACATGGTTTGACCCCCTTAGGAAAGTGCTATCATCATGAAACATTCAGATCACTTACAACTCAATAGATTCTACCTTCCTGTAACGTTTCAGCCTGATTGGACCTTGTTTTCACACAAATGAACCCAGAATGATGTGAAATTGTGCTTCGTGCAACATAATTCTGGGTGCCATTTACAAACCATAAGTGCTAATGACTCCATTCCTTTTTGTGGTTGTAGGGGCTGTTGATTGGAGTACATTAAAACAAACCTGATCTCTCTAGGACATTCAGAAGCCAAGTTATAAGCCCACAAAGGTGTAACTGGACTACTTCTTTAAATTGACACCAGATCCGGTGACCTTTGGGACATGGTTTGACCCCCTTAGGAAAGTGCTATCATCATGAAACGTTCAGATCACTTACAACTCAATAGATTCTACCTTCCTGTAACGTTTCAGCCTGATTGGACCTTGTTTTCACACAAATGGACCCAGAATGATGTGAAATTGTACTTCGTGCAACATAATTCTGGGTGCCATTTACAAACCATAAGTGCTAATGACTCCATTCCTTTTTGTGGTTGTAGGGGCTGTTGATTGGAGTACATTAAAACAAACCTGATCTCTCTAGGACATTCAGAAGCCAAGTTATAAGCCCACAAAGGTGTAACTGGACTACTTCTTTAAATTGACACCAGATCCGGTGACCTTTGGGACATGGTTTGACCCCCTTAGGAAAGTGCTATCATCATGAAACATTCAGATCACTTACAACTCAATAGATTCTACCTTCCTGTAACGTTTCAGCCTGATTGGACCTTGTTTTCACACAAATGAACCCAGAATGACGTGAAATTGTGCTTCGTGCAACATAATTCTGGGTGCCATTTACAAACCTTAAGTGCTAATGACTCCATTCCTTTTTGTGGTTGTAGGGGCTGTATATTGGAGTACACTAAAACAAACCTGATCTCTCTAGGACATTCAGAAGCCAAGTTATAAGCCCACAAATGTGGTACTGGACTACTTCTTTAAATTGACACCAGATCCGGTGACCTTTGGGAAATAGTTTGACCCCCTTAGGAAAGTGCTATCATCATGAAACGTTCAGATCACTTACAACTCAATAGATTCTACCTTCCTGTAACGTTTCAGCCTGATTGGACCTTGTTTTCACACAAATGGACCCAGAATGATGTGAAATTGTACTTCGTGCAACATAATTCTGGGTGCCATTTACAAACCATAAGTGCTAATGACTCCATTCCTTTTTGTGGTTGTAGGGGCTGTTGATTGGAGTACATTAAAACAAACCTGATCTCTCTAGGACATTCAGAAGCCAAGTTATAAGCCCACAAAGGTGTAACTGGACTACTTCTTTAAATTGACACCAGATCCGGTGACCTTTGGGACATGGTTTGACCCCCTTAGGAAAGTGCTATCATCATGAAACATTCAGATCACTTACAACTCAATAGATTCTACCTTCCTGTAACGTTTCAGCCTGATTGGACCTTGTTTTCACACAAATGAACCCAGAATGACGTGAAATTGTGCTTCGTGCAACATAATTCTGGGTGCCATTTACAAACCTTAAGTGCTAATGACTCCATTCCTTTTTGTGGTTGTAGGGGCTGTTGATTGGAGTACACTAAAAAAAACCTGATCTCTCTAGGACATTCAGAAGCCAAGTTATAAGCCCACAAATGTGTAACTGGACTACTTCTTTAAATTGACACCAGATCCGGTGACCTTTGGGACATAGTTTGACCCCCTTAGGAAAGTGCTATCATCATGAAACGTTCAGATCACTCAAACCTCAATAGATTCTACCTTCCTGTAACGTTTCAGCCTGATTGGACCTTGTTTTCACACAAATGAACCCAGAATGATGTGAAATTGTGCTTCGTGCAACATAATTCTGGGTGCCATTTAAAAACCATAAGTTCTAATGACTCCATTCCTTTTAGTGGTAATGGGGGCTGCTAATTGGAGTACTCTAAAACGAACCTGACCTCTCTAGGATATTCAGAAGCCAAGTTCTAAGCCCACAAATGTGTAACTGGACTACTTCTTTAAAGTGACACCAGGCCCGGTGACCTTTGGGACATGGTTTGACCCCCTATAGGAATGTGCGATCATCATGAAACGTTCAGATCACTTACAACTCAATAGATTCTACCTTCCTGTAACGTTTCAGCCTGATTGGACCTTGTTTTCACACAAATGGACCCAGAATGATGTGAAATTGTACTTCGTGCAACATAATTCTGGGTGCCATTTACAAACCATAAGTGCTAATGACTCCATTCCTTTTTGTGGTTGTAGGGGCTGTTGATTGGAGTACATTAAAACAAACCTGATCTCTCTAGGACATTCAGAAGCCAAGTTATAAGCCCACAAAGGTGTAACTGGACTACTTCTTTAAATTGACACCAGATCCGGTGACCTTTGGGACATGGTTTGACCCCCTTAGGAAAGTGCTATCATCATGAAACATTCAGATCACTTACAACTCAATAGATTCTACCTTCCTGTAACGTTTCAGCCTGATTGGACCTTGTTTTCACACAAATGAACCCAGAATGACGTGAAATTGTGCTTCGTGCAACATAATTCTGGGTGCCATTTACAAACCATAAGTGCTAATGACTCCATTCCTTTTTGTGGTTGTAGGGGCTGTTGATTGGAGTACATTAAAACAAACCTGATCTCTCTAGGACATTCAGAAGCCAAGTTATAAGCCCACAAAGGTGTAACTGGACTACTTCTTTAAATTGACACCAGATCCGGTGACCTTTGGGACATGGTTTGACCCCCTTAGGAAAGTGCTATCATCATGAAACGTTCAGATCACTTAAACTCAATAGATTCTACCTTCCTGTAACGTTTCAGCCTGATTGGACCTTGTTTTCACACAAATGAACCCAGAATGACGTGAAATTGTGCTTCGTGCAACATAATTCTGGGTGCCATTTACAAACCATAAGTGCTAATGACTCCATTCCTTTTTGTGGTAATGGGGGCTGCTAATTGGAGTACTCTAAAACAAACCTGGCCTCTCTAGGATATTCAGAAGCCAAGTTCTAAGCCCACAAAGGTGTAACTGGACTACTTCTTTAAATTGACACCAGATCCGGTGACCTTTGGGACATGGTTTGACCCCCTTAGGAAAGTGCTATCATCATGAAACATTCAGATCACTTACAACTCAATAGATTCTACCTTCCTGTAACGTTTCAGCCTGATTGGACCTTGTTTTCACACAAATGAACCCAGAATGATGTGAAATTGTGCTTCGTGAAACATAATTCTGGGTGCCATTTACAAACCATAAGTGCTAATGACTCCATTCCTTTTTGTGGTTGTAGGGGCTGTTGATTGGAGTACACTAAAAAAACCTGATCTCTCTAGGACATTCAGAAGCCAAGTTATAAGCCCACAAATGTGTAACTGGACTACTTCTTTAAATTGACACCAGATCCGGTGACCTTTGGGACATAGTTTGACCCCCTTAGGAAAGTGCTATCATCATGAAACGTTCAGATCACTTACAACTCAATAGATTCTACCTTCCTGTAACGTTTCAGCCTGATTGGACCTTGTTTTCACACAAATGAACCCAGAATGATGTGAAATTGTGCTTCGTGCAACATAATTCTGGGTGCCATTTAAAAACCATAAGTTCTAATGACTCCATTCCTTTTAGTGGTAATGGGGGCTGCTAATTGGAGTACTCTAAAACGAACCTGACCTCTCTAGGATATTCAGAAGCCAAGTTCTAAGCCCACAAATGTGTAACTGGACTACTTCTTTAAAGTGACACCAGGCCCGGTGACCTTTGGGACATAGTTTGACCCCCTTAGGAAAGTGCTATCATCATGAAACATTCAGATCACTTACAACTCAATAGATTCTACCTTCCTGTAACGTTTCAGCCTGATTGGACCTTGTTTTCACACAAATGAACCCAGAATGATGTGAAATTGTGCTTCGTGCAACATAATTCTGGGTGCCATTTACAAACCATAAGTGCTAATGACTCCATTCCTTTTTGTGGTTGTAGGGGCTGTTGATTGGAGTACACTAAAACAAACCTAACCTCTCTAGGGCATTCAGAAGCCAAGTTATAAGCCCACAAAGGTGTAACTGGACTACTTCTTTTAAGTGACACCAGGCCCGGTGACCTTTGGGACATGGTTTTGCCCCCTATAGGAATGTGCGATCATCTTGAAACGTTCAGATCACTTACAACTCAATAGATTCTACCTTCCTGTAACGTTTCAGCCTAATTGGACCTTGTTTTCACACAAATGAACCCAGAATGATGTGAAATTGTGCTTCGTGCAACATAATTCTGGGTGCCATTTAAAAACCATAAGTGCTAATGACTCCATTCCTTTTTGAGGTTGTAGGGGCTGTTGATTGGAGTACACTAAAACAAACCTGATCTCTCTAGGACATTCAGAAGCCAAGTTATAAGCCCTCAAAGGTGTAACTGGACTACTTCTTTAAAGTGACACCAGGCCCGGTGACCTTTGGGACATGGTTTGACCCCCTTAAGAAATGCTATCATCATGAAACGTTCAGATCATTTACAACTCAATAGATTCTACCTTCCTGTAACGTTTCAGCCTGATTGGACCTTGTTTTCACACAAATGAACCCAGAATGACGTGAAATTGTGCTTCGTGCAACATAATTCTGGGTGCCATTTACAAACCTTAAGTGCTAATGACTCCATTCCTTTTTGTGGTTGTAGGGGCTGTTGATTGGAGTACACTAAAAAAACCTGATCTCTCTAGGACATTCAGAAGCCAAGTTATAAGCCCACAAATGTGTAACTGGACTACTTCTTTAAATTGACACCAGATCCGGTGACCTTTGGGACATAGTTTGACCCCCTTAGGAAAGTGATATCATCATGAAACGTTCAGATCACTTACAACTCAATAGATTCTACCTTCCTGTAACGTTTCAGCCTGATTGGACCTTGTTTTCACACAAATGAACCCAGAATGATGTGAAATTGTGCTTCGTGCAACATAATTCTGGGTGCCATTTAAAAACCATAAGTTCTAATGACTCCATTCCTTTTAGTGGTAATGGGGGCTGCTAATTGGAGTACTCTAAAACGAACCTGACCTCTCTAGGATATTCAGAAGCCAAGTTCTAAGCCCACAAATGTGTAACTGGACTACTTCTTTAAAGTGACACCAGGCCCGGTGACCTTTGGGACATGGTTTGACCCCCTATAGGAATGTGCGATCATCATGAAACGTTCAGATCACTTACAACTCAATAGATTCTACCTTCCTGTAACGTTTCAGCCTGATTGGACCTTGTTTTCACACAAATGGACCCAGAATGATGTGAAATTGTACTTCGTGCAACATAATTCTGGGTGCCATTTACAAACCATAAGTGCTAATGACTCCATTCCTTTTTGTGGTTGTAGGGGCTGTTGATTGGAGTACATTAAAACAAACCTGATCTCTCTAGGACATTCAGAAGCCAAGTTATAAGCCCACAAAGGTGTAACTGGACTACTTCTTTAAATTGACACCAGATCCGGTGACCTTTGGAACATGGTTTGACCCCCTTAGGAAAGTGCTATCATCATGAAACATTCAGATCACTTACAACTCAATAGATTCTACCTTCCTGTAACGTTTCAGCCTGATTGGACCTTGTTTTCACACAAATGAACCCAGAATGACGTGAAATTGTGCTTCGTGCAACATAATTCTGGGTGCCATTTACAAACCATAAGTGCTAATGACTCCATTCCTTTTTGTGGTTGTAGGGGCTGTTGATTGGAGTACATTAAAACAAACCTGATCTCTCTAGGACATTCAGAAGCCAAGTTATGAGCCCACAAAGGTGTAACTGGACTACTTCTTTAAATTGACACCAGATCCGGTGACCTTTGGGACATGGTTTGACCCCCTTAGGAAAGTGCTATCATCATGAAACGTTCAGATCACTTACAACTCAATAGATTCTACCTTCCTGTAACGTTTCAGCCTGATTGGACCTTGTTTTCACACAAATGGACCCAGAATGATGTGAAATTGTACTTCGTGCAACATAATTCTGGGTGCCATTTACAAACCATAAGTGCTAATGACTCCATTCCTTTTTGTGGTTGTAGGGGCTGTTGATTGGAGTACATTAAAACAAACCTGATCTCTCTAGGACATTCAGAAGCCAAGTTATAAGCCCACAAAGGTGTAACTGGACTACTTCTTTAAATTGACACCAGATCCGGTGACCTTTGGGACATGGTTTGACCCCCTTAGGAAAGTGCTATCATCATGAAACATTCAGATCACTTACAACTCAATAGATTCTACCTTCCTGTAACGTTTCAGCCTGATTGGACCTTGTTTTCACACAAATGAACCCAGAATGACGTGAAATTGTGCTTCGTGCAACATAATTCTGGGTGCCATTTACAAACCTTAAGTGCTAATGACTCCATTCCTTTTTGTGGTTGTAGGGGCTGTTGATTGGAGTACACAAAAAAAACCTGATCTCTCTAGGACATTCAGAAGCCAAGTTATATGCCCACAAATGTGTAACTGGACTACTTCTTTAAATTGACACCAGATCCGGTGACCTTTGGGAAATAGTTTGACCCCCTTAGGAAAGTGCTATCATCATGAAACGTTCAGATCACTTACAACTCAATAGATTCTACCTTCCTGTAACGTTTCAGCCTGATTGGACCTTGTTTTCACACAAATGGACCCAGAATGATGTGAAATTGTACTTCGTGCAACATAATTCTGGGTGCCATTTACAAACCATAAGTGCTAATGACTCCATTCCTTTTTGTGGTTGTAGGGGCTGTTGATTGGAGTACATTAAAACAAACCTGATCTCTCTAGGACATTCAGAAGCCAAGTTATAAGCCCACAAAGGTGTAACTGGACTACTTCTTTAAATTGACACCAGATCCGGTGACCTTTGGGACATGGTTTGACCCCCTTAGGAAAGTGCTATCATCATGAAACATTCAGATCACTTACATCTCAATAGATTCTACCTTCCTGTAACGTTTCAGCCTGATTGGACCTTGTTTTCACACAAATGAACCCAGAATGACGTGAAATTGTGCTTCGTGCAACATAATTCTGGGTGCCATTTACAAACCTTAAGTGCTAATGTCTCCATTCCTTTTTGTGGTTGTAGGGGCTGTTGATTGGAGTACACTAAAAAAAACCTGATCTCTCTAGGACATTCAGAAGCCAAGTTATAAGCCCACAAATGTGTAACTGGACTACTTCTTTAAATTGACACCAGATCCGGTGACCTTTGGGACATAGTTTGACCCCCTTAGGAAAGTGCTATCATCATGAAACGTTCAGATCACTTACAACTCAATAGATTCTACCTTCCTGTAACGTTTCAGCCTGATTGGACCTTGTTTTCACACAAATGAACCCAGAATGATGTGAAATTGTGCTTCGTGCAACATAATTCTGGGTGCCATTTAAAAACCATAAGTTCTAATGACTCCATTCCTTTTATTGGTAATGGGGGCTGCTAATTGGAGTACTCTAAAACGAACCTGACCTCTCTAGGATATTCAGAAGCCAAGTTCTAAGCCCACAAAGGTGTAACTGGACTACTTCTTTAAATTGACACCAGATCCGGTGACCTTTGGGACATGGTTTGACCCCCTTAGGAAAGTGCTATCATCATGAAACATTCAGATCACTTACAACTCAATAGATTCTACCTTCCTGTAACGTTTCAGCCTGATTGGACCTTGTTTTCACACAAATGAACCCAGAATGACGTGAAATTGTGCTTCGTGCAACATAATTCTGGGTGCCATTTACAAACCTTAAGTGCTAATGACTCCATTCCTTTTTGTGGTTGTAGGGGCTGTTGATTGGAGTACACTAAAAAAAAACCTGATCTCTCTAGGACATTCAGAAGCCAAGTTATAAGCCCACAAATGTGTAACTGGACTACTTCTTTAAATTGACACCAGATCCGGTGACCTTTGGGACATAGTTTGACCCCCTTAGGAAAGTGCTATCATCATGAAACGTTCAGATCACTTACAACTCAATAGATTCTACCTTCCTGTAACGTTTCAGCCTGATTGGACCTTGTTTTCACACAAATGAACCCAGAATGATGTGAAATTGTGCTTCGTGCAACATAATTCTGGGTGCCATTTAAAAACCATAAGTTCTAATGACTCCATTCCTTTTAGTGGTAATGGGGGCTGCTAATTGGAGTACTCTAAAACGAACCTGACCTCTCTAGGATATTCAGAAGCCAAGTTCTAAGCCCACAAATGTGTAACTGGACTACTTCTTTAAAGTGACACCAGGCCCGGTGACCTTTGGGACATGGTTTGACCCCCTATAGGAATGTGCGATCATCATGAAACGTTCAGATCACTTACAACTCAATAGATTCTACCTTCCTGTAACGTTTCAGCCTGATTGGACCTTGTTTTCACACAAATGGACCCAGAATGATGTGAAATTGTACTTCGTGCAACATAATTCTGGGTGCCATTTACAAACCATAAGTGCTAATGACTCCATTCCTTTTTGTGGTTGTAGGGGCTGTTGATTGGAGTACATTAAAACAAACCTGATCTCTCTAGGACATTCAGAAGCCAAGTTATAAGCCCACAAAGGTGTAACTGGACTACTTCTTTAAATTGACACCAGATCCGGTGACCTTTGGGACATGGTTTGACCCCCTTAGGAAAGTGCTATCATCATGAAACATTCAGATCACTTACAACTCAATAGATTCTACCTTCCTGTAACGTTTCAGCCTGATTGGACCTTGTTTTCACACAAATGAACCCAGAATGACGTGAAATTGTGCTTCGTGCAACATAATTCTGGGTGCCATTTACAAACCATAAGTGCTAATGACTCCATTCCTTTTTGTGGTTGTAGGGGCTGTTGATTGGAGTACATTAAAACAAACCTGATCTCTCTAGGACATTCAGAAGCCAAGTTATAAGCCCACAAAGGTGTAACTGGACTACTTCTTTAAATTGACACCAGATCCGGTGACCTTTGGGACATGGTTTGACCCCCTTAGGAAAGTGCTATCATCATGAAACGTTCAGATCACTTAAACTCAATAGATTCTACCTTCCTGTAACGTTTCAGCCTGATTGGACCTTGTTTTCACACAAATGGACCCAGAATGATGTGAAATTGTACTTCGTGCAACATAATTCTGGGTGCCATTTACAAACCATAAGTGCTAATGACTCCATTCCTTTTTGTGGTTGTAGGGGCTGTTGATTGGAGTACATTAAAACAAACCTGATCTCTCTAGGACATTCAGAAGCCAAGTTATAAGCCCACAAAGGTGTAACTGGACTACTTCTTTAAATTGACACCAGATCCGGTGACCTTTGGGACATGGTTTGACCCCCTTAGGAAAGTGCTATCATCATGAAACATTCAGATCACTTACAACTCAATAGATTCTACCTTCCTGTAACGTTTCAGCCTGATTGGACCTTGTTTTCACACAAATGAACCCAGAATGACGTGAAATTGTGCTTCGTGCAACATAATTCTGGGTGCCATTTACAAACCTTAAGTGCTAATGACTCCATTCCTTTTTGTGGTTGTAGGGGCTGTTGATTGGAGTACACTAAAAAAAACCTGATCTCTCTAGGACATTCAGAAGCCAAGTTATAAGCCCACAAATGTGTAACTGGACTACTTCTTTAAATTGACACCAGATCCGGTGACCTTTGGGAAATAGTTTGACCCCCTTAGGAAAGTGCTATCATCATGAAACGTTCAGATCACTTACAACTCAATAGATTCTACCTTCCTGTAACGTTTCAGCCTGATTGGACCTTGTTTTCACACAAATGAACCCAGAATGATGTGAAATTGTGCTTCGTGCAACATAATTCTGGGTGCCATTTAAAAACCATAAGTTCTAATGACTCCATTCCTTTTTGTGGTTGTAGGGGCTGTTGATTGGAGTACATTAAAACAAACCTGATCTCTCTAGGACATTCAGAAGCCAAGTTATAAGCCCACAAATGTGTAACTGGACTACTTCTTTAAATTGACACCAGATCCGGTGACCTTTGGGACATAGTTTGACCCCCTTAGGAAAGTGCTATCATCATGAAACGTTCAGATCACTTACAACTCAATAGATTCTACCTTCCTGTAACGTTTCAGCCTGATTGGACCTTGTTTTCACACAAATGAACCAAGAATGATGTGAAATTGTGCTTCGTGCAACATAATTCTGGGTGCCATTTAAAAACCATAAGTTCTAATGACTCCATTCCTTTTAGTGGTAATGGGGGCTGCTAATTGGAGTACTCTAAAACGAACCTGACCTCTCCAGGATATTCAGAAGCCAAGTTCTAAGCCCACAAATGTGTAATTGGACTACTTCTTTAAAGTGACACCAGGCCCGGTGACCTTTGGGACATGGTTTGACCCCCTATAGGAATGTGCGATCATCATGAAACGTTCAGATCACTTACAACTCAATAGATTCTACCTTCCTGTAACGTTTCAGCCTGATTGGACCTTGTTTTCACACAAATGGACCCAGAATGATGTGAAATTGTACTTCGTGCAACATAATTCTGGGTGCCATTTACAAACCATAAGTGCTAATGACTCCATTCCTTTTTGTGGTTGTAGGGGCTGTTGATTGGAGTACATTAAAACAAACCTGATCTCTCTAGGACATTCAGAAGCCAAGTTATAAGCCCACAAAGGTGTAACTGGACTACTTCTTTAAATTGACACCAGATCCGGTGACCTTTGGGACATGGTTTGACCCCCTTAGGAAAGTGCTATCATCATGAAACATTCAGATCACTTACAACTCAATAGATTCTACCTTCCTGTAACGTTTCAGCCTGATTGGACCTTGTTTTCACACAAATGAACCCAGAATGACGTGAAATTGTGCTTCGTGCAACATAATTCTGGGTGCCATTTACAAACCATAAGTGCTAATGACTCCATTCCTTTTTGTGGTTGTAGGGGCTGTTGATTGGAGTACATTAAAACAAACCTGATCTCTCTAGGACATTCAGAAGCCAAGTTATAAGCCCACAAAGGTGTAACTGGACTACTTCTTTAAATTGACACCAGATCCGGTGACCTTTGGGACATGGTTTGACCCCCTTAGGAAAGTGCTATCATCATGAAACGTTCAGATCACTTACAACTCAATAGATTCTACCTTCCTGTAACGTTTCAGCCTGATTGGACCTTGTTTTCACACAAATGGACCCAGAATGATGTGAAATTGTACTTCGTGCAACATAATTCTGGGTGCCATTTACAAACCATAAGTGCTAATGACTCCATTCCTTTTTGTGGTTGTAGGGGCTGTTGATTGGAGTACATTAAAACAAACCTGATCTCTCTATGACATTCAGAAGCCAAGTTATAAGCCCACAAAGGTGTAACTGGACTACTTCTTTAAATTGACACCAGATCCGGTGACCTTTGGGACATGGTTTGACCCCCTTAGGAAAGTGCTATCATCATGAAACATTCAGATCACTTACAACTCAATAGATTCTACCTTCCTGTAACGTTTCAGCCTGATTGGACCTTGTTTTCACACAAATGAACCCAGAATGACGTGAAATTGTGCTTCGTGCAACATAATTCTGGGTGCCATTTACAAACCTTAAGTGCTAATGACTCCATTCCTTTTTGTGGTTGTAGGGGCTGTTGATTGGAGTACACTAAAAAAGACCTGATCTCTCTAGGACATTCAGAAGCCAAGTTATAAGCCCACAAATGTGTAACTGGACTACTTCTTTAAATTGACACCAGATCCGGTGACCTTTGGGACATAGTTTGACCCCCTTAGGAAAGTGATATCATCATGAAACGTTCAGATCACTTACAACTCAATAGATTCTACCTTCCTGTAACGTTTCAGCCTGATTGGACCTTGTTTTCACACAAATGAACCCAGAATGACGTGAAATTGTGCTTCGTGCAACATAATTCTGGGTGCCATTTACAAACCTTAAGTGCTAATGACTCCATTCCTTTTTGTGGTTGTAGGGGCTGTTGATTGGAGTACACTAAAAAAAACCTGGTCTCTCTAGGACATTCAGAAGCCAAGTTATAAGCCCACAAATGTGTAACTGGACTACTTCTTTAAATTGACACCAGATCCGGTGACCTTTGGGACATTGTTTGACCCCCTTAGGAAAGTGCTATCATCATGAAACGTTCAGATCACTTACAACTCAATAGATTCTACCTTCCTGTAACGTTTCAGCCTGATTGGACCTTGTTTTCACACAAATGAACCCAGAATGATGTGAAATTGTGCTTCGTGCAACATAATTCTGGGTGCCATTTAAAAACCATAAGTTCTAATGACTCCATTCCTTTTAGTGGTAATGGGGGCTGCTAATTGGAGTACTCTAAAACGAACCTTACCTCTCCAGGATATTCAGAAGCCAAGTTCTAAGCCCACAAATGTGTAACTGGACTACTTCTTTAAAGTGACACCAGGCCCGGTGACCTTTGGGACATGGTTTGACCCCCTATAGGAATGTGCGATCATCATGAAACGTTCAGATCACTTACAACTCAATAGATTCTACCTTCCTGTAACGTTTCAGCCTGATTGGACCTTGTTTTCACACAAATGGACCCAGAATGATGTGAAATTGTACTTCGTGCAACATAATTCTGGGTGCCATTTACAAACCATAAGTGCTAATGACTCCATTCCTTTTTGTGGTTGTAGGGGCTGTTGATTGGAGTACATTAAAACAAACCTGATCTCTCTAGGACATTCAGAAGCCAAGTTATAAGCCCACAAAGGTGTAACTGGACTACGTCTTTACATTGACACCAGATCCGGTGACCTTTGGGACATGGTTTGACCCCCTTAGGAAAGTGCTATCATCATGAAACATTCAGATCACTTACAACTCAATAGATTCTACCTTCCTGTAACGTTTCAGCCTGATTGGACCTTGTTTTCACACAAATGAACCCAGAATGACGTGAAATTGTGCTTCGTGCAACATAATTCTGGGTGCCATTTACAAACCATAAGTGCTAATGACTCCATTCCTTTTTGTGGTTGTAGGGGCTGTTGAATGGAGTACATTAAAACAAACCTGATCTCTCTAGGACATTCAGAAGCCAAGTTATAAGCCCACAAAGGTGTAACTGGACTACTTCTTTAAATTGACACCAGATCCGGTGACCTTTGGGACATGGTTTGACCCCCTTAGGAAAGTGCTATCATCATGAAACGTTCAGATCACTTACAACTCAATAGATTCTACCTTCCTGTAACGTTTCAGCCTGATTGGACCTTGTTTTCACACAAATGGACCCAGAATGATGTGAAATTGTACTTCGTGCAACATAATTCTGGGTGCCATTTACAAACCATAAGTGCTAATGACTCCATTCCTTTTTGTGGTTGTAGGGGCTGTTGATTGGAGTACATTAAAACAAACCTGATCTCTCTAGGACATTCAGAAGCCAAGTTATAAGCCCACAAAGGTGTAACTGGACTACTTCTTTGAAATTGACACCAGATCCGGTGACCTTTGGGACATGGTTTGACCCCCTTAGGAAAGTGCTATCATCATGAAACATTCAGATCACTTACAACTCAATAGATTCTACCTTCCTGTAACGTTTCAGCCTGATTGGACCTTGTTTTCACACAAATGAACCCAGAATGACGTGAAATTGTGCTTCGTGCAACATAATTCTGGGTGCCATTTACAAACCTTAAGTGCTAATGACTCCATTCCTTTTTGTGGTTGTAGGGGCTGTTGATTGGAGTACACTAAAAAAAACCTGATCTCTCTAGGACATTCAGAAGCCAAGTTATAAGCCCACAAATGTGTAACTGGACTACTTCTTTAAATTGACACCAGATCCGGTGACCTTTGGGACATAGTTTGACCCCCTTAGGAAAGTGCTATCATCATGAAACGTTCAGATCACTTACAACTCAATAGATTCTACCTTCCTGTAACGTTTCAGCCTGATTGGACCTTGTTTTCACACAAATGAACCCAGAATGATGTGAAATTGTGCTTCGTGCAACATAATTCTGGGTGCCATTTAAAAACCATAAGTTCTAATGACTCCATTCCTTTTAGTGGTAATGGGGGCTGCTAATTGGAGTACTCTAAAACGAACCTGACCTCTCTAGGATATTCAGAAGCCAAGTTCTAAGCCCACAAATGTGTAACTGGACTACTTCTTTAAAGTGACACCAGGCCCGGTGACCTTTGGGACATGGTTTGACCCCCTATAGGAATGTGCGATCATCATGAAACGTTCAGATCACTTACAACTCAATAGATTCTAACTTCTTGTAAAGTTTCAGCCTGATTGGACCTTGTTTTCACACAAATGAACCCAGAATGATGTGAAATTGTACTTCGTGCAACATAATTCTGGGTGCCATTTACAAACCATAAGTGCTAATGACTCCATTCCTTTTTGTGGTTGTAGGGGCTGTTGATTGGAGTACATTAAAACAAACCTGATCTCTCTAGGACATTCAGAAGCCAAGTTATAAGCCCACAAAGGTGTAACTGGACTACTTCTTTAAATTGACACCAGGCCCGGTGACCTTTGGGACATGGTTTGACCCCCTTAGGAAAGAGCTATCATCATGAAACGTTCAGATCACTTACAACTCAATAGATTCTGCCTTCCTGTAACGTTTCAGCCTGATTGGACCTTGTTTTCACACAAATGAACCCAGAATGATGTGAAATTGTGCTTCGTGCAACATAATTCTGGGTGCCATTTAAAAACCATAAGTGCTAATGACTCCATTCCTTTTTGTGGTTGTAGGGGCTGTTGATTGGAGTATACTAAAACAAACCTGATCTCTCTAGGACATTCAGAAGCCAAGTTATGAGCCCACAAATGTGTAACTGGACTACTTCTTTAAATTGACACCAGATCCGGTGACCTTTGGGACATAGTTTGACCCCCTTAGGAAAGTGCTATCATCATGAAACATTCAGATCACTTACAACTCAATAGATTCTACCTTCCTGTAACGTTTCAGCCTGATTGGACCTTGTTTTCACACAAATGAACCCAGAATGATGTGAAATTGTGCTTCGTGCAACATAATTCTGGGTGCCATTTACAAACCTTAAGTGGTAATGACTCCATTCCTTTTTGTGGTTGTAGGGGCTGTTGATTGTAGTACACTAAAAAAAACCTGATCTCTCTAGGACATTCAGAAGCCAAGTTATAAGCCCACAAATGTGTAACTGGACTACTTCTTTAAATTGACACCAGATCCGGTGACCTTTGGGACATAGTTTGACCCCCTTAGGAAAGTGCTATCATCATGAAACGTTCAGATCACTTACAACTTAATAGATTCTACCTTCCTGTAACGTTTCAGCCTGATTGGACCTTGTTTTCACACAAATGAACCCAGAATGATGTGAAATTGTGCTTCGTGCAACATAATTCTGTGTGCCATTTAAAAACCATAAGTTCTAATGACTCCATTCCTTTTAGTGGTAATGGGGGCTGCTAATTGGAGTACTCTAAAACAAACCTGGCCTCTCTAGGATATTCAGAAGCCAAGTTCTAAGCCCACAAGGGTGTAACTGGACTACTTCTTTAAATTGACACCAGATCCGGTGACCTTTGGGACATGGTTTGACCCCCTTAGGAAAGTGCTATCATCATGAAACATTCAGATCACTTACAACTCAATAGATTCTACCTTCCTGTAACGTTTCAGCCTGATTGGACCTTGTTTTCACACAAATGAACCCAGAATGATGTGAAATTGTGCTTCGTGAAACATAATTCTGGGTGCCATTTACAAACCATAAGTGCTAATGACTCCATTCCTTTTTGTGGTTGTAGGGGCTGTTGATTGGAGTACACTAAAAAAACCTGATCTCTCTAGGACATTCAGAAGCCAAGTTATAAGCCCACAAATGTGTAACTGGACTACTTCTTTAAATTGACACCAGATCCGGTGACCTTTGGGACATAGTTTGACCCCCTTAGGAAAGTGCTATCATCATGAAACGTTCAGATCACTTACAACTCAATAGATTCTACCTTCCTGTAACGTTTCAGCCTGATTGGACCTTGTTTTCACACAAATGAACCCAGAATGATGTGAAATTGTGCTTCGTGCAACATAATTCTGGGTGCCATTTAAAAACCATAAGTTCTAATGACTCCATTCCTTTTAGTGGTAATGGGGGCTGCTAATTGGAGTACTCTAAAACGAACCTGACCTCTCTAGGATATTCAGAAGCCAAGTTCTAAGCCCACAAATGTGTAACTGGACTACTTCTTTAAAGTGACACCAGGCCCGGTGACCTTTGGGACATGGTTTGACCCCCTATAGGAATGTGCGATCATCATGAAACGTTCAGATCACTTACAACTCAATAGATTCTACCTTCCTGTAACGTTTCAGCCTGATTGGACCTTGTTTTCACACAAATGGACCCAGAATGATGTGAAATTGTACTTCGTGCAACATAATTCTGGGTGCCATTTACAAACCATAAGTGCTAATGACTCCATTCCTTTTTGTGGTTGTAGGGGCTGTTGATTGGAGTACATTAAAACAAACCTGATCTCTCTAGGACATTCAGAAGCCAAGTTATAAGCCCACAAAGGTGTAACTGGACTACTTCTTTAAATTGACACCAGATCCGGTGACCTTTGGGACATGGTTTGACCCCCTTAGGAAAGTGCTATCATCATGAAACATTCAGATCACTTACAACTCAATAGATTCTACCTTCCTGTAACGTTTCAGCCTGATTGGACCTTGTTTTCACACAAATGAACCCAGAATGATGTGAAATTGTGCTTCGTGCAACATAATTCTGGGTGCCATTTACAAACCATAAGTGCTAATGACTCCATTCCTTTTTGTGGTTGTAGGGGCTGTTGATTGGAGTACATTAAAACAAACCTGATCTCTCTAGGACATTCAGAAGCCAAGTTATAAGCCCACAAAGGTGTAACTGGACTACTTCTTTAAATTGACACCAGATCCGGTGACCTTTGGGACATGGTTTGACCCCCTTAGGAAAGTGCTATCATCATGAAACGTTCAGATCACTTACAACTCAATAGATTCTACCTTCCTGTAACGTTTCAGCCTGATTGGACCTTGTTTTCACACAAATGGACCCAGAATGATGTGAAATTGTACTTCGTGCAACATAATTCTGGGTGCCATTTACAAACCATAAGTGCTAATGACTCCATTCCTTTTTGTGGTTGTAGGGGCTGTTGATTGGAGTACATTAAAACAAACCTGATCTCTCTAGGACATTCAGAAGCCAAGTTATAAGCCCACAAAGGTGTAACTGGACTACTTCTTTAAATTGACACCAGATCCGGTGACCTTTGGGACATGGTTTGACCCCCTTAGGAAAGTGCTATCATCATGAAACATTCAGATCACTTACAACTCAATAGATTCTACCTTCCTGTAACGTTTCAGCCTGATTGGACCTTGTTTTCACACAAATGAACCCAGAATGACGTGAAATTGTGCTTCGTGCAACATAATTCTGGGTGCCATTTACAAACCTTAAGTGCTAATGACTCCATTCCTTTTTGTGGTTGTAGGGGCTGTATATTGGAGTACACTAAAACAAACCTGATCTCTCTAGGACATTCAGAAGCCAAGTTATAAGCCCACAAATGTGTAACTGGACTACTTCTTTAAATTGACACCAGATCCGGTGACCTTTGGGAAATAGTTTGACCCCCTTAGGAAAGTGCTATCATCATGAAACGTTCAGATCACTTACAACTCAATAGATTCTACCTTCCTGTAACGTTTCAGCCTGATTGGACCTTGTTTTCACACAAATGGACCCAGAATGATGTGAAATTGTACTTCGTGCAACATAATTCTGGGTGCCATTTACAAACCATAAGTGCTAATGACTCCATTCCTTTTTGTGGTTGTAGGGGCTGTTGATTGGAGTACATTAAAACAAACCTGATCTCTCTAGGACATTCAGAAGCCAAGTTATAAGCCCACAAAGGTGTAACTGGACTACTTCTTTAAATTGACACCAGATCCGGTGACCTTTGGGACATGGTTTGACCCCCTTAGGAAAGTGCTATCATCATGAAACATTCAGATCACTTACAACTCAATAGATTCTACCTTCCTGTAACGTTTCAGCCTGATTGGACCTTGTTTTCACACAAATGAACCCAGAATGACGTGAAATTGTGCTTCGTGCAACATAATTCTGGGTGCCATTTACAAACCTTAAGTGCTAATGACTCCATTCCTTTTTGTGGTTGTAGGGGCTGTTGATTGGAGTACACTAAAAAAAACCTGATCTCTCTAGGACATTCAGAAGCCAAGTTATAAGCCCACAAATGTGTAACTGGACTACTTCTTTAAATTGACACCAGATCCGGTGACCTTTGGGACATAGTTTGACCCCCTTAGGAAAGTGCTATCATCATGAAACGTTCAGATCACTCAAACCTCAATAGATTCTACCTTCCTGTAACGTTTCAGCCTGATTGGACCTTGTTTTCACACAAATGAACCCAGAATGATGTGAAATTGTGCTTCGTGCAACATAATTCTGGGTGCCATTTAAAAACCATAAGTTCTAATGACTCCATTCCTTTTAGTGGTAATGGGGGCTGCTAATTGGAGTACTCTAAAACGAACCTGACCTCTCTAGGATATTCAGAAGCCAAGTTCTAAGCCCACAAATGTGTAACTGGACTACTTCTTTAAAGTGACACCAGGCCCGGTGACCTTTGGGACATGGTTTGACCCCCTATAGGAATGTGCGATCATCATGAAACGTTCAGATCACTTACAACTCAATAGATTCTACCTTCCTGTAACGTTTCAGCCTGATTGGACCTTGTTTTCACACAAATGGACCCAGAATGATGTGAAATTGTACTTCGTGCAACATAATTCTGGGTGCCATTTACAAACCATAAGTGCTAATGACTCCATTCCTTTTTGTGGTTGTAGGGGCTGTTGATTGGAGTACATTAAAACAAACCTGATCTCTCTAGGACATTCAGAAGCCAAGTTATAAGCCCACAAAGGTGTAACTGGACTACTTCTTTAAATTGACACCAGATCCGGTGACCTTTGGGACATGGTTTGACCCCCTTAGGAAAGTGCTATCATCATGAAACATTCAGATCACTTACAACTCAATAGATTCTACCTTCCTGTAACGTTTCAGCCTGATTGGACCTTGTTTTCACACAAATGAACCCAGAATGACGTGAAATTGTGCTTCGTGCAACATAATTCTGGGTGCCATTTACAAACCATAAGTGCTAATGACTCCATTCCTTTTTGTGGTTGTAGGGGCTGTTGATTGGAGTACATTAAAACAAACCTGATCTCTCTAGGACATTCAGAAGCCAAGTTATAAGCCCACAAAGGTGTAACTGGACTACTTCTTTAAATTGACACCAGATCCGGTGACCTTTGGGACATGGTTTGACCCCCTTAGGAAAGTGCTATCATCATGAAACGTTCAGATCACTTAAACTCAATAGATTCTACCTTCCTGTAACGTTTCAGCCTGATTGGACCTTGTTTTCACACAAATGAACCCAGAATGACGTGAAATTGTGCTTCGTGCAACATAATTCTGGGTGCCATTTACAAACCATAAGTGCTAATGACTCCATTCCTTTTTGTGGTAATGGGGGCTGCTAATTGGAGTACTCTAAAACAAACCTGGCCTCTCTAGGATATTCAGAAGCCAAGTTCTAAGCCCACAAAGGTGTAACTGGACTACTTCTTTAAATTGACACCAGATCCGGTGACCTTTGGGACATGGTTTGACCCCCTTAGGAAAGTGCTATCATCATGAAACATTCAGATCACTTACAACTCAATAGATTCTACCTTCCTGTAACGTTTCAGCCTGATTGGACCTTGTTTTCACACAAATGAACCCAGAATGATGTGAAATTGTGCTTCGTGAAACATAATTCTGGGTGCCATTTACAAACCATAAGTGCTAATGACTCCATTCCTTTTTGTGGTTGTAGGGGCTGTTGATTGGAGTACACTAAAAAAACCTGATCTCTCTAGGACATTCAGAAGCCAAGTTATAAGCCCACAAATGTGTAACTGGACTACTTCTTTAAATTGACACCAGATCCGGTGACCTTTGGGACATAGTTTGACCCCCTTAGGAAAGTGCTATCATCATGAAACGTTCAGATCACTTACAACTCAATAGATTCTACCTTCCTGTAACGTTTCAGCCTGATTGGACCTTGTTTTCACACAAATGAACCCAGAATGATGTGAAATTGTGCTTCGTGCAACATAATTCTGGGTGCCATTTAAAAACCATAAGTTCTAATGACTCCATTCCTTTTAGTGGTAATGGGGGCTGCTAATTGGAGTACTCTAAAACGAACCTGACCTCTCTAGGATATTCAGAAGCCAAGTTCTAAGCCCACAAATGTGTAACTGGACTACTTCTTTAAAGTGACACCAGGCCCGGTGACCTTTGGGACATGGTTTGACCCCCTATAGGAATGTGCGATCATCATGAAACGTTCAGATCACTTACAACTCAATAGATTCTACCTTCCTGTAACGTTTCAGCCTGATTGGACCTTGTTTTCACACAAATGGACCCAGAATGATGTGAAATTGTACTTCGTGCAACATAATTCTGGGTGCCATTTACAAACCATAAGTGCTAATGACTCCATTCCTTTTTGTGGTTGTAGGGGCTGTTGATTGGAGTACATTAAAACAAACCTGATCTCTCTAGGACATTCAGAAGCCAAGTTATAAGCCCACAAAGGTGTAACTGGACTACTTCTTTAAATTGACACCAGATCCGGTGACCTTTGGGACATGGTTTGACCCCCTTAGGAAAGTGCTATCATCATGAAACATTCAGATCACTTACAACTCAATAGATTCTACCTTCCTGTAACGTTTCAGCCTGATTGGACCTTGTTTTCACACAAATGAACCCAGAATGATGTGAAATTGTGCTTCGTGCAACATAATTCTGGGTGCCATTTACAAACCATAAGTGCTAATGACTCCATTCCTTTTTGTGGTTGTAGGGGCTGTTGATTGGAGTACATTAAAACAAACCTGATCTCTCTAGGACATTCAGAAGCCAAGTTATAAGCCCACAAAGGTGTAACTGGACTACTTCTTTAAATTGACACCAGATCCGGTGACCTTTGGGACATGGTTTGACCCCCTTAGGAAAGTGCTATCATCATGAAACGTTCAGATCACTTACAACTCAATAGATTCTACCTTCCTGTAACGTTTCAGCCTGATTGGACCTTGTTTTCACACAAATGGACCCAGAATGATGTGAAATTGTACTTCGTGCAACATAATTCTGGGTGCCATTTACAAACCATAAGTGCTAATGACTCCATTCCTTTTTGTGGTTGTAGGGGCTGTTGATTGGAGTACATTAAAACAAACCTGATCTCTCTAGGACATTCAGAAGCCAAGTTATAAGCCCACAAAGGTGTAACTGGACTACTTCTTTAAATTGACACCAGATCCGGTGACCTTTGGGACATGGTTTGACCCCCTTAGGAAAGTGCTATCATCATGAAACATTCAGATCACTTACAACTCAATAGATTCTACCTTCCTGTAACGTTTCAGCCTGATTGGACCTTGTTTTCACACAAATGAACCCAGAATGACGTGAAATTGTGCTTCGTGCAACATAATTCTGGGTGCCATTTACAAACCTTAAGTGCTAATGACTCCATTCCTTTTTGTGGTTGTAGGGGCTGTATATTGGAGTACACTAAAACAAACCTGATCTCTCTAGGACATTCAGAAGCCAAGTTATAAGCCCACAAATGTGTAACTGGACTACTTCTTTAAATTGACACCAGATCCGGTGACCTTTGGGACATAGTTTGACCCCCTTAGGAAAGTGCTATCATCATGAAACGTTCAGATCACTCAAACCTCAATAGATTCTACCTTCCTGTAACGTTTCAGCCTGATTGGACCTTGTTTTCACACAAATGAACCCAGAATGATGTGAAATTGTGCTTCGTGCAACATAATTCTGGGTGCCATTTAAAAACCATAAGTTCTAATGACTCCATTCCTTTTAGTGGTAATGGGGGCTGCTAATTGGAGTACTCTAAAACGAACCTGACCTCTCTAGGATATTCAGAAGCCAAGTTCTAAGCCCACAAATGTGTAACTGGACTACTTCTTTAAAGTGACACCAGGCCCGGTGACCTTTGGGACATGGTTTGACCCCCTATAGGAATGTGCGATCATCATGAAACGTTCAGATCACTTACAACTCAATAGATTCTACCTTCCTGTAACGTTTCAGCCTGATTGGACCTTGTTTTCACACAAATGGACCCAGAATGATGTGAAATTGTACTTCGTGCAACATAATTCTGGGTGCCATTTACAAACCATAAGTGCTAATGACTCCATTCCTTTTTGTGGTTGTAGGGGCTGTTGATTGGAGTACATTTAAACAAACCTGATCTCTCTAGGACATTCAGAAGCCAAGTTATAAGCCCACAAAGGTGTAACTGGACTACTTCTTTAAATTGACACCAGATCCGGTGACCTTTGGGACATGGTTTGACCCCCTTAGGAAAGTGCTATCATCATGAAACATTCAGATCACTTACAACTCAATAGATTCTACCTTCCTGTAACGTTTCAGCCTGATTGGACCTTGTTTTCACACAAATGAACCCAGAATGACGTGAAATTGTGATTCGTGCAACATAATTCTGGGTGCCATTTACAAACCATAAGTGCTAATGACTCCATTCCTTTTTGTGGTTGTAGGGGCTGTTGATTGGAGTACATTAAAACAAACCTGATCTCTCTAGGACATTCAGAAGCCAAGTTATAAGCCCACAAAGGTGTAACTGGACTACTTCTTTAAATTGACACCAGATCCGGTGACCTTTGGGACATGGTTTGACCCCCTTAGGAAAGTGCTATCATCATGAAACGTTCAGATCACTTAAACTCAATAGATTCTACCTTCCTGTAACGTTTCAGCCTGATTGGACCTTGTTTTCACACAAATGGACCCAGAATGATGTGAAATTGTACTTCGTGCAACATAATTCTGGGTGCCATTTACAAACCATAAGTGCTAATGACTCCATTCCTTTTTGTGGTTGTAGGGGCTGTTGATTGGAGTACATTAAAACAAACCTGATCTCTCTAGGACATTCAGAAGCCAAGTTATAAGCCTACAAAGGTGTAACTGGACTACTTCTTTAAATTGACACCAGATCCGGTGACCTTTGGGACATGGTTTGACCCCCTTAGGAAAGTGCTATCATCATGAAACATTCAGATCACTTACAACTCATTAGATTCTACCTTCCTGTAACGTTTCAGCCTGATTGGACCTTGTTTTCACACAAATGAACCCAGAATGACGTGAAATTGTGCTTCGTGCAACATAATTCTGGGTGCCATTTACAAACCTTAAGTGCTAATGACTCCATTCCTTTTTGTGGTTGTAGGGGCTGTTGATTGGAGTACACTAAAAAAAACCTGATCTCTCTAGGACATTCAGAAGCCAAGTTATAAGCCCACAAATGTGTAACTGGACTACTTCTTTAAATTGACACCAGATCCGGTGACCTTTGGGAAATAGTTTGACCCCCTTAGGAAAGTGCTATCATCATGAAACGTTCAGATCACTTACAACTCAATAGATTCTACCTTCCTGTAACGTTTCAGCCTGATTGGACCTTGTTTTCACACAAATGAACCCAGAATGATGTGAAATTGTGCTTCGTGCAACATAATTCTGGGTGCCATTTAAAAACCATAAGTTCTAATGACTCCATTCCTTTTTGTGGTTGTAGGGGCTGTTGATTGGAGTACATTAAAACAAACCTGATCTCTCTAGGACATTCAGAAGCCAAGTTATAAGCCCACAAATGTGTAACTGGACTACTTCTTTAAATTGACACCAGATCCGGTGACCTTTGGGACATAGTTTGACCCCCTTAGGAAAGTGCTATCATCATGAAACGTTCAGATCACTTACAACTCAATAGATTCTACCTTCCTGTAACGTTTCAGCCTGATTGGACCTTGTTTTCACACAAATGAACCCAGAATGATGTGAAATTGTGCTTCGTGCAACATAATTCTGGGTGCCATTTAAAAACCATAAGTTCTAATGACTCCATTCCTTTTAGTGGTAATGGGGGCTGCTAATTGGAGTACTCTAAAACGAACCTGACCTCTCCAGGATATTCAGAAGCCAAGTTCTAAGCCCAAAAATGTGTAATTGGACTACTTCTTTAAAGTGACACCAGGCCCGGTGACCTTTGGGACATGGTTTGACCCCCTATAGGAATGTGCGATCATCATGAAACGTTCAGATCACTTACAACTCAATAGATTCTACCTTCCTGTAACGTTTCAGCCTGATTGAACCTTGTTTTCACACAAATGGACCCAGAATGATGTGAAATTGTACTTCGTGCAACATAATTCTGGGTGCCATTTACAAACCATAAGTGCTAATGACTCCATTCCTTTTTGTGGTTGTAGGGGCTGTTGATTGGAGTACATTAAAACAAACCTGATCTCTCTAGGACATTCAGAAGCCAAGTTATAAGCCCACAAAGGTGTAACTGGACTACTTCTTTAAATTGACACCAGATCCGGTGACCTTTGGGACATGGTTTGACCCCCTTAGGAAAGTGCTATCATCATGAAACATTCAGATCACTTACAACTCAATAGATTCTACCTTCCTGTAACGTTTCAGCCTGATTGGACCTTGTTTTCACACAAATGAACCCAGAATGACGTGAAATTGTGCTTCGTGCAACATAATTCTGGGTGCCATTTACAAACCATAAGTGCTAATGACTCCATTCCTTTTTGTGGTTGTAGGGGCTGTTGATTGGAGTACATTAAAACAAACCTGATCTCTCTAGGACATTCAGAAGCCAAGTTATAAGCCCACAAAGGTGTAACTGGACTACTTCTTTAAATTGACACCAGATCCGGTGACCTTTGGGACATGGTTTGACCCCCTTAGGAAAGTGCTATCATCATGAAACGTTCAGATCACTTACAACTCAATAGATTCTACCTTCCTGTAACGTTTCAGCCTGATTGGACCTTGTTTTCACACAAATGGACCCAGAATGATGTGAAATTGTACTTCGTGCAACATAATTCTGGGTGCCATTTACAAACCATAAGTGCTAATGACTCCATTCCTTTTTGTGGTTGTAGGGGCTGTTGATTGGAGTACATTAAAACAAACCTGATATCTCTAGGACATTCAGAAGCCAAGTTATAAGCCCACAAAGGTGTAACTGGACTACTTCTTTAAATTGACACCAGATCCGGTGACCTTTGGGACATGGTTTGACCCCCTTAGGAAAGTGCTATCATCATGAAACATTCAGATCACTTACAACTCAATAGATTCTACCTTCCTGTAACGTTTCAGCCTGATTGGACCTTGTTTTCACACAAATGAACCCAGAATGACGTGAAATTGTGCTTCGTGCAACATAATTCTGGGTGCCATTTACAAACCTTAAGTGCTAATGACTCCATTCCTTTTTGTGGTTGTAGGGGCTGTTGATTGGAGTACACTAAAAAAGACCTGATCTCTCTAGGACATTCAGAAGCCAAGTTATAAGCCCACAAATGTGTAACTGGACTACTTCTTTAAATTGACACCAGATCCGGTGACCTTTGGGACATAGTTTGACCCCCTTAGGAAAGTGCTATCATCATGAAACGTTCAGATCACTTACAACTCAATAGATTCTACCTTCCTGTAACGTTTCAGCCTGATTGGACCTTGTTTTCACACAAATGAACCCAGAATGATGTGAAATTGTGCTTCGTGCAACATAATTCTGGGTGCCATTTACAAACCTTAAGTTCTAATGACTCCATTCCTTTTAGTGGTAATGGGGGCTGCTAATTGGAGTACTCTAAAACGAACCTGACCTCTCCAGGATATTCAGAAGCCAAGTTCTAAGCCCACAAATGTGTAACTGGACTACTTCTTTAAAGTGACACCAGGCCCGGTGACCTTTGGGACATGGTTTGACCCCCTATAGGAATGTGCGATCATAATGAAACGTTCAGATCACTTACAACTCAATAGATTCTACCTTCCTGTAACGTTTCAGCCTGATTGGACCTTGTTTTCACACAAATGGACCCAGAATGATGTGAAATTGTACTTCGTGCAACATATTTCTGGGTGCCATTTACAAACCATAAGTGCTAATGACTCCATTCCTTTTTGTGGTTGTAGGGGCTGTTGATTGGAGTACATTAAAACAAACCTGATCTCTCTAGGACATTCAGAAGCCAAGTTATAAGCCCACAAAGGTGTAACTGGACTACGTCGTTACATTGACACCAGATCCGGTGACCTTTGGGACATGGTTTGACCCCCTTAGGAAAGTGCTATCATCATGAAACATTCAGATCACTTACAACTCAATAGATTCTACCTTCCTGTAACGTTTCAGCCTGATTGGACCTTGTTTTCACACAAATGAACCCAGAATGACGTGAAATTGTGCTTCGTGCAACATAATTCTGGGTGCCATTTACAAACAATAAGTGCTAATGACTCCATTCCTTTTTGTGGTTGTAGGGGCTGTTGAATGGAGTACATTTAAACAAACCTGATCTCTCTAGGACATTCAGAAGCCAAGTTATAAGCCCACAAAGGTGTAACTGGACTACTTCTTTAAATTGACACCAGATCCGGTGACCTTTGGGACATGGTTTGACCCCCTTAGGAAAGTGCTATCATCATGAAACGTTCAGATCACTTACAACTCAATAGATTCTACCTTCCTGTAACGTTTCAGCCTGATTGGACCTTGTTTTCACACAAATGGACCCAGAATGATGTGAAATTGTACTTCGTGCAACATAATTCTGGGTGCCATTTACAAACCATAAGTGCTAATGACTCCATTCCTTTTTGTGGTTGTAGGGGCTGTTGATTGGAGTACATTAAAACAAACCTGATCTCTCTAGGACATTCAGAAGCCAAGTTATAAGCCCACAAAGGTGTAACTGGACTACTTCTTTGAAATTGACACCAGATCCGGTGACCTTTGGGACATGGTTTGACCCCCTTAGGAAAGTGCTATCATCATGAAACATTCAGATCACTTACAACTCAATAGATTCTACCTTCCTGTAACGTTTCAGCCTGATTGGACCTTGTTTTCACACAAATGAACCCAGAATGACGTGAAATTGTGCTTCGTGCAACATAATTCTGGGTGCCATTTACAAACCTTAAGTGCTAATGACTCCATTCCTTTTTGTGGTTGTAGGGGCTGTTGATTGGAGTACACTAAAAAAAACCTGATCTCTCTAGGACATTCAGAAGCCAAGTTATAAGCCCACAAATGTGTAACTGGACTACTTCTTTAAATTGACACCAGATCCGGTGACCTTTGGGACATAGTTTGACCCCCTTAGGAAAGTGCTATCATCATGAAACGTTCAGATCACTTACAACTCAATAGATTCTACCTTCCTGTAACATTTCAGCCTGATTGGACCTTGTTTTCACACAAATGAACCCAGAATGATGTGAAATTGTGCTTCGTGCAACATAATTCTGGGTGCCATTTAAAAACCATAAGTTCTAATGACTCCATTCCTTTTAGTGGTAATGGGGGCTGCTAATTGGAGTACTCTAAAACGAACCTGACCTCTCTAGGATATTCAGAAGCCAAGTTCTAAGCCCACAAATGTGTAACTGGACTACTTCTTTAAAGTGACACCAGGCCCGGTGACCTTTGGGACATGGTTTGACCCCCTATAGGAATGTGCGATCATCATGAAACGTTCAGATCACTTACAACTCAATAGATTCTAACTTCTTGTAAAGTTTCAGCCTGATTGGACCTTGTTTTCACACAAATGAACCCAGAATGATGTGAAATTGTACTTCGTGCAACATAATTCTGGGTGCCATTTACAAACCATAAGTGCTAATGACTCCATTCCTTTTTGTGGTTGTAGGGGCTGTTGATTGGAGTACATTAAAACAAACCTGATCTCTCTAGGACATTCAGAAGCCAAGTTATAAGCCCACAAAGGTGTAACTGGACTACTTCTTTAAATTGACACCAGGCCCGGTGACCTTTGGGACATGGTTTGACCCCCTTAGGAAAGAGCTATCATCATGAAACGTTCAGATCACTTACAACTCAATAGATTCTGCCTTCCTGTAACGTTTCAGCCTGATTGGACCTTGTTTTCACACAAATGAACCCAGAATGATGTGAAATTGTGCTTCGTGCAACATAATTCTGGGTGCCATTTAAAAACCATAAGTGCTAATGACTCCATTCCTTTTTGTGGTTGTAGGGGCTGTTGATTGGAGTATACTAAAACAAACCTGATCTCTCTAGGACATTCAGAAGCCAAGTTATGAGCCCACAAATGTGTAACTGGACTACTTCTTTAAATTGACACCAGATCCGGTGACCTTTGGGACATGGTTTGACCCCCTTAGGAAAGTGCTATCATCATGAAACATTCAGATCACTTACAACTCAATAGATTCTACCTTCCTGTAACGTTTCAGCCTGATTGGACCTTGTTTTCACACAAATGAACCCAGAATGATGTGAAATTGTGCTTCGTGCAACATAATTCTGGGTGCCATTTACAAACCTTAAGTGGTAATGACTCCATTCCTTTTTGTGGTTGTAGGGGCTGTTGTTTGGAGTACACTAAAAAAAACCTGATCTCTCTAGGACATTCAGAAGCCAAGTTATAAGCCCACAAATGTGTAACTGGACTACTTCTTTAAATTGACACCAGATCCGGTGACCTTTGGGACATAGTTTGACCCCCTTAGGAAAGTGCTATCATCATGAAACGTTCAGATCACTTACAACTTAATAGATTCTACCTTCCTGTAACGTTTCAGCCTGATTGGACCTTGTTTTCACACAAATGAACCCAGAATGATGTGAAATTGTGCTTCGTGCAACATAATTCTGTGTGCCATTTAAAAACCATAAGTTCTAATGACTCCATTCCTTTTAGTGGTAATGGGGGCTGCTAATTGGAGTACTCTAAAACAAACCTGACCTCTCTAGGATATTCAGAAGCCAAGTTCTAAGCCCACAAAGGTGTAACTGGACTACTTCTTTAAATTGACACCAGATCCGGTGACCTTTGGGACATGGTTTGACCCCCTTAGGAAAGTGCTATCATCATGAAACATTCAGATCACTTACAACTCAATAGATTCTACCTTCCTGTAACGTTTCAGCCTGATTGGACCTTGTTTTCACACAAATGAACCCAGAATGATGTGAAATTGTGCTTCGTGCAACATAATTCTGGGTGCCATTTACAAACCTTAAGTGCTAATGACTCCATTCCTTTTTGTGGTTGTAGGGGCTGTTGATTGGAGTACACTAAAAAAACCTGATCTCTCTAGGACATTCAGAAGCCAAGTTATAAGCCCACAAATGTGTAACTGGACTACTTATTTAAATTGACACCAGATCCGGTGACCTTTGGGACATAGTTTGACCCCCTTAGGAAAGTGCTATCATCATGAAACGTTCAGATCACTTACAACTCAATAGATTCTACCTTCCTGTAACGTTTCAGCCTGATTGGACCTTGTTTTCACACAAATGAACCCAGAATGATGTGAAATTCTGCTTCGTGCAACATAATTCTGTGTGCCATTTAAAAACCATAAGTTCTAATGACTCCATTCCTTTTAGTGGTAATGGAGGCTGCTAATTGGAGTACTCTAAAACAAACCTGACCTCTCTAGGATATTCAGAAGCCAAGTTCTAAGCCCACAAAGGTGTAACTGGACTACTTCTTTAAAGTGACACCAGGCCCGGTGACCTTTGGGACATGGTTTGACCCCCTATAGGAATGTGCGATCATCATGAAACGTTCAGATCACTTACAACTCAATAGATTCTAACTTCTTGTAACGTTTCAGCCTGATTGGACCTTGTTTTCACACAAATGGACCCAGAATGATGTGAAATTGTGCTTCGTGCAACATAATTCTGGGTGCCATTTACAAACCATAAGTGCTATTGACTCCATTCCTTATTGAGGTTGTAGGGGCTGTTGATTGGAGTACACTAAAACAAACCTGATCTCTCTAGGACATTCAGAAGCCAAGTTATAAGCCCACAAAGGTGTAACTGGGCTACTTCTTTAAAGTGACACCAGGCCCGGTGACCATTGGGACATGGTTTGACCCCCTATAGGAATGTGCGATCATCATGAAACGTTCAGATCACTTACAACTCAATAGATTCTACCTTCTTGTAACGTTTCAGCCTGATTGGTCCTTGTTTTCACACAAATGGACCCAGAATGATGTGAAATTGTGCTTCGTGCAACATAATTCTGGGTGCCATTTACAAACCATAAGTGCTAATGACTCCATTCCTTTTTGTGGTTGTAGGGGCTGTTGGTTGGAGTACATTAAAACAAACCTGATCTCTCTAGGACTTTCAGAAGCCAAGTTATAAGCCCACAAATGTGTAACTGGACTACTTCTTTAAATTGACACCAGATCCAGTGACCTTTGGGACATGGTTTGACCCCCTTAGGAAAGTGCTATCATCATGAAACATTCAGATCACTTACAACTCAATAGATTCTACCTTCCTGTAACGTTTCAGCCTGATTGGACCATGTTTTCACACAAATGGACCCAGAATGATGTGAAATTGTGCTTCGTGCAACATAATTCTGGGTGCCATTTACAAACCATAAGTGCTAATGACTCCATTCCTTTTTGTGGTTGTAGGGCCTGTTGATTGGAGTACACTAAACCAAACCTGATCTCTCTAGGACATTCAGAAGCCAAGTTATAAGCCCACAAATGTGTAACTGGACTACTTCTTTAAAGTGACACCAGATCCGGTGACCTTTGGGACATGGTTTTACCCCCTATAGGAATGTGCGATCATCTTGAAACGTTCAGATCACTTACAACTCAATAGATTCTACCTTCTTGTAACGTTTCAGCCTGATTGGACCTTGTTTCACTCAAATGAACACAGAATGATGTGAAATTGTGCTTCGTGCAACATAATTCTGGGTGCCATTTAAAAACCATAAGTGCTAATGACTCCATTCCTTTTAGTGGTAATGGGGGCTGTTAATTGGAGTACTCTAAAACAAACCTGACCTCTCTAGGATATTCAGAAGCCAAGTTATAAGCCCACAAAGGTGTAACTGGACTACTTCTTTGAATTGACACCAGATCCGGTGACCTTTGGGACATGGTTTGACCCCCTTAGAAAAGTGCTATCATCATGAAACGTTCAGATCACTTACAACTCAATAGATTCTACCTTCCTGTAACATTTCAGCCTGATTGGACCTTGTTTTCACACAAATGAACCCAGAATGATGTGAAATTGTGCTTCGTGCAACATAATTCTGGGTGCCATTTAAAAACCATAAGTGCTAATGACTCCATTCCTTTTTGAGGTTGTAGGGGCTGTTGATTGGAGTACACTAAAACAAACCTGATCTCTCTAGGACATTCAGAAGCCAAGTTATAAGCCCTCAAAGGTGTCACTGGACTACTTCTTTAAAGTGACACCAGGCCCGGTGACCTTTGGGACATGGTTTGACCCCCTATAGGAATGTGCGATCATCATGAAACGTTCAGATCACTTACAACTCAATAGATTCTACCTTCTTGTAACGTTTCAGCCTGATTGGACCTTGTTTTCACACAAATGGACCCAGAATGATGTGAAATTGTGCTTCGTGCAACATAATTCTGGGTGCCATTTACAAACCATAAGTGCTAATGACTCCATTCCTTTTTGTGGTTGTAGGGGCTGTTGGTTGGAATTCATTAAAACAAACCAGATCTCTCTAGGACATTCAGAAGCCAAGTTATAAGCCCACAAATGTGTAACTGGACTACTTCTTTAAATTGACACCAGATCCGGTGCCCTTTGGGACATGGTTTGACCCCCTTAGGAAAGTGCTATCATCATGAAACGTTCAGATCACTTACAAATCAATAGATTCTACCTTCCTGTAACGTTTCAGCCTGATTGGACCTTGTTTTCACACAAATGAACCCAGAATGATGTGAAATTGTGCTTCGTGCAACATAATTCTGGGTGCCATTTACAAACCATAAGTGCTAATGACTCCATTCCTTTTTGTGGTTGTAGGGGCTGTTGATTGGAGTACACTAAAACAAACCTAACCTCTCTAGGGCATTCAGAAGCCAAGTTATAAGCCCACAAAGGTGTAACTGGACTACTTCTTTTAAGTGGCACCAGGCCCGGTGACCTTTGGGACATGGTTTTGCCCCCTATAGGAATGTGCGATCATCTTGAAACATTCAGATCACTTACAACTCAATAGATTCTACCTTCCTGTAACGTTTCAGCCTGATTGGACCTTGTTTTCACACAAATGAACCCAGAATGATGTGAAATTGTGCTTCGTGCAACATAATTCTGGGTGCCATTTACAAACCATAAGTGCTAATGACTCCATTCCTTTTTGAGGTTGTAGGGGCTGTTGATTGGAGTACACTAAAACAAACCTGATCTCTCTAGGACATTCAGAAGCCAAGTTATAAGCCCTCAAAGGTGTAACTGGACTACTTTAAAGTGACACCAGGCCCGGTGACCTTTGGGACATGGTTTGACCCCCTTAAGAAATGCTATCATCATGAAACGTTCAGATCATTTACAACTCAATAGATTATGCCTTGCTGTAACGTTTCAGCCTGATTGGACCTTGTTTTCACACAAATGAACCCAGAATGATGTGAATTTGTGCTTCGTGCAACATAATCCTGGGTCCCATTTACAAAGCTTCAGTGCTCATGACTCCATTCCTTTTATGTGGTTGTAGGGGCTGTTGATTGGAGTACACTAAAACAAACCTGATCTCTCTAGGACATTCAGAAGCCAAGTTATAAGCCCACAAATGTGTAACTGGACTACTTCTTTAAATTGACACCAGATCCGGTGACCTTTGGGACATGGTGTGACCCCCTTAGGAAAGTGATATCATCATGAAACGTTCAGATCACTTACAACTCAATAGATTCTACCTTCCTGTAACGTTTCAGCCTGATTGGACCTTGTTTTCACACAAATGAACCCAGAATGATGTGAAATTGTGCTTCGTGCAACATAATTCTGGGTGCCATTTACAAACCTTAAGTGGTAATGACTCCATTCCTTTTTGTGGTTGTAGGGGCTGTTGATTGGAGTACACTAAAAAAACCTGATCTCTCTAGGACATTCAGAAGCCAAGTTATAAGCCCACAAATGTGTAACTGGACTACTTCTTTAAATTGACACCAGATCCGGTGACCTTTGGGACATAGTTTGACCCCCTTAGGAAAGTGCTATCATCATGAAACGTTCAGATCACTTACAACTCAATAGATTCTACCTTCCTGTAACGTTTCAGCCTGATTGGACCTTGTTTTCACACAAATGAACCCAGAATGATGTGAAATTGTGCTTCGTGCAACATAATTCTGTGTTCCATTTAAAAACCATAAGTTCTAATGACTCCATTCCTTTTAGTGGTAATGGGGGCTGCTAATTGGAGTACTCTAAAACAAACCTGACCTCTCTAGGATATTCAGAAGCCAAGTTCTAAGCCCACAAAGGTGTAACTGGACTACTTCTTTAAATTGACACCAGATCCGGTGACCTTTGGGACATGGTTTGACCCCCTTAGGAAAGTGCTATCATCATGAAACATTCAGATCACTTACAACTCAATAGATTCTACCTTCCTGTAACGTTTCAGCCTGATTGGACCTTGTTTTCACACAAATGAACCCAGAATGATGTGAAATTGTGCTTCGTGCAACATAATTCTGGGTGCCATTTACAAACCTTAAGTGCTAATGACTCCATTCCTTTTTGTGGTTGTAGGGGCTGTTGATTGGAGTACACTAAAAAAACCTGATCTCTCTAGGACATTCAGAAGCCAAGTTATAAGCCCACAAATGTGTAACTGGACTACTTCTTTAAATTGACACCAGATCCGGTGACCTTTGGGACATAGTTTGACCCCCTTAGGAAAGTGCTATCATCATGAAACGTTCAGATCACTTACAACTCAATAGATTCTACCTTCCTGTAACGTTTCAGCCTGATTGGACCTTGTTTTCACACAAATGAACCCAGAATGATGTGAAATTGTGCGTCGTGCAACATAATTCTGTGTGCCATTTAAAAACCATAAGTTCTAATGACTCCATTCCTTTTAGTGGTAATGGGGGCTGCTAATTGGAGTACTCTAAAACAAACCTGACCTCTCTAGGATATTCAGAAGCCAAGTTCTAAGCCCACAAAGGTGTAACTGGACTACTTCTTTAAAGTGACACCAGGCCCGGTGACCTTTGGGACATGGTTTGACCCCCTATAGGAATGTGCGATCATCATGAAACGTTCAGATCACTTACAACTCAATAGATTCTAACTTCTTGTAACGTTTCAGCCTGATTGGACCTTGTTTTCACACAAATGGACCCAGAATGATGTGAAATTGTGCTTCGTGCAACATAATTCTGGGTGCCATTTACAAACCATAAGTGCTATTGACTCCATTCCTTATTGAGGTTGTAGGTGCTGTTGATTGGAGTACACTAAAACAAACCTGATCTCTCTAGGACATTCAGAAGCCAAGTTATAAGCCCACAAAGGTGTAACTGGGCTACTTCTTTAAAGTGACACCAGGCCCGGTGACCATTGGGACATGGTTTGACCCCCTATAGGAATGTACGATCATCATGAAACGTTCAGATCACTTACAACTCAATAGATTCTACCTTCTTGTAACGTTTCAGCCTGATTGGACCTTGTTTTCACACAAATGAACCCAGAATGATGTGAAATTGTGCTTCGTGCAACATAATTCTGGGTGCCATTTACAAACCTTAAGTGGTAATGACTCCATTCCTTTTTGTGGTTGTAGGGGCTGTTGATTGGAGTACACTAAAAAAACCTGATCTCTCTAGGACATTCAGAAGCCAAGTTATAAGCCCACAAATGTGTAACTGGACTACTTCTTTAAATTGACACCAGATCCGGTGACCTTTGGGACATAGTTTGACCCCCTTAGGAAAGTGCTATCATCATGAAACGTTCAGATCACTTACAACTCAATAGATTCTACCTTCCTGTAACGTTTCAGCCTGATTGGACCTTGTTTTCACACAAATGAACCCAGAATGATGTGAAATTGTGCTTCGTGCAACATAATTCTGTGTTCCATTTAAAAACCATAAGTTCTAATGACTCCATTCCTTTTAGTGGTAATGGGGGCTGCTAATTGGAGTACTCTAAAACAAACCTGACCTCTCTAGGATATTCAGAAGCCAAGTTCTAAGCCCACAAAGGTGTAACTGGACTACTTCTTTAAATTGACACCAGATCCGGTGACCTTTGGGACATGGTTTGACCCCCTTAGGAAAGTGCTATCATCATGAAACATTCAGATCACTTACAACTCAATAGATTCTACCTTCCTGTAACGTTTCAGCCTGATTGGACCTTGTTTTCACACAAATGAACCCAGAATGATGTGAAATTGTGCTTCGTGCAACATAATTCTGGGTGCCATTTACAAACCTTAAGTGCTAATGACTCCATTCCTTTTTGTGGTTGTAGGGGCTGTTGATTGGAGTACACTAAAAAAACCTGATCTCTCTAGGACATTCAGAAGCCAAGTTATAAGCCCACAAATGTGTAACTGGACTACTTCTTTAAATTGACACCAGATCCGGTGACCTTTGGGACATAGTTTGACCCCCTTAGGAAAGTGCTATCATCATGAAACGTTCAGATCACTTACAACTCAATAGATTCTACCTTCCTGTAACGTTTCAGCCTGATTGGACCTTGTTTTCACACAAATGAACCCAGAATGATGTGAAATTGTGCGTCGTGCAACATAATTCTGTGTGCCATTTAAAAACCATAAGTTCTAATGACTCCATTCCTTTTAGTGGTAATGGGGGCTGCTAATTGGAGTACTCTAAAACAAACCTGACCTCTCTAGGATATTCAGAAGCCAAGTTCTAAGCCCACAAAGGTGTAACTGGACTACTTCTTTAAAGTGACACCAGGCCCGGTGACCTTTGGGACATGGTTTGACCCCCTATAGGAATGTGCGATCATCATGAAACGTTCAGATCACTTACAACTCAATAGATTCTAACTTCTTGTAACGTTTCAGCCTGATTGGACCTTGTTTTCACACAAATGGACCCAGAATGATGTGAAATTGTGCTTCGTGCAACATAATTCTGGGTGCCATTTACAAACCATAAGTGCTATTGACTCCATTCCTTATTGAGGTTGTAGGTGCTGTTGATTGGAGTACACTAAAACAAACCTGATCTCTCTAGGACATTCAGAAGCCAAGTTATAAGCCCACAAAGGTGTAACTGGGCTACTTCTTTAAAGTGACACCAGGCCCGGTGACCATTGGGACATGGTTTGACCCCCTATAGGAATGTACGATCATCATGAAACGTTCAGATCACTTACAACTCAATAGATTCTACCTTCTTGTAACGTTTCAGCCTGATTGGTCCTTGTTTTCACACAAATGGACCCAGAATGATGTGAAATTGTGCTTCGTGCAACATAATTCTGGGTGCCATTTACAAACCATAAGTGCTAATGACTCCATTCCTTTTTGTGGTTGTAGGGGCTGTTGGTTGGAGTACATTAAAACAAACCTGATCTCTCTAGGACATTCAGAAGCCAAGTTATAAGCCCACAAATGTGTAACTGGACTACTTCTTTAAATTGACACCAGATCCAGTGACCTTTGGGACGTGGTTTGACCCCCTTAGGAAAGTGCTATCATCATGAAACATTCAGATCACTTACAACTCAATAGATTCTACCTTCCTGTAACGTTTCAGCCTGATTGGACCATGTTTTCACACAAATGGACCCAGAATGATGTGAAATTGTGGTTCGTGCAACATAATTCTGGGTGCCATTAAAAACCATAAGTGCTAATGACTCCATTCCTTTTTGTGGTTGTAGGGCCTGTTGATTGGAGTACACTAAAACAAACCTGATCTCTCTAGGACATTCAGAAGCCAAGTTATAAGCCCACAAATGTGTAACTGGACTACTTCTTTAAAGTGACACCAGATCCGGTGACCTTTGGGACATGGTTTTACCCCCTATAGGAATGTGCGATCATCTTGAAACGTTCAGATCACTTACAACTCAATAGATTCTACCTTCTTGTAACGTTTCAGCCTGATTGGACCTTGTTTCACTCAAATGAACACAGAATGATGTGAAATTGTGCTTCGTGCAACATAATTCTGGGTGCCATTTAAAAACCATAAGTGCTAATGACTCCATTCCTTTTAGTGGTAATGGGGGCTGTTAATTGGAGTACTCTAAAACAAACCTGACCTCTCTAGGATATTCAGAAGCCAAGTTATAAGCCCACAAAGGTGTAACTGGACTACTTCTTTGAATTGACACCAGATCCGGTGACCTTTGGGACATGGTTTGACCCCCTTAGAAAAGTGCTATCATCATGAAACGTTCAGATCACTTACAACTCAATAGATTCTACCTTCCTGTAACATTTCAGCCTGATTGGACCTTGTTTTCACACAAACGAACCCAGAATGATGTGAAATTGTGCTTCGTGCAACATAATTCTGGGTGCCATTTACAAACCTTAAGTGCTAATGACTCCATTCCTTTTTGTGGTTGTAGGGGCTGTTGATTGGAGTACACTAAAAAAACCTGATCTCTCTAGGACATTCAGAAGCCAAGTTATAAGCCCACAAATGTGTAACTGGACTACTTCTTTAAATTGACACCAGATCCGGTGACCTTTGGGACATAGTTTGACCCCCTTAGGAAAGTGCTATCATCATGAAACGTTCAGATCACTTACAACTCAATAGATTCTACCTTCCTGTAACGTTTCAGCCTGATTGGACATTGTTTTCACACAAATGAACCCAGAATGATGTGAAATTGTGCGTCGTGCAACATAATTCTGTGTGCCATTTAAAAACCATAAGTTCTAATGACTCCATTCCTTTTAGTGGTAATGGGGGCTGCTAATTGGAGTACTCTAAAACAAACCTGATCTCTCTAGGACATTCAGAAGCCAAGTTATAAGCCCTCAAAGGTGTCACTGGACTACTTCTTTAAAGTGACACCAGGCCCGGTGACCTTTGGGACATGGTTTGACCCCCTATAGGAATGTGCGATCATCATGAAACGTTCAGATCACTTACAACTCAATAGATTCTAACTTCTTGTAACGTTTCAGCCTGATTGGACCTTGTTTTCACACAAATGGACCCAGAATGATGTGAAATTGTGCTTCGTGCAACATAATTCTGGGTGCCATTTACAAACCATAAGTGCTATTGACTCCATTCCTTATTGAGGTTGTAGGGGCTGTTGATTGGAGTACACTAAAACAAACCTGATCTCTCTAGGACATTCAGAAGCCAAGTTATAAGCCCACAAAGGTGTAACTGGGCTACTTCTTTAAAGTGACACCAGGCCCGGTGACCATTGGGACATGGTTTGACCCCCTATAGGAATGTACGATCATCATGAAACGTTCAGATCACTTACAACTCAATAGATTCTACCTTCTTGTAACGTTTCAGCCTGATTGGTCCTTGTTTTCACACAAATGGACCCAGAATGATGTGAAATTGTGCTTCGTGCAACATAATTCTGGGTGCCATTTACAAACCATAAGTGCTAATGACTCCATTCCTTTTTGTGGTTGTAGGGGCTGTTGGTTGGAGTACATTAAAACAAACCTGATCTCTCTAGGACATTCAGAAGCCAAGTTATAAGCCCACAAATGTGTAACTGGACTACTTCTTTAAATTGACACCAGATCCAGTGACCTTTGGGACGTGGTTTGACCCCCTTAGGAAAGTGCTATCATCATGAAACATTCAGATCACTTACAACTCAATAGATTCTACCTTCCTGTAACGTTTCAGCCTGATTGGACCATGTTTTCACACAAATGGACCCAGAATGATGTGAAATTGTGCTTCGTGCAACATAATTCTGGGTGCCATTTACAAACCATAAGTGCTAATGACTCCATTCCTTTTTGTGGTTGTAGGGCCTGTTGATTGGAGTACACTAAAACAAACCTGATCTCTCTAGGACATTCAGAAGCCAAGTTATAAGCCCACAAATGTGTAACTGGACTACTTCTTTAAAGTGACACCAGATCCGGTGACCTTTGGGACATGGTTTTACCCCCTATAGGAATGTGCGATCATCTTGAAACGTTCAGATCACTTACAACTCAATAGATTCTACCTTCTTGTAACGTTTCAGCCTGATTGGACCTTGTTTCACTCAAATGAACACAGAATGATGTGAAATTGTGCTTCGTGCAACATAATTCTGGGTGCCATTTAAAAACCATAAGTGCTAATGACTCCATTCCTTTTAGTGGTAATGGGGGCTGTTAATTGGAGTACTCTAAAACAAACCTGACCTCTCTAGGATATTCAGAAGCCAAGTTATAAGCCCACAAAGGTGTAACTGGACTACTTCTTTGAATTGACACCAGATCCGGTGACCTTTGGGACATGGTTTGACCCCCTTAGAAAAGTGCTATCATCATGAAACGTTCAGATCACTTACAACTCAATAGATTCTACCTTCCTGTAACATTTCAGCCTGATTGGACCTTGTTTTCACACAAATGAACCCAGAATGATGTGAAATTGTGCTTCGTGCAACATAATTCTGGGTGCCATTTAAAAACCATAAGTGCTAATGACTCCATTCCTTTTTGAGGTTGTAGGGGCTGTTGATTGGAGTACACTAAAACAAACCTGATCTCTCTAGGACATTCAGAAGCCAAGTTATAAGCCCTCAAAGGTGTCACTGGACTACTTCTTTAAAGTGACACCAGGCCCGGTGACCTTTGGGACATGGTTTGACCCCCTATAGGAATGTGCGATCATCATGAAACGTTCAGATCACTTACAACTCAATAGATTCTACCTTCTTGTAACGTTTCAGCCTGATTGGACCTTGTTTTCACACAAATGGACCCAGAATGATGTGAAATTGTGCTTCGTGCAACATAATTCTGGGTGCCATTTACAAACCATAAGTGCTAATGACTCCATTCCTTTTTGTGGTTGTAGGGGCTGTTGGTTGGAATTCATTAAAACAAACCAGATCTCTCTAGGACATTCAGAAGCCAAGTTATAAGCCCACAAATGTGTAACTGGACTACTTCTTTAAATTGACACCAGATCCGGTGACCTTTGGGACATGGTTTGACCCCCTTAGGAAAGTGCTATCATCATTAAACGTTCAGATCACTTACAAATCAATAGATTCTACCTTCCTGTAACGTTTCAGCCTGATTGGACCTTGTTTTCACACAAATGAACCCAGAATGATGTGAAATTGTGCTTCGTGCAACATAATTCTGGGTGCCATTTACAAACCATAAGTGCTAATGACTCCATTCCTTTTTGTGGTTGTAGGGGCTGTTGATTGGAGTACACTAAAACAAACCTAACCTCTCTAGGGCATTCAGAAGCCAAGTTATAAGCCCACAAAGGTGTAACTGGACTACTTCTTTTAAGTGACACCAGGCCCGGTGACCTTTGGGACATGGTTTTGCCCCCTATAGGAATGTGCGATCATCTTGAAACATTCAGATCACTTACAACTCAATAGATTCTACCTTCCTGTAACGTTTCAGCCTGATTGGACCTTGTTTTCACACAAATGAACCCAGAATGATGTGAAATTGTGCTTCGTGCAACATAATTCTGGGTGCCATTTACAAACCATAAGTGCTAATGACTCCATTCCTTTTTGAGGTTGTAGGGGCTGTTGATTGGAGTACACTAAAACAAACCTGATCTCTCTAGGACATTCAGAAGCCAAGTTATAAGCCCTCAAAGGTGTAACTGGACTACTTTAGAGTGACACCAGGCCCGGTGACCTTTGGGACATGGTTTGACCCCCTTAAGAAATGCTATCATCATGAAACGTTCAGATCATTTACAACTCAATAGATTCTACCTTGCTGTAACGTTTCAGCCTGATTGGACCTTGTTTTCACACAAATGAACCCAGAATGATGTGAATTTGTGCTTCGTGCAACATAATCCTGCGTCCCATTTACAAAGCTTAAGTGCTCATGACTCCATTCCTTTTTTGTGGTTGTAGGGGCTGTTGATTGGAGTACACTAAAACAAACCTGATCTCTCTAGGACATTCAGAAGCCAAGTTATAAGCCCACAAATGTGTAACTGGACTACTTCTTTAAATTGACACCAGATCCGGTGACCTTTGGGACATGGTGTGACCCCCTTAGGAAAGTGCTATCATCATGAAACATTCAGATCACTTACAACTCAATAGATTCTACCTTCCTGTAACGTTTCAGCCTGATTGGACCTTGTTTTCACACAAATGAACCCAGAATGATGTGAAATTGTGCTTCGTGCAACATAATTCTGTGTGCCATTTAAAAACCATAAGTTCTAATGACTCCATTCCTTTTAGTGGTAATGGGGGCTGCTAATTGGAGTACTCTAAAACAAACCTGACCTCTCTAGGATATTCAGAAGCCAAGTTCTAAGCCCACAAAGGTGTAACTGGACTACTTCTTTAAAGTGACACCAGGCCCGGTGACCTTTGGGACATGGTTTGACCCCCTTTAGGAATGTGCGATCATCATGAAACGTTCAGATCACTTACAACTCAATAGATTCTAACTTCTTGTAACGTTTCAGCCTGATTGGACCTTGTTTTCACACAAATGGACCCAGAATGATGTGAAATTGTGCTTCGTGCAACATAATTCTGGGTGCCATTTACAAACCATAAGTGCTATTGACTCCATTCCTTATTGAGGTTGTAGGGGCTGTTGATTGGAGTACACTAAAACAAACCGGATCTCTCTAGCACATTCAGAAGCCAAGTTATAAGCCCACAAAGGTGTAACTGGGCTACTTCTTTAAAGTGACACCAGGCCCGGTGACCATTGGGACATGGTTTGACCCCCTATAGGAATGTGCGATCATCATGAAACGTTCAGATCACTTACAACTCAATAGATTCTACCTTCTTGTAACGTTTCAGCCTGATTGGTCCTTGTTTTCACACAAATGGACCCAGAATGATGTGAAATTGTGCTTCGTGCAACATAATTCTGGGTGCCATTTACAAACCATAAGTGCTAATGACTCCATTCCTTTTTGTGGTTGTAGGGGCTGTTGGTTGGAGTACATTAAAACAAACCTGATCTCTCTAGGACATTCAGAAGCCAAGTTATAAGCCCACAAATGTGTAACTGGACTACTTCTTTAAAATGACACCAGATCCAGTGACCTTTGGGACGTGGTTTGACCCCCTTAGGAAAGTGCTATCATCATGAAACATTCAGATCACTTACAACTCAATAGATTCTACCTTCCTGTAACGTTTCAGCCTGATTGGACCATGTTTTCACACAAATGGACCCAGAATGATGTGAAATTGTGCTTCGTGCAACATAATTCCGGGTGCCATTTACAAACCATAAGTGCTAATGACTCCATTCCTTTTTGTGGTTGTAGAGCCTGTTGATTGGAGTACACTAAAACAAACCTGATCTCTCTAGGACATTCAGAAGCCAAGTTATAAGCCCACAAATGTGTAACTGGACTACTTCTTTAAAGTGACACCAGATCCGGTGACCTTTGGGACATGGTTTTACCCCCTATAGGAATGTGCGATCATCTTGAAACGTTCAGATCACTTACAACTCAATAGATTCTACCTTCTTGTAACGTTTCAGCCTGATTGGACCTTGTTTCACTCAAATGAACACAGAATGATGTGAAATTGTGCTTCGTGCAACATAATTCTGGGTGCCATTTAAAAACCATAAGTGCTAATGACTCCATTCCTTTTTGAGGTTGTAGGGGCTGTTGATTGGAGTACACTAAAACAAACCTGATCTCTCTAGGACATTCAGAAGCCAAGTTATGAGCCCTCAAAGGTGTAACTGGACTACTTTAAAGTGACACCAGGCCCGGTGACCTTTGGGACATGGTTTGACCCCCTTAAGAAATGCTATCATCATGAAACGTTCAGATCATTTACAACTCAATAGATTCTACCTTGCTGTAACGTTTCAGCCTGATTGGACCTTGTTTTCACACAAATGAACCCAGAATGATGTGAATTTGTGCTTCGTGCAACATAATCCTGGGTCCCATTTACAAAGCTTCAGTGCTCATGACTCCATTCATTTTTTGTGGTTGTAGGGGCTGTTGATTGGAGTACACTAAAACAAACCTGATCTCTCTAGGACATTCAGAAGCCAAGTTATAAGCCCACAAATGTGTAACTGGACTACTTCTTTAAATTGACACCAGATCCGGTGACCTTTGGGACATGGTGTGACCCCCTTAGGAAAGTGATATCATCATGAAACGTTCAGATCACTTACAACTCAATAGATTCTACCTTCCTGTAACGTTTCAGCCTGATTGGACCTTGTTTTCACACAAATGAACCCAGAATGATGTGAAATTGTGCTTCGTGCAACATAATTCTGGGTGCCATTTACAAACCTTAAGTGGTAATGACTCCATTCCTTTTTGTGGTTGTAGGGGCTGTTGATTGGAGTACACTAAAAAAACCTGATCTCTCTAGGACATTCAGAAGCCAAGTTATAAGCCCTCAAATGTGTAACTGGACTACTTCTTTAAATTGACACCAGATCCGGTGACCTTTGGGACATGGTTTGAACCCCTATAGGAATGTGCGATCATCATGAAACGTTCAGATCACTTAAAACTCAATAGATTCTACCTTCCTGTAACGTTTCAGCCTGATTGGACCATGTTTTCACACAAATGGACCCAGAATGATGTGAAATTGTGCTTCGTGCAACATAATTCCGGGTGCCATTTACAAACCATAAGTGCTAATGACTCCATTCCTTTTTGTGGTTGTAGAGCCTGTTGATTGGAGTACACTAAAACAAACCTGATCTCTCTAGGACATTCAGAAGCCAAGTTATAAGCCCACAAATGTGTAACTGGACTACTTCTTTAAAGTGACACCAGATCCGGTGACCTTTGGGACATGGTTTTACCCCCTATAGGAATGTGCGATCATCTTGAAACGTTCAGATCACTTACAACTCAATAGATTCTACCTTCTTGTAACGTTTCAGCCTGATTGGACCTTGTTTCACTCAAATGAACACAGAATGATGTGAAATTGTGCTTCGTGCAACATAATTCTGGGTGCCATTTAAAAACCATAAGTGCTAATGACTCCATTCCTTTTTGAGGTTGTAGGGGCTGTCGATTGGAGTACACTAAAACAAACCTGATCTCTCTAGGACATTCAGAAGCCAAGTTATAAGCCCTCAAAGGTGTAACTGGACTACTTTAAAGTGACACCAGGCCCGGTGACCTTTGGGACATGGTTTGACCCCCTTAAGAAATGCTATCATCATGAAACGTTCAGATCATTTACAACTCAATAGATTCTACCTTGCTGTAACGTTTCAGCCTGATTGGACCTTGTTTTCACACAAATGAACCCAGAATGATGTGAATTTGTGCTTCGTGCAACATAATCCTGGGTCCCATTTACAAAGCTTCAGTGCTCATGACTCCATTCCTTTTTTGTGGTTGTAGGGGCTGTTGATTGGAGTACACTAAAACAAACCTGATCTCTCTAGGACATTCAGAAGCCAAGTTATAAGCCCACAAATGTGTAACTGGACTACTTCTTTAAATTGACACCAGATCCGGTGACCTTTGGGACATGGTTTGACCCCCTTAGGAAAGTGCTATCATCATGAAACATTCAGATCACTTACAACTCAATAGATTCTACCTTCCTGTAACGTTTCAGCCTGATTGGACCATGTTTTCACACAAATGGACCCAGAATGATGTGAAATTGTGCTTCGTGCAACATAATTCTGGGTGCCATTTACAAACCATAAGTGCTAATGACTCCATTCCTTTTTGTGGTTGTAGGGCCTGTTGATTGGAGTACACTAAAACAAACCTGATCTCTCTAGGACATTCAGAAGCCAAGTTATAAGCCCACAAATGTGTAACTGGACTACTTCTTTAAAGTGACACCAGATCCGGTGACCTTTGGGACATGGTTTTACCCCCTATAGGAATGTGCGATCATCTTGAAACGTTCAGATCACTTACAACTCAATAGATTCTACCTTCTTGTAACGTTTCAGCCTGATTGGACCTTGTTTCACTCAAATGAACACAGAATGATGTGAAATTGTGCTTCGTGCAACATAATTCTGGGTGCCATTTAAAAACCATAAGTGCTAATGACTCCATTCCTTTTAGTGGTAATGGGGGCTGTTAATTGGAGTACTCTAAAACAAACCTGACCTCTCTAGGATATTCAGAAGCCAAGTTATAAGCCCACAAAGGTGTAACTGGACTACTTCTTTGAATTGACACCAGATCCGGTGACCTTTGGGACATGGTTTGACCCCCTTAGAAAAGTGCTATCATCATGAAACGTTCAGATCACTTACAACTCAATAGATTCTACCTTCCTGTAACATTTCAGCCTGATTGGACCTTGTTTTCACACAAATGAACCCAGAATGATGTGAAATTGTGCTTCGTGCAACATAATTCTGGGTGCCATTTAAAAACCATAAGTGCTAATGACTCCATTCCTTTTTGAGGTTGTAGGGGCTGTTGATTGGAGTACACTAAAATAAACCTGATCTCTCTAGGACATGCAGAAGCCAAGTTATAAGCCCTCAAAGGTGTCACTGGACTACTTCTTTTAAGTGACACCAGGCCCGGTGACCTTTGGGACATGGTTTGACCCCCTATAGGAATGTGCGATCATCATGAAACGTTCAGATCACTTACAACTCAATAGATTCTAACTTCTTGTAACGTTTCAGCCTGATTGGACCTTGTTTTCACACAAATGGACCCAGAATGATGTGAAATTGTGCTTCGTGCAACATAATTCTGGGTGCCATTTACAAACCATAAGTGCTAATGACTCCATTCCTTTTTGTGGTTGTAGGGGCTGTTGATTGGAGTACACTAAAACAAACCTAACCTCTCTAGGGCCTTCAGAAGCCAAGTTATAAGCCCACAAAGGTGTAACTGGACTACTTCTTTTAAGTGACACCAGGCCCGGTGACCTTTGGGACATGGTTTTGCCCCCTATAGGAATGTGCGATCATCTTGAAACATTCAGATCACTTACAACTCAATAGATTCTACCTTCCTGTAACGTTTCAGCCTGATTGGACCTTGTTTTCACACAAATGAACCCAGAATGATGTGAAATTGTGCTTCGTGCAACATAATTCTGGGTGCCATTTAAAAACCATAAGTGCTAATGACTCCATTCCTTTTTGAGGTTGTAGGGGCTGTTGATTGGAGTACACTAAAACAAACCTGATCTCTCTAGGACATTCAGAAGCCAAGTTATAAGCCCTCAAAGGTGTAACTGGACTACTTTAAAGTGACACCAGGCCCGGTGACCTTTGGGGCATGGTTTGACCCCCTTAAGAAATGCTATCATCATGAAACGTTCAGATCATTTACAACTCAATAGATTCTACCTTGCTGTAACGTTTCAGCCTGATTTGACCTTGTTTTCACACAAATGAACCCAGAATGATGTGAATTTGTGCTTCGTGCAACATAATCCTGGGTCCCATTTACAAAGCTTCAGTGCTCATGACTCCATTCCTTTTTTGTGGTTGTAGGGGCTGTTGATTGGAGTACACTAAAACAAACCTGATCTCTCTAGGACATTCAGAAGCCAAGTTATAAGCCCACAAATGTGTAACTGGACTACTTCTTTAAATTGACACCAGATCCGGTGACCTTTGGGACATGGTGTGACCCCCTTAGGAAAGTGCTATCATCATGAAACGTTCAGATCACTTACAACTCAATAGATTCTACCTTCCTGTAACGTTTCAGCCTCATTGGACCTTGTTTTCACACAAATGAACCCAGAATGATGTGAAATTGTGCTTCGTGCAACATAATTCTGTGTGCCATTTAAAAACCATAAGTTCTAATGACTCCATTCCTTTTAGTGGTAATGGGGGCTGCTAATTGGAGTACTCTAAAACAAACCTGACCTCTCTAGGATATTCAGAAGCCAAGTTCTAAGCCCACAAAGGTGTAACTGGACTACTTCTTTAAAGTGACACCAGGCCCGGTGACCTTTGGGACATGGTTTGACCCCCTATAGGAATGTGCGATCATCATGAAACGTTCAGATCACTTACAACTCAATAGATTCTAACTTCTTGTAACGTTTCAGCCTGATTGGACCTTGTTTTCACACAAATGGACCCAGAATGATGTGAAATTGTGCTTCGTGCAACATAATTCTGGGTGCCATTTACAAACCATAAGTGCTATTGACTCCATTCCTTATTGAGGTTTTAGGGGCTGTTGATTGGAGTACACTAAAACAAACCTGATCTCTCTAGGACATTCAGAAGCCAAGTTATAAGCCCACAAAGGTGTAACTGGGCTACTTCTTTAAAGTGACACCAGGCCCGGTGACCATTGGGACATGGTTTGACCCCCTATAGGAATGTGCGATCATCATGAAACGTTCAGATCACTTACAACTCAATAGATTCTTCCTTCTTGTAACGTTTCAGCCTGATTGGTCCTTGTTTTCACACAAATGGACCCAGAATGATGTGAAATTGTGCTTCGTGCAACATAATTCTGGGTGCCATTTACAAAGCATAAGTGCTAATGACTCCATTCCATTTTGTGGTTGTAGGGGCTGTTGGTTGGAGTACATTAAAACAAACCTGATCTCTCTAGGACATTCAGAAGCCAAGTTATAAGCCCACAAATGTGTAACTGGACTACTTCTTTAAATTGACACCAGATCCAGTGACCTTTGGGACGTGGTTTGACCCCCTTAGGAAAGTGCTATCATCATGAAACATTCAGATCACTTACAACTCAATAGATTCTACCTTCCTGTAACGTTTCAGCCTGATTGGACCATGTTTTCACACAAATGGACCCAGAATGATGTGAAATTGTGCTTCGTGCAACATAATTCTGGGTGCCATTTACAAACCATAAGTGCTAATGACTCCATTCCTTTTTGTGGTTGTAGGGCCTGTTGATTGGAGTACACTAAAACAAACCTGATCTCTCTAGGACAATCAGAAGCCAAGTTATAAGCCCACAAATGTGTAACTGGACTACTTCTTTAAAGTGACACCAGATCCGGTGACCTTTGGGACATGGTTTTACCCCCTATAGGAATGTGCGATCATCTTGAAACGTTCAGATCACTTACAACTCAATAGATTCTACCTTCTTGTAACGTTTCAGCCTGATTGGACCTTGTTTCACTCAAATGAACACAGAATGATGTGAAATTGTGCTTCGTGCAACATAATTCTGGGTGCCATTTAAAAACCATAAGTGCTAATGACTCCATTCCTTTTAGTGGTAATGGGGGCTGTTAATTGGAGTACTCTAAAACAAACCTGACCTCTCTAGGATATTCAGAAGCCAAGTTATAAGCCCACAAAGGTGTAACTGGACTACTTCTTTGAATTGACACCAGATCCGGTGACCTTTGGGACATGGTTTGACCCCCTTAGAAAAGTGCTATCATCATGAAACGTTCAGATCACTTACAACTCAATAGATTCTACCTTCCTGTAACATTTCAGCCTGATTGGACCTTGTTTTCACACAAATGAACCCAGAATGATGTGAAATTGTGCTTCGTGCAACATAATTCTGGGTGCCATTTAAAAACCATAAGTGCTAATGACTCCATTCCTTTTTGAGGTTGTAGGGGCTGTTGATTGGAGTACACTAAAACAAACCTGATCTCTCTAGGACATTCAGAAGCCAAGTTATAAGCCCTCAAAGGTGTCACTGGACTACTTCTTTAAAGTGACACCAGGCCCGGTGACCTTTGGGACATGGTTTCACCCCCTATAGGAATGTGCGATCATCATGAAACGTTCAGATCACTTACAACTCAATAGATTCTACCTTCTTGTAACGTTTCAGCCTGATTGGACCTTGTTTTCACACAAATGGACCCAGAATGATGTGAAATTGTGCTTCGTGCAACATAATTCTGGGTGCAATTTACAAACCATAAGTGCTAATGACTCCATTCCTTTTTGTGGTTGTAGGGGCTGTTGGTTGGAATTCATTAAAACAAACCAGATCTCTCTAGGACATTCAGAAGCCAAGTTATAAGCCCACAAATGTGTAACTGGACTACTTCTTTAAATTGACACCAGATCCGGTGACCTTTGGGACATGGTTTGACCCCCTTAGGAAAGTGCTATCATCATGAAACGTTCAGATCACTTACAAATCAATAGATTCTACCTTCCTGTAACGTTTCAGCCTGATTGGACCTTGTTTTCACACAAATGAACCCAGAATGATGTGAAATTGTGCTTCGTGCAACATAATTCTGGGTGCCATTTACAAACCATAAGTGCTAATGACTCCATTCCTTTTTGTGGTTGTAGGGGCTGTTGGTTGGAATTCATTAAAACAAACCAGATCTCTCTAGGACATTCAGAAGCCAAGTTATAAGCCCTCAAAGGTGTAACTGGACTACTTTAAAGTGACACCAGGCCCGGTGACCTTTGGGACATGGTTTGACCCCCTTAAGAAATGCTATCATCATGAAACGTTCAGATCATTTACAACTCAATAGATTCTACCTTGCTGTAACGTTTCAGCCTGATTGGACCTTGTTTTCACACAAATGAACCCAGAATGATGTGAATTTGTGCTTCGTGCAACATAATCCTGGGTCCCATTTACAAAGCTTAAGTGCTCATGACTCCATTCCTTTTTTGTGGTTGTAGGGGCTGTTGATTGGAGTACACTAAAACAAACCTGATCTCTCTAGGACATTCAGAAGCCAAGTTATAAGCCCACAAATGTGTAACTGGACTACTTCTTTAAATTGACACCAGATCCGGTGACCTTTGGGACATGGTGTGACCCCCTTAGGAAAGTGATATCATCATGAAACGTTCAGATCACTTACAACTCAATAGATTCTACCTTCCTGTAACGTTTCAGCCTGATTGGACCTTGTTTTCACACAAATGGACCCAGAATGATGTGAAATTGTACTTCGTGCAACATAATTCTGGGTGCCATTTACAAACCATAAGTGCTAATGACTCCATTCCTTTTTGTGGTTGTGGGGGCTGTTGATTGGAGTACACTAAAAAAAACCTGATCTCTCTAGGACATTCAGAAGCCAAGTTATAAGCCCACAAATGTGTAACTGGACTACTTCTTTAAATTGACACCAGATCCGGTGACCTTTGGGACATAGTTTGACCCCCTTAGGAAAGTGCTATCATCATGAAACGTTCAGATCACTTACAACTGAATAGATTCTACCTTCCTGTAACGTTTCAGCCTGATTGGACCTTGTTTTCACACAAATGAACCCAGAATGATGTGAAATTGTGCTTCGTGCAACATAATTCTGGGTGCCATTTAAAAACCATAAGTTCTAATGACTCCATTCCTTTTAGTGGCAATGGGGGCTGCTAATTGGAGTACTCTAAAACGAACCTGACCTCTCTAGGATATTCAGAAGCCAAGTTCTAAGCCCACAAATGTGTAACTGGACTACTTCTTTAAAGTGACACCAGGCCCGGTGACCTTTGGGACATGGTTTGACCCCCTATAGGAATGTGCGATCATCATGAAACGTTCAGATCACTTACAACTCAATAGATTCTACCTTCCTGTAACGTTTCAGCCTGATTGGACCTTGTTTTCACACAAATGGACCCAGAATGATGTGAAATTGTACTTCGTGCAACATAATTCTGGGTGCCATTTACAAACCATAAGTGCTAATGACTCCATTCCTTTTTGTGGTTGTAGGGGCTGTTGATTGGAGTACATTAAAACAAACCTGATCTCTCTAGGACATTCAGAAGCCAAGTTATAAGCCCACAAAGGTGTAACTGGACTACTTCTTTAAATTGACACCAGATCCGGTGACCTTTGGGACATGGTTTGACCCCCTTAGGAAAGTGCTATCATCATGAAACATTCAGATCACTTACAACTCAATAGATTCTACCTTCCTGTAACGTTTCAGCCTGATTGGACCTTGTTTTCACACAAATGAACCCAGAATGATGTGAAATTGTGCTTCGTGCAACATAATTCTGGGTGCCATTTACAAACCATAAGTGCTAATGACTCCATTCCTTTTTGTGGTTGTAGGGGCTGTTGATTGGAGTACATTAAAACAAACCTGATCTCTCTAGGACATTCAGAAGCCAAGTTATAAGCCCACAAAGGTGTAACTGGACTACTTCTTTAAATTGACACCAGATCCGGTGACCTTTGGGACATGGTTTGACCCCCTTAGGAAAGTGCTATCATCATGAAACGTTCAGATCACTTACAACTCAATAGATTCTACCTTCCTGTAACGTTTCAGCCTGATTGGACCTTGTTTTCACACAAATGGACCCAGAATGATGTGAAATTGTACTTCGTGCAACATAATTCTGGGTGCCATTTACAAACCATAAGTGCTAATGACTCCATTCCTTTTTGTGGTTGTAGGGGCTGTTGATTGGAGTACATTAAAACAAACCTGATCTCTCTAGGACATTCAGAAGCCAAGTTATAAGCCCACAAAGGTGTAACTGGACTACTTCTTTAAATTGACACCAGATCCGGTGACCTTTGGGACATGGTTTGACCCCCTTAGGAAAGTGCTATCATCATGAAACATTCAGATCACTTACAACTCAATAGATTCTACCTTCCTGTAACGTTTCAGCCTGATTGGACCTTGTTTTCACACAAATGAACCCAGAATGACGTGAAATTGTGCTTCGTGCAACATAATTCTGGGTGCCATTTACAAACCTTAAGTGCTAATGACTCCATTCCTTTTTGTGGTTGTAGGGGCTGTATATTGGAGTACACTAAAACAAACCTGATCTCTCTAGGACATTCAGAAGCCAAGTTATAAGCCCACAAATGTGTAACTGGACTACTTCTTTAAATTGACACCAGATCCGGTGACCTTTGGGAAATAGTTAGACCCCCTTAGGAAAGTGCTATCATCATGAAACGTTCAGATCACTTACAACTCAATAGATTCTACCTTCCTGTAACGTTTCAGCCTGATTGGACCTTGTTTTCACACAAATGGACCCAGAATGATGTGAAATTGTACTTCGTGCAACATAATTCTGGGTGCCATTTACAAACCATAAGTGCTAATGACTCCATTCCTTTTTGTGGTTGTAGGGGCTGTTGATTGGAGTACATTAAAACAAACCTGATCTCTCTAGGACATTCAGAAGCCAAGTTATAAGCCCACAAAGGTGTAACTGGACTACTTCTTTAAATTGACACCAGATCCGGTGACCTTTGGGACATGGTTTGACCCCCTTAGGAAAGTGCTATCATCATGAAACATTCAGATCACTTACAACTCAATAGATTCTACCTTCCTGTAACGTTTCAGCCTGATTGGACCTTGTTTTCACACAAATGAACCCAGAATGACGTGAAATTGTGCTTCGTGCAACATAATTCTGGGTGCCATTTACAAACCTTAAGTGCTAATGACTCCATTCCTTTTTGTGGTTGTAGGGGCTGTTGATTGGAGTACACTAAAAAAAACCTGATCTCTCTAGGACATTCAGAAGCCAAGTTATAAGCCCACAAATGTGTAACTGGACTACTTCTTTAAATTGACACCAGATCCGGTGACCTTTGGGACATAGTTTGACCCCCTTAGGAAAGTGCTATCATCATGAAACGTTCAGATCACTCAAACCTCAATAGATTCTACCTTCCTGTAACGTTTCAGCCTGATTGGACCTTGTTTTCACACAAATGAACCCAGAATGATGTGAAATTGTGCTTCGTGCAACATAATTCTGGGTGCCATTTAAAAACCATAAGTTCTAATGACTCCATTCCTTTTAGTGGTAATGGGGGCTGCTAATTGGAGTACTCTAAAACGAACCTGACCTCTCTAGGATATTCAGAAGCCAAGTTCTAAGCCCACAAATGTGTAACTGGACTACTTCTTTAAAGTGACACCAGGCCCGGTGACCTTTGGGACATGGTTTGACCCCCTATAGGAATGTGCGATCATCATGAAACGTTCAGATCACTTACAACTCAATAGATTCTACCTTCCTGTAACGTTTCAGCCTGATTGGACCTTGTTTTCACACAAATGGACCCAGAATGATGTGAAATTGTACTTCGTGCAACATAATTCTGGGTGCCATTTACAAACCATAAGTGCTAATGACTCCATTCCTTTTTGTGGTTGTAGGGGCTGTTGATTGGAGTACATTAAAACAAACCTGATCTCTCTAGGACATTCAGAAGCCAAGTTATAAGCCCACAAAGGTGTAACTGGACTACTTCTTTAAATTGACACCAGATCCGGTGACCTTTGGGACATGGTTTGACCCCCTTAGGAAAGTGCTATCATCATGAAACATTCAGATCACTTACAACTCAATAGATTCTACCTTCCTGTAACGTTTCAGCCTGATTGGACCTTGTTTTCACACAAATGAACCCAGAATGACGTGAAATTGTGCTTCGTGCAACATAATTCTGGGTGCCATTTACAAACCATAAGTGCTAATGACTCCATTCCTTTTTGTGGTTGTAGGGGCTGTTGATTGGAGTACATTAAAACAAACCTGATCTCTCTAGGACATTCAGAAGCCAAGTTATAAGCCCACAAAGGTGTAACTGGACTACTTCTTTAAATTGACACCAGATCCGGTGACCTTTGGGACATGGTTTGACCCCCTTAGGAAAGTGCTATCATCATGAAACGTTCAGATCACTTAAACTCAATAGATTCTACCTTCCTGTAACGTTTCAGCCTGATTGGACCTTGTTTTCACACAAATGGACCCAGAATGATGTGAAATTGTACTTCGTGCAACATAATTCTGGGTGCCATTTACAAACCATAAGTGCTAATGACTCCATTCCTTTTTGTGGTTGTAGGGGCTGTTGATTGGAGTACATTAAAACAAACCTGATCTCTCTAGGACATTCAGAAGCCAAGTTATAAGCCTACAAAGGTGTAACTGGACTACTTCTTTAAATTGACACCAGATCCGGTGACCTTTGGGACATGGTTTGACCCCCTTAGGAAAGTGCTATCATCATGAAACATTCAGATCACTTACAACTCATTAGATTCTACCTTCCTGTAACGTTTCAGCCTGATTGGACCTTGTTTTCACACAAATGAACCCAGAATGACGTGAAATTGTGCTTCGTGCAACATAATTCTGGGTGCCATTTACAAACCTTAAGTGCTAATGACTCCATTCCTTTTTGTGGTTGTAGGGGCTGTTGATTGGAGTACACTAAAAAAAACCTGATCTCTCTAGGACATTCAGAAGCCAAGTTATAAGCCCACAAATGTGTAACTGGACTACTTCTTTAAATTGACACCAGATCCGGTGACCTTTGGGAAATAGTTTGACCCCCTTAGGAAAGTGCTATCATCATGAAACGTTCAGATCACTTACAACTCAATAGATTCTACCTTCCTGTAACGTTTCAGCCTGATTGGACCTTGTTTTCACACAAATGAACCCAGAATGATGTGAAATTGTGCTTCGTGCAACATAATTCTGGGTGCCATTTAAAAACCATAAGTTCTAATGACTCCATTCCTTTTTGTGGTTGTAGGGGCTGTTGATTGGAGTACATTAAAACAAACCTGATCTCTCTAGGACATTCAGAAGCCAAGTTATAAGCCCACAAATGTGTAACTGGACTACTTCTTTAAATTGACACCAGATCCGGTGACCTTTGGGACATAGTTTGACCCCCTTAGGAAAGTGCTATCATCATGAAACGTTCAGATCACTTACAACTCAATAGATTCTACCTTCCTGTAACGTTTCAGCCTGATTGGACCTTGTTTTCACACAAATGAACCCAGAATGATGTGAAATTGTGCTTCGTGCAACATAATTCTGGGTGCCATTTAAAAACCATAAGTTCTAATGACTCCATTCCTTTTAGTGGTAATGGGGGCTGCTAATTGGAGTACTCTAAAACGAACCTGACCTCTCCAGGATATTCAGAAGCCAAGTTCTAAGCCCAAAAATGTGTAATTGGACTACTTCTTTAAAGTGACACCAGGCCCGGTGACCTTTGGGACATGGTTTGACCCCCTATAGGAATGTGCGATCATCATGAAACGTTCAGATCACTTACAACTCAATAGATTCTACCTTCCTGTAACGTTTCAGCCTGATTGAACCTTGTTTTCACACAAATGGACCCAGAATGATGTGAAATTGTACTTCGTGCAACATAATTCTGGGTGCCATTTACAAACCATAAGTGCTAATGACTCCATTCCTTTTTGTGGTTGTAGGGGCTGTTGATTGGAGTACATTAAAACAAACCTGATCTCTCTAGGACATTCAGAAGCCAAGTTATAAGCCCACAAAGGTGTAACTGGACTACTTCTTTAAATTGACACCAGATCCGGTGACCTTTGGGACATGGTTTGACCCCCTTAGGAAAGTGCTATCATCATGAAACATTCAGATCACTTACAACTCAATAGATTCTACCTTCCTGTAACGTTTCAGCCTGATTGGACCTTGTTTTCACACAAATGAACCCAGAATGACGTGAAATTGTGCTTCGTGCAACATAATTCTGGGTGCCATTTACAAACCATAAGTGCTAATGACTCCATTCCTTTTTGTGGTTGTAGGGGCTGTTGATTGGAGTACATTAAAACAAACCTGATCTCTCTAGGACATTCAGAAGCCAAGTTATAAGCCCACAAAGGTGTAACTGGACTACTTCTTTAAATTGACACCAGATCCGGTGACCTTTGGGACATGGTTTGACCCCCTTAGGAAAGTGCTATCATCATGAAACGTTCAGATCACTTACAACTCAATAGATTCTACCTTCCTGTAACGTTTCAGCCTGATTGGACCTTGTTTTCACACAAATGGACCCAGAATGATGTGAAATTGTACTTCGTGCAACATAATTCTGGGTGCCATTTACAAACCATAAGTGCTAATGACTCCATTCCTTTTTGTGGTTGTAGGGGCTGTTGATTGGAGTACATTAAAACAAACCTGATAACTCTAGGACATTCAGAAGCCAAGTTATAAGCCCACAAAGGTGTAACTGGACTACTTCTTTAAATTGACACCAGATCCGGTGACCTTTGGGACATGGTTTGACCCCCTTAGGAAAGTGCTATCATCATGAAACATTCAGATCACTTACAACTCAATAGATTCTACCTTCCTGTAACGTTTCAGCCTGATTGGACCTTGTTTTCACACAAATGAACCCAGAATGACGTGAAATTGTGCTTCGTGCAACATAATTCTGGGTGCCATTTACAAACCTTAAGTGCTAATGACTCCATTCCTTTTTGTGGTTGTAGGGGCTGTTGATTGGAGTACACTAAAAAAGACCTGATCTCTCTAGGACATTCAGAAGCCAAGTTATAAGCCCACAAATGTGTAACTGGACTACTTCTTTAAATTGACACCAGATCCGGTGACCTTTGGGACATAGTTTGACCCCCTTAGGAAAGTGCTATCATCATGAAACGTTCAGATCACTTACAACTCAATAGATTCTACCTTCCTGTAACGTTTCAGCCTGATTGGACCTTGTTTTCACACAAATGAACCCAGAATGATGTGAAATTGTGCTTCGTGCAACATAATTCTGGGTGCCATTTACAAACCTTAAGTTCTAATGACTCCATTCCTTTTAGTGGTAATGGGGGCTGCTAATTGGAGTACTCTAAAACGAACCTGACCTCTCCAGGATATTCAGAAGCCAAGTTCTAAGCCCACAAATGTGTAACTGGACTACTTCTTTAAAGTGACACCAGGCCCGGTGACCTTTGGGACATGGTTTGACCCCCTATAGGAATGTGCGATCATAATGAAACGTTCAGATCACTTACAACTCAATAGATTCTACCTTCCTGTAACGTTTCAGCCTGATTGGACCTTGTTTTCACACAAATGGACCCAGAATGATGTGAAATTGTACTTCGTGCAACATATTTCTGGGTGCCATTTACAAACCATAAGTGCTAATGACTCCATTCCTTTTTGTGGTTGTAGGGGCTGTTGATTGAAGTACATTAAAACAAACCTGATCTCTCTAGGACATTCAGAAGCCAAGTTATAAGCCCACAAAGGTGTAACTGGACTACGTCGTTACATTGACACCAGATCCGGTGACCTTTGGGACATGGTTTGACCCCCTTAGGAAAGTGCTATCATCATGAAACATTCAGATCACTTACAACTCAATAGATTCTACCTTCCTGTAACGTTTCAGCCTGATTGGACCTTGTTTTCACACAAATGAACCCAGAATGACGTGAAATTGTGCTTCGTGCAACATAATTCTGGGTGCCATTTACAAACCATAAGTGCTAATGACTCCATTCCTTTTTGTGGTTGTAGGGGCTGTTGAATGGAGTACATTAAAACAAACCTGATCTCTCTAGGACATTCAGAAGCCAAGTTATAAGCCCACAAAGGTGTAACTGGACTACTTCTTTAAATTGACACCAGATCCGGTGACCTTTGGGACATGGTTTGACCCCCTTAGGAAAGTGCTATCATCATGAAACGTTCAGATCACTTACAACTCAATAGATTCTACCTTCCTGTAACGTTTCAGCCTGATTGGACCTTGTTTTCACACAAATGGACCCAGAATGATGTGAAATTGTACTTCGTGCAACATAATTCTGGGTGCCATTTACAAACCATAAGTGCTAATGACTCCATTCCTTTTTGTGGTTGTAGGGGCTGTTGATTGGAGTACATTAAAACAAACCTGATCTCTCTAGGACATTCAGAAGCCAAGTTATAAGCCCACAAAGGTGTAACTGGACTACTTCTTTGAAATTGACACCAGATCCGGTGACCTTTGGGACATGGTTTGACCCCCTTAGGAAAGTGCTATCATCATGAAACATTCAGATCACTTACAACTCAATAGATTCTACCTTCCTGTAACGTTTCAGCCTGATTGGACCTTGTTTTCACACAAATGAACCCAGAATGACGTGAAATTGTGCTTCGTGCAACATAATTCTGGGTGCCATTTACAAACCTTAAGTGCTAATGACTCCATTCCTTTTTGTGGTTGTAGGGGCTGTTGATTGGAGTACACTAAAAAAAACCTGATCTCTCTAGGACATTCAGAAGCCAAGTTATAAGCCCACAAATGTGTAACTGGACTACTTCTTTAAATTGACACCAGATCCGGTGACCTTTGGGACATAGTTTGACCCCCTTAGGAAAGTGCTATCATCATGAAACGTTCAGATCACTTACAACTCAATAGATTCTACCTTCCTGTAACATTTCAGCCTGATTGGACCTTGTTTTCACACAAATGAACCCAGAATGATGTGAAATTGTGCTTCGTGCAACATAATTCTGGGTGCCATTTAAAAACCATAAGTTCTAATGACTCCATTCCTTTTAGTGGTAATGGGGGCTGCTAATTGGAGTACTCTAAAACGAACCTGACCTCTCTAGGATATTCAGAAGCCAAGTTCTAAGCCCACAAATGTGTAACTGGACTACTTCTTTAAAGTGACACCAGGCCCGGTGACCTTTGGGACATGGTTTGACCCCCTATAGGAATGTGCGATCATCATGAAACGTTCAGATCACTTACAACTCAATAGATTCTAACTTCTTGTAAAGTTTCAGCCTGATTGGACCTTGTTTTCACACAAATGAACCCAGAATGATGTGAAATTGTACTTCGTGCAACATAATTCTGGGTGCCATTTACAAACCATAAGTGCTAATGACTCCATTCCTTTTTGTGGTTGTAGGGGCTGTTGATTGGAGTACATTAAAACAAACCTGATCTCTCTAGGACATTCAGAAGCCAAGTTATAAGCCCACAAAGGTGTAACTGGACTACTTCTTTAAATTGACACCAGGCCCGGTGACCTTTGGGACATGGTTTGACCCCCTTAGGAAAGAGCTATCATCATGAAACGTTCAGATCACTTACAACTCAATAGATTCTGCCTTCCTGTAACGTTTCAGCCTGATTGGACCTTGTTTTCACACAAATGAACCCAGAATGATGTGAAATTGTGCTTCGTGCAACATAATTCTGGGTGCCATTTAAAAACCATAAGTGCTAATGACTCCATTCCTTTTTGTGGTTGTAGGGGCTGTTGATTGGAGTATACTAAAACAAACCTGATCTCTCTAGGACATTCAGAAGCCAAGTTATGAGCCCACAAATGTGTAACTGGACTACTTCTTTAAATTGACACCAGATCCGGTGACCTTTGGGACATGGTTTGACCCCCTTAGGAAAGTGCTATCATCATGAAACATTCAGATCACTTACAACTCAATAGATTCTACCTTCCTGTAACGTTTCAGCCTGATTGGACCTTGTTTTCACACAAATGAACCCAGAATGATGTGAAATTGTGCTTCGTGCAACATAATTCTGGGTGCCATTTACAAACCTTAAGTGGTAATGACTCCATTCCTTTTTGTGGTTGTAGGGGCTGTTGATTGGAGTACACTAAAAAAAACCTGATCTCTCTAGGACATTCAGAAGCCAAGTTATAAGCCCACAAATGTGTAACTGGACTACTTCTTTAAATTGACACCAGATCCGGTGACCTTTGGGACATAGTTTGACCCCCTTAGGAAAGTGCTATCATCATGAAACGTTCAGATCACTTACAACTTAATAGATTCTACCTTCCTGTAACGTTTCAGCCTGATTGGACCTTGTTTTCACACAAATGAACCCAGAATGATGTGAAATTGTGCTTCGTGCAACATAATTCTGTGTGCCATTTAAAAACCATAAGTTCTAATGACTCCATTCCTTTTAGTGGTAATGGGGGCTGCTAATTGGAGTACTCTAAAACAAACCTGACCTCTCTAGGATATTCAGAAGCCAAGTTCTAAGCCCACAAAGGTGTAACTGGACTACTTCTTTAAAGTGACACCAGGCCCGGTGACCTTTGGGACATGGTTTGACCCCCTATAGGAATGTGCGATCATCATGAAACGTTCAGATCACTTACAACTCAATAGATTCTAACTTCTTGTAACGTTTCAGCCTGATTGGACCTTGTTTTCACACAAATGGACCCAGAATGATGTGAAATTGTGCTTCGTGCAACATAATTCTGGGTGCCATTTACAAACCATAAGTGCTATTGACTCCATTCCTTATTGAGGTTGTAGGGGCTGTTGATTGGAGTACACTAAAACAAACCTGATCTCTCTAGGACATTCAGAAGCCAAGTTATAAGCCCACAAAGGTGTAACTGGGCTACTTCTTTAAAGTGACACCAGGCCCGGTGACCATTGGGACATGGTTTGACCCCCTATAGGAATGTGCGATCATCATGAAACGTTCAGATCACTTACAACTCAATAGATTCTACCTTCTTGTAACGTTTCAGCCTGATTGGTCCTTGTTTTCACACAAATGGACCCAGAATGATGTGAAATTGTGCTTCGTGCAACATAATTCTGGGTGCCATTTACAAACCATAAGTGCTAATGACTCCATTCCTTTTTGTGGTTGTAGGGGCTGTTGGTTGGAGTACATTAAAACAAACCTGATCTCTCTAGGACATTCAGAAGCCAAGTTATAAGCCCACAAATGTGTAACTGGACTACTTCTTTAAATTGACACCAGATCCAGTGACCTTTGGGACATGGTTTGACCCCCTTAGGAAAGTGCTATCATCATGAAACATTCAGATCACTTACAACTCAATAGATTCTACCTTCCTGTAACGTTTCAGCCTGATTGGACCATGTTTTCACACAAATGGACCCAGAATGATGTGAAATTGTGCTTCGTGCAACATAATTCTGGGTGCCATTTACAAACCATAAGTGCTAATGACTCCATTCCTTTTTGTGGTTGTAGGGCCTGTTGATTGGAGTACACTAAACCAAACCTGATCTCTCTAGGACATTCAGAAGCCAAGTTATAAGCCCACAAATGTGTAACTGGACTACTTCTTTAAAGTGACACCAGATCCGGTGACCTTTGGGACATGGTTTTACCCCCTATAGGAATGTGCGATCATCTTGAAACGTTCAGATCACTTACAACTCAATAGATTCTACCTTCTTGTAACGTTTCAGCCTGATTGGACCTTGTTTCACTCAAATGAACACAGAATGATGTGAAATTGTGCTTCGTGCAACATAATTCTGGGTGCCATTTAAAAACCATAAGTGCTAATGACTCCATTCCTTTTAGTGGTAATGGGGGCTGTTAATTGGAGTACTCTAAAAAAACCTGACCTCTCTAGGATATTCAGAAGCCAAGTTATAAGCCCACAAAGGTGTAACTGGACTACTTCTTTGAATTGACACCAGATCCGGTGACCTTTGGGACATGGTTTGACCCCCTTAGAAAAGTGCTATCATCATGAAACGTTCAGATCACTTACAACTCAATAGATTCTACCTTCCTGTAACATTTCAGCCTGATTGGACCTTGTTTTCACACAAATGAACCCAGAATGATGTGAAATTGTGCTTCGTGCAACATAATTCTGGGTGCCATTTAAAAACCATAAGTGCTAATGACTCCATTCCTTTTTGAGGTTGTAGGGGCTGTTGATTGGAGTACACTAAAACAAACCTGATCTCTCTAGGACATTCAGAAGCCAAGTTATAAGCCCTCAAAGGTGTCACTGGACTACTTCTTTAAAGTGACACCAGGCCCGGTGACCTTTGGGACATGGTTTGACCCCCTATAGGAATGTGCGATCATCATGAAACGTTCAGATCACTTACAACTCAATAGATTCTACCTTCTTGTAACGTTTCAGCCTGATTGGACCTTGTTTTCACACAAATGGACCCAGAATGATGTGAAATTGTGCTTCGTGCAACATAATTCTGGGTGCCATTTACAAACCATAAGTGCTAATGACTCCATTCCTTTTTGTGGTTGTAGGGGCTGTTGGTTGGAATTCATTAAAACAAACCAGATCTCTCTAGGACATTCAGAAGCCAAGTTATAAGCCCACAAATGTGTAACTGGACTACTTCTTTAAATTGACACCAGATCCGGTGCCCTTTGGGACATGGTTTGACCCCCTTAGGAAAGTGCTATCATCATGAAACGTTCAGATCACTTACAAATCAATAGATTCTACCTTCCTGTAACGTTTCAGCCTGATTGGACCTTGTTTTCACACAAATGAACCCAGAATGATGTGAAATTGTGCTTCGTGCAACATAATTCTGGGTGCCATTTACAAACCATAAGTGCTAATGACTCCATTCCTTTTTGTGGTTGTAGGGGCTGTTGATTGGAGTACACTAAAACAAACCTAACCTCTCTAGGGCATTCAGAAGCCAAGTTATAAGCCCACAAAGGTGTAACTGGACTACTTCTTTTAAGTGGCACCAGGCCCGGTGACCTTTGGGACATGGTTTTGCCCCCTATAGGAATGTGCGATCATCTTGAAACATTCAGATCACTTACAACTCAATAGATTCTACCTTCCTGTAACGTTTCAGCCTGATTGGACCTTGTTTTCACACAAATGAACCCAGAATGATGTGAAATTGTGCTTCGTGCAACATAATTCTGGGTGCCATTTACAAACCATAAGTGCTAATGACTCCATTCCTTTTTGAGGTTGTAGGGGCTGTTGATTGGAGTACACTAAAACAAACCTGATCTCTCTAGGACATTCAGAAGCCAAGTTATAAGCCCTCAAAGGTGTAACTGGACTACTTTAAAGTGACACCAGGCCCGGTGACCTTTGGGACATGGTTTGACCCCCTTAAGAAATGCTATCATCATGAAACGTTCAGATCATTTACAACTCAATAGATTATGCCTTGCTGTAACGTTTCAGCCTGATTGGACCTTGTTTTCACACAAATGAACCCAGAATGATGTGAATTTGTGCTTCGTGCAACATAATCCTGGGTCCCATTTACAAAGCTTCAGTGCTCATGACTCCATTCCTTTTATGTGGTTGTAGGGGCTGTTGATTGGAGTACACTAAAACAAACCTGATCTCTCTAGGACATTCAGAAGCCAAGTTATAAGCCCACAAATGTGTAACTGGACTACTTCTTTAAATTGACACCAGATCCGGTGACCTTTGGGACATGGTGTGACCCCCTTAGGAAAGTGATATCATCATGAAACGTTCAGATCACTTACAACTCAATAGATTCTACCTTCCTGTAACGTTTCAGCCTGATTGGACCTTGTTTTCACACAAATGAACCCAGAATGATGTGAAATTGTGCTTCGTGCAACATAATTCTGGGTGCCATTTACAAACCTTAAGTGGTAATGACTCCATTCCTTTTTGTGGTTGTAGGGGCTGTTGATTGGAGTACACTAAAAAAACCTGATCTCTCTAGGACATTCAGAAGCCAAGTTATAAGCCCACAAATGTGTAACTGGACTACTTCTTTAAATTGACACCAGATCCGGTGACCTTTGGGACATAGTTTGACCCCCTTAGGAAAGTGCTATCATCATGAAACGTTCAGATCACTTACAACTCAATAGATTCTACCTTCCTGTAACGTTTCAGCCTGATTGGACCTTGTTTTCACACAAATGAACCCAGAATGATGTGAAATTGTGCTTCGTGCAACATAATTCTGTGTTCCATTTAAAAACCATAAGTTCTAATGACTCCATTCCTTTTAGTGGTAATGGGGGCTGCTAATTGGAGTACTCTAAAACAAACCTGACCTCTCTAGGATATTCAGAAGCCAAGTTCTAAGCCCACAAAGGTGTAACTGGACTACTTCTTTAAATTGACACCAGATCCGGTGACCTTTGGGACATGGTTTGACCCCCTTAGGAAAGTGCTATCATCATGAAACATTCAGATCACTTACAACTCAATAGATTCTACCTTCCTGTAACGTTTCAGCCTGATTGGACCTTGTTTTCACACAAATGAACCCAGAATGATGTGAAATTGTGCTTCGTGCAACATAATTCTGGGTGCCATTTACAAACCTTAAGTGCTAATGACTCCATTCCTTTTTGTGGTTGTAGGGGCTGTTGATTGGAGTACACTAAAAAAACCTGATCTCTCTAGGACATTCAGAAGCCAAGTTATAAGCCCACAAATGTGTAACTGGACTACTTCTTTAAATTGACACCAGATCCGGTGACCTTTGGGACATAGTTTGACCCCCTTAGGAAAGTGCTATCATCATGAAACGTTCAGATCACTTACAACTCAATAGATTCTACCTTCCTGTAACGTTTCAGCCTGATTGGACCTTGTTTTCACACAAATGAACCCAGAATGATGTGAAATTGTGCGTCGTGCAACATAATTCTGTGTGCCATTTAAAAACCATAAGTTCTAATGACTCCATTCCTTTTAGTGGTAATGGGGGCTGCTAATTGGAGTACTCTAAAACAAACCTGACCTCTCTAGGATATTCAGAAGCCAAGTTCTAAGCCCACAAAGGTGTAACTGGACTACTTCTTTAAAGTGACACCAGGCCCGGTGACCTTTGGGACATGGTTTGACCCCCTATAGGAATGTGCGATCATCATGAAACGTTCAGATCACTTACAACTCAATAGATTCTAACTTCTTGTAACGTTTCAGCCTGATTGGACCTTGTTTTCACACAAATGGACCCAGAATGATGTGAAATTGTGCTTCGTGCAACATAATTTTGGGTGCCATTTACAAACCATAAGTGCTATTGACTCCATTCCTTATTGAGGTTGTAGGTGCTGTTGATTGGAGTACACTAAAACAAACCTGATCTCTCTAGGACATTCAGAAGCCAAGTTATAAGCCCACAAAGGTGTAACTGGGCTACTTCTTTAAAGTGACACCAGGCCCGGTGACCATTGGGACATGGTTTGACCCCCTATAGGAATGTACGATCATCATGAAACGTTCAGATCACTTACAACTCAATAGATTCTACCTTCTTGTAACGTTTCAGCCTGATTGGTCCTTGTTTTCACACAAATGGACCCAGAATGATGTGAAATTGTGCTTCGTGCAACATAATTCTGGGTGCCATTTACAAACCATAAGTGCTAATGACTCCATTCCTTTTTGTGGTTGTAGGGGCTGTTGGTTGGAGTACATTAAAACAAACCTGATCTCTCTAGGACATTCAGAAGCCAAGTTATAAGCCCACAAATGTGTAACTGGACTACTTCTTTAAATTGACACCAGATCCAGTGACCTTTGGGACGTGGTTTGACCCCCTTAGGAAAGTGCTATCATCATGAAACATTCAGATCACTTACAACTCAATAGATTCTACCTTCCTGTAACGTTTCAGCCTGATTGGACCATGTTTTCACACAAATGGACCCAGAATGATGTGAAATTGTGGTTCGTGCAACATAATTCTGGGTGCCATTAAAAACCATAAGTGCTAATGACTCCATTCCTTTTTGTGGTTGTAGGGCCTGTTGATTGGAGTACACTAAAACAAACCTGATCTCTCTAGGACATTCAGAAGCCAAGTTATAAGCCCACAAATGTGTAACTGGACTACTTCTTTAAAGTGACACCAGATCCGGTGACCTTTGGGACATGGTTTTACCCCCTATAGGAATGTGCGATCATCTTGAAACGTTCAGATCACTTACAACTCAATAGATTCTACCTTCTTGTAACGTTTCAGCCTGATTGGACCTTGTTTCACTCAAATGAACACAGAATGATGTGAAATTGTGCTTCGTGCAACATAATTCTGGGTGCCATTTAAAAACCATAAGTGCTAATGACTCCATTCCTTTTAGTGGTAATGGGGGCTGTTAATTGGAGTACTCTAAAACAAACCTGACCTCTCTAGGATATTCAGAAGCCAAGTTATAAGCCCACAAAGGTGTAACTGGACTACTTCTTTGAATTGACACCAGATCCGGTGACCTTTGGGACATGGTTTGACCCCCTTAGAAAAGTGCTATCATCATGAAACGTTCAGATCACTTACAACTCAATAGATTCTACCTTCCTGTAACATTTCAGCCTGATTGGACCTTGTTTTCACACAAACGAACCCAGAATGATGTGAAATTGTGCTTCGTGCAACATAATTCTGGGTGCCATTTACAAACCTTAAGTGCTAATGACTCCATTCCTTTTTGTGGTTGTAGGGGCTGTTGATTGGAGTACACTAAAAAAACCTGATCTCTCTAGGACATTCAGAAGCCAAGTTATAAGCCCACAAATGTGTAACTGGACTACTTCTTTAAATTGACACCAGATCCGGTGACCTTTGGGACATAGTTTGACCCCCTTAGGAAAGTGCTATCATCATGAAACGTTCAGATCACTTACAACTCAATAGATTCTACCTTCCTGTAACGTTTCAGCCTGATTGGACATTGTTTTCACACAAATGAACCCAGAATGATGTGAAATTGTGCGTCGTGCAACATAATTCTGTGTGCCATTTAAAAACCATAAGTTCTAATGACTCCATTCCTTTTAGTGGTAATGGGGGCTGCTAATTGGAGTACTCTAAAACAAACCTGATCTCTCTAGGACATTCAGAAGCCAAGTTATAAGCCCTCAAAGGTGTCACTGGACTACTTCTTTAAAATGACACCAGGCCCGGTGACCTTTGGGACATGGTTTGACCCCCTATAGGAATGTGCGATCATCATGAAACGTTCAGATCACTTACAACTCAATAGATTCTAACTTCTTGTAACGTTTCAGCCTGATTGGACCTTGTTTTCACACAAATGGACCCAGAATGATGTGAAATTGTGCTTCGTGCAACATAATTCTGGGTGCCATTTACAAACCATAAGTGCTATTGACTCCATTCCTTATTGAGGTTGTAGGGGCTGTTGATTGGAGTACACTAAAACAAACCTGATCTCTCTAGGACATTCAGAAGCCAAGTTATAAGCCCACAAAGGTGTAACTGGGCTACTTCTTTAAAGTGACACCAGGCCCGGTGACCATTGGGACATGGTTTGACCCCCTATAGGAATGTACGATCATCATGAAACGTTCAGATCACTTACAACTCAATAGATTCTACCTTCTTGTAACGTTTCAGCCTGATTGGTCCTTGTTTTCACACAAATGGACCCAGAATGATGTGAAATTGTGCTTCGTGCAACATAATTCTGGGTGCCATTTACAAACCATAAGTGCTAATGACTCCATTCCTTTTTGTGGTTGTAGGGGCTGTTGGTTGGAGTACATTAAAACAAACCTGATCTCTCTAGGACATTCAGAAGCCAAGTTATAAGCCCACAAATGTGTAACTGGACTACTTCTTTAAATTGACACCAGATCCAGTGACCTTTGGGACGTGGTTTGACCCCCTTAGGAAAGTGCTATCATCATGAAACATTCAGATCACTTACAACTCAATAGATTCTACCTTCCTGTAACGTTTCAGCCTGATTGGACCATGTTTTCACACAAATGGACCCAGAATGATGTGAAATTGTGCTTCGTGCAACATAATTCTGGGTGCCATTTACAAACCATAAGTGCTAATGACTCCATTCCTTTTTGTGGTTGTAGGGCCTGTTGATTGGAGTACACTAAAACAAACCTGATCTCTCTAGGACATTCAGAAGCCAAGTTATAAGCCCACAAATGTGTAACTGGACTACTTCTTTAAAGTGACACCAGATCCGGTGACCTTTGGGACATGGTTTTACCCCCTATAGGAATGTGCGATCATCTTGAAACGTTCAGATCACTTACAACTCAATAGATTCTACCTTCTTGTAACGTTTCAGCCTGATTGGACCTTGTTTCACTCAAATGAACACAGAATGATGTGAAATTGTGCTTCGTGCAACATAATTCTGGGTGCCATTTAAAAACCATAAGTGCTAATGACTCCATTCCTTTTAGTGGTAATGGGGGCTGTTAATTGGAGTACTCTAAAACAAACCTGACCTCTCTAGGATATTCAGAAGCCAAGTTATAAGCCCACAAAGGTGTAACTGGACTACTTCTTTGAATTGACACCAGATCCGGTGACCTTTGGGACATGGTTTGACCCCCTTAGAAAAGTGCTATCATCATGAAACGTTCAGATCACTTACAACTCAATAGATTCTACCTTCCTGTAACATTTCAGCCTGATTGGACCTTGTTTTCACACAAATGAACCCAGAATGATGTGAAATTGTGCTTCGTGCAACATAATTCTGGGTGCCATTTAAAAACCATAAGTGCTAATGACTCCATTCCTTTTTGAGGTTGTAGGGGCTGTTGATTGGAGTACACTAAAACAAACCTGATCTCTCTAGGACATTCAGAAGCCAAGTTATAAGCCCTCAAAGGTGTCACTGGACTACTTCTTTAAAGTGACACCAGGCCCGGTGACCTTTGGGACATGGTTTGACCCCCTATAGGAATGTGCGATCATCATGAAACGTTCAGATCACTTACAACTCAATAGATTCTACCTTCTTGTAACGTTTCAGCCTGATTGGACCTTGTTTTCACACAAATGGACCCAGAATGATGTGAAATTGTGCTTCGTGCAACATAATTCTGGGTGCCATTTACAAACCATAAGTGCTAATGACTCCATTCCTTTTTGTGGTTGTAGGGGCTGTTGGTTGGAATTCATTAAAACAAACCAGATCTCTCTAGGACATTCAGAAGCCAAGTTATAAGCCCACAAATGTGTAACTGGACTACTTCTTTAAATTGACACCAGATCCGGTGACCTTTGGGACATGGTTTGACCCCCTTAGGAAAGTGCTATCATCATGAAACGTTCAGATCACTTACAAATCAATAGATTCTACCTTCCTGTAACGTTTCAGCCTGATTGGACCTTGTTTTCACACAAATGAACCCAGAATGATGTGAAATTGTGCTTCGTGCAACATAATTCTGGGTGCCATTTACAAACCATAAGTGCTAATGACTCCATTCCTTTTTGTGGTTGTAGGGGCTGTTGATTGGAGTACACTAAAACAAACCTAACCTCTCTAGGGCATTCAGAAGCCAAGTTATAAGCCCACAAAGGTGTAACTGGACTACTTCTTTTAAGTGACACCAGGCCCGGTGACCTTTGGGACATGGTTTTGCCCCCTATAGGAATGTGCGATCATCTTGAAACATTCAGATCACTTACAACTCAATAGATTCTACCTTCCTGTAACGTTTCAGCCTGATTGGACCTTGTTTTCACACAAATGAACCCAGAATGATGTGAAATTGTGCTTCGTGCAACATAATTCTGGGTGCCATTTACAAACCATAAGTGCTAATGACTCCATTCCTTTTTGAGGTTGTAGGGGCTGTTGATTGGAGTACACTAAAACAAACCTGATCTCTCTAGGACATTCAAAAGCCAAGTTATAAGCCCTCAAAGGTGTAACTGGACTACTTTAGAGTGACACCAGGCCCGGTGACCTTTGGGACATGGTTTGACCCCCTTAAGAAATGCTATCATCATGAAACGTTCAGATCATTTACAACTCAATAGATTCTACCTTGCTGTAACGTTTCAGCCTGATTGGACCTTGTTTTCACACAAATGAACCCAGAATGATGTGAATTTGTGCTTCGTGCAACATAATCCTGCGTCCCATTTACAAAGCTTAAGTGCTCATGACTCCATTCCTTTTTTGTGGTTGTAGGGGCTGTTGATTGGAGTACACTAAAACAAACCTGATCTCTCTAGGACATTCAGAAGCCAAGTTATAAGCCCACAAATGTGTAACTGGACTACTTCTTTAAATTGACACCAGATCCGGTGACCTTTGGGACATGGTGTGACCCCCTTAGGAAAGTGCTATCATCATGAAACATTCAGATCACTTACAACTCAATAGATTCTACCTTCCTGTAACGTTTCAGCCTGATTGGACCTTGTTTTCACACAAATGAACCCAGAATGATGTGAAATTGTGCTTCGTGCAACATAATTCTGTGTGCCATTTAAAAACCATAAGTTCTAATGACTCCATTCCTTTTAGTGGTAATGGGGGCTGCTAATTGGAGTACTCTAAAACAAACCTGACCTCTCTAGGATATTCAGAAGCCAAGTTCTAAACCCACAAAGGTGTAACTGGACTACTTCTTTAAAGTGACACCAGGCCCGGTGACCTTTGGGACATGGTTTGACCCCCTTTAGGAATGTGCGATCATCATGAAACGTTCAGATCACTTACAACTCAATAGATTCTAACTTCTTGTAACGTTTCAGCCTGATTGGACCTTGTTTTCACACAAATGGACCCAGAATGATGTGAAATTGTGCTTCGTGCAACATAATTCTGGGTGCCATTTACAAACCATAAGTGCTATTGACTCCATTCCTTATTGAGGTTGTAGGGGCTGTTGATTGGAGTACACTAAAACAAACCGGATCTCTCTAGCACATTCAGAAGCCAAGTTATAAGCCCACAAAGGTGTAACTGGGCTACTTCTTTAAAGTGACACCAGGCCCGGTGACCATTGGGACATGGTTTGACCCCCTATAGGAATGTGCGATCATCATGAAACGTTCAGATCACTTACAACTCAATAGATTCTACCTTCTTGTAACGTTTCAGCCTGATTGGTCCTTGTTTTCACACAAATGGACCCAGAATGATGTGAAATTGTGCTTCGTGCAACATAATTCTGGGTGCCATTTACAAACCATAAGTGCTAATGACTCCATTCCTTTTTGTGGTTGTAGGGGCTGTTGGTTGGAGTACATTAAAACAAACCTGATCTCTCTAGGACATTCAGAAGCCAAGTTATAAGCCCACAAATGTGTAACTGGACTACTTCTTTAAAATGACACCAGATCCAGTGACCTTTGGGACGTGGTTTGACCCCCTTAGGAAAGTGCTATCATCATGAAACATTCAGATCACTTACAACTCAATAGATTCTACCTTCCTGTAACGTTTCAGCCTGATTGGACCATGTTTTCACACAAATGGACCCAGAATGATGTGAAATTGTGCTTCGTGCAACATAATTCCGGGTGCCATTTACAAACCATAAGTGCTAATGACTCCATTCCTTTTTGTGGTTGTAGAGCCTGTTGATTGGAGTACACTAAAACAAACCTGATCTCTCTAGGACATTCAGAAGCCAAGTTATAAGCCCACAAATGTGTAACTGGACTACTTCTTTAAAGTGACACCAGATCCGGTGACCTTTGGGACATGGTTTTACCCCCTATAGGAATGTGCGATCATCTTGAAACGTTCAGATCACTTACAACTCAATAGATTCTACCTTCTTGTAACGTTTCAGCCTGATTGGACCTTGTTTCACTCAAATGAACACAGAATGATGTGAAATTGTGCTTCGTGCAACATAATTCTGGGTGCCATTTAAAAACCATAAGTGCTAATGACTCCATTCCTTTTTGAGGTTGTAGGGGCTGTTGATTGGAGTACACTAAAACAAACCTGATCTCTCTAGGACATTCAGAAGCCAAGTTATAAGCCCTCAAAGGTGTAACTGGACTACTTTAAAGTGACACCAGGCCCGGTGACCTTTGGGACATGGTTTGACCCCCTTAAGAAATGCTATCATCATGAAACGTTCAGATCATTTACAACTCAATAGATTCTACCTTGCTGTAACGTTTCAGCCTGATTGGACCTTGTTTTCACACAAATGAACCCAGAATGATGTGAATTTGTGCTTCGTGCAACATAATCCTGGGTCCCATTTACAAAGCTTCAGTGCTCATGACTCCATTCATTTTTTGTGGTTGTAGGGGCTGTTGATTGGAGTACACTAAAACAAACCTGATCTCTCTAGGACATTCAGAAGCCAAGTTATAAGCCCACAAATGTGTAACTGGACTACTTCTTTAAATTGACACCAGATCCGGTGACCTTTGGGACATGGTGTGACCCCCTTAGGAAAGTGATATCATCATGAAACGTTCAGATCACTTACAACTCAATAGATTCTACCTTCCTGTAACGTTTCAGCCTGATTGGACCTTGTTTTCACACAAATGAACCCAGAATGATGTGAAATTGTGCTTCGTGCAACATAATTCTGGGTGCCATTTACAAACCTTAAGTGGTAATGACTCCATTCCTTTTTGTGGTTGTAGGGGCTGTTGATTGGAGTACACTAAAAAAACCTGATCTCTCTAGGACATTCAGAAGCCAAGTTATAAGCCCTCAAATGTGTAACTGGACTACTTCTTTAAATTGACACCAGATCCGGTGACCTTTGGGACATGGTTTGAACCCCTATAGGAATGTGCGATCATCATGAAACGTTCAGATCACTTAAAACTCAATAGATTCTACCTTCCTGTAACGTTTCAGCCTGATTGGACCATGTTTTCACACAAATGGACCCAGAATGATGTGAAATTGTGCTTCGTGCAACATAATTCCGGGTGCCATTTACAAACCATAAGTGCTAATGACTCCATTCCTTTTTGTGGTTGTAGAGCCTGTTGATTGGAGTACACTAAAACAAACCTGATCTCTCTAGGACATTCAGAAGCCAAGTTATAAGCCCACAAATGTGTAACTGGACTACTTCTTTAAAGTGACACCAGATCCGGTGACCTTTGGGACATGGTTTTACCCCCTATAGGAATGTGCGATCATCTTGAAACGTTCAGATCACTTACAACTCAATAGATTCTACCTTCTTGTAACGTTTCAGCCTGATTGGACCTTGTTTCACTCAAATGAACACAGAATGATGTGAAATTGTGCTTCGTGCAACATAATTCTGGGTGCCATTTAAAAACCATAAGTGCTAATGACTCCATTCCTTTTTGAGGTTGTAGGGGCTGTCGATTGGAGTACACTAAAACAAACCTGATCTCTCTAGGACATTCAGAAGCCAAGTTATAAGCCCTCAAAGGTGTAACTGGACTACTTTAAAGTGACACCAGGCCCGGTGACCTTTGGGACATGGTTTGACCCCCTTAAGAAATGCTATCATCATGAAACGTTCAGATCATTTACAACTCAATAGATTCTACCTTGCTGTAACGTTTCAGCCTGATTGGACCTTGTTTTCACACAAATGAACCCAGAATGATGTGAATTTGTGCTTCGTGCAACATAATCCTGGGTCCCATTTACAAAGCTTCAGTGCTCATGACTCCATTCCTTTTTTGTGGTTGTAGGGGCTGTTGATTGGAGTACACTAAAACAAACCTGATCTCTCTAGGACATTCAGAAGCCAAGTTATAAGCCCACAAATGTGTAACTGGACTACTTCTTTAAATTGACACCAGATCCGGTGACCTTTGGGACATGGTTTGACCCCCTTAGGAAAGTGCTATCATCATGAAACATTCAGATCACTTACAACTCAATAGATTCTACCTTCCTGTAACGTTTCAGCCTGATTGGACCATGTTTTCACACAAATGGACCCAGAATGATGTGAAATTGTGCTTCGTGCAACATAATTCTGGGTGCCATTTACAAACCATAAGTGCTAATGACTCCATTCCTTTTTGTGGTTGTAGGGCCTGTTGATTGGAGTACACTAAAACAAACCTGATCTCTCTAGGACATTCAGAAGCCAAGTTATAAGCCCACAAATGTGTAACTGGACTACTTCTTTAAAGTGACACCAGATCCGGTGACCTTTGGGACATGGTTTTACCCCCTATAGGAATGTGCGATCATCTTGAAACGTTCAGATCACTTACAACTCAATAGATTCTACCTTCTTGTAACGTTTCAGCCTGATTGGACCTTGTTTCACTCAAATGAACACAGAATGATGTGAAATTGTGCTTCGTGCAACATAATTCTGGGTGCCATTTAAAAACCATAAGTGCTAATGACTCCATTCCTTTTAGTGGTAATGGGGGCTGTTAATTGGAGTACTCTAAAACAAACCTGACCTCTCTAGGATATTCAGAAGCCAAGTTATAAGCCCACAAAGGTGTAACTGGACTACTTCTTTGAATTGACACCAGATCCGGTGACCTTTGGGACATGGTTTGACCCCCTTAGAAAAGTGCTATCATCATGAAACGTTCAGATCACTTACAACTCAATCGATTCTACCTTCCTGTAACATTTCAGCCTGATTGGACCTTGTTTTCACACAAATGAACCCAGAATGATGTGAAATTGTGCTTCGTGCAACATAATTCTGGGTGCCATTTAAAAACCATAAGTGCTAATGACTCCATTCCTTTTTGAGGTTGTAGGGGCTGTTGATTGGAGTACACTAAAATAAACCTGATCTCTCTAGGACATTCAGAAGCCAAGTTATAAGCCCTCAAAGGTGTCACTGGACTACTTCTTTAAAGTGACACCAGGCCCGGTGACCTTTGGGACATGGTTTGACCCCCTATAGGAATGTGCGATCATCATGAAATGTTCAGATCACTTACAACTCAATAGATTCTACCTTCTTGTAACGTTTCAGCCTGATTGGACCTTGTTTTCACACAAATGGACCCAGAATGATGTGAAATTGTGCTTCGTGCAACATAATTCTGGGTGCCATTTACAAACCATAAGTGCTAATGACTCCATTCCTTTTTGTGGTTGTAGGGGCTGTTGGTTGGAATTCATTAAAACAAACCAGATCTCTCTAGGACATTCAGAAGCCAAGTTATAAGCCCACAAATGTGTAACTGGACTACTTCTTTTAAGTGACACAAGGCCCGGTGACCTTTGGGACATGGTTTGACCCCCTATAGGAATGTGCGATCATCATGAAACGTTCAGATCACTTACAACTCAATAGATTCTAACTTCTTGTAACGTTTCAGCCTGATTGGACCTTGTTTTCACACAAATGGACCCAGAATGATGTGAAATTGTGCTTCGTGCAACATAATTCTGGGTGCCATTTACAAACCATAAGTGCTAATGACTCCATTCCTTTTTGTGGTTGTAGGGGCTGTTGATTGGAGTACACTAAAACAAACCTAACCTCTCTAGGGCCTTCAGAAGCCAAGTTATAAGCCCACAAAGGTGTAACTGGACTACTTCTTTTAAGTGACACCAGGCCCGGTAACCTTTGGGACATGGTTTTGCCCCCTATAGGAATGTGCGATCATCTTGAAACATTCAGATCACTTACAACTCAATAGATTCTACCTTCCTGTAACGTTTCAGCCTGATTGGACCTTGTTTTCACACAAATGAACCCAGAATGATGTGAAATTGTGCTTCGTGCAACATAATTCTGGGTGCCATTTAAAAACCATAAGTGCTAATGACTCCATTCCTTTTTGAGGTTGTAGGGGCTGTTGATTGGAGTACACTAAAACAAACCTGATCTCTCTAGGACATTCAGAAGCCAAGTTATAAGCCCTCAAAGGTGTAACTGGACTACTTTAAAGTGACACCAGGCCCGGTGACCTTTGGGGCATGGTTTGACCCCCTTAAGAAATGCTATCATCATGAAACGTTCAGATCATTTACAACTCAATAGATTCTACCTTGCTGTAACGTTTCAGCCTGATTGGACCTTGTTTTCACACAAATGAACCCAGAATGATGTGAATTTGTGCTTCGTGCAACATAATCCTGGGTCCCATTTACAAAGCTTCAGTGCTCATGACTCCATTCCTTTTTTGTGGTTGTAGGGGCTGTTGATTGGAGTACACTAAAACAAACCTGATCTCTCTAGGACATTCAGAAGCCAAGTTATAAGCCCACAAATGTGTAACTGGACTACTTCTTTAAATTGACACCAGATCCGGTGACCTTTGGGACATGGTGTGACCCCCTTAGGAAAGTGCTATCATCATGAAACGTTCAGATCACTTACAACTCAATAGATTCTACCTTCCTGTAACGTTTCAGCCTCATTGGACCTTGTTTTCACACAAATGAACCCAGAATGATGTGAAATTGTGCTTCGTGCAACATAATTCTGTGTGCCATTTAAAAACCATAAGTTCTAATGACTCCATTCCTTTTAGTGGTAATGGGGGCTGCTAATTGGAGTACTCTAAAACAAACCTGACCTCTCTAGGATATTCAGAAGCCAAGTTCTAAGCCCACAAAGGTGTAACTGGACTACTTCTTTAAAGTGACACCAGGCCCGGTGACCTTTGGGACATGGTTTGACCCCCTATAGGAATGTGCGATCATCATGAAACGTTCAGATCACTTACAACTCAATAGATTCTAACTTCTTGTAACGTTTCAGCCTGATTGGACCTTGTTTTCACACAAATGGACCCAGAATGATGTGAAATTGTGCTTCGTGCAACATAATTCTGGGTGCCATTTACAAACCATAAGTGCTATTGACTCCATTCCTTATTGAGGTTGTAGGGGCTGTTGATTGGAGTACACTAAAACAAACCTGATCTCTCTAGGACATTCAGAAGCCAAGTTATAAGCCCACAAAGGTGTAACTGGGCTACTTCTTTAAAGTGACACCAGGCCCGGTGACCATTGGGACATGGTTTGACCCCCTATAGGAATGTGCGATCATCATGAAACGTTCAGATCACTTACAACTCAATAGATTCTTCCTTCTTGTAACGTTTCAGCCTGATTGGTCCTTGTTTTCACACAAATGGACCCAGAATGATGTGAAATTGTGCTTCGTGCAACATAATTCTGGGTGCCATTTACAAAGCATAAGTGCTAATGACTCCATTCCTTTTTGTGGTTGTAGGGGCTGTTGGTTGGAGTACATTAAAACAAACCTGATCTCTCTAGGACATTCAGAAGCCAAGTTATAAGCCCACAAATGTGTAACTGGACTACTTCTTTAAATTGACACCAGATCCAGTGACCTTTGGGACGTGGTTTGACCCCCTTAGGAAAGTGCTATCATCATGAAACATTCAGATCACTTACAACTCAATAGATTCTACCTTCCTGTAACGTTTCAGCCTGATTGGACCATGTTTTCACACAAATGGACCCAGAATGATGTGAAATTGTGCTTCGTGCAACATAATTCTGGGTGCCATTTACAAACCATAAGTGCTAATGACTCCATTCCTTTTTGTGGTTGTAGGGCCTGTTGATTGGAGTACACTAAAACAAACCTGATCTCTCTAGGACAATCAGAAGCCAAGTTATAAGCCCACAAATGTGTAACTGGACTACTTCTTTAAAGTGACACCAGATCCGGTGACCTTTGGGACATGGTTTTACCCCCTATAGGAATGTGCGATCATCTTGAAACGTTCAGATCACTTACAACTCAATAGATTCTACCTTCTTGTAACGTTTCAGCCTGATTGGACCTTGTTTCACTCAAATGAACACAGAATGATGTGAAATTGTGCTTCGTGCAACATAATTCTGGGTGCCATTTAAAAACCATAAGTGCTAATGACTCCATTCCTTTTAGTGGTAATGGGGGCTGTTAATTGGAGTACTCTAAAACAAACCTGACCTCTCTAGGATATTCAGAAGCCAAGTTATAAGCCCACAAAGGTGTAACTGGACTACTTCTTTGAATTGACACCAGATCCGGTGACCTTTGGGACATGGTTTGACCCCCTTAGAAAAGTGCTATCATCATGAAACGTTCAGATCACTTACAACTCAATAGATTCTACCTTCCTGTAACATTTCAGCCTGATTGGACCTTGTTTTCACACAAATGAACCCAGAATGATGTGAAATTGTGCTTCGTGCAACATAATTCTGGGTGCCATTTAAAAACCATAAGTGCTAATGACTCCATTCCTTTTTGAGGTTGTAGGGGCTGTTGATTGGAGTACACTAAAACAAACCTGATCTCTCTAGGACATTCAGAAGCCAAGTTATAAGCCCTCAAAGGTGTCACTGGACTACTTCTTTAAAGTGACACCAGGCCCGGTGACCTTTGGGACATGGTTTCACCCCCTATAGGAATGTGCGATCATCATGAAACGTTCAGATCACTTACAACTCAATAGATTCTACCTTCTTGTAACGTTTCAGCCTGATTGGACCTTGTTTTCACACAAATGGACCCAGAATGATGTGAAATTGTGCTTCGTGCAACATAATTCTGGGTGCAATTTACAAACCATAAGTGCTAATGACTCCATTCCTTTTTGTGGTTGTAGGGGCTGTTGGTTGGAATTCATTAAAACAAACCAGATCTCTCTAGGACATTCAGAAGCCAAGTTATAAGCCCACAAATGTGTAACTGGACTACTTCTTTAAATTGACACCAGATCCGGTGACCTTTGGGACATGGTTTGACCCCCTTAGGAAAGTGCTATCATCATGAAACGTTCAGATCACTTACAAATCAATAGATTCTACCTTCCTGTAACGTTTCAGCCTGATTGGACCTTGTTTTCACACAAATGAACCCAGAATGATGTGAAATTGTGCTTCGTGCAACATAATTCTGGGTGCCATTTACAAACCATAAGTGCTAATGACTCCATTCCTTTTTGTGGTTGTAGGGGCTGTTGGTTGGAATTCATTAAAACAAACCAGATCTCTCTAGGACATTCAGAAGCCAAGTTATAAGCCCTCAAAGGTGTAACTGGACTACTTTAAAGTGACACCAGGCCCGGTGACCTTTGGGACATGGTTTGACCCCCTTAAGAAATGCTATCATCATGAAACGTTCAGATCATTTACAACTCAATAGATTCTACCTTGCTGTAACGTTTCAGCCTGATTGGACCTTGTTTTCACACAAATGAACCCAGAATGATGTGAATTTGTGCTTCGTGCAACATAATCCTGGGTCCCATTTACAAAGCTTAAGTGCTCATGACTCCATTCCTTTTTTGTGGTTGTAGGGGCTGTTGATTGGAGTACACTAAAACAAACCTGATCTCTCTAGGACATACAGAAGCCAAGTTATAAGCCCACAAATGTGTAACTGGACTACTTCTTTAAATTGACACCAGATCCGGTGACCTTTGGGACATGGTGTGACCCCCTTAGGAAAGTGATATCATCATGAAACGTTCAGATCACTTACAACTCAATAGATTCTACCTTCCTGTAACGTTTCAGCCTGATTGGACCTTGTTTTCACACAAATGGACCCAGAATGATGTGAAATTGTACTTCGTGCAACATAATTCTGGGTGCCATTTACAAACCATAAGTGCTAATGACTCCATTCCTTTTTGTGGTTGTGGGGGCTGTTGATTGGAGTACACTAAAAAAAACCTGATCTCTCTAGGACATTCAGAAGCCAAGTTATAAGCCCACAAATGTGTAACTGGACTACTTCTTTAAATTGACACCAGATCCGGTGACCTTTGGGACATAGTTTGACCCCCTTAGGAAAGTGCTATCATCATGAAACGTTCAGATCACTTACAACTGAATAGATTCTACCTTCCTGTAACGTTTCAGCCTGATTGGACCTTGTTTTCACACAAATGAACCCAGAATGATGTGAAATTGTGCTTCGTGCAACATAATTCTGGGTGCCATTTAAAAACCATAAGTTCTAATGACTCCATTCCTTTTAGTGGCAATGGGGGCTGCTAATTGGAGTACTCTAAAACGAACCTGACCTCTCTAGGATATTCAGAAGCCAAGTTCTAAGCCCACAAAGGTGTAACTGGACTACTTCTTTAAAGTGACACCAGGCCCGGTGACCTTTGGGACATGGTTTGACCCCCTATAGGAATGTGCGATCATCATGAAACGTTCAGATCAATTACAACTCAATAGATTCTAACTTCTTGTAACGTTTCAGCCTGATTGGACCTTGTTTTCACACAAATGGACCCAGAATGATGTGAAATTGTACTTCGTGCAACATAATTCTGGGTGCCATTTACAAACCATAATTGCTAATGACTCCATTCTTTTTTGTGGTTGTAGGGGCTGTTGATTGGAGTACATTAAAACAAACCTGATCTCTCTAGGACATTCAGAAGCCAAGTTATAAGACCACAAAGGTGTAACTGGACTACTTCTTTAAATTGACACCAGGCCCGGTGACCTTTGGGACATGGTTTGACCCCCTTAGGAAAGAGCTATCATCATGAAACGTTCAGATCACTTACAACTCAATAGATTCTGCCTTCCTGTAACGTTTCAGCCTGATTGGACCTTGTTTTCACACAAATGAACCCAGAATGATGTGAAATTGTGCTTCGTGCAACATAATTCTGGGTGCCATTTAAAAACCATAAGTGCTAATGACTCCATTCCTTTTTGTGGTTGTAGGGGCTGTTGATTGGAGTATACTAAAACAAACCTGATCTCTCTAGGACATTCAGAAGCCAAGTTATGAGCCCACAAATGTGTAACTGGACTACTTCTTTAAATTGACACCAGATCCGGTGACCTTTGGGACATAGTTTGACCCCCTTAGGAAAGTGCTATCATCATGAAACATTCAGATCACTTACAACTCAATAGATTCTACCTTCCTGTAACGTTTCAGCCTGATTGGACCTTGTTTTCACACAAATGAACCCAGAATGATGTGAAATTGTGCTTCGTGCAACATAATTCTGGGTACCATTTACAAACCTTAAGTGGTAATGACTCCATTCCTTTTTGTGGTTGTAGGGGCTGTTGATTGGAGTACACTAAAAAAACCTGATCTCTCTAGGACATTCAGAAGCCAAGTTATAAGCCGACAAATGTGTAACTGGACTACTTCTTTAAATTGACACCAGATCCGGTGACCTTTGGGACATAGTTTGACCCCCTTAGGAAAGTGCTATCATCATGAAACGTTCAGATCACTTACAACTCAATAGATTCTACCTTCCTGTAACGTTTCAGCCTGATTGTACCTTGTTTTCACACAAATGAACCCAGAATGATGTGAAATTGTGCTTCGTGCAACATAATTCTGTGTGCCATTTAAAAACCATAAGTTCTAATGAATCCATTCCTTTTAGTGGTAATGGGGGCTGCTAATTGGAGTACACTAAAAAAACCTGATCTCTCTAGGACATTCAGAAGCCAAGTTATAAGCCCACAAATGTGTAACTGGACTACTTCTTTAAATTGACACCAGATCCGGTGACCTTTGGGACATAGTTTGACCCCCTTAGGAAAGTGCTATCATCATGAAACGTTCAGATCACTTACAACTCAATAGATTCTACCTTCCTGTAACGTTTCAGCCTGATTGGACCTTGTTTTCACACAAATGGACCCAGAATGATGTGAAATTGTACTTCGTGCAACATAATTCTGGGTGCCATTTACAAACCATAAGTGCTAATGACTCCATTCCTTTTTGTGGTTGTGGGGGCTGTTGATTGGAGTACACTAAAAAAAACCTGATCTCTCTAGGACATTCAGAAGCCAAGTTATAAGCCCACAAATGTGTAACTGGACTACTTCTTTAAATTGACACCAGATCCGGTGACCTTTGGGACATAGTTTGACCCCCTGAGGAAAGTGCTATCATCATGAAACGTTCAGATCACTTACAACTCAATAGATTCTACCTTCCTGTAACGTTTCAGCCTGATTGGACCTTGTTTTCACACAAATGAACCCAGAATGATGTGAAATTGTGCTTCGTGCAACATAATTCTGGGTGCCATTTAAAAACCATAAGTTCTAATGACTCCATTCCTTTTAGTGGCAATGGGGGCTGCTAATTGGAGTACTCTAAAACGAACCTGACCTCTCTAGGATATTCAGAAGCCAAGTTCTAAGCCCACAAAGGTGTAACTGGACTACTTCTTTAAAGTGACACCAGCCCCGGTGACCTTTGGGACATGGTTTGACCCCCTATAGGAATGTGCGATCATCATGAAACGTTCAGATCAATTACAACTCAATAGATTCTAACTTCTTGTAACGTTTCAGCCTGATTGGACCTTGTTTTCACACAAATGGACCCAGAATGATGTGAAATTGTACTTCGTGCAACATAATTCTGGGTGCCATTTACAAACCATAATTGCTAATGACTCCATTCCTTTTTGTGGTTGTAGGGGCTGTTGATTGGAGTACATTAAAACAAACCTGATCTCTCTAGGACATTCAGAAGCCAAGTTATAAGACCACAAAGGTGTAACTGGACTACTTCTTTAAATTGACACCAGGCCCGGTGACCTTTGGGACATGGTTTGACCCCCTTAGGAAAGAGCTATCATCATGAAACGTTCAGATCACTTACAACTCAATAGATTCTGCCTTCCTGTAACGTTTCAGCCTGATTGGACCTTGTTTTCACACAAATGAACCCAGAATGATGTGAAATTGTGTTTCGTGCAACATAATTCTGGGTGCCATTTAAAAACCATAAGTGCTAATGACTCCATTCCTTTTTGTGGTTGTAGGGGCTGTTGATTGGAGTATACTAAAACAAACCTGATCTCTCTAGGACATTCAGAAGCCAAGTTATGAGCCCACAAATGTGTAACTGGACTACTTCTTTAAATTGACACCAGATCCGGTGACCTTTGGGACATGGTTTGACCCCCTTAGGAAAGTGCTATCATCATGAAACATTCAGATCACTTACAACTCAATAGATTCTACCTTCCTGTAACGTTTCAGCCTGATTGGACCTTGTTTTCACACAAATGAACCCAGAATGATGTGAAATTGTGCTTCGTGCAACATAATTCTGGGTACCATTTACAAACCTTAAGTGGTAATGACTCCATTCCTTTTTGTGGTTGTAGGGGCTGTTGATTGGAGTACACTAAAAAAACCTGATCTCTCTAGGACATTCAGAAGCCAAGTTATAAGCCGAAAAATGTGTAACTGGACTACTTCTTTAAATTGACACCAGATCCGGTGACCTTTGGGACATAGTTTGACCCCCTTAGGAAAGTGCTATCATCATGAAACGTTCAGATCACTTACAACTCAATAGATTCTACCTTCCTGTAACGTTTCAGCCTGATTGGACCTTGTTTTCACACAAATGAACCCAGAATGATGTGAAATTGTGCTTCGTGCAACATAATTCTGTGTGCCATTTAAAAACCATAAGTTCTAATGAATCCATTCCTTTTAGTGGTAATGGGGGCTGCTAATTGGAGTACTCTAAAACAAACCTGACCTCTCTAGGATATTCAGAAGCCAAGTTCTAAGCCCACAAAGGTGTAACTGGACTACTTCTTTAAATTGACACCAGATCCGGTGACCTTTGGGACATGGTTTGACCCCCTTAGGAAAGTGCTATCATCATGAAACATTCAGATCACTTACAACTCAATAGATTCTACCTTCCTGTAACGTTTCAGCCTGATTGGACCTTGTTTTCACACAAATGAACCCAGAATGATGTGAAATTGTGCTTCGTGCAACATAATTCTGGGTGCCATTTACAAACCTTAAGTGCTAATGACTCCATTCCTTTTTGTGGTTGTAGGGGCTGTTGATTGGAGTACACTAAAAAAACCTGATCTCTCTAGGACATTCAGAAGCCAAGTTCTAAGCCCACAAAGGTGTAACTGGACTACTTCTTTAAAGTGACACCAGGCCCGGTGACCTTTGGGACATGGTTTGACCCCCTATAGGAATGTGCGATCATCATGAAACATTCAGATCACTTACAACTCAATAGATTCTACCTTCCTGTAACGTTTCAGCCTGATTGGACCTTGTTTTCACACAAATGAACCCAGAATGATGTGAAATTGTGCTTCGTGCAACATAATTCTGGGTACCATTTACAAACCTTAAGTGGTAATGACTCCATTCCTTTTTGTGGTTGTAGGGGCTGTTGATTGGAGTACACTAAAAAAACCTGATCTCTCTAGGACATTCAGAAGCCAAGTTATAAGCCGACAAATGTGTAACTGGACTACTTCTTTAAATTGACACCAGATCCGGTGACCTTTGGGACATAGTTTGACCCCCTTAGGAAAGTGCTATCATCATGAAACGTTCAGATCACTTACAACTCAATAGATTCTACCTTCCTGTAACGTTTCAGCCTGATTGTACCTTGTTTTCACACAAATGAACCCAGAATGATGTGAAATTGTGCTTCGTGCAACATAATTCTGTGTGCCATTTAAAAACCATAAGTTCTAATGAATCCATTCCTTTTAGTGGTAATGGGGGCTGCTAATTGGAGTACACTAAAAAAACCTGATCTCTCTAGGACATTCAGAAGCCAAGTTATAAGCCCACAAATGTGTAACTGGACTACTTCTTTAAATTGACACCAGATCCGGTGACCTTTGGGACATAGTTTGACCCCCTTAGGAAAGTGCTATCATCATGAAACGTTCAGATCACTTACAACTCAATAGATTCTACCTTCCTGTAACGTTTCAGCCTGATTGGACCTTGTTTTCACACAAATGGACCCAGAATGATGTGAAATTGTACTTCGTGCAACATAATTCTGGGTGCCATTTACAAACCATAAGTGCTAATGACTCCATTCCTTTTTGTGGTTGTGGGGGCTGTTGATTGGAGTACACTAAAAAAAACCTGATCTCTCTAGGACATTCAGAAGCCAAGTTATAAGCCCACAAATGTGTAACTGGACTACTTCTTTAAATTGACACCAGATCCGGTGACCTTTGGGACATAGTTTGACCCCCTGAGGAAAGTGCTATCATCATGAAACGTTCAGATCACTTACAACTCAATAGATTCTACCTTCCTGTAACGTTTCAGCCTGATTGGACCTTGTTTTCACACAAATGAACCCAGAATGATGTGAAATTGTGCTTCGTGCAACATAATTCTGGGTGCCATTTAAAAACCATAAGTTCTAATGACTCCATTCCTTTTAGTGGCAATGGGGGCTGCTAATTGGAGTACTCTAAAACGAACCTGACCTCTCTAGGATATTCAGAAGCCAAGTTCTAAGCCCACAAAGGTGTAACTGGACTACTTCTTTAAAGTGACACCAGCCCCGGTGACCTTTGGGACATGGTTTGACCCCCTATAGGAATGTGCGATCATCATGAAACGTTCAGATCAATTACAACTCAATAGATTCTAACTTCTTGTAACGTTTCAGCCTGATTGGACCTTGTTTTCACACAAATGGACCCAGAATGATGTGAAATTGTACTTCGTGCAACATAATTCTGGGTGCCATTTACAAACCATAATTGCTAATGACTCCATTCCTTTTTGTGGTTGTAGGGGCTGTTGATTGGAGTACATTAAAACAAACCTGATCTCTCTAGGACATTCAGAAGCCAAGTTATAAGACCACAAAGGTGTAACTGGACTACTTCTTTAAATTGACACCAGGCCCGGTGACCTTTGGGACATGGTTTGACCCCCTTAGGAAAGAGCTATCATCATGAAACGTTCAGATCACTTACAACTCAATAGATTCTGCCTTCCTGTAACGTTTCAGCCTGATTGGACCTTGTTTTCACACAAATGAACCCAGAATGATGTGAAATTGTGCTTCGTGCAACATAATTCTGGGTACCATTTACAAACCTTAAGTGGTAATGACTCCATTCCTTTTTGTGGTTGTAGGGGCTGTTGATTGGAGTACACTAAAAAAACCTGATTTCTCTAGGACATTCAGAAGCCAAGTTATAAGCCGAAAAATGTGTAACTGGACTACTTCTTTAAATTGACACCAGATCCGGTGACCTTTGGGACATAGTTTGACCCCCTTAGGAAAGTGCTATCATCATGAAACGTTCAGATCACTTACAACTCAATAGATTCTACCTTCCTGTAACGTTTCAGCCTGATTGGACCTTGTTTTCACACAAATGAACCCAGAATGATGTGAAATTGTGCTTCGTGCAACATAATTCTGTGTGCCATTTAAAAACCATAAGTTCTAATGAATCCATTCCTTTTAGTGGTAATGGGGGCTGCTAATTGGAGTACTCTAAAACAAACCTGACCTCTCTAGGATATTCAGAAGCCAAGTTCTAAGCCCACAAAGGTGTAACTGGACTACTTCTTTAAATTGACACCAGATCCGGTGACCTTTGGGACATGGTTTGACCCCCTTAGGAAAGTGCTATCATCATGAAACATTCAGATCACTTACAACTCAATAGATTCTACCTTCCTGTAACGTTTCAGCCTGATTGGACCTTGTTTTCACACAAATGAACCCAGAATGATGTGAAATTGTGCTTCGTGCAACATAATTCTGGGTGCCATTTACAAACCTTAAGTGCTAATGACTCCATTCCTTTTTGTGGTTGTAGGGGCTGTTGATTGGAGTACACTAAAAAAACCTGATCTCTCTAGGACATTCAGAAGCCAAGTTCTAAGCCCACAAAGGTGTAACTGGACTACTTCTTTAAAGTGACACCAGGCCCGGTGACCTTTGGGACATGGTTTGACCCCCTATAGGAATGTGCGATCATCATGAAACGTTCAGATCACCTACAACTCAATAGATTCTAACCTCTTGTAACGTTTCAGCCTGATTGGACCTTGTTTTCACACAAATGGACCCAGAATGATGTGAAATTGTGCTTTGTGCAACATAATTCTGGGTGCCATTTACAAACCATAAGTGCTAATGACTCCATTCCTTTTTGTGGTTGTAGGGGCTGTTGGTTGGAGTACATTTAAACAAACCTGATCTCTCTAGGACATTCAGAAGCCAAGTTATAAGCCCACAAATGTGTAACTGGACTACTTCTTTAAATTGACACCAGATCCAGTGACCTTTGGGACGTGGTTTGACCCCCTTAGGAAAGTGCTATCATCATGAAACATTCAGATCACTTACAACTCAATAGATTCTACCTTCCTGTAACGTTTCAGCCTGATTGGACCATGTTTTCACACAAATGGACCCAGAATGATGTGAAATTGTGCTTCGTGCAACATAATTCTGGGTGACATTTACAAACCATAAGTGCTAATGACTCCATTCCTTTTTGTGGTTGTAGGGCCTGTTGATTGGAGTACACTAAAACAAACCTGATCTCTCTAGGACATTCAGAAGCCAAGTTATAAGCCCACAAATGTGTAACTGGACTACTTCTTTAAAGTGACACCAGATCCGGTGACCTTTGGGACATGGTTTTACCCCCTATAGGAATGTGCGATCATCTTGAAACGTTCAGATCACTTACAACTCAATAGATTCTACCTTCTTGTAACGTTTCAGCCTGATTGGACCTTGTTTCACTCAAATGAACACAGAATGATGTGAAATTGTGCTTCGTGCAACATAATTCTGGGTGCCATTTAAAAACCATGAGTGCTAATGACTCCATTCCTTTTAGTGGTAATGGGGGCTGTTAATTGGAGTACTCTAAAACAAACCTGACCTCTCTAGGACATTCAGAAGCCAAGTTATAAGCCCACAAAGGTGTAACTGGACTACTTCTTTGAATTGACACCAGATCCGGTGACCTTTGGGACATGGTTTGACCCCCTTAGAAAAGTGCTATCATCATGAAACGTTCAGATCACTTACAACTCAATAGATTCTACCTTCCTGTAACATTTCAGCCTGATTGGACCTTGTTTTCACACAAATGAACCCAGAATGATGTGAAATTGTGCTTCGTGCAACATAATTCTGGGTGCCATTTACAAACCATAAGTGCTAATGACTCCATTCCTTTTTGTGGTTGTAGGGGCTGTTGATTGGAGTACACTAAAACAAACCTAACCTCTCTAGGGCATTCAGAAGCCAAGTTATAAGCCCACAAAGGTGTAACTGGACTACTTCTTTTAAGTGACACCAGGCCCGGTGACCTTTGGGACATGGTTTTGCCCCCTATAGGAATGTGCGATCATCTTGAAACATTCAGATCACTTACAACTCAATAGATTCTACCTTCCTGTAACGTTTCAGCCTGATTGGACCTTGTTTTCACACAAATGAACCCAGAATGATGTGAAATTGTGCTTCGTGCAACATAATTCTGGGTGCCATTTAAAAACCATAAGTGCTAATGACTCCATTCCTTTTTGAGGTTGTAGGGACTGTTGATTGGAGTACACTAAAACAAACCTGATCTCTCTAGGACATTCAGAAGCCAAGTTATAAGCCCTCAAAGGTGTAACTGGACTACTTTAAAGTGACACCAGGCCCGGTGACCTTTGGGACATGGTTTGACCCCCTTAAGAAATGCTATCATCATGAAACGTTCAGATCATTTACAACTCAATAGATTCTACCTTGCTGTAACGTTTCAGCCTGATTGGACCTTGTTTTCACACAAATGAACCCAGAATGATGTGAATTTGTGCTTCGTGCAACATAATCCTGGGTCCCATTTACAAAGCTTAAGTGCTCATGACTCCATTCCTTTTTTGTGGTTGTAGGGGCTGTTGATTGGAGTACACTAAAACAAACCTGATCTCTCTAGGACATTCAGAAGCCAAGTTATAAGCCCACAAATGTGTAACTGGACTACTTCTTTAAATTGACACCAGATCCGGTGACCTTTGGGACATGGTGTGACCCCCTTAGGAAAGTGATATCATCATGAAACGTTCAGATCACTTACAACTCAATAGATTCTACCTTCCTGTAACGTTTCAGCCTGATTGGACCTTGTTTTCACACAAATGGACCCAGAATGATGTGAAATTGTACTTCGTGCAACATAATTCTGGGTGCCATTTACAAACCATAAGTGCTAATGACTCCATTCCTTTTTGTGGTTGTTGGGGCTGTTGATTGGAGTACACTAAAAAAAACCTGATCTCTCTAGGACATTCAGAAGCCAAGTTTTAAGCCCACAAATGTGTAACTGGACTACTTCTTTAAATTGACACCAGATCCGGTGACCTTTGGGACATAGTTTGACCCCCTTAGGAAAGTGCTATCATCATGAAACGTTCAGATCACTTACAACTCAATAGATTCTACCTTCCTGTAACGTTTCAGCCTGATTGGACCTTGTTTTCACACAAATGAACCCAGAATGATGTGAAATTGTGCTTCGTGCAACATAATTCTGGGTGCCATTTAAAAACCATAAGTTCTAATGACTCCATTCCTTTTAGAGGCAATGGGGGTTGCTAATTGGAGTACTCTAAAACGAACCTGACCTCTCTAGGATATTCAGAAGCCAAGTTCTAAGCCCACAAAGGTGTAACTGGACTACTTCTTTAAAGTGACACCAGGCCCGGTGACCTTTGGGACATGGTTTGACCCCCTATAGGAATGTGCGATCATCATGAAACGTTCAGATCAATTACAACTCAATAGATTCTAACTTCTTGTAACGTTTCAGCCTGATTGGACCTTGTTTTCACACAAATGGACCCAGAATGATGTGAAATTGTACTTCGTGCAACATAATTCTGGGTGCCATTTACAAACCATAATTGCTAATGACTCCATTCCTTTTTGTGGTTGTAGGGGCTGTTGATTGGAGTACATTAAAACAAACCTGATCTCTCTAGGACATTCAGAAGCCAAGTTATAAGCCCACAAATGTGTAACTGGACTACTTCTTTAAATTGACACCAGATCCGGTGACCTTTGGGACATAGTTTGACCCCCTTAGGAAAGTGCTATCATCATGAAACGTTCAGATCACTTACAACTCAATAGATTCTACCTTCCTGTAACGTTTCAGCCTGATTGGACCTTGTTTTCACACAAATGAACCCAGAATGATGTGAAATTGTGCTTCGTGCAACATAATTCTGTGTGCCATTTAAAAACCATAAGTTCTAATGACTCCATTCCTTTTAGTGGTAATGGGGGCTGCTAATTGGAGTACTCTAAAACAAACCTGACCTCTCTAGGATATTCAGAAGCCAAGTTCTAAGCCCACAAAGGTGTAACTGGACTACTTCTTTAAATTGACACCAGATCCGGTGACCTTTGGGACATGGTTTGACCCCCTTAGGAAAGTGCTATCATCATGAAACATTCAGATCACTTACAACTCAATAGATTCTACCTTCCTGTAAGGTTTCAGCCTGATTGGACCTTGTTTTCACACAAATGAACCCAGAATGATGTGAAATTGTGCTTCGTGCAACATAATTCTGGGTGCCATTTAAAAACCATAAGTGCTAATGACTCCATTCCTTTTTGAGGTTGTAGGGGCTGTTGATTGGAGTACACTAAAACAAACCTGATCTCTCTAGGACATTCAGAAGCCAAGTTATAAGCCCTCAAAGGTGTAACTGGACTACTTTAAAGTGACACCAGGCCCGGTGACCTTTGGGACATGGTTTGACCCCCTTAAGAAATGCTATCATCATGAAACGTTCAGATCATTTACAACTCAATAGATTCTACCTTGCTGTAACGTTTCAGCCTGATTGGACCTTGTTTTCACACAAATGAACCCAGAATGATGTGAATTTGTGCTTCGTGCAACATAATCCTGGGTCCCATTTACAAAGCTTAAGTGCTCATGACTCCATTCCTTTTTTGTGGTTGTAGGGGCTGTTGATTGGAGTACACTAAAACAAACCTGATCTCTCTAGGACATTCAGAAGCCAAGTTATAAGCCCACAAATGTGTAACTGGACTACTTCTTTAAATTGACACCAGATCCGGTGACCTTTGGGACATGGTGTGACCCCCTTAGGAAAGTGATATCATCATGAAACGTTCAGATCACTTACAACTCAATAGATTCTACCTTCCTGTAACGTTTCAGCCTGATTGGACCTTGTTTTCACACAAATGGACCCAGAATGATGTGAAATTGTACTTCGTGCAACATAATTCTGGGTGCCATTTACAAACCATAAGTGCTAATGACTCCATTCCTTTTTGTGGTTGTGGGGCCTGTTGATTGGAGTACACTAAAAAAAACCTGATCTCTCTAGGACATTCAGAAGCCAAGTTTTAAGCCCACAAATGTGTAACTGGACTACTTCTTTAAATTGACACCAGATCCGGTGACCTTTGGGACATAGTTTGACCCCCTTAGGAAAGTGCTATCATCATGAAACGTTCAGATCACTTACAACTCAATAGATTCTACCTTCCTGTAACGTTTCAGCCTGATTGGACCTTGTTTTCACACAAATGAACCCAGAATGATGTGAAATTGTGCTTCGTGCAACATAATTCTGGGTGCCATTTAAAAACCATAAGTTCTAATGACTCCATTCCTTTTAGTGGCAATGGGGGCTGCTAATTGGAGTACTCTAAAACGAACCTGACCTCTCTAGGATATTCAGAAGCCAAGTTCTAAGCCCACAAAGGTGTAACTGGACTACTTCTTTAAAGTGACACCAGGCCCGGTGACCTTTGGGACATGGTTTGACCCCCTATAGGAATGTGCGATCATCATGAAACGTTCAGATCAATTACAACTCAATAGATTCTAACTTCTTGTAACGTTTCAGCCTGATTGGACCTTGTTTTCACACAAATGGACCCAGAATGATGTGAAATTGTACTTCGTGCAACATAATTCTGGGTGCCATTTACAAACCATAATTGCTAATGACTCCATTCCTTTTTGTGGTTGTAGGGGCTGTTGATTGGAGTACATTAAAACAAACCTGATCTCTCTAGGACATTCAGAAGCCAAGTTATAAGCCCACAAATGTGTAACTGGACTACTTCTTTAAATTGACACCAGATCCGGTGACCTTTGGGACATAGTTTGACCCCCTTAGGAAAGTGCTATCATCATGAAACGTTCAGATCACTTACAACTCAATAGATTCTACCTTCCTGTAACGTTTCAGCCTGATTGGACCTTGTTTTCACACAAATGAACCCAGAATGATGTGAAATTGTGCTTCGTGCAACATAATTCTGTGTGCCATTTAAAAACCATAAGTTCTAATGACTCCATTCCTTTTAGTGGTAATGGGGGCTGCTAATTGGAGTAATCTAAAACAAACCTGACCTCTCTAGGATATTCAGAAGCCAAGTTCTAAGCCCACAAAGGTGTAACTGGACTACTTCTTTAAATTGACACCAGATCCGGTGACCTTTGGGACATGGTTTGACCCCCTTAGGAAAGTGCTATCATCATGAAACATTCAGATCACTTACAACTCAATAGATTCTACCTTCCTGTAAGGTTTCAGCCTGATTGGACCTTGTTTTCACACAAATGAACCCAGAATGATGTGAAATTGTGCTTCGTGCAACATAATTCTGGGTGCCATTTACAAACCTTAAGTGCTAATGACTCCATTCCTTTTTGTGGTTGTAGGGGCTGTTGATTGGAGTACACTAAAAAAACCTGATCTCTCTAGGACATTCAGAAGCCAAGTTATAAGCCCACAAATGTGTAACTGGACTACTTCTTTAAATTGACACCAGATCCGGTGACCTTTGGGACATAGTTTGACCCCCTTAGGAAAGTGCTATCATCATGAAACGTTCAGATCACTTACAACTCAATAGATTCTACCTTCCTGTAACGTTTCAGCCTGATTGGACCTTGTTTTCACACAAATGAACCCAGAATGATGTGAAATTGTGCTTCGTGCAACATAATTCTGTGTGCCATTTAAAAACCATAAGTTCTAATGACTCCATTCCTTTTAGTGGTAATGGGGGCTGCTAATTGGAGTACTCTAAAACAAACCTGACCTCTCTAGGATATTCAGAAGCCAAGTTCTAAGCCCACAAAGGTGTAACTGGACTACTTCTTTAAAGTGACACCAGGCCCGGTGACCTTTGGGACATGGTTTGACCCCCTATAGGAATGTGCGATCATCATGAAACGTTCAGATCACCTACAACTCAATAGATTCTAACTTCTTGTAACGTTTCAGCCTGATTGGACCTTGTTTTCACACAAATTGACCCAGAATGATGTGAAATTGTGCTTCGTGCAACATAATTCTGGGTGCCATTTACAAACCATAAGTGCTAATGACTCCATTCCTTTTTGTGGTTGTAGGGGCTGTTGGTTGGAGTACATTAAAACAAACCTGATCTCTCTAGGACATTCAGAAGCCAAGTTATAAGCCCACAAATGTGTAACTGGACTACTTCTTTAAATTGACACCAGATCCAGTGACCTTTGGGACGTGGTTTGACCCCCTTAGGAAAGTGCTATCATCATGAAACATTCAGATCACTTACAACTCAATAGATTCTACCTTCCTGTAACGTTTCAGCCTGATTGGACCTTGTTTTCACACAAATGGACCCAGAATGATGTGAAATTGTGCTTCGTGCAACATAATTCTGGGTGCCATTTACAAACCATAAGTGCTAATGACTCCATTCCTTTTTGTGGTTGTAGGGCCTGTTGATTGGAGTACACTAAAACAAACCTGATCTCTCTAGGACATTCAGAAGCCAAGTTATAAGCCCACAAATGTGTAACTGGACTACCTCTTTAAAGTGACACCAGATCCGGTGACCTTTGGGACATGGTTTTACCCCCTATAGGAATGTGCCATCATCTTGAAACGTTCAGATCACTTACAACTCAATAGATTCTACCTTCTTGTAACGTTTCAGCCTGATTGGACCTTGTTTCACTCAAATGAACACAGAATGATGTGAAATTGTGCTTCGTGCAACATAATTCTGGGTGCCATTTAAAAACCATAAGTGCTAATGACTCCATTCCTTTTAGTGGTAATGGGGGCTGTTAATTGGAGTACTCTAAAACAAACCTGACCTCTCTAGGATATTCAGAAGCCAAGTTATAAGCCCAAAAAGGTGTAACTGGACTACTTCTTTGAATTGACACCAGATCCGGTGACCTTTGGGACATGGTTTGACCCCCTTAGAAAAGTGCTATCATCATGAAACGTTCAGATCACTTACAACTCAATAGATTCTACCTTCCTGTAACATTTCAGCCTGATTGGACCTTGTTTTCACACAAATGAACCCAGAATGATGTGAAATTGTGCTTCGTGCAACATAATTCTGGGTGCCATTTAAAAACCATAAGTGCTAATGACTCCATTCCTTTTTGAGGTTGTAGGGGCTGTTGATTGGAGTACACTAAAACAAACCTGATCTCTCTAGGACATTCACAAGCCAAGTTATAAGCCCTCAAAGGTGTCACTGGACTACTTCTTTAAAGTGACACCAGGCCCGGTGACCTTTGGGACATGGTTTGACCCCCTATAGGAATGTGCGATCATCATGAAACGTTCAGATCACTTACAACTCAATAGATTCTACCTTCTTGTAACGTTTCAGCCTGATTGGACCTTGTTTTCACACAAATGGACCCAGAATGATGTGAAATTGTGCTTCGTGCAACATAATTCTGGGTGCCATTTACAAACCATAAGTGCTAATGACTCCATTCCTTTTTGTGGTTGTAGGGGCTGTTGGTTGGAATTCATTAAAACAAACCAGATCTCTCTAGGACATTCAGAAGCCAAGTTATAAGCCCACAAATGTGTAACTGGACTACTTCTTTAAATTGACACCAGATCCGGTGACCTTTGGGACATGGTTTGACCCCCTTAGGAAAGTGCTATCATCATGAAACGTTCAGATCACTTACAAATCAATAGATTCTACCTTCCTGTAACGTTTCAGCCTGATTGGACCTTGTTTTCACACAAATGAACCCAGAATGATGTGAAATTGTGCTTCGTGCAACATAATTCTGGGTGCCATTTACAAACCATAAGTGCTAATGACTCCATTCCTTTTTGTGGTTGTAGGGGCTGTTGATTGGAGTACACTAAAACAAACCTAACCTCTCTAGGGCATTCAGAAGCCAAGTTATAAGCCCACAAAGGTGTAACTGGACTACTTCTTTTAAGTGACACCAGGCCCGGTGACCTTTGGGACATGGTTTTGCCCCCTATAGGAATGTGCGATCATCTTGAAACATTCAGATCACTTACAACTCAATATATTCAACCTTCCTGTAACGTTTCAGCCTGATTGGACCTTGTTTTCACACAAATGAACCCAGAATGATGTGAAATTGTGCTTCGTGCAACATAATTCTGGGTGCCATTTAAAAACCATAAGTGCTAATGACTCCATTCCTTTTTGAGGTTGTAGGGGCTGTTGATTGGAGTACACTAAAACAAACCTGATCTCTCTAGGACATTCAGAAGCCAAGTTATAAGCCCTCAAAGGTGTAACTGGACTACTTTAAAGTGACACCAGGCCCGGTGACCTTTGGGACATGGTTTGACCCCCTTAAGAAATGCTATCATCATGAAATGTTCAGATCATTTACAACTCAATAGATTCCACCTTGCTGTAACGTTTCAGCCTGATTGGACCTTGTTTTCACACAAATGAACCCAGAATGATGTGAATTTGTGCTTCGTGCAACATAATCCTGGGTCCCATTTAAAAACCATAAGTGCTAATGACTCCATTCCTTTTTGTGGTTGTAGGGGCTGTTGATTGGAGTATACTAAAACAAACCTGATCTCTCTAGGACATTCAGAAGCCAAGTTATGAGCCCACAAATGTGTAACTGGACTACTTCTTTAAATTGACACCAGATCCGGTGACCTTTGGGACATAGTTTGACCCCCTTAGGAAAGTGCTATCATCATGAAACGTTCAGATCACTTACAACTCAATAGATTCTACCTTCCTGTAACGTTTCAGCCTGATTGGACCTTGTTTTCACACAAATGAACCCAGAATGATGTGAAATTGTGCTTCGTGCAACATAATTCTGTGTGCCATTTAAAAACCATAAGTTCTAATGACTCCATTCCTTTTAGTGGTAATGGGGGCTGCTAATTGGAGTACTCTAAAACAAACCTGACCTCTCTAGGATATTCAGAAGCCAAGTTCTAAGCCCACAAAGGTGTAACTGGACTACTTCTTTAAATTGACACCAGATCCGGTGACCTTTGGGACATGGTTTGACCCCCTTAGGAAAGTGCTATCATCATGAAACATTCAGATCACTTACAACTCAATAGATTCTACCTTCCTGTAAGGTTTCAGCCTGATTGGACCTTGTTTTCACACAAATGAACCCAGAATGATGTGAAATTGTGCTTCGTGCAACATAATTCTGGGTGCCATTTACAAACCTTAAGTGCTAATGACTCCATTCCTTTTTGTGGTTGTAGGGGCTGTTGATTGGAGTACACTAAAAAAACCTGATCTCTCTAGGACATTCAGAAGCCAAGTTATAAGCCCACAAATGTGTAACTGGACTACTTCTTTAAATTGACACCAGATCCGGTGACCTTTGGGACATAGTTTGACCCCCTTAGGAAAGTGCTATCATCATGAAACGTTCAGATCACTTACAACTCAATAGATTCTACCTTCCTGTAAGGTTTCAGCCTGATTGGACCTTGTTTTCACACAAATGAACCCAGAATGATGTGAAATTGTGCTTCGTGCAACATAATTCTGGGTGCCATTTACAAACCTTAAGTGCTAATGACTCCATTCCTTTTTGTGGTTGTAGGGGCTGTTGATTGGAGTACACTAAAAAAACCTGATCTCTCTAGGACATTCAGAAGCCAAGTTATGAGCCCACAAATGTGTAACTGGACTACTTCTTTAAATTGACACCAGATCCGGTGACCTTTGGGACATGGTTTGACCCCCTTAGGAAAGTGCTATCATCATGAAACATTCAGATCACTTACAACTCAATAGATTCTACCTTCCTGTAACGTTTCAGCCTGATTGGACCTTGTTTTCACACAAATGAACCCAGAATGATGTGAAATTGTGCTTCGTGCAACATAATTCTGGGTGCCATTTACAAACCTTAAGTGGTAATGACTCCATTCCTTTTTGTGGTTGTAGGGGCTGTTGATTGGAGTACACTAAAAAAACCTGATCTCTCTAGGACATTCAGAAGCCAAGTTATAAGCCCACAAATGTGTAACTGGACTACTTCTTTAAATTGACACCAGATCCGGTGACCTTTGGGACATAGTTTGACCCCCTTAGGAAAGTGCTATCATCATGAAACGTTCAGATCACTTACAACTCAATAGATTCTACCTTCCTGTAACGTTTCAGCCTGATTGGACCTTGTTTTCACACAAATGAACCCAGAATGATGTGAAATTGTGCTTCGTGCAACATAATTCTGTGTGCCATTTAATAACCATAAGTTCTAATGACTCCATTCCTTTTAGTGGTAATGGGGGCTGCTAATTGGAGTACTCTAAAACAAACCTGACCTCTCTAGGATATTCAGAAGCCAAGTTCTAAGCCCACAAAGGTGTAACTGGACTACTTCTTTAAATTGACACCAGATCCGGTGACCTTTGGGACATGGTTTGACCCCCTTAGGAAAGTGCTATCATCATGAAACATTCAGATCACTTACAACTCAATAGATTCTACCTTCCTGTAAGGTTTCAGCCTGATTGGACCTTGTTTTCACACAAATGAACCCAGAATGATGTGAAATTGTGCTTCGTGCAACATAATTCTGGGTGCCATTTACAAACCTTAAGTGCTAATGACTCCATTCCTTTTTGTGGTTGTAGGGGCTGTTGATTGGAGTACACTAAAAAAACCTGATCTCTCTAGGACATTCAGAAGCCAAGTTATAAGCCCACAAATGTGTAACTGGACTACTTCTTTAAATTGACACCAGATCCGGTGACCTTTGGGACATAGTTTGACCCCCTTAGGAAAGTGCTATCATCATGAAACGTTCAGATCACTTACAACTCAATAGATTCTACCTTCCTGTAAGGTTTCAGCCTGATTGGACCTTGTTTTCACACAAATGAACCCAGAATGATGTGAAATTGTGCTTCGTGCAACATAATTCTGGGTGCCATTTACAAACCTTAAGTGCTAATGACTCCATTCCTTTTTGTGGTTGTAGGGGCTGTTGATTGGAGTACACTAAAAAAACCTGATCTCTCTAGGACATTCAGAAGCCAAGTTATAAGCCCACAAATGTGTAACTGGACTACTTCTTTAAATTGACACCAGATCCGGTGACCTTTGGGACATAGTTTGACCCCCTTAGGAAAGTGCTATCATCATGAAACGTTCAGATCACTTACAACTCAATAGATTCTACCTTCCTGTAACGTTTCAGCCTGATTGGACCTTGTTTTCACACAAATGAACCCAGAATGATGTGAAATTGTGCTTCGTGCAACATAATTCTGTGTGCCATTTAAAAACCATAAGTTCTAATGACTCCATTCCTTTTAGTGGTAATGGGGGCTGCTAATTGGAGTACTCTAAAACAAACCTGACCTCTCTAGGATATTCAGAAGCCAAGTTCTAAGCCCACAAAGGTGTAACTGGACTACTTCTTTAAAGTGACACCAGGCCCGGTGACCTTTGGGACATGGTTTGACCCCCTATAGGAATGTGCGATCATCATGAAACGTTCAGATCACCTACAACTCAATAGATTCTAACTTCTTGTAACGTTTCAGCCTGATTGGACCTTGTTTTCACCCAAATTGACCCAGAATGATGTGAAATTGTGCTTCGTGCAACATAATTCTGGGTGCCATTTACAAACCATAAGTGCTAATGACTCCATTCCTTTTTGTGGTTGTAGGGGCTGTTGGTTGGAGTACATTAAAACAAACCTGATCTCTCTAGGACATTCAGAAGCCAAGTTATAAGCCCACAAATGTGTAACTGGACTACTTCTTTAAATTGACACCAGATCCAGTGACCTTTGGGACGTGGTTTGACCCCCTTAGGAAAGTGCTATCATCATGAAACATTCAGATCACTTACAACTCAATAGATTCTACCTTCCTGTAACGTTTCAGCCTGATTGGACCTTGTTTTCACACAAATGGACCCAGAATGATGTGAAATTGTGCTTCGTGCAACATAATTCTGGGTGCCATTTACAAACCATAAGTGCTAATGACTCCATTCCTTTTTGTGGTTGTAGGGCCTGTTGATTGGAGTACACTAAAACAAACCTGATCTCTCTAGGACATTCAGAAGCCAAGTTATAAGCCCACAAATGTGTAACTGGACTACCTCTTTAAAGTGACACCAGATCCGGTGACCTTTGGAACATGGTTTTACCCCCTATAGGAATGTGCCATCATCTTGAAACGTTCAGATCACTTACAACTCAATAGATTCTACCTTCTTGTAACGTTTCAGCCTGATTGGACCTTGTTTCACTCAAATGAACACAGAATGATGTGAAATTGTGCTTCGTGCAACATAATTCTGGGTGCCATTTAAAAACCATAAGTGCTAATGACTCCATTCCTTTTAGTGGTAATGGGGGCTGTTAATTGGAGTACTCTAAAACAAACCTGACCTCTCTAGGATATTCAGAAGCCAAGTTATAAGCCCAAAAAGGTGTAACTGGACTACTTCTTTGAATTGACACCAGATCCGGTGACCTTTGGGACATGGTTTGACCCCCTTAGAAAAGTGCTATCATCATGAAACGTTCAGATCACTTACAACTCAATAGATTCTACCTTCCTGTAACATTTCAGCCTGATTGGACCTTGTTTTCACACAAATGAACCCAGAATGATGTGAAATTGTGCTTCGTGCAACATAATTCTGGGTGCCATTTAAAAACCATAAGTGCTAATGACTCCATTCCTTTTTGAGGTTGTAGGGGCTGTTGATTGGAGTACACTAAAACAAACCTGATCTCTCTAGGACATTCACAAGCCAAGTTATAAGCCCTCAAAGGTGTCACTGGACTACTTCTTTAAAGTGACACCAGGCCCGGTGACCTTTGGGACATGGTTTGACCCCCTATAGGAATGTGCGATCATCATGAAACGTTCAGATCACTTACAACTCAATAGATTCTACCTTCTTGTAACGTTTCAGCCTGATTGGACCTTGTTTTCACACAAATGGACCCAGAATGATGTGAAATTGTGCTTCGTGCAACATAATTCTGGGTGCCATTTACAAACCATAAGTGCTAATGACTCCATTCCTTTTTGTGGTTGTAGGGGCTGTTGGTTGGAATTGATTAAAACAAACCAGATCTCTCTAGGACATTCAGAAGCCAAGTTATAAGCCCACAAATGTGTAACTGGACTACTTCTTTAAATTGACACCAGATCCGGTGACCTTTGGGACATGGTTTGACCCCCTTAGGAAAGTGCTATCATCATGAAACGTTCAGATCACTTACAAATCAATAGATTCTACCTTCCTGTAACGTTTCAGCCTGATTGGACCTTGTTTTCACACAAATGAACCCAGAATGATGTGAAATTGTGCTTCGTGCAACATAATTCTGGGTGCCATTTACAAACCATAAGTGCTAATGACTCCATTCCTTTTTGTGGTTGTAGGGGCTGTTGATTGGAGTACACTAAAACAAACCTAACCTCTCTAGGGCATTCAGAAGCCAAGTTATAAGCCCACAAAGGTGTAACTGGACTACTTCTTTTAAGTGACACCAGGCCCGGTGACCTTTGGGACATGGTTTTGCCCCCTATAGGAATGTGCGATCATCTTGAAACATTCAGATCACTTACAACTCAATATATTCAACCTTCCTGTAACGTTTCAGCCTGATTGGACCTTGTTTTCACACAAATGAACCCAGAATGATGTGAAATTGTGCTTCGTGCAACATAATTCTGGGTGCCATTTAAAAACCATAAGTGCTAATGACTCCATTCCTTTTTGAGGTTGTAGGGGCTGTTGATTGGAGTACACTAAAACAAACCTGATCTCTCTAGGACATTCAGAAGCCAAGTTATAAGCCCTCAAAGGTGTAACTGGACTACTTTAAAGTGACACCAGGCCCGGTGACCTTTGGGACATGGTTTGACCCCCTTAAGAAATGCTATCATCATGAAATGTTCAGATCATTTACAACTCAATAGATTCCACCTTGCTGTAACGTTTCAGCCTGATTGGACCTTGTTTTCACACAAATGAACCCAGAATGATGTGAATTTGTGCTTCGTGCAACATAATCCTGGGTCCCATTTAAAAACCATAAGTGCTAATGACTCCATTCCTTTTTGTGGTTGTAGGGGCTGTTGATTGGAGTATACTAAAACAAACCTGATCTCTCTAGGACATTCAGAAGCCAAGTTATGAGCCCACAAATGTGTAACTGGACTACTTCTTTAAATTGACACCAGATCCGGTGACCTTTGGGACATGGTTTGACCCCCTTAGGAAAGTGCTATCATCATGAAACATTCAGATCACTTACAACTCAATAGATTCTACCTTCCTGTAACGTTTCAGCCTGATTGGACCTTGTTTTCACACAAATGAACCCAGAATGATGTGAAATTGTGCTTCGTGCAACATAATTCTGGGTGCCATTTACAAACCTTAAGTGGTAATGACTCCATTCCTTTTTGTGGTTGTAGGGGCTGTTGATTGGAGTACACTAAAAAAACCTGATCTCTCTAGGACATTCAGAAGCCAAGTTATAAGCCCACAAATGTGTAACTGGACTACTTCTTTAAATTGACACCAGATCCGGTGACCTTTGGGACATAGTTTGACCCCCTTAGGAAAGTGCTATCATCATGAAACGTTCAGATCACTTACAACTCAATAGATTCTACCTTCCTGTAACGTTTCAGCCTGATTGGACCTTGTTTTCACACAAATGAACCCAGAATGATGTGAAATTGTGCTTCGTGCAACATAATTCTGTGTGCCATTTAAAAACCATAAGTTCTAATGACTCCATTCCTTTTAGTGGTAATGGGGGCTGCTAACTGGAGTACTCTAAAACAAACCTGACCTCTCTAGGATATTCAGAAGCCAAGTTCTAAGCCCACAAAGGTGTAACTGGACTACTTCTTTAAAGTGACACCAGGCCCGGTGACCTTTGGGACATGGTTTGACCCCCTATAGGAATGTGCGATCATCATGAAACGTTCAGATCACCTACAACTCAATAGATTCTAACTTCTTGTAACGTTTCAGCCTGATTGGACCTTGTTTTCACACAAATGGACCCAGAATGATGTGAAATTGTGCTTCGTGCAACATAATTCTGGGTGCCATTTACAAACCATAAGTGCTAATGACTCCATTCCTTTTTGTGGTTGTAGGGGCTGTTGGTTGGAGTACATTAAAACAAACCTGATCTCTCTAGGACATTCAGAAGCCAAGTTATAAGCCCACAAATGTGTAACTGGACTACTTCTTTAAATTGACACCAGATCCAGTAACCTTTGGGACGTGGTTTGACCCCCTTAGGAAAGTGCTATCATCATGAAACATTCAGATCACTTACAACTCAATAGATTCTACCTTCCTGTAACGTTTCAGCCTGATTGGACCTTGTTTTCACACAAATGGACCCAGAATGATGTGAAATTGTGCTTCGTGCAACATAATTCTGGGTGCCATTTATAAACCATAAGTGCTAATGACTCCATTCCTTTTTGTGGTTGTAGGGCCTGTTGATTGGAGTACACTAAAACAAACCTGATCTCTCTAGGACATTCAGAAGCCAAGTTATAAGCCCACAAATGTGTAACTGGACTACTTCTTTAAAGTGACACCAGATCCGGTGACCTTTGGGACATGGTTTTACCCCCTATAGGAATGTGCCATCATCTTGAAACGTTCAGATCACTTACAACTCAATAGATTCTACCTTCTTGTAACGTTTCAGCCTGATTGGACCTTGTTTCACTCAAATGAACACAGAATGATGTGAAATTGTGCTTCGTGCAACATAATTCTGGGTGCCATTTAAAAACCATAAGTGCTAATGACTCCATTCCTTTTAGTGGTAATGGGGGCTGTTAATTGGAGTACTCTAAAACAAACCTGACCTCTCTAGGATATTCAGAAGCCAAGTTATAAGCCCAAAAAGGTGTAACTGGACTACTTCTTTGAATTGACACCAGATCCGGTGACCTTTGGGACATGGTTTGACCCCCTTAGAAAAGTGCTATCATCATGAAACGTTCAGATCACTTACAACTCAATAGATTCTACCTTCCTGTAACATTTCAGCCTGATTGGACCTTGTTTTCACACAAATGAACCCAGAATGATGTGAAATTGTGCTTCGTGCAACATAATTCTGGGTGCCATTTAAAAACCATAAGTGCTAATGAGTCCATTCCTTTTTGAGGTTGTAGGGGCTGTTGATTGGAGTACACTAAAACAAACCTGATCTCTCTAGGACATTCACAAGCCAAGTTATAAGCCCTCAAAGGTGTCACTGGACTACTTCTTTAAAGTGACACCAGGCCCGGTGACCTTTGGGACATGGTTTGACCCCCTATAGGAATGTGCGATCATCATGAAACGTTCAGATCACTTACAACTCAATAGATTCTACCTTCTTGTAACGTTTCAGCCTGATTGGACCTTGTTTTCACACAAATGGACCCAGAATGATGTGAAATTGTGCTTCGTGCAACATAATTCTGGGTGCCATTTACAAACCATAAGTGCTAATGACTCCATTCCTTTTTGTGGTTGTAGGGGCTGTTGGTTGGAATTCATTAAAACAAACCAGATCTCTCTAGGACATTCAGAAGCCAAGTTATAAGCCCACAAATGTGTAACTGGACTACTTCTTTAAATTGACACCAGATCCGGTGACCTTTGGGACATGGTTTGACCCCCTTAGGAAAGTGCTATCATCATGAAACGTTCAGATCACTTACAAATCAATAGATTCTACCTTCCTGTAACGTTTCAGCCTGATTGGACCTTGTTTTCACACAAATGAACCCAGAATGATGTGAAATTGTGCTTCGTGCAACATAATTCTGGGTGCCATTTACAAACCATAAGTGCTAATGACTCCATTCCTTTTTGTGGTTGTAGGGGCTGTTGATTGGAGTACACTAAAACAAACCTAACCTCTCTAGGGCATTCAGAAGCCAAGTTATAAGCCCACAAAGGTGTAACTGGACTACTTCTTTTAAGTGACACCAGGCCCGGTGACCTTTGGGACATGGTTTTGCCCCCTATAGGAATGTGCGATCATCTTGAAACATTCAGATCACTTACAACTCAATATATTCAACCTTCCTGTAACGTTTCAGCCTGATTGGACCTTGTTTTCACACAAATGAACCCAGAATGATGTGAAATTGTGCTTCGTGCAACATAATTCTGGGTGCCATTTAAAAACCATAAGTGCTAATGACTCCATTCCTTTTTGAGGTTGTAGGGGCTGTTGATTGGAGTACACTAAAACAAACCTGATCTCTCTAGGACATTCAGAAGCCAAGTTATAAGCCCTCAAAGGTGTAACTGGACTACTTTAAAGTGACACCAGGCCCGGTGACCTTTGGGACATGGTTTGACCCCCTTAAGAAATGCTATCATCATGAAATGTTCAGATCATTTACAACTCAATAGATTCTACCTTGCTGTAACGTTTCAGCCTGATTGGACCTTGTTTTCACACAAATGAACCCAGAATGATGTGAATTTGTGCTTCGTGCAACATAATCCTGGGTCCCATTTACAAAGCTTAAGTGCTCATGACTCCATTCCTTTTTTGTGGTTGTAGGGGCTGTTGATTGGAGTACACTAAAACAAACCTGATCTCTCTAGGACATTCAGAAGCCAAGTTATAAGCCCACAAATGTGTAACTGGACTACTTCTTTAAATTGACACCAGATCCGGTGACCTTTGGGACATGGTGTGACCCCCTTAGGAAAGTGATATCATCATGAAACGTTCAGATCACTTACAACTCAATAGATTCTACCTTCCTGTAAGGTTTCAGCCTGATTGGACCTTGTTTTCACACAAATGGACCCAGAATGATGTGAAATTGTGCTTCGTGCAACATAATTCTGGGTGCCATTTACAAACCTTAAGTGCTAATGACTCCATTCCTTTTTGTGGTTGTAGGGGCTGTTGATTGGAGTACACTAAAAAAACCTGATCTCTCTAGGACATTCAGAAGCCAAGTTATAAGCCCACAAATGTGTAACTGGACTACTTCTTTAAATTGACACCAGATCCGGTGACCTTTGGGACATAGTTTGACCCCCTTAGGAAAGTGCTATCATCATGAAACGTTCAGATCACTTACAACTCAATAGATTCTACCTTCCTGTAACGTTTCAGCCTGATTGGACCTTGTTTTCACACAAATGAACCCAGAATGATGTGAAATTGTGCTTCGTGCAACATAATTCTGTGTGCCATTTAAAAACCATAAGTTCTAATGACTCCATTCCTTTTAGTGGTAATGGGGGCTGTTAATTGGAGTACTCTAAAACAAACCTGACCTCTCTAGGATATTCAGAGGCCAAGTTATAAGCCCAAAAAGGTGTAACTGGACTACTTCTTTGAATTGACACCAGATCCGGTGACCTTTGGGACATGGTTTGACCCCCTTAGAAAAGTGCTATCATCATGAAACGTTCAGATCACTTACACCTCAATAGATTCTACCTTCCTGTAACATTTCAGCCTGATTGGACCTTGTTTTCACACAAATGAACCCAGAATGATGTGAAATTGTGCTTCGTGCAACATAATTCTGGGTGCCATTTAAAAACCATAAGTGCTAATGACTCCATTCCTTTTTGAGGTTGTAGGGGCTGTTGATTGGAGTACACTAAAACAAACCTGATCTCTCTAGGACATTCACAAGCCAAGTTATAAGCCCTCAAAGGTGTCACTGGACTACTTCTTTAAAGTGACACCAGGCCCGGTGACCTTTGGGACATGGTTTGACCCCCTATAGGAATGTGCGATCATCATGAAACGTTCAGATCACTTACAACTCAATAGATTCTACCTTCTTGTAACGTTTCAGCCTGATTGGACCTTGTTTTCACACAAATGGACCCAGAATGATGTGAAATTGTGCTTCGTGCAACATAATTCTGGGTGCCATTTACAAACCATAAGTGCTAATGACTCCATTCCTTTTTGTGGTTGTAGGGGCTGTTGGTTGGAATTCATTAAAACAAACCAGATCTCTCTAGGACATTCAGAAGCCAAGTTATAAGCCCACAAATGTGTAACTGGACTACTTCTTTAAATTGACACCAGATCCGGTGACCTTTGGGACATGGTTTGACCCCCTTAGGAAAGTGCTATCATCATGAAACGTTCAGATCACTTACAAATCAATAGATTCTACCTTCCTGTAACGTTTCAGCCTGATTGGACCTTGTTTTCACACAAATGAACCCAGAATGATGTGAAATTGTGCTTCGTGCAACATAATTCTGGGTGCCATTTACAAACCATAAGTGCTAATGACTCCATTCCTTTTTGTGGTTGTAGGGGCTGTTGATTGGAGTACACTAAAACAAACCTAACCTCTCTAGGGCATTCAGAAGCCAAGTTATAAGCCCACAAAGGTGTAACTGGACTACTTCTTTTAAGTGACACCAGGCCCGGTGACCTTTGGGACATGGTTTTGCCCCCTATAGGAATGTGCGATCATCTTGAAACATTCAGATCACTTACAACTCAATATATTCAACCTTCCTGTAACGTTTCAGCCTGATTGGACCTTGTTTTCACACAAATGAACCCAGAATGATGTGAAATTGTGCTTCGTGCAACATAATTCTGGGTGCCATTTAAAAACCATAAGTGCTAATGACTCCATTCCTTTTTGAGGTTGTGGGGGCTGTTGATTGGAGTACACTAAAACAAACCTGATCTCTCTAGGACATTCAGAAGCCAAGTTATAAGCCCTCAAAGGTGTAACTGGACTACTTTAAAGTGACACCAGGCCCGGTGACCTTTGGGACATGGTTTGACCCCCTTAAGAAATGCTATCATCATGAAATGTTCAGATCATTTACAACTCAATAGATTCTACCTTGCTGTAACGTTTCAGCCTGATTGGACCTTGTTTTCACACAAATGAACCCAGAATGATGTGAATTTGTGCTTCGTGCAACATAATCCTGGGTCCCATTTAAAAACCATAAGTGCTAATGACTCCATTCCTTTTTGTGGTTGTAGGGGCTGTTGATTGGAGTATACTAAAACAAACCTGATCTCTCTAGGACATTCAGAAGCCAAGTTATGAGCCCACAAATGTGTAACTGGACTACTTCTTTAAATTGACACCAGATCCGGTGACCTTTGGGACATGGTTTGACCCCCTTAGGAAAGTGCTATCATCATGAAACATTCAGATCACTTACAACTCAATAGATTCTACCTTCCTGTAACGTTTCAGCCTGATTGGACCTTGTTTTCACACAAATGAACCCAGAATGATGTGAAATTGTGCTTCGTGCAACATAATTCTGGGTGCCATTTACAAACCTTAAGTGCTAATGACTCCATTCCTTTTTGAGGTTGTAGGGGCTGTTGATTGGAGTACACTAAAACAAACCTGATCTCTCTAGGACATTCACAAGCCAAGTTATATGCCCTCAAAGGTGTCACTGGACTACTTCTTTAAAGTGACACCAGGCCCGGTGACCTTTGGGACATGGTTTGACCCCCTATAGGAATGTGCGATCATCATGAAACGTTCAGATCACTTACAACTCAATAGATTCTACCTTCTTGTAACGTTTCAGCCTGATTGGACCTTGTTTTCACACAAATGGACCCAGAATGATGTGAAATTGTGCTTCGTGCAACATAATTCTGGGTGCCATTTACAAACCATAAGTGCTAATGACTCCATTCCTTTTTGTGGTTGTAGGGGCTGTTGGTTGGAATTCATTAAAACAAACCAGATCTCTCTAGGACATTCAGAAGCCAAGTTATAAGCCCACAAATGTGTAACTGGACTACTTCTTTAAATTGACACCAGATCCGGTGACCTTTGGGACATGGTTTGACCCCCTTAGGAAAGTGCTATCATCATGAAACGTTCAGATCACTTACAAATCAATAGATTCTACCTTCCTGTAACGTTTCAGCCTGATTGGACCTTGTTTTCACACAAATGAACCCAGAATGATGTGAAATTGTGCTTCGTGCAACATAATTCTGGGTGCCATTTACAAACCATAAGTGCTAATGACTCCATTCCTTTTTGTGGTTGTAGGGGCTGTTGATTGGAGTACACTAAAACAAACCTAACCTCTCTAGGGCATTCAGAAGCCAAGTTATAAGCCCACAAAGGTGTAACTGGACTACTTCTTTTAAGTGACACCAGGCCCGGTGACCTTTGGGACATGGTTTTGCCCCCTATAGGAATGTGCGATCATCTTGAAACATTCAGATCACTTACAACTCAATATATTCAACCTTCCTGTAACGTTTCAGCCTGATTGGACCTTGTTTTCACACAAATGAACCCAGAATGATGTGAAATTGTGCTTCGTGCAACATAATTCTGGGTGCCATTTAAAAACCATAAGTGCTAATGACTCCATTCCTTTTTGAGGTTGTGGGGGCTGTTGATTGGAGTACACTAAAACAAACCTGATCTCTCTAGGACATTCAGAAGCCAAGTTATAAGCCCTCAAAGGTGTAACTGGACTACTTTAAAGTGACACCAGGCCCGGTGACCTTTGGGACATGGTTTGACCCCCTTAAGAAATGCTATCATCATGAAATGTTCAGATCATTTACAACTCAATAGATTCTACCTTGCTGTAACGTTTCAGCCTGATTGGACCTTGTTTTCACACAAATGAACCCAGAATGATGTGAATTTGTGCTTCGTGCAACATAATCCTGGGTCCCATTTAAAAACCATAAGTGCTAATGACTCCATTCCTTTTTGTGGTTGTAGGGGCTGTTGATTGGAGTATACTAAAACAAACCTGATCTCTCTAGGACATTCAGAAGCCAAGTTATGAGCCCACAAATGTGTAACTGGACTACTTCTTTAAATTGACACCAGATCCGGTGACCTTTGGGACATGGTTTGACCCCCTTAGGAAAGTGCTATCATCATGAAACATTCAGATCACTTACAACTCAATAGATTCTACCTTCCTGTAACGTTTCAGCCTGATTGGACCTTGTTTTCACACAAATGAACCCAGAATGATGTGAAATTGTGCTTCGTGCAACATAATTCTGGGTGCCATTTACAAACCTTAAGTGGTAATGACTCCATTCCTTTTTGTGGTTGTAGGGGCTGTTGATTGGAGTACACTAAAAAAACCTGATCTCTCTAGGACATTCAGAAGCCAAGTTATAAGCCCACAAATGTGTAACTGGACTACTTCTTTAAATTGACACCAGATCCGGTGACCTTTGGGACATAGTTTGACCCCCTTAGGAAAGTGCTATCATCATGAAACGTTCAGATCACTTACAACTCAATAGATTCTACCTTCCTGTAACGTTTCAGCCTGATTGGACCTTGTTTTCACACAAATGAACCCAGAATGATGTGAAATTGTGCTTCGTGCAACATAATTCTGTGTGCCATTTAAAAACCATAAGTTCTAATGACTCCATTCCTTTTAGTGGTAATGGGGGCTGCTAATTGGAGTACTCTAAAACAAACCTGACCTCTCTAGGATATTCAGAAGCCAAGTTCTAAGCCCACAAAGGTGTAACTGGACTACTTCTTTAAATTGACACCAGATCCGGTGACCTTTGGGACATGGTTTGACCCCCTTAGGAAAGTGCTATCATCATGAAACATTCAGATCACTTACAACTCAATAGATTCTACCTTCCTGTAAGGTTTCAGCCTGATTGGACCTTGTTTTCACACAAATGAACCCAGAATGATGTGAAATTGTGCTTCGTGCAACATAATTCTGGGTGCCATTTACAAACCTTAAGTGCTAATGACTCCATTCCTTTTTGTGGTTGTAGGGGCTGTTGATTGGAGTACACTAAAAAAACCTGATCTCTCTAGGACATTCAGAAGCCAAGTTATAAGCCCACAAATGTGTAACTGGACTACTTCTTTAAATTGACACCAGATCCGGTGACCTTTGGGACATAGTTTGACCCCCTTAGGAAAGTGCTATCATCATGAAACGTTCAGATCACTTACAACTCAATAGATTCTACCTTCCTGTAACGTTTCAGCCTGATTGGACCTTGTTTTCACACAAATGAACCCAGAATGATGTGAAATTGTGCTTCGTGCAACATAATTCTGTGTGCCATTTAAAAACCATAAGTTCTAATGACTCCATTCCTTTTAGTGGTAATGGGGGCTGCTAATTGGAGTACTCTAAAACAAACCTGACCTCTCTAGGATATTCAGAAGCCAAGTTCTAAGCCCACAAAGGTGTAACTGGACTACTTCTTTAAAGTGACACCAGGCCCGGTGACCTTTGGGACATGGTTTGACCCCCTATAGGAATGTGCGATCATCATGAAACGTTCAGATCACCTACAACTCAATAGATTCTAACTTCTTGTAACGTTTCAGCCTGATTGGACCTTGTTTTCACACAAATGGACCCAGAATGATGTGAAATTGTGCTTCGTGCAACATAATTCTGGGTGCCATTTACAAACCATAAGTGCTAATGACTCCATTCCTTTTTGTGGTTGTAGGGGCTGTTGGTTGGAGTACATTAAAACAAACCTGATCTCTCTAGGACATTCAGAAGCCAAGTTATAAGCCCACAAATGTGTAACTGGACTACTTCTTTAAATTGACACCAGATCCAGTGACCTTTGGGACGTGGTTTGACCCCCTTAGGAAAGTGCTATCATCATGAAACATTCAGATCACTTACAACTCAATAGATTCTACCTTCCTGTAACGTTTCAGCCTGATTGGACCTTGTTTTCACACAAATGGACCCAGAATGATGTGAAATTGTGCTTCGTGCAACATAATTCTGGGTGCCATTTACAAACCATAAGTGCTAATGACTCCATTCCTTTTTGTGGTTGTAGGGCCTGTTGATTGGAGTACACTAAAACAAACCTGATCTCTCTAGGACATTCAGAAGCCAAGTTATAAGCCCACAAATGTGTACCTGGACTACTTCTTTAAAGTGACACCAGATCCGGTGACCTTTGGGACATGGTTTTACCCCCTATAGGAATGTGCCATCATCTTGAAACGTTCAGATCACTTACAACTCAATAGATTCTACCTTCTTGTAACGTTTCAGCCTGATTGGACCTTGTTTCACTCAAATGAACACAGAATGATGTGAAATTGTGCTTCGTGCAACATAATTCTGGGTGCCATTTAAAAACCATAAGTGCTAATGACTCCATTCCTTTTAGTGGTAATGGGGGCTGTTAATTGGAGTACTCTAAAACAAACCTGACCTCTCTAGGATATTCAGAAGCCAAGTTATAAGCCCAAAAAGGTGTAACTGGACTACTTCTTTGAATTGACACCAGATCCGGTGACCTTTGGGACATGGTTTGACCCCCTTAGAAAAGTGCTATCATCATGAAACGTTCAGATCACTTACAACTCAATAGATTCTACCTTCCTGTAACATTTCAGCCTGATTGGACCTTGTTTTCACACAAATGAACCCAGAATGATGTGAAATTGTGCTTCGTGCAACATAATTCTGGGTGCCATTTAAAAACCATAAGTGCTAATGACTCCATTCCTTTTTGAGGTTGTAGGGGCTGTTGATTGGAGTACACTAAAACAAACCTGATCTCTCTAGGACATTCACAAGCCAAGTTATAAGCCCTCAAAGGTGTCACTGGACTACTTCTTTAAAGTGACACCAGGCCCGGTGACCTTTGGGACATGGTTTGACCCCCTATAGGAATGTGCGATCATCATGAAACATTCAGATCACTTACAACTCAATAGATTCTACCTTCTTGTAACGTTTCAGCCTGATTGGACCTTGTTTTCACACAAATGGACCCAGAATGATGTGAAATTGTGCTTCGTGCAACATAATTCTGGGTGCCATTTACAAACCATAAGTGCTAATGACTCCATTCCTTTTTGTGGTTGTAGGGGCTGTTGGTTGGAATTCATTAAAAAAAACCAGATCTCTCTAGGACATTCAGAAGCCAAGTTATAAGCCCACAAATGTGTAACTGGACTACTTCTTTAAATTGACACCAGATCCGGTGACCTTTGGGACATGGTTTGACCCCCTTAGGAAAGTGCTATCATCATGAAACGTTCAGATCACTTACAAATCAATAGATTCTACCTTCCTGTAACGTTTCAGCCTGATTGGACCTTGTTTTCACACAAATGAACCCAGAATGATGTGAAATTGTGCTTCGTGCAACATAATTCTGGGTGCCATTTACAAACCATAAGTGCTAATGACTCCATTCCTTTTTGTGGTTGTAGGGGCTGTTGATTGGAGTACACTAAAACAAACCTAACCTCTCTAGGGCATTCAGAAGCCAAGTTATAAGCCCACAAAGGTGTAACTGGACTACTTCTTTTAAGTGACACCAGGCCCGGTGACCTTTGGGACATGGTTTTGCCCCCTATAGGAATGTGCGATCATCTTGAAACATTCAGATCACTTACAACTCAATATATTCAACCTTCCTGTAACGTTTCAGCCTGATTGGACCTTGTTTTCACACAAATGAACCCAGAATGATGTGAAATTGTGCTTCGTGCAACATAATTCTGGGTGCCATTTAAAAACCATAAGTGCTAATGACTCCATTCCTTTTTGAGGTTGTAGGGGCTGTTGCTTGGAGTACACTAAAACAAACCTGATCTCTCTAGGACATTCAGAAGCCAAGTTATAAGCCCTCAAAGGTGTAACTGGACTACTTTAAAGTGACACCAGGCCCGGTGACGTTTGGGACATGGTTTGACCCCCTTAAGAAATGCTATCATCATGAAATGTTCGGATCATTTACAACTCAATAGATTCTACCTTGCTGTAACGTTTCAGCCTGATTGGACCTTGTTTTCACACAAATGAACCCAGAATGATGTGAATTTGTGCTTCGTGCAACATAATCCTGGGTCCCATTTACAAAGCTTAAGTGCTCATGACTCCATTCCTTTTTTGTGGTTGTAGGGGCTGTTGATTGGAGTACACTAAAACAAACCTGATCTCTCTAGGACATTCAGAAGCCAAGTTATAAGCCCACAAATGTGTAACTGGACTACTTCTTTAAATTGACACCAGATCCGGTGACCTTTGGGACATGGTGTGACCCCCTTAGGAAAGTGATATCATCATGAAACGTTCAGATCACTTAAAACTCAATAGATTCTACCTTCCTGTAACGTTTCAGCCTGATTGGACCTTGTTTTCACACAAATGGACCCAGAATGATGTGAAATTGTACTTCGTGCAACATAATTCTGGGTGCCATTTACAAACCATAAGTGCTAATGACTCCATTCCTTTTTGTGGTTGTGGGGGCTGTTGATTGGAGTACATTAAAACAAACCTGATCTCTCTAGGACATTCAGAAGCCAAGTTATAAGACCACAAAGGTGTAACTGGACTACTTCTTTAAATTGACACCAGGCCCGGTGACCTTTGGGACATGGTTTGACCCCCTTAGGAAAGAGCTATCATCATGAAACGTTCAGATCACTTACAACTCAATAGATTCTGCCTTCCTGTAACGTTTCAGCCTGATTGGACCTTGTTTTCACACAAATGAACCCAGAATGATGTGAAATTGTGCTTCGTGCAACATAATTCTGGGTGCCATTTAAAAACCATAAGTGCTAATGACTCCATTCCTTTTTGTGGTTGTGGGGGCTGTTGATTGGAGTACATTAAAACAAACCTGATCTCTCTAGGACATTCAGAAGCCAAGTTATAAGCCCACAAAGGTGTAACTGGACTACTTCTTTAAATTCACACCAGATCCGGTGACCTTTGGGACATGGTTTGACCCCCTTAGGAAAGTGCTATCATCATGAAACATTCAGATCACTTACAACTCAATAGATTCTACCTTCCTGTAACGTTTCAGCCTGATTGGACCTTGTTTTCACACAGATGAACCCAGAATGACGTGAAATTGTGCTTCGTGCAACATAATTCTGGGTGCCATTTACAAACCTTAAGTGCTCATGACTCCATTCCTTTTTTGTGGTTGTAGGGGCTGTTGATTGGAGTACACTAAAACAAACCTGATCTCTCTAGGACATTCAGAAGCCAAGTTATAAGCCCACAAATGTGTAACTGGACTACTTCTTTAAATTGACACCAGATCCGGTGACCTTTGGGACATGGTGTGACCCCCTTAGGAAAGTGATATCATCATGAAACGTTCAGATCACTTAAAACTCAATAGATTCTACCTTCCTGTAACGTTTCAGCCTGATTGGACCTTGTTTTCACACAAATGGACCCAGAATGATGTGAAATTGTGCTTCGTGCAACATAATTCTGGGTGCCATTTACAAACCATAAGTGCTAATGACTCCATTCCTTTTTGTGGTTGTAGGGGCTGTTGGTTGGAATTCATTAAAACAAACCAGATCTCTCTAGGACATTCATAAGCCAAGTTATAAGCCCACAAATGTGTAACTGGACTACTTCTTTAAATTGACACCAGATCCGGTGACCTTTGGGACATGGTTTGACCCCCTTAGGAAAGTGCTATCATCATGAAACGTTCAGATCACTTACAAATCAATAGATTCTACCTTCCTGTAACGTTTCAGCCTGATTGGACCTTGTTTTCACACAAATGAACCCAGAATGATGTGAAATTGTGCTTCGTGCAACATAATTCTGGGTGCCATTTACAAACCATAAGTGCTAATGACTCCATTCCTTTTTGTGGTTGTAGGGGCTGTTGATTGGAGTACACTAAAACAAACCTAACCTCTCTAGGGCATTCAGAAGCCAAGTTATAAGCCCACAAAGGTGTAACTGGACTACTTCTTTTAAGTGACACCAGGCCCGGTGACCTTTGGGACATGGTTTTGCCCCCTATAGGAATGTGCGATCATCTTGAAACATTCAGATCACTTACAACTCAATATATTCAACCTTCCTGTAACGTTTCAGCCTGATTGGACCTTGTTTTCACACAAATGAACCCAGAATGATGTGAAATTGTGCTTCGTGCAACATAATTCTGGGTGCCATTTAAAAACCATAAGTGCTAATGACTCCATTCCTTTTTGAGATTGTAGGGGCTGTTGATTGGAGTACACTAAAACAAACCTGATCTCTCTAGGACATTCAGAAGCCAAGTTATAAGCCCTCAAAGGTGTAACTGGACTACTTTAAAGTGACACCAGGCCCGGTGACCTTTGGGACATGGTTTGACCCCTTTAAGAAATGCTATCATCATGAAATGTTCAGATCATTTACAACTCAATAGATTCTACCTTGCTGTAACGTTTCAGCCTGATTGGACCTTGTTTTCACACAAATGAACCCAGAATGATGTGAATTTGTGCTTCGTGCAACATAATCCTGGGTCCCATTTACAAAGCTTAAGTGCTCATGACTCCATTCCTTTTTTGTGGTTGTAGGGGCTGTTGATTGGAGTACACTAAAACAAACCTGATCTCTCTAGGACATTCAGAAGCCAAGTTATAAGCCCACAAATGTGTAACTGGACTACTTCTTTAAATTGACACCAGATCCGGTGACCTTTGGGACATGGTGTGACCCCCTTAGGAAAGTGATATCATCATGAAACGTTCAGATCACTTAAAACTCAATAGATTCTACCTTCCTGTAACGTTTCAGCCTGATTGGACCTTGTTTTCACACAAATGGACCCAGAATGATGTGAAATTGTACTTCGTGCAACATAATTCTGGGTGCCATTTACAAACCATAAGTGCTAATGACTCCATTCCTTTTTGTGGTTGTGGGGGCTGTTGATTGGAGTACATTAAAACAAACCTGATCTCTCTAGGACATTCAGAAGCCAAGTTATAAGACCACAAAGGTGTAACTGGACTACTTCTTTAAATTGACACCAGGCCCGGTGACCTTTGGGACATGGTTTGACCCCCTTAGGAAAGAGCTATCATCATGAAACGTTCAGATCACTTACAACTCAATAGATTCTGCCTTCCTGTAACGTTTCAGCCTGATTGGACCTTGTTTTCACACAAATGAACCCAGAATGATGTGAAATTGTGCTTCGTGCAACATAATTCTGGGTGCCATTTAAAAACCATAAGTGCTAATGACTCCATTCCTTTTTGTGGTTGTGGGGGCTGTTGATTGGAGTACATTAAAACAAACCTGTTAGGAAAGTGCTATCATCATGAAACATTCAGATCACTTACAACTCAATAGATTCTACCTTCCTGTAACGTTTCAGCCTGATTGGACCTTGTTTTCACACAGATGAACCCAGAATGACGTGAAATTGTGCTTCGTGCAACATAATTCTGGGTGCCATTTACAAACCTTAAGTGCTAATGACTCCATTCCTTTTTGTGGTTGTAGGGTCTGTTGATTGGAGTACACTAAAAAAACCTGATCTCTCTAGGACATTCAGAAGCCAAGTTATAAGCCCACAAATGTGTAACTGGACTACTTCTTTAAATTGACACCAGATCCGGTGACCTTTGGGACATAGTTTGACCCCCTTAGGAAAGTGCTATCATCATGAAACGTTCAGATCACTTACAACTCAATAGATTCTACCTTCTTGTAACGTTTCAGCCTGATTGGACCTTGTTTTCACACAAATGGACCCAGAATGATGTGAAATTGTACTTCGTGCAACATAATTCTGGGTGCCATTTACAAACCATAATTGCTAATGACTCCATTCCTTTTTGTGGTTGTAGGGGCTGTTGATTGGAGTACATTAAAACAAACCTGATCTCTCTAGGACATTCAGAAGCCAAATTATAAGACCACAAAGTGTAACTGGACTACTTCTTTAAATTGACACCAGGCCCGGTGACCTTTGGGACATGGTTTGACCCCCTTAGGAAAGAGCTATCATCATGAAACGTTCAGATCACTTACAACTCAATAGATTCTGCCTTCCTGTAACGTTTCAGCCTGATTGGACCTTGTTTTCACACAAATGAACCCAGAATGATGTGAAATTGTGCTTCGTGCAACATAATTCTGGGTGCCATTTAAAAACCATAAGTGCTAATGACTCCATTCCTTTTTGTGGTTGTAGGGGCTGTTGATTGGAGTATACTAAAACAAACCTGATCTCTCTAGGACATTCAGAAGCCAAGTTATGAGCCCACAAATGTGTAACTGGACTACTTCTTTAAATTGACACCAGATCCGGTGACCTTTGGGACATAGTTTGACCCCCTTAGGAAAGTGCTATCATCATGAAACGTTCAGATCACTTACAACTCAATCGATTCTACCTTCCTGTAACGTTTCAGCCTGATTGGACCTTGTTTTCACACAAATGAACCCAGAATGATGTGAAATTGTGCTTCGTGCAACATAATTCTGGGTGCCATTTAAAAACCATAAGTTCTAATGACTCCATTCCTTTTAGTGGTAATGGGGGCTGCTAATTGGAGTACTCTAAAACAAACCTGACCTCTCTAGGATATTCAGAAGCCAAGTTCTAAGCCCACAAAGGTGTAACTGGACTACTTCTTTAAAGTGACACCAGGCCCGGTGACCTTTGGGACATGGTTTGACCTCCTATAGGAATGTGCGATCATCATGAAACGTTCAGATCACTTACAACTCAATAGATTCTAACTTCTTGTAACGTTTCAGCCTGATTGGACCTTGTTTTCACACAAATGGACCCAGAATGATGTGAAATTGTGCTTCGTGCAACATAATTCTGGGTGCCATTTACAAACCATAAGTGCTATTGACTCCATTCCTTATTGAGGTTGTAGGGGCTGTTGATTGGAGTACACTAAAACAAACCTGATCTCTCTAGGACATTCAGAAGCCAAGTTATAAGCCCACAAAGGTGTAACTGGGCTACTTCTTTAAAGTGACACCAGGCCCGGTGACCTTTGGGACATGGTTTGACCCCCTATAGGAATGTGCGATCATCATGAAACGTTCAGATCACTTACAACTCAATAGATTCTACCTTCTTGTAACGTTTCAGCCTGATTGGACCTTGTTTTCACACAAATGGACCCAGAATGATGTGAAATTGTGCTTTGTGCAACTTAATTCTGGGTGCCATTTACAAACCATAAGTGCTAATGACTCCATTCCTTTTTGTGGTTGTAGGGGCTGTTGGTTGGAGTACATTAAAGCAAACCTGATTTCTCTAGGACATTCAGAAGCCAAGTTATAAGCCCACAAATGTGTAACTGGACTACTTCTTTAAATTGACACCAGATCCAGTGACCTTTGGGACGTGGTTTGACCCCCTTAGGAAAGTGCTATCATCATGAAACATTAAGACCACTTACAACTCAATAGATTCTACCTTCCTGTAACGTTTTAGCCTGATTGTACCTTGTTTTCACACAAATGAACCCAGAATGATGTGAAATTGTGCTTCGTGCAACATAATTCTGGGTGCCATTTAAAAACCATAAGTTCTAATGACTCCATTCCTTTTTGTGGTTGTAGGGGCTGTTGATTGGAGTATACTAAAACAAACCCGTTTTCTCTAGGACATTCAGAAGCCAAGTTATAAGCCCACAAATGTGTAACTGGACTACTTCTTTAAAGTGACACCAGGCCCGGTGACCTTTGGGACATGGTTTGACCCCCTATAGGAATGTGCGATCATCATGAAACGTTCAGATCACTTACAACTCAATAGATTCTACCTTCTCGTAACGTTTCAGCCTGATTGGACCTTGTTTTCACACAAATGGACCCAGAATGATGTGAAATTGTGCTTCGTGCAACATAATTCTGGGTGCCATTTAAAAACCATAAGTGCTAATGACTCCATTCCTTTTTGAGGTTGTAGGGGCTGTTGATTGGAGTACACTAAAACAAACCTGATCTCTCTAGGACATTCAGAAGCCAAGTTATAAGCCCACAAATGTGTAACTGAACTAATTCTTTAAATTGAAACCAGATCCGGTGACCTTTGGGACATGGTTTGACCCCCTTAGGAAAGTGCTATCATCATGAAACGTTCAGATCACTTACAACTCAATAGATTCTACCTTCCTGTAACGTTTCAGCCTGATTGGACCATGTTTTCACACAAATGGACCCAGAATGATGTGAAATTGTGCTTCGTGCAACATAATTCTGGGTGCCATTTACAAACTATGAGTGCTAATGACTCCATTCCTTTTTGTGGTTGTAGGGCCTGTTGATTGGAGTACACTAAAACAAACTGATCTCTCTAGGACATTCAGAAGCCAAGTTATAAGCCCACAAATGTGTAACTGGACTACTTCTTTAAAGTGACACCAGATCCGGTGACCTTTGGGACATGGTTTTACCCCCTATAGGAATGTGCGTTCATCTTGAAACGTTCAGATCACTTACAACTCAATAGATTCTACCTTCTTGTAACGTTTCAGCCTGATTGGACCTTGTTTCACTCAAATGAACCCAGAATGATGTGAAATTGTGCTTCGTGCAACATAATTCTGGGTGCCATTTAAAAACCATAAGTGCTAATGACTCCATTCCTTTTAGTGGTAATGGGGGATGTTAATTGGAGTACTCTAAAACAAACCTGACCTCTCTAGGATATTCAGAAGCCAAGTTATAAGCCCACAAAGGTGTAACTGGACTACTTCTTTAAATTGACACCAGGCCCGGTGACCTTTGGGACATGGTTTGACCCCCTTAGGAAAGTGCTATCATCATGAAACGTTCAGATCACTTACAACTCAATAGATTCTACCTTCCTGTAACGTTTCAGCCTGATTGGACCTTGTTTTCACACAAATGAACCCAGAATGATGCGGAATTGTGCTTCGTGCAACATAATTCTGGGTGCCATTTAAAAACCATAAGTGCTAATGACTCCATTCCTTTTAGTGGTTATGGGGGCTGCTAATTGGAGTACTTTAAAACAAACATGACCTCTCTAGGATATTCAGAAGCCAAGTTATAAGCCCACAAAGGTGTAACTGGACTACTTCTTTAAAGTGACACCAGGCCCGGTGACCTTTGGGACATGGTTTGACCCCCTATAGGAATGTGCGATCATCATGAAACGTTCAGATCACTTACAACTCAATAGATTCTACCTTCTTGTAACGTTTCAGCCTAATTGGACCTTGTTTTCACACAAATGGACCCAGAATGATGTGAAATTGTGCTTCGTGGAACATAATTCTGGGTGCCATTTACAAACCATAAGTGCTAATGACTCCCTTCATTTTTGTGGTTGTAGGGGCTGTTGTTTGGAGTACATTAAAACAAACCTGATCTCTCTAGGACATTCAGAAGCCAAGTTATAAGCCCACAAAGGTGTAACTGGACTACTTCTTTAAATTGACACCAGGCCCGGTGACCTTTGGGACATGGTTTGACCCCCTTAGGAAAGAGCTATCATCATGAAACGTTCAGATCACTTACAACTCAATAGATTCTACCTTCCTGTAACGTTTCAGCCTGATTGGACCTTGTTTTCACACAAATGAACCCAGAATGATGTGAAATTGTGCTTCGTGCAACATAATTCTGGGTGCCATTTAAAAACCATAAGTGCTAATGACTCCATTCCTTTTTGTGGTTGTAGGGGCTGTTGATTGGAGTATACTAAAACAAACCTGATCTCTCTAGGACATTCAGAAGCCAAGTTATGAGCCCACAAATGTGTAACTGGACTACTTCTTTAAATTGACACCAGATCCGGTGACCTTTGGGACATGGTTTGACCCCCTTAGGAAAGAACTATCATCATGAAACGTTCAGATCACTTACAACTCAATAGATTCTACCTTCCTGTAACGTTTCAGCCTGATTGGACCTTGTTTTCACACAAATGAACCCAGAATGATGTGAAATTGTGCTTCGTGCAACATAATTCTGGGTGCCATTTAAAAACCATAAGTGCTAATGACTCCATTCCTTTTTGTGGTTGTAGGGGCTGTTGATTGGAGTATACTAAAACAAACCTGATCTCTCTAGGACATTCAGAAGCCAAGTTATGAGCCCACAAATGTGTAACTGGACTACTTCTTTAAATTGACACCAGATCCGGTGACCTTTGGGAGATGGTTTGACCCCCTTAGGAAAGTGCTATCATCATGAAACGTTCAGATCACTTACAACTCAATCGATTCTACCTTCCTGTAACGTTTCAGCCTGATTGGACCTTGTTTTCACACAAATGAACCCAGAATGATGTGAAATTGTGCTTCGTGCAACATAATTCTGGGTGCCATTTAAAAACCATAAGTTCTAATGACTCCATTCCTTTTAGTGGTAATGGGGGCTGCTAATTGGAGTACTCTAAAACAAACCTGACCTCTCTAGGATATTCAGAAGCCAAGTTCTAAGCCCACAAAGGTGTAACTGGACTACTTCTTTAAAGTGACACCAGGCCCGGTGACCTTTGGGACATGGTTTGACCTCCTATAGGAATGTGCGATCATCATGAAACGTTCAGATCACTTACAACTCAATAGATTCTAACTTCTTGTAACGTTTCAGCCTGATTGGACCTTGTTTTCACACAAATGGACCCAGAATGATGTGAAATTGTGCTTCGTGCAACATAATTCTGGGTGCCATTTACAAACCATAAGTGCTATTGACTCCATTCCTTATTGAGGTTGTAGGGGCTGTTGATTGGAGTACACTAAAACAAACCTGATCTCTCTAGGACATTCAGAAGCCAAGTTATAAGCCCACAAAGGTGTAACTGGGCTACTTCTTTAAAGTGACACCAGGCCCGGTGACCTTTGGGACATGGTTTGACCCCCTATAGGAATGTGCGATCATCATGAAACGTTCAGATCACTTACAACTCAATAGATTCTACCTTCTTGTAACGTTTCAGCCTGATTGGACCTTGTTTTCACACAAATGGACCCAGAATGATGTGAAATTGTGCTTTGTGCAACTTAATTCTGGGTGCCATTTACAAACCATAAGTGCTAATGACTCCATTCCTTTTTGTGGTTGTAGGGGCTGTTGGTTGGAGTACATTAAAGCAAACCTGATTTCTCTAGGACATTCAGAAGCCAAGTTATAAGCCCACAAATGTGTAACTGGACTACTTCTTTAAATTGACACCAGATCCAGTGACCTTTGGGACGTGGTTTGACCCCCTTAGGAAAGTGCTATCATCATGAAACATTAAGACCACTTACAACTCAATAGATTCTACCTTCCTGTAACGTTTTAGCCTGATTGTACCTTGTTTTCACACAAATGAACCCAGAATGATGTGAAATTGTGCTTCGTGCAACATAATTCTGGGTGCCATTTAAAAACCATAAGTTCTAATGACTCCATTCCTTTTTGTGGTTGTAGGGGCTGTTGATTGGAGTATACTAAAACAAACCCGTTCTCTCTAGGACATTCAGAAGCCAAGTTATAAGCCCACAAATGTGTAACTGGACTACTTCTTTAAAGTGACACCAGGCCCGGTGACCTTTGGGACATGGTTTGACCCCCTATAGGAATGTGCGATCATCATGAAACGTTCAGATCACTTACAACTCAATAGATTCTACCTTCTCGTAACGTTTCAGCCTGATTGGACCTTGTTTTCACACAAATGGACCCAGAATGATGTGAAATTGTGCTTCGTGCAACATAATTCTGGGTGCCATTTAAAAACCATAAGTGCTAATGACTCCATTCCTTTTTGAGGTTGTAGGGGCTGTTGATTGGAGTACACTAAAACAAACCTGATCTCTCTAGGACATTCAGAAGCCAAGTTATAAGCCCACAAATGTGTAACTGGACTAATTCTTTAAATTGAAACCAGATCCGGTGACCTTTGGGACATGGTTTGACCCCCTTAGGAAAGTGCTATCATCATGAAACGTTCAGATCACTTACAACTCAATAGATTCTACCTTCCTGTAACGTTTCAGCCTGATTGGACCATGTTTTCACACAAATGGACCCAGAATGATGTGAAATTGTGCTTCGTGCAACATAATTCTGGGTGCCATTTACAAACTATGATTGCTAATGACTCCATTCCTTTTTGTGGTTGTAGGGCCTGTTGATTGGAGTACACTAAAACAAACTGATCTCTCTAGGACATTCAGAAGCCAAGTTATAAGCCCACAAATGTGTAACTGGACTACTTCTTTAAAGTGACACCAGATCCGGTGACCTTTGGGACATGGTTTTACCCCCTATAGGAATGTGCGTTCATCTTGAAACGTTCAGATCACTTACAACTCAATAGATTCTACCTTCTTGTAACGTTTCAGCCTGATTGGACCTTGTTTCACTCAAATGAACCCAGAATGATGTGAAATTGTGCTTCGTGCAACATAATTCTGGGTGCCATTTAAAAACCATAAGTGCTAATGACTCCATTCCTTTTAGTGGTAATGGGGGCTGCTAATTGGAGTACTTTAAAACAAACATGACCTCTCTAGGATATTCAGAAGCCAAGTTATAAGGCCACAAAGGTGTAACTGGACTACTTCTTTAAATTGACACCAGGCCCGGTGACCTTTGGGACATGGTTTGACCCCCTTAGGAAAGTGCTATCATCATGAAACGTTCAGATCACTTACAACTCAATAGATTCTACCTTCCTGTAACGTTTCAGCCTGATTGGACCTTGTTTTCACACAAATGAACCCAGAATGATGCGGAATTGTGCTTCGTGCAACATAATTCTGGGTGCCATTTAAAAACCATAAGTGCTAATGACTCCATTCCTTTTAGTGGTTATGGGGGCTGCTAATTGGAGTACTTTAAAACAAACATGACCTCTCTAGGATATTCAGAAGCCAAGTTATAAGCCCACAAAGGTGTAACTGGACTACTTCTTTAAAGTGACACCAGGCCCGGTGACCTTTGGGACATGGTTTGACCCCCTATAGGAATGTGCGATCATCATGAAACGTTCAGATCACTTACAACTCAATAGATTCTACCTTCTTGTAACGTTTCAGCCTAATTGGACCTTGTTTTCACACAAATGGACCCAGAATGATGTGAAATTGTGCTTCGTGGAACATAATTCTGGGTGCCATTTACAAACCATAAGTGCTAATGACTCCCTTCATTTTTGTGGTTGTAGGGGCTGTTGTTTGGAGTACATTAAAACAAACCTGATCTCTCTAGGACATTCAGAAGCCAAGTTATAAGCCCACAAAGGTGTAACTGGACTACTTCTTTAAATTGACACCAGGCCCGGTGACCTTTGGGACATGGTTTGACCCCCTTAGGAAAGAGCTATCATCATGAAACGTTCAGATCACTTACAACTCAATAGATTCTACCTTCCTGTAACGTTTCAGCCTGATTGGACCTTGTTTTCACACAAATGAACCCAGAGTGATGTGAAATTGTGCTTCGTGCAACATAATTCTGGGTGCCATTTAAAAACCATAAGTGCTAATGACTCCATTCCTTTTTGTGGTTGTAGGGGCTGTTGATTGGAGTATACTAAAACAAACCTGATCTCTCTAGGACATTCAGAAGCCAAGTTATGAGCCCACAAATGTGTAACTGGACTACTTCTTTAAATTGACACCAGATCCGGTGACCTTTGGGACATGGTTTGACCCCCTTAGGAAAGAACTATCATCATGAAACGTTCAGATCACTTACAACTCAATAGATTCTACCTTCCTGTAACGTTTCAGCCTGATTGGACCTTGTTTTCACACAAATGAACCCAGAATGATGTGAAATTGTGCTTCGTGCAACATAATTCTGGGTGCCATTTAAAAACCATAAGTGCTAATGACTCCATTCCTTTTTGTGGTTGTAGGGGCTGTTGATTGGAGTATACTAAAACAAACCTGATCTCTCTAGGACATTCAGAAGCCAAGTTATGAGCCCACAAATGTGTAACTGGACTACTTCTTTAAATTGACACCAGATCCGGTGACCTTTGGGAGATGGTTTGACCCCCTTAGGAAAGTGCTATCATCATGAAACATTCAGATCACTTACAACTCAATAGATTCTACCTTCCTGTAACGTTTCAGCCTGATTGGACCTTGTTTTCACACAAATGAACCCAGAATGATGTGAAATTGTGCTTCGTGCAACATAATTCTGGGTGCCATTTACAAACCTTAAGTGCTAATGACTCCATTCCTTTTTGTGGTTGTAGGGGCTGTTGATTGGAGTACACTAAAACAAACCTGATCTCTCTAGGACATTCAGAAGCCAAGTTATAAGCCCACAAAGGTGTAACTGGACTACTTCTTTAAATTGACACCAGATCCGGTGACCTTTGGGACATAGTTTGACCCCCTTAGGAAAGTGCTATCATCATGAAACGTTCAGATCACTTACAACTCAATAGATTCTACCTTCCTGTAACGTTTCAGCCTGATTGGACCTTGTTTTCACACAAATGAACCCAGAATGATGTGAAATTGTGCTTCGTGCAACATAATTCTGGGTGCCATTTAAAAACCATAAGTTCTAATGACTCCATTCCTTTTAGTGGTAATGGGGGCTGCTAATTGGGGTACTCTAAAACAAACCTGACCTCTCTAGGATATTCCGAAGCCAAGTTCTGAGCCCACAAAGGTGTAACTGGACTACTTTAAAGTGACACCAGGCCCGGTGACCTTTGGGACATGGTTTGACCCCCTATAGGAATGTGCGATCATCATGAAACGTTCAGATCACTTACAACTCAATAGATTCTAACTTCTTGTAAAGTTTCAGCCTGATTGGACCTTGTTTTCACACAAATGGACCCAGAATGATAGGAAATTGTGCTTCGTGCAACATAATTCTGGGTGCCATTTAAACACCATAAGTGCTAATGACTCCATTCCTTTTTGAGGTTGTAGGGGCTGATGATTGGAGTACACTAAAACAAACCTGATCTCTCTAGGACATTCAGAAACCAAGTTATAAGCCCTCAAAGGTGTAATTGGACTACTTCTTTAAAGTGACACCAGGCCCGGTGACCTTTGGGACATGGTTTGATCCCCTTAGGAAAGTACTATCATCATGAAACGTTTAGATCACTTACAACTCAATAGATTCTACCTTCCTGTAACGTTTCAGCCTGATTGGACCTTGTTTTCACACAAATGAACCCAGAATGATGTGAAATTGTGCTTTGTGCCACATAATTCTGGGTGCCATTTAAAAACCATAAGTGCTAATGACTCCATTCCTTTTTGTGGTTGTAGGGGATGTTGATTGGAGTATACTAAAACAAACCTGATCTCTCTAGGACATTCAGAAGCCAAGTTATAAGCCCACAAATGTGTAACTGGACTACTTCTTTAAATTGAAACCAGATCCGGTGACCTTTGGGACATGGTTTGACCCCCTTAGGAAAGTGCTATCATCATGAAACGTTCAGATAACTTACAACTCAATAGATTCTACCTTCTTGTAACGTTTCAGCCTGATTGGACCATGTTTTCACACAAATGGACCCAGAATGATGTGAAATTGTGCTTCGTGCAACATAATTCTGGGTGCCATTTACAAGCCATAAGTGCTAATGACTCCATTCCTTTTTGTGGTTGTAGGGCCTGTTGATTGGAGTACACTAAAACAAACCTGATCTCTCTAGGACATTCAGAAGCCAAGTTATAAGCCCACAAAGGTGTAACTGGACTACTTCTTTAAAGTGACATCAGATCGGTGACCTTTGGGACATGGTTTTACCCCCTATAGGAATGTGCAATCATCTTGAAACGTTCAGATCACTTACAACTCAATAGATTCTACCTTCTTGTAACGTTTCAGCCTGATTGGACCTTGTTTCACTCAAATGAACCCAGAATGATGTGAAATTGTGCTTCGTGCAACATAATTCTGGGTGCCATTTAAAAACCATAAGTGCTAATGACTCCATTCCTTTTAGTGGTAATGGGGGCTGTTAATTGGAGTACTCTAAAACAAACCTGACCTCTCTAGGATATTCAGAAGCCAAGTTATAAGCCCACAAAGGTGTAACTGGACTACTTCTTTAAATTGACACCAGGCCCGGTGACCTTTGGGACATGGTTTGACCCCCTTAGGAAAGTGCTATCATCATGAAATGTTCAGATCACTTACAACTCAATAGATTCTACCTTCCTGTAACGTTTCAGCCTGATTGGACCTTGTTTTCACACAAATGAAGCCAGAATGATGTGGAATTGTGCTTCGTGCAACATAATTCTGTGTGCCATTTAAAAACCATAAGTGCTATTGACTCCATTCCTTTTAGTGGTAATGCGGGCTGCTAATTGGAGTACTCTAAAACAAACCTGACCTCTCTAGGATATTCAGAAGCCAAGTTATAAGCCCACAAAGGTGTAACTGGACTACTTCTTTAAAGTGACACCAGGCCCGGTGACCTTTGGGGCATGGTTTGACCCCCTATAGGAATGTGCGATCATCATGAAACGTTCAGATCACTTACAACTCAATAGATTCTACCTTCTTGTAACGTTTCAGCCTGATTGGACCTTGTTTTCACACAAATGGACCCAGAATGATGTGAAATTGTGCTTCGTGGAACATAATTCTGGGTGCCATTTACAAACCATAAGTGCTAATGACTCCATTCCTTTTTGTGGTTGTAGGGGCTGTTGGTTGGAGTACATTAAAACAAACCTGATCTCTCTAGGACATTCAGAAGCCAAGTTATAAGCCCACAAAGGTGTAACTGGACTACTTCTTTAAATTGACTCCAGGCCCGGTGACCTTTGGGACATGGTTTGACCCCCTTAGGAAAGAGCTATCATCATGAAACTTTCAGATCACTTACAACTCAATAGATTCTACCTTCCTGTAACGTTTCAGCCTGATTGGACCTTGTTTTCACACAAATGAACCCAGAATGATGTGGAATTGTGCTTCGTGCAACATAATTCTGGGTGCCATTTAAAAACCATAAGTGATAATGACTCCATTCCTTTTTGTGGTTGTAGGGGCTGTTGATTGGAGTATACTAAAACAAACCTGATCTCTCTAGGACATTCAGAAGCCAAGTTATGAGCCCACAAATGTGTAACTGGACTACTTCTTTAAATTGACACCAGATCCGGTGACATTTGGGACATGGTTTGACCCCCTTAGGAAAGTGCTATCATCATGAAACATTCAGATCACTTACAACTCAATAGATTCTACCTTCCTGTAACGTTTCAGCCTGATTGGACCTTGTTTTCACACAAATGAACCCAGAATGATGTGAAATTGTGCTTCGTGCAACATAATTCTGGGTGCCATTTACAAAGCTTAAGTGCTAATGACTCCATTCCTTTTTGTGGTTGTAGGGGCTGTTGGTTGGAGTACATTAAAACAAACCTGATCTCTCTAGGACATTCAGAAGCCAAGTTATAAGCCCACAAAGGTGTAACTGGACTACTTCTTTAAATTGACTCCAGGCCCGGTGACCTTTGGGACATGGTTTGACCCCCTTAGGAAAGAGCTATCATCATGAAACTTTCAGATCACTTACAACTCAATAGATTCTACCTTCCTGTAACGTTTCAGCCTGATTGGACCTTGTTTTCACACAAATGAACCCAGAATGATGTGGAATTGTGCTTCGTGCAACATAATTCTGGGTGCCATTTAAAAACCATAAGTGATAATGACTCCATTCCTTTTTGTGGTTGTAGGGGCTGTTGATTGGAGTATACTAAAACAAACCTGATCTCTCTAGGACATTCAGAAGCCAAGTTATGAGCCCACAAATGTGTAACTGGACTACTTCTTTAAATTGACACCAGATCCGGTGACATTTGGGACATGGTTTGACCCCCTTAGGAAAGTGCTATCATCATGAAACATTCAGATCACTTACAACTCAATAGATTCTACCTTCCTGTAACGTTTCAGCCTGATTGGACCTTGTTTTCACACAAATGAACCCAGAATGATGTGAAATTGTGCTTCGTGCAACATAATTCTGGGTGCCATTTACAAAGCTTAAGTGCTAATGACTCCATTCCTTTTTGTGGTTGTAGGGGCTGTTGATTGGAGTACACTAAAACAAACCTGATCTCTCTAGGACATTCAGAAGCCAAGTTATAAGCCCACAAATGTGTAACTGGACTACTTCTTTAAATTGACACCAGATCCGGTGACCTTTGGGACATAGTTTGACCCCCTTAGGAAAGTGCTATCATCATGAAACGTTCAGATCACTTACAACTCAATAGATTCTACCTTCCTGTAACGTTTCAGCTTGATTGGACCTTGTTTTCACACAAATGAACCCAGAATGATGTGAAATTGTGCTTCGTGCAACATAATTCTGGGTGCCATTTAAAAACCATAATTTCTAATGACTCCATTCCTTTTAGTGGTAATGGGGGCTGCTAATTGGAGTACTCTAAAACAAACCTGACCTCTCTAGGATATTCAGAAGCCAAGTTCTAAGCCCACAAAGGTGTAACTGGACTACTTTAAAGTGACACCAGGCCCGGTGACCTTTGGGACATGGTTTGACCCCCTATAGGAATGTGCGATCATCATGAAACGTTCAGATCACTTACAACTCAATAGATTCTAACTTCTTGTAAAGTTTCAGCCTGATTGGACCTTGTTTTCACACAAATGGACCCAGAATGATGTGAAATTGTGCTTTGTGCAACATAATTCTGGGTGCCAATTACAAACCATAAGTGCTATTGACTCCATTCCTTATTGAGGTTGTAGGGGCTGTTGATTGGAGTACACTAAAAAAAACCTGATCTCTCTAGGACATTCAGAAGCCAAGTTATAAGCCCACAAAGGTGTAACTGGGCTACTTCTTTAAATTGACACCAGATCCGGTGACCTTTGGGACATGGTTTGACCCCCTTAGGAAAGTGCTATCATCATGAAACATTCAGATCACTTACAACTCAATAGATTCTACCTTCCTGTAACGTTTCAGCCTGATTGGACCTTGTTTTCACACAAATGAACCCAGAATGATGTGAAATTGTGCTTCGTGCAACATAATTCTGGGTGCCATTTACAAACCTTAAGTGCTAATGACTCCATTCCTTTTTGTGGTTGTAGGGGCTGTTGATTGGAGTACACTAAAACAAACCTGATCTCTCTAGGACATTCAGAAGCCAAGTTATAAGCCCACAAATGTGTAACTGGACTACTTCTTTAAATTGACACCAGATCCGGTGACCTTTGGGACATAGTTTGACCCCCTTAGGAAAGTGCTATCATCATAAAACGTTCAGATCACTAACAACTCAATAGATTCTACCTTCCTGTAACGTTTCAGCCTGATTGGACCTTGTATTCACACAAATGAACCCAGAATGATGTGAAATTGTGCTTCGTGCAACATAATTCTGGGTGCCATTTACAAACCATAATTTCTAATGACTCCATTCCTTTTAGTGGTAATGGGGGCTGCTAATTGGAGTACTCTAAAACAAACCTGACCTCTCTAGGATATTCAGAAGCCAAGTTCTAAGCCCACAAAGGTGTAACTGGACTACTTTAAAGTGACACCAGGCCCGGTGACCTTTGGGACATGGTTTGACCCCCTCTAGGAATGTGCGATCATCATGAAACGTTCAGATCACTTACAACTCAATAGATTCTAACTTCTTGTAAAGTTTCAGCCTGATTGGACCTTGTTTTCACACAAATGGACCCAGAATGATGTGAAATTGTGCTTTGTGCAACATAATTCTGGGTGCCATTTACAAACCATAAGTGCTATTGACTCCATTCCTTATTGAGGTTGTAGGGGCTGTTGATTGGAGTACACTAAAAAAACCTGATCTCTCTAGGACATTCAGAAGCCAAGTTATAAGCCCACAAAGGTGTAACTGGGCTACTTCTTTAAAGTGACACCAGGCCCGGTGACCTTTGGGACATGGTTTGACCCCCTATAGGAATGTGCGATCATCATGAAACGTTCAGATCACTTACAACTCAATAGATTCTACCTTCTTGTAACGTTTCAGCCTGATTGGACCTTGTTTTCACACAAATGGACCCAGAATGATGTGAAATTGTGCTTCGTGCAACATAATTCTGGGTGCCATGTCCAAACCATAAGTGCTAATGACTCCATTCCTTTTTGTGGTTGTAGGGGCTGTTGATTGGAGTACACTAAAACAAACCTGATCTCTCTAGGACATTCAGAAGCCAAGTTATAAGCCCACAAATGTGTAACTGGACTACTTCTTTAAATTGACACCAGATCCGGTGACATTTGGGACATAGTTTGACCCCCTTAGGAAAGTGCTATCATCATAAAACGTTCAGATCACTAACAACTCAATAGATTCTACCTTCCTGTAACGTTTCAGCCTGATTGGACCTTGTTTTCACACAAATGAACCCAGAATGATGTGAAATTGTGCTTCGTGCAACATAATTCTGGGTGCCATTTACAAACCATAATTTCTAATGACTCCATTCCTTTTAGTGGTAATGGGGGCTGCTAATTGGAGTACTCTAAAACAAACCTGACCTCTCTAGGATATTCAGAAGCCAAGTTCTAAGCCCACAAAGGTGTAACTGGACTACTTTAAAGTGACACCAGGCCCGGTGACCTTTGGGACATGGTTTGACCCCCTCTAGGAATGTGCGATCATCATGAAACGTTCAGATCACTTACAACTCAATAGATTCTAACTTCTTGTAAAGTTTCAGCCTGATTGGACCTTGTTTTCACACAAATGGACCCAGAATGATGTGAAATTGTGCTTTGTGCAACATAATTCTGGGTGCCATTTACAAACCATAAGTGCTAATGACTCCATTCCTTTTTGAGGTTGTAGGGGCTGATGATTGGAGTACACTAAAACAAACCTGATCTCTCTAGGACATTCAGAAACCAAGTTATAAGCCCTCAAAGGTGTAATTGGACTACTTCTTTAAAGTGACACCAGGCCCGGTGACCTTTGGGACATGGTTTGATCCCCTTAGGAAAGTACTATCATCATGAAACGTTTAGATCACTTACAACTCAATAGATTCTACCTTCCTGTAACGTTTCAGCCTGATTGGACCTTGTTTTCACACAAATGAACCCAGAATGATGTGAAATTGTGCTTTGTGCCACATAATTCTGGGTGCCATTTAAAAACCATAAGTGCTAATGACTCCATTCCTTTTTGTGGTTGTAGGGGATGTTGATTGGAGTATACTAAAACAAACCTGATCTCTCTAGGACATTCAGAAGCCAAGTTATAAGCCCACAAATGTGTAACTGGACTACTTCTTTAAATTGAAACCAGATCCGGTGACCTTTGGGACATGGTTTGACCCCCTTAGGAAAGTGCTATCATCATGAAACGTTCAGATAACTTACAACTCAATAGATTCTACCTTCTTGTAACGTTTCAGCCTGATTGGACCATGTTTTCACACAAATGGACCCAGAATGATGTGAAATTGTGCTTCGTGCAACATAATTCTGGGTGCCATTTACAAACCATAAGTGCTAATGACTCCATTCCTTTTTGTGGTTGTAGGGCCTGTTGATTGGAGTACACTAAAACAAACCTGATCTCTCTAGGACATTCAGAAGCCAAGTTATAAGCCCACAAAGGTGTAACTGGACTACTTCTTTAAAGTGACACCAGATCGGTGACCTTTGGGACATGGTTTTACCCCCTATAGGAATGTGCAATCATCTTGAAACGTTCAGATCACTTACAACTCAATAGATTCTACCTTCTTGTAACGTTTCAGCCTGATTGGACCTTGTTTCACTCAAATGAACCCAGAATGATGTGAAATTGTGCTTCGTGCAACATAATTCTGGGTGCCATTTAAAAACCATAAGTGCTAATGACTCCATTCCTTTTAGTGGTAATGGGGGCTGTTAATTGGAGTACTCTAAAACAAACCTGACCTCTCTAGGATATTCAGAAGCCAAGTTATAAGCCCACAAAGGTGTAACTGGACTACTTCTTTAAATTGACACCAGGCCCGGTGACCTTTGGGACATGGTTTGACCCCCTTAGGAAAGTGCTATCATCATGAAATGTTCAGATCACTTACAACTCAATAGATTCTACCTTCCTGTAACGTTTCAGCCTGATTGGACCTTGTTTTCACACAAATGAAGCCAGAATGATGTGGAATTGTGCTTCGTGCAACATAATTCTGTGTGCCATTTAAAAACCATAAGTGCTATTGACTCCATTCCTTTTAGTGGTAATGCGGGCTGCTAATTGGAGTACTCTAAAACAAACCTGACCTCTCTAGGATATTCAGAAGCCAAGTTATAAGCCCACAAAGGTGTAACTGGACTACTTCTTTAAAGTGACACCAGGCCCGGTGACCTTTGGGGCATGGTTTGACCCCCTATAGGAATGTGCGATCATCATGAAACGTTCAGATCACTTACAACTCAATAGATTCTACCTTCTTGTAACGTTTCAGCCTGATTGGACCTTGTTTTCACACAAATGGACCCAGAATGATGTGAAATTGTGCTTCGTGGAACATAATTCTGGGTGCCATTTACAAACCATAAGTGCTAATGACTCCATTCCTTTTTGTGGTTGTAGGGGCTGTTGGTTGGAGTACATTAAAACAAACCTGATCTCTCTAGGACATTCAGAAGCCAAGTTATAAGCCCACAAAGGTGTAACTGGACTACTTCTTTAAATTGACTCCAGGCCCGGTGACCTTTGGGACATGGTTTGACCCCCTTAGGAAAGAGCTATCATCATGAAACTTTCAGATCACTTACAACTCAATAGATTCTACCTTCCTGTAACGTTTCAGCCTGATTGGACCTTGTTTTCACACAAATGAACCCAGAATGATGTGGAATTGTGCTTCGTGCAACATAATTCTGGGTGCCATTTAAAAACCATAAGTGATAATGACTCCATTCCTTTTTGTGGTTGTAGGGGCTGTTGATTGGAGTATACTAAAACAAACCTGATCTCTCTAGGACATTCAGAAGCCAAGTTATGAGCCCACAAATGTGTAACTGGACTACTTCTTTAAATTGACACCAGATCCGGTGACATTTGGGACATGGTTTGACCCCCTTAGGAAAGTGCTATCATCATGAAACATTCAGATCACTTACAACTCAATAGATTCTACCTTCCTGTAACGTTTCAGCCTGATTGGACCTTGTTTTCACACAAATGAACCCAGAATGATGTGAAATTGTGCTTCGTGCAACATAATTCTGGGTGCCATTTACAAAGCTTAAGTGCTAATGACTCCATTCCTTTTTGTGGTTGTAGGGGCTGTTGATTGGAGTACACTAAAACAAACCTGATCTCTCTAGGACATTCAGAAGCCAAGTTATAAGCCCACAAATGTGTAACTGGACTACTTCTTTAAATTGACACCAGATCCGGTGACCTTTGGGACATAGTTTGACCCCCTTAGGAAAGTGCTATCATCATGAAACGTTCAGATCACTTACAACTCAATAGATTCTACCTTCCTGTAACGTTTCAGCTTGATTGGACCTTGTTTTCACACAAATGAACCCAGAATGATGTGAAATTGTGCTTCGTGCAACATAATTCTGGGTGCCATTTAAAAACCATAATTTCTAATGACTCCATTCCTTTTAGTGGTAATGGGGGCTGCTAATTGGAGTACTCTAAAACAAACCTGACCTCTCTAGGATATTCAGAAGCCAAGTTCTAAGCCCACAAAGGTGTAACTGGACTACTTTAAAGTGACACCAGGCCCGGTGACCTTTGGGACATGGTTTGACCCCCTATAGGAATGTGCGATCATCATGAAACGTTCAGATCACTTACAACTCAATAGATTCTAACTTCTTGTAAAGTTTCAGCCTGATTGGACCTTGTTTTCACACAAATGGACCCAGAATGATGTGAAATTGTGCTTTGTGCAACATAATTCTGGGTGCCAATTACAAACCATAAGTGCTATTGACTCCATTCCTTATTGAGGTTGTAGGGGCTGTTGATTGGAGTACACTAAAAAAAACCTGATCTCTCTAGGACATTCAGAAGCCAAGTTATAAGCCCACAAAGGTGTAACTGGGCTACTTCTTTAAATTGACACCAGATCCGGTGACCTTTGGGACATGGTTTGACCCCCTTAGGAAAGTGCTATCATCATGAAACATTCAGATCACTTACAACTCAATAGATTCTACCTTCCTGTAACGTTTCAGCCTGATTGGACCTTGTTTTCACACAAATGAACCCAGAATGATGTGAAATTGTGCTTCGTGCAACATAATTCTGGGTGCCATTTACAAACCTTAAGTGCTAATGACTCCATTCCTTTTTGTGGTTGTAGGGGCTGTTGATTGGAGTACACTAAAACAAACCTGATCTCTCTAGGACATTCAGAAGCCAAGTTATAAGCCCACAAATGTGTAACTGGACTACTTCTTTAAATTGACACCAGATCCGGTGACCTTTGGGACATAGTTTGACCCCCTTAGGAAAGTGCTATCATCATAAAACGTTCAGATCACTAACAACTCAATAGATTCTACCTTCCTGTAACGTTTCAGCCTGATTGGACCTTGTTTTCACACAAATGAACCCAGAATGATGTGAAATTGTGCTTCGTGCAACATAATTCTGGGTGCCATTTACAAACCATAATTTCTAATGACTCCATTCCTTTTAGTGGTAATGGGGGCTGCTAATTGGAGTACTCTAAAACAAACCTGACCTCTCTAGGATATTCAGAAGCCAAGTTCTAAGCCCACAAAGGTGTAACTGGACTACTTTAAAGTGACACCAGGCCCGGTGACCTTTGGGACATGGTTTGACCCCCTCTAGGAATGTGCGATCATCATGAAACGTTCAGATCACTTACAACTCAATAGATTCTAACTTCTTGTAAAGTTTCAGCCTGATTGGACCTTGTTTTCACACAAATGGACCCAGAATGATGTGAAATTGTGCTTTGTGCAACATAATTCTGGGTGCCATTTACAAACCATAAGTGCTATTGACTCCATTCCTTATTGAGGTTGTAGGGGCTGTTGATTGGAGTACACTAAAAAAAACCTGATCTCTCTAGGACATTCAGAAGCCAAGTTATAAGCCCACAAAGGTGTAACTGGGCTACTTCTTTAAAGTGACACCAGGCCCGGTGACCTTTGGGACATGGTTTGACCCCCTATAGGAATGTGCGATCATCATGAAACGTTCAGATCACTTACAACTCAATAGATTCTACCTTCTTGTAACGTTTCAGCCTGATTGGACCTTGTTTTCACACAAATGGACCCAGAATGATGTGAAATTGTGCTTCGTGCAACATAATTCTGGGTGCCATGTCCAAACCATAAGTGCTAATGACTCCATTCCTTTTTGTGGTTGTAGGGGCTGTTGATTGGAGTACACTAAAACAAACCTGATCTCTCTAGGACATTCAGAAGCCAAGTTATAAGCCCACAAATGTGTAACTGGACTACTTCTTTAAATTGACACCAGATCCGGTGACATTTGGGACATAGTTTGACCCCCTTAGGAAAGTGCTATCATCATAAAACGTTCAGATCACTAACAACTCAATAGATTCTACCTTCCTGTAACGTTTCAGCCTGATTGGACCTTGTTTTCACACAAATGAACCCAGAATGATGTGAAATTGTGCTTCGTGCAACATAATTCTGGGTGCCATTTACAAACCATAATTTCTAATGACTCCATTCCTTTTAGTGGTAATGGGGGCTGCTAATTGGAGTACTCTAAAACAAACCTGACCTCTCTAGGATATTCAGAAGCCAAGTTCTAAGCCCACAAAGGTGTAACTGGACTACTTTAAAGTGACACCAGGCCCGGTGACCTTTGGGACATGGTTTGACCCCCTCTAGGAATGTGCGATCATCATGAAACGTTCAGATCACTTACAACTCAATAGATTCTAACTTCTTGTAAAGTTTCAGCCTGATTGGACCTTGTTTTCACACAAATGGACCCAGAATGATGTGAAATTGTGCTTTGTGCAACATAATTCTGGGTGCCATTTACAAACCATAAGTGCTATTGACTCCATTCCTTATTGAGGTTGTAGGGGCTGTTGATTGGAGTACACTAAAAAAAAACCTGATCTCTCTAGGAAATTCAGAAGCCAAGTTATAAGCCCACAAAGGTGTAACTGGGCTACTTCTTTAAAGTGACACCAGGCCCGGTGACCTTTGGGACATGGTTTGACCCCCTATAGGAATGTGCGATCATCATGAAACGTTCAGATCACTTACAACTCAATAGATTCTACCTTCTTGTAACGTTTCAGCCTGATTGGACCTTGTTTTCACACAAATGGACCCAGAATGATGTGAAATTGTGCTTCGTGCAACATAATTCTGGGTGCCATTTACAAACCATAAGTGCTAATGACTCCATTCCTTTTTGTGGTTGTAGGGGCTGTTGGTTGGAGTACATTAAAACAAACCTGATCTCTCTAGGACATTCAGAAGCCAAGTTATAAGCCCACAAATGTGTAACTGGACTACTTCTTTAAATTGACACCAGATCCAGTGACCTTTGGGACGTGGTTTGACCCCCTTAGGAAAGTGCTATCATCATGAAACATTCAGATCACTTACAACTCAATAGAATCTACCTTCCTGTAACGTTTCAGCCTGATTGTACCTTGTTTTCACACAAATGAACCCAGAATGATGTGAAATTGTGCTTCGTGCAACATAATTCTGGGTGCCATTTAAAAACCATAAGTTCTAATGACTCCATTCCTTTTTGTGGTTGTAGGGGCTGTTGATTGGAGTATACTAAAACAAACCTGATCTCTCTAGGACATTCAGAAGCCAAGTTATAAGCCCACAAATGTGTAACTGGACTACTTCTTTAAAGTGACACCAGGCCCGGTGACCTTTGGGACATGGTTTGACCCCCTATAGGAATGTGCGATCATCATGAAACGTTCAGATCACTTACAACTCAATAGATTCTACCTTCTCGTAACGTTTCAGCCTGATTGGACCTTGTTTTCACACAAATGGACCCAGAATGATGTGAGATTGTGCTTCGTGCAACATAATTCTGGGTGCCATTTAAAAACCATAAGTGCTAATGACTCCATTCCTTTTTGAGGTTGTAGGGGCTGTTGATTGGAGTACACTAAAACAAACCTGATCTCTCTAGGACATTCAGAAGCCAAGTTATAAGCCCTCAAAGGTGTAATTGGACTACTTCTTTAAAGTGACACCAGGCCCGGTGACCTATGGGACATGGTTTGATACCCTTAGGAAAGTACTATCATCATGAAACGTTCAGATCACTTACAGCTCCATAGATTTTACCTTCCTGTAACATTTCAGCCTGATTGGACCTTGTTTTCACACAAATGAACCCAGAATGATGTGAAATTGTGCTTTGTGCCACATAATTCTGGGTGCCATTTAAAAACCATACGTGCTAATGACTCCATTCCTTTTTGTGGTTGTAGGGGCTGTTGATTGGAGTATACTAAAACAAACCTTATCTCTCTAGGACATTCAGAAGCCAAGTTATAAGCCCACAAATGTGTAACTGGACTACTTCTTTAAATTGAAACCAGATCCGGTGACCTTTGGGACATGGTTTTACCCCCTATAGGAAAGTGCTATCATCATGAAACGTTCAGATCACTTACAACTCAATAGATTCTACCTTCTTGTAACGTTTCAGCCTGATTGGACCTTGTTTTCACTCAAATGAACCCAGAATGATGTGAAATTGTGCTTCGTGCAACATAATTCTGGGTGCCATTTAAAAACCATAAGTGCTAATGACTCCATTCCTTTTAGTGGTAATGGGGGCTGTTAATTGGAGTACTCTAAAACAAACCTGATCTCTCTAGGACATTCAGAAGACAAGTTATAAGCCCACAAATGTGTAACTGGACTACTTCTTTAAATTGACACCAGATCCGGTGACCTTTGGGACATGGTTTGACCCCCTTAGGAAAGTGCTATCATCATGAAACATTCAGACTACTTACAACTCAATAGATTCTGCCTTCCTGTAACGTTTCAGCCTGATTGTACCTTGTTTTCACACAAATGAACCCAGAATGATGTGAAATTGTGCTTCGTGCAACATAATTCTGGGTGCCATTTAAAAACCATAAGTGCTAATGACTCCATTCCTTTTTGAGGTTGTAGGGGCTGTTGATTGGAGTACACTAAAACAAACCTGATCTCTCTAGGACATTCAGAAACCAAGTTATAAGCCCTCAAAGGTGTAATTGGACTACTTCTTTAAAGTGACACCAGATCCGGTGACCTTTGGGACATGGTTTTACCCCCTATAGGAATGTGCGATCATCTTGAAACGTTCAGATCACTTACAACTCAATAGATTCTACCTTCTTGTAACGTTTCAGCCTGATTGGACCTTGTTTTCACTCAAATGAACCCAGAATGATGTGAAATTGTGCTTTGTGCAACATAATTCTGGGTGCCATTTAAAAACCATAAGTGCTAATGACTCCATTCCTTTTAGTGGTAATGGGGGCTGTTAATTGGAGTACTCTAAAACAAACCTGACCTCTCTAGGTTATTCAGAAGCCAAGTTATAAGCCAACAAAGGTGTAACTGGACTACTTCTTTATATTGACACCAGGCCCGGTGACCTTTGGGACATGGTTTGACCCCCTTAGGAAAGTGCTATCATCATGAAACGTTCAGATCACTTACAACTCAATAGATTCTACCTTCCTGTAACGTTTCAGCCTGATTTGACCTTGTTTTCACACAAATGAACCCATAATGATGTGGAATTGTGCTTCGTGCAACATAATTCTGGGTGCCATTTAAAAACCATAAGTGCTAATGACCCATTCCTTTTAGTGGTAATGGGGGCTGCTAATTGGAGTACTCTAAATCAAACCTGACCTCTCTAGGATATTCAGAAGCCAAGTTATAAGCCCACAAAGGTGTAACTGGACTACTTCTTTAAAGTGACACCAGGCCCAGTGACCTTTGGGACATGGTTTGACCCCCTATAGGAATGTGCGATCATCATTAAAACGTTCAGATCACTTACAACTCAATAGATTCTACCTTCTTGTAACGTTTCAGCCTGATTGGACCTTGTTTTCACACAAATGGACCCAGAATGATGTGAAATTGTGCTTCGTGGAACATAATTCTGGGTGCCATTTACAAACCATAATTGCTAATGACTCCATTTCTTTTTGTGGTTGTAGGGGCTGTTGGTTGGAGTACATTAAAACAAACCTGATCTCTCTAGGACATTCAGAAGCCAAGTTATAAGCCCACAAATGTGTAACTGGACTACTTCTTTAAATTGACACCAGATCCGGTGACCTTTGGGACATGGTTTGACCCCCTTAGGAAAGTGCTATCATCATGAAACATTCAGATCACTTACAACTCAATAGATTCTACCTTCCTGTAACGTTTCAGCCTGATTGTACCTTGTTTTCACACAAATGAACCCAGAAAGATGTGAAATTGTGCTTCGTGCAACATAATTCTGGGTGCCATTTAAAAACCATAAGTGCTAATGACTCCATTACTTTTTGAGGTTGTAGGGGCTGTTGATTGGAGTACACTAAAACAAACCTGATCTCTCTAGAACATTCAGAAACCAAGTTATAAGCCCTCAAAGGTGTAATTGGACTACTTATTTAAAGTGACACCAGATCCGGTGACCTCTGGGACATGGTTTTACCCCCTTAGGAAAGTGCTATCATCATGAAACATTCAGATCACTTACAACTCAATAGATTCTACCTTCCTGTAACGTTTCAGCCTGATTGGACCATGTTTTCACACAAATGGACCCAGAATGATGTGAAATTGTGCTTCGTGCAACATAATTCTGGGTGCCATTTAAAAACCATAAGTGATAATGACTCCATTCCTTTTTGTGGTTGTAGGGGCTGTTGATTGGAGTACACTAAAAAAAACCTGATCTCTCTAGGACATTCAGAAGCCAAGTTATAAGCCCACAAAGGTGTAACTGGGCTACTTCTTTAAAGTGACACCAGGCCCGGTGACCTTTGGGGCATGGTTTGACCCCCTATAGGAATGTGCGATCATCATGAAACGTTCAGATCACTTACAACTCAATAGATTCTACCTTCTTGTAACGTTTCAGCCTGATTGGACCTTGTTTTCACACAAATGAACCCAGAATGATGTGAAATTGTGCTTCGTGCAACATAATTCTGGGTGCCATTTAAAAACCATAAGTGATAATGACTCCATTCCTTTTTGTGGTTGTAGGGGCTGTTGATTGGAGTATACTAAAACAAACCTGATCTCTCTAGGACATTCAGAAGCCAAGTTATGAGCCCACAAATGTGTAACTGGACTACTTCTTTAAATTGACACCAGATCCGGTGACATTTGGGACATGGTTTGACCCCCTTAGGAAAGTGCTATCATCATGAAACATTCAGATCACTTACAACTCAATAGATTCTACCTTCCTGTAACGTTTCAGCCTGATTGGACCTTGTTTTCACACAAATGAACCGAGAATGATGTGAAATTGTGCTTCGTGCAACATAATTCTGGGTGCCATTTACAAAGCTTAAGTGCTAATGACTCCATTCCTTTTTGTGGTTGTAGGGGCTGTTGATTGGAGTACACTAAAACAAACCTGATCTCTCTAGGACATTCAGAAGCCAAGTTATAAGCCCACAAATGTGTAACTGGACTACTTCTTTAAATTGACACCAGATCCAGTGACCTTTGGGACATAGTTTGACCCCCTTAGGAAAGTGCTATCATCATGAAACGTTCAGATCACTTACAACTCAATAGATTCTACCTTCCTGTAACGTTTCAGCTTGATTGGACCTTGTTTTCACACAAATGAACCCAGAATGATGTGAAATTGTGCTTCGTGCAACATAATTCTGGGTGCCATTTAAAAACCATAATTTCTAATGACTCCATTCCTTTTAGTGGTAATGGGGGCTGCTAATTGGAGTACTCTAAAACTAACCTGACCTCTCTAGGATATTCAGAAGCCAAGTTCTAAGCCCACAAAGGTGTAACTGGACTACTTTAAAGTGACACCAGGCCCGGTGACCTTTGGGACATGGTTTGACCCCCTATAGGAATGTGCGATCATCATGAAACGTTCAGATCACTTACAACTCAATAGATTCTAACTTCTTGTAAAGTTTCAGCCTGATTGGACCTTGTTTTCACACAAATGGACCCAGAATGATGTGAAATTGTGCTTTGTGCAACATAATTCTGGGTGCCAATTACAAACCATAAGTGCTATTGACTCCATTCCTTATTGAAGTTGTAGGGGCTGTTGATTGGAGTACACTAAAAAAAACCTGATCTCTCTAGGACATTCAGAAGCCAAGTTATAAGCCCACAAAGGTGTAACTGGGCTACTTCTTTAAATTGACACCAGATCCGGTGACCTTTGGGACATGGTTTGACCCCCTTAGGAAAGTGCTATCATCATGAAACATTCAGATCACTTACAACTCAATAGATTCTACCTTCCTGTAACGTTTCAGCCTGATTGGACCTTGTTTTCACACAAATGAACCCAGAATGATGTGAAATTGTGCTTCGTGCAACATAATTCTGGGTGCCATTTACAAACCTTAAGTGCTAATGACTCCATTCCTTTTTGTGGTTGTAGGGGCTGTTGATTGGAGTACACTAAAACAAACCTGATCTCTCTAGGACATTCAGAAGCCAAGTTATAAGCCCACAAATGTGTAACTGGACTACTTCTTTAAATTGACACCAGATCCGGTGACCTTTGGGACATAGTTTGACCCCCTTAGGAAAGTGCTATCATCATAAAACGTTCAGATCACTAACAACTCAATAGATTCTACCTTCCTGTAACGTTTCAGCCTGATTGGACCTTGTTTTCACACAAATGAACCCAGAATGATGTGAAATTGTGCTTCGTGCAACATAATTCTGGGTGCCATTTACAAACCATAATTTCTAATGACTCCATTCCTTTTAGTGGTAATGGGGGCTGCTAATTGGAGTACTCTAAAACAAACCTGACCTTTCTAGGATATTCAGAAGCCAAGTTCTAAGCCCACAAAGGTGTAACTGGACTACTTTAAAGTGACACCAGGCCCGGTGACCTTTGGGACATGGTTTGACCCCCTCTAGGAATGTGCGATCATCAAGAAACGTTCAGATCACTTACAACTCAATAGATTCTAACTTCTTGTAAAGTTTCAGCCTGATTGGACCTTGTTTTCACACAAATGGACCCAGAATGATGTGAAATTGTGCTTTGTGCAACATAATTCTGGGTGCCATTCACAAACCATAAGTGCTATTGACTCCATTCCTTATTGAGGTTGTAGGGGCTGTTGATTGGAGTACACTAAAAAAAACCTGATCTCTCTAGGACATTCAGAAGCCAAGTTATAAGCCCACAAAGGTGTAACTGGGCTACTTCTTTAAAGTGACACCAGGCCCGGTGACCTTTGGGACATGGTTTGACCCCCTATAGGAATGTGCGATCATCATGAAACGTTCAGATCACTTACAACTCAATAGATTCTACCTTCTCGTAACGTTTCAGCCTGATTGGACCTTGTTTTCACACAAATGGACCCAGAATGATGTGAGATTGTGCTTCGTGCAACATAATTCTGGGTGCCATTTAAAAACCATAAGTGCTAATGACTCCATTCCTTTTTGAGGTTGTAGGGGCTGTTGATTGGAGTACACTAAAACAAACCTGATCTCTCTAGGACATTCAGAAGCCAAGTTATAAGCCCTCAAAGGTGTAATTGGACTACTTCTTTAAAGTGACACCAGGCCCGGTGACCTATGGGACATGGTTTGATACCCTTAGGAAAGTACTATCATCATGAAACGTTCAGATCACTTACAGCTCCATAGATTTTACCTTCCTGTAACATTTCAGCCTGATTGGACCTTGTTTTCACACAAATGAACCCAGAATGATGTGAAATTGTGCTTTGTGCCACATAATTCTGGGTGCCATTTAAAAACCATACGTGCTAATGACTCCATTCCTTTTTGTGGTTGTAGGGGCTGTTGATTGGAGTATACTAAAACAAACCTTATCTCTCTAGGACATTCAGAAGCCAAGTTATAAGCCCACAAATGTGTAACTGGACTACTTCTTTAAATTGAAACCAGATCCGGTGACCTTTGGGACATGGTTTTACCCCCTATAGGAAAGTGCTATCATCATGAAACGTTCAGATCACTTACAACTCAATAGATTCTACCTTCTTGTAACGTTTCAGCCTGATTGGACCTTGTTTTCACTCAAATGAACCCAGAATGATGTGAAATTGTGCTTCGTGCAACATAATTCTGGGTGCCATTTAAAAACCATAAGTGCTAATGACTCCATTCCTTTTAGTGGTAATGGGGGCTGTTAATTGGAGTACTCTAAAACAAACCTGATCTCTCTAGGACATTCAGAAGACAAGTTATAAGCCCACAAATGTGTAACTGGACTACTTCTTTAAATTGACACCAGATCCGGTGACCTTTGGGACATGGTTTGACCCCCTTAGGAAAGTGCTATCATCATGAAACATTCAGATCACTTACAACTCAATAGATTCTGCCTTCCTGTAACATTTCAGCCTGATTGTACCTTGTTTTCACACAAATGAACCCAGAATGATGTGAAATTGTGCTTCGTGCAACATAATTCTGGGTGCCATTTAAAAACCATAAGTGCTAATGACTCCATTCCTTTTTGAGGTTGTAGGGGCTGTTGATTGGAGTACACTAAAACAAACCTGATCTCTCTAGGACATTCAGAAACCAAGTTATAAGCCCTCAAAGGTGTAATTGGACTACTTCTTTAAAGTGACACCAGATCCGGTGACCTTTGGGACATGGTTTTACCCCCTATAGGAATGTGCGATCATCTTGAAACGTTCAGATCACTTACAACTCAATAGATTCTACCTTCTTGTAACGTTTCAGCCTGATTGGACCTTGTTTTCACTCAAATGAACCCAGAATGATGTGAAATTGTGCTTTGTGCAACATAATTCTGGGTGCCATTTAAAAACCATAAGTGCTAATGACTCCATTCCTTTTAGTGGTAATGGGGGCTGTTAATTGGAGTACTCTAAAACAAACCTGACCTCTCTAGGTTATTCAGAAGCCAAGTTATAAGCCCACAAAGGTGTAACTGGACTACTTCTTTATATTGACACCAGGCCCGGTGACCTTTGGGACATGGTTTGACCCCCTTAGGAAAGTGCTATCATCATGAAACGTTCAGATCACTTACAACTCAATAGATTCTACCTTCCTGTAACGTTTCAGCCTGATTTGACCTTGTTTTCACACAAATGAACCCATAATGATGTGGAATTGTGCTTCGTGCAACATAATTCTGGGTGCCATTTAAAAACCATAAGTGCTAATGACCCATTCCTTTTAGTGGTAATGGGGGCTGCTAATTGGAGTACTCTAAATCAAACCTGACCTCTCTAGGATATTCAGAAGCCAAGTTATAAGCCCACAAAGGTGTAACTGGACTACTTCTTTAAAGTGACACCAGGCCCGGTGACCTTTGGGACATGGTTTGACCCCCTATAGGAATGTGCGATCATCATGAAACGTTCAGATCACTTACAACTCAATAGATTCTACCTTCTTGTAACGTTTCAGCCTGATTGGACCTTGTTTTCACACAAATGGACCCAGAATGATGTGAAATTGTGCTTCGTGGAACATAATTCTGGGTGCCATTTACAAACCATAAGTGCTAATGACTCCATTCCTTTTTGTGGTTGTAGGGGCTGTTGGTTGGAGTACATTAAAACAAACCTGATCTCTCTAGGACATTCAGAAGCCAAGTTATAAGCCCACAAATGTGTAACTGAACTACTTCTTTAAATTGACACCAGATCCGGTGACCTTTGGGACATGGTTTGACCCCCTTAGGAAAGTGCTATCATCATGAAACGTTCAGATCACTTACAGCTCCATAGATTTTACCTTCCTGTAACATTTCAGCCTGATTGGACCTTGTTTTCACACAAATGAACCCAGAATGATGTGAAATTGTGCTTTGTGCCACATAATTCTGGGTGCCATTTAAAAACCATACGTGCTAATGACTCCATTCCTTTTTGTGGTTGTAGGGGCTGTTGATTGGAGTATACTAAAACAAACCTTATCTCTCTAGGACATTCAGAAGCCAAGTTATAAGCCCACAAATGTGTAACTGGACTACTTCTTTAAATTGAAACCAGATCCGGTGACCTTTGGGACATGGTTTTACCCCCTATAGGAAAGTGCTATCATCATGAAACGTTCAGATCACTTACAACTCAATAGATTCTACCTTCTTGTAACGTTTCAGCCTGATTGGACCTTGTTTTCACTCAAATGAACCCAGAATGATGTGAAATTGTGCTTCGTGCAACATAATTCTGGGTGCCATTTAAAAACCATAAGTGCTAATGACTCCATTCCTTTTAGTGGTAATGGGGGCTGTTAATTGGAGTACTCTAAAACAAACCTGATCTCTCTAGGACATTCAGAAGACAAGTTATAAGCCCACAAATGTGTAACTGGACTACTTCTTTAAATTGACACCAGATCCGGTGACCTTTGGGACATGGTTTGACCCCCTTAGGAAAGTGCTATCATCATGAAACATTCAGATCACTTACAACTCAATAGATTCTGCCTTCCTGTAACGTTTCAGCCTGATTGTACCTTGTTTTCACACAAATGAACCCAGAATGATGTGAAATTGTGCTTCGTGCAACATAATTCTGGGTGCCATTTACAAACCTTAAGTGCTAATGACTCCATTCCTTTTTGAGGTTGTAGGGGCTGTTGATTGGAGTACACTAAAACAAACCTGATCTCTCTAGGACATTCAGAAACCAAGTTATAAGCCCTCAAAGGTGTAATTGGACTACTTCTTTAAAGTGACACCAGATCCGGTGACCTTTGGGACATGGTTTTACCCCCTATAGGAATGTGCGATCATCTTGAAACGTTCAGATCACTTACAACTCAATAGATTCTACCTTCTTGTAACGTTTCAGCCTGATTGGACCTTGTTTTCACTCAAATGAACCCAGAATGATGTGAAATTGTGCTTTGTGCAACATAATTCTGGGTGCCATTTAAAAACCATAAGTGCTAATGACTCCATTCCTTTTAGTGGTAATGGGGGCTGTTAATTGGAGTACTCTAAAACAAACCTGACCTCTCTAGGTTATTCAGAAGCCAAGTTATAAGCCCACAAAGGTGTAACTGGACTACTTCTTTATATTGACACCAGGCCCGGTGACCTTTGGGACATGGTTTGACCCCCTTAGGAAAGTGCTATCATCATGAAACGTTCAGATCACTTACAACTCAATAGATTCTACCTTCCTGTAACGTTTCAGCCTGATTTGACCTTGTTTTCACACAAATGAACCCATAATGATGTGGAATTGTGCTTCGTGCAACATAATTCTGGGTGCCATTTAAAAACCATAAGTGCTAATGACCCATTCCTTTTAGTGGTAATGGGGGCTGCTAATTGGAGTACTCTAAATCAAACCTGACCTCTCTAGGATATTCAGAAGCCAAGTTATAAGCCCACAAAGGTGTAACTGGACTACTTCTTTAAAGTGACACCAGGCCCAGTGACCTTTGGGACATGGTTTGACCCCCTATAGGAATGTGCGATCATCATTAAAACGTTCAGATCACTTACAACTCAATAGATTCTACCTTCTTGTAACGTTTCAGCCTGATTGGACCTTGTTTTCACACAAATGGACCCAGAATGATGTGAAATTGTGCTTCGTGGAACATAATTCTGGGTGCCATTTACAAACCATAATTGCTAATGACTCCATTTCTTTTTGTGGTTTTAGGGGCTGTTGGTTGGAGTACATTAAAACAAACCTGATCTCTCTAGGACATTCAGAAGCCAAGTTATAAGCCCACAAATGTGTAACTGGACTACTTCTTTAAATTGACACCAGATCCGGTGACCTTTGGGACATGGTTTGACCCCCTTAGGAAAGTGCTATCATCATGAAACATTCAGATCACTTACAACTCAATAGATTCTACCTTCCTGTAACGTTTCAGCCTGATTGTACCTTGTTTTCACACAAATGAACCCAGAAAGATGTGAAATTGTGCTTCGTGCAACATAATTCTGGGTGCCATTTAAAAACCATAAGTGCTAATGACTCCATTCCTTTTTGTGGTTGTAGGGGCTGTTGATTGGAGTATACTAAAACAAACCTGATCTCTCTAGGACATTCAGAAGCCAAGTTATAAGCTCACAAATGTGTAACTGGACAACTTCTTTAAATTGACACCAGATCCAGTGACCTTTGGGACGTGGTTTGACCCCCTTAGGAAAGTGCTATCATCATGAAACATTCAGCTCACTTACAACTCAATAGATTCTACCTTCTCGTAACGTTTCAGCCTGATTGGACCTTGTTTTCACACAAATGGACCCAGAATGATGTGACATTGTGCTTCGTGCAAAATAATTCTGGGTGCCATTTAAAAACCATAAGTGCTAATGACTCCATTCCTTTTTGAGGTTGTAGGGGCTGTTGATTGGAGTACACTAAAACAAACCTGATCTCTCTAGGACATTCAGAAACCAAGTTATAAGCCCTCAAAGGTGTAATTGGACTACTTATTTAAAGTGACACCAGATCCGGTGACCTTTGGGACATGGTTTTACCCCCTATAGGAATGTGCGATCATCTTGAAACGTTCAGATCACTTACAACTCAATAGATTCTACCTTCCTGTAACGTTTCAGCCTGATTGGACCTTAATTTTACACAAATGAACCCAGAATGATGTGAAATTGTGCTTTGTGCAACATAATTCTGGGTGCCATTTAAAAACCATAAGTGCTAATGACTCCGTTCCTTTTAGTGGTAATGGGGGCTGCTAAATGGAGTACTCTAAAACAAACCTGACCTCTCTAGGATATTCAGAAGCCAAGTTATAAGCCCACAAAGGTGTAACTGGACTACTTCTTTAAAGTGACACCAGGCCCGGTGACCTTTGGGACATGGTTTGACCCCCTATAGGAATGTGCGATCATCATGAAACGTTCAGATCACTTACAACTCAATAGATTCTACCTTCTTGTAACGTTTCAGCCTGATTGGACCTTGTTTTCACACAAATGGACCCAGAATGATGTGAAATTGTGCTTTGTGGAACATAATTCTGGGTGCCATTTACAAACCATAAGTGCTAATGACTCCATTCCTTTTTGTGGTTGTAGGGGCTGTTGGTTGGAGTACATTAAAACAAACCTGATCTCTCTAGGACATTCAGAAGCCAAGTTATAAGCCCACAAATGTGTAACTGGACTACTTCTTTAAATTGACACCAGATCCGGTGACCTTTGGGACATGGTTTGACCCCCTTAGGAAAGTGCTATCATCATGAAACATTCAGATCACTTACAACTCAATAGATTCTACCTTCTCGTAACGTTTCAAACTGATTGGACCTTGTTGTCACACAAATGGACCCATAATGATGTGAAATTGTGCTTTGTGCAACATAATTCTGGGTGCCATTTAAAAACCATAAGTGCTAATGACTCCATTCCTTTTTGAGGTTGTAGGGGCTGTTGATTGGAGTACACTAAAACAAACCTGATCTCTCTAGGACATTCAGAAACCAAGTTATAAGCCCTCAAAGGTGTAATTGGACTACTTCTTTAAAGTGACACCAGATCCGGTGACCTTTGGGACATGGTTTTACCCCCTATAGGAAAGTGCTATCATCATGAAACGTTCAGATCACTTACAACTCAATAGATTCTACCTTCTTGTAACGTTTCAGCCTGATTGGACCTTGTTTTCACTCAAATGAACCCAGAATGATGTGAAATTGTGCTTCGTGCAACATAATTCTGGGTGCCATTTAAAAACCATAAGTGCTAATGACTCCATTCCTTTTAGTGGTAATGGGGGCTGTTAATTGGAGTACTCTAAAACAAACCTGATCTCTCTAGGACATTCAGAAGACAAGTTATAAGCCCACAAATGTGTAACTGGACTACTTCTTTAAATTGACACCAGATCCGGTGACCTTTGGGACATGGTTTGACCCCCTTAGGAAAGTGCTATCATCATGAAACATTCAGATCACTTACAACTCAATAGATTCTGCCTTCCTGTAACGTTTCAGCCTGATTGTACCTTGTTTTCACACAAATGAACCCAGAATGATGTGAAATTGTGCTTCGTGCAACATAATTCTGGGTGCCATTTAAAAACCATAAGTGCTAATGACTCCATTCCTTTTTGAGGTTGTAGGGGCTGTTGATTGGAGTACACTAAAACAAACCTGATCTCTCTAGGACATTCAGAAACCAAGTTATAAGCCCTCAAAGGTGTAATTGGACTACTTCTTTAAAGTGACACCAGATCCGGTGACCTTTGGGACATGGTTTTACCCCCTATAGGAATGTGCGATCATCTTGAAACGTTCAGATCACTTACAACTCAATAGATTCTACCTTCTTGTAACGTTTCAGCCTGATTGGACCTTGTTTTCACTCAAATGAACCCAGAATGATGTGAAATTGTGCTTTGTGCAACATAATTCTGGGTGCCATTTAAAAACCATAAGTGCTAATGACTCCATTCCTTTTAGTGGTAATGGGGGCTGTTAATTGGAGTACTCTAAAACAAACCTGACCTCTCTAGGTTATTCAGAAGCCAAGTTATAAGCCCACAAAGGTGTAACTGGACTACTTCTTTATATTGACACCAGGCCCGGTGACCTTTGGGACATGGTTTGACCCCCTTAGGAAAGTGCTATCATCATGAAACGTTCAGATCACTTACAACTCAATAGATTCTACCTTCCTGTAACGTTTCAGCCTGATTTGACCTTGTTTTCACACAAATGAACCCATAATGATGTGGAATTGTGCTTCGTGCAACATAATTCTGGGTGCCATTTAAAAACCATAAGTGCTAATGACCCATTCCTTTTAGTGGTAATGGGGGCTGCTAATTGGAGTACTCTAAATCAAACCTGACCTCTCTAGGATATTCAGAAGCCAAGTTATAAGCCCACAAAGGTGTAACTGGACTACTTCTTTAAAGTGACACCAGGCCCAGTGACCTTTGGGACATGGTTTGACCCCCTATAGGAATGTGCGATCATCATTAAAACGTTCAGATCACTTACAACTCAATAGATTCTACCTTCTTGTAACGTTTCAGCCTGATTGGACCTTGTTTTCACACAAATGGACCCAGAATGATGTGAAATTGTGCTTCGTGGAACATAATTCTGGGTGCCATTTACAAACCATAATTGCTAATGACTCCATTTCTTTTTGTGGTTGTAGGGGCTGTTGGTTGGAGTACATTAAAACAAACCTGATCTCTCTAGGACATTCAGAAGCCAAGTTATAAGCCCACAAATGTGTAACTGGACTACTTCTTTAAATTGACACCAGATCCGGTGACCTTTGGGACATGGTTTGACCCCCTTAGGAAAGTGCTATCATCATGAAACATTCAGATCACTTACAACTCAATAGATTCTACCTTCCTGTAACGTTTCAGCCTGATTGTACCTTGTTTTCACACAAATGAACCCAGAAAGATGTGAAATTGTGCTTCGTGCAACATAATTCTGGGTGCCATTTAAAAACCATAAGTGCTAATGACTCCATTCCTTTTTGTGGTTGTAGGGGCTGTTGATTGGAGTATACTAAAACAAACCTGATCTCTCTAGGACATTCAGAAGCCAAGTTATAAGCTCACAAATGTGTAACTGGACAACTTCTTTAAATTGACACCAGATCCAGTGACCTTTGGGACGTGGTTTGACCCCTTTAGGAAAGTGCTATCATCATGAAACATTCAGCTCACTTACAACTCAATAGATTCTACCTTCTCGTAACGTTTCAGCCTGATTGGACCTTGTTTTCACACAAATGGACCCAGAATGATGTGACATTGTGCTTCGTGCAAAATAATTCTGGGTGCCATTTAAAAACCATAAGTGCTAATGACTCCATTACTTTTTGAGGTTGTAGGGGCTGTTGATTGGAGTACACTAAAACAAACCTGATCTCTCTAGGACATTCAGAAACCAAGTTATAAGCCCTCAAAGGTGTAATTGGACTACTTATTTAAAGTGACACCAGATCCGGTGACCTTTGGGACATGGTTTTACCCCCTATAGGAATGTGCGATCATCTTGAAACGTTCAGATCACTTACAACTAAATAGATTCTACCTTCCTGTAACGTTTCAGCCTGATTGGACCTCAATTTTACACAAATGAACCCAGAATGATGTGAAATTGTGCTTTGTGCAACATAATTCTGGGTGCCATTTAAAAACCATAAGTGCTAATGACTCCGTTCCTTTTAGTGGTAATGGGGGCTGCTAAATTGAGTACTCTAAAACAAACCTGACCTCTCTAGGATATTCAGAAGCCAAGTTATAAGCCCACAAAGGTGTAACTGGACTACTTCTTTAAAGTGACACCAGGCCCGGTGACCTTTGGGACATGGTTTGACCCCCTATAGGAATGTGCGATCATCATGAAACGTTCAGATCACTTACAACTCAATAGATTCTACCTTCTTGTAACTTTTCAGCCTGATTGGACCTTGTTTTCACACAAATGGACCCAGAATGATGTGAAATTGTGCTTTGTGGAACATAATTCTGGGTGCCATTTACAAACCATAAGTGCTAATGACTCCATTCCTTTTTGTGGTTGTAGGGGCTGTTGGTTGGAGTACATTAAAACAAACCTGATCTCTCTAGGACATTCAGAAGCCAAGTTATAAGCCCACAAATGTGTAACTGGACTACTTCTTTAAATTGACACCAGATCCGGTGACCTTTGGGACATGGTTTGACCCCCTTAGGAAAGTGCTATCATCATGAAACATTCAGATCACTTACAACTCAATAGATTCTACCTTCTCGTAACGTTTCAAACTGATTGGACCTTGTTGTCACACAAATGGACCCATAATGATGTGAAATTGTGCTTTGTGCAACATAATTCTGGGTGCCATTTAAAAACCATAAGTGCTAATGACTCCATTCCTTTTTGAGGTTGTAGGGGCTGTTGATTGGAGTACACTAAAACAAACCTGATCTCTCTAGGACATTCAGAAACCAAGTTATAAGCCCTCAAAGGTGTAATTGGACTACTTCTTTAAAGTGACACCAGATCCGGTGACCTTTGGGACATGGTTTTACCCCCTATAGGAATGTGTGATCATCTTGAAACGTTCAGATCACTTACAACTCAATAGATTCTACCTTCTTGTAACGTTTCAGCCTGATTGGACCTTGTTTTCACTCAAATGAACCCAGAATGATGTGAAATTGTGCTTTGTGCAACATAATTCTGGGTGCCATTTAAAAACCATAAGTGCTAATGACTCCATTCCTTTTAGTGGTAATGGGGGCTGTTAATTGGAGTACTCTAAAACAAACCTGACCTCTCTAGGTTATTCAGAAGCCAAGTTATAAGCCCACAAAGGTGTAACTGGACTACTTCTTTAAATTGACACCAGGCCCGGTGACCTTTGGGACATGGTTTGACCCCCTTAGGAAAGTGCTATCATCATGAAACGTTCAGATCACTTACAACTCAATAGATTCTACCTTCCTGTGACGTTTCAGCCTGATTTGACCTTGTTTTCACACAAATGAACCCAGAATGATGTGGAATTGTGCTTCGTGCAACATAATTCTGGGTGCCATTTACAAATCATAAGTGCTAATGACCCATTCCTTTTAGTGGTAATGGGGGCTGCTAATTGGAGTACTCTAAATCAAACCTGACCTCTCTAGGATATTCAGAAGCCAAGTTATAAGCCCACAAAGGTGTAACTGGACTACTTCTTTAAAGTGACACCAGGCCCGGTGACCTTTGGGACATGGTTTGACCCCCTATAGGAATGTGCGATCATCATGAAACGTTCAGATCACTTACAACTCAATAGATTCTACCTTCTTGTAACGTTTCAGCCTGATTGGACCTTGTTTTCACACAAATGGACCCAGAATGATGTGAAATTGTGCTTCGTGGAACATAATTCTGGGTGCCATTTACAAACCATAAGTGCTAATGACTCCATTCCTTTTTGTGGTTGTAGGGGCTGTTGGTTGGAGTACATTAAAACAAACCTGATCTCTCTAGGACATTCAGAAGCCAAGTTATAAGCCCACAAATGTGTAACTGAACTACTTCTTTAAATTGACACCAGATCCGGTGACCTTTGGGACATGGTTTGACCCCCTTAGGAAAGTGCTATCATCATGAAACATTCAGATCACTTACAACTCAATAGATTCTACCTTCTCGTAACGTTTCAGCCTGATTGGACCTTGTTTTCACACAAATGGACCCAGAATGATGTGAAATTGTGCTTCATGCAAAATAATTCTGGGTGCCATTTAAAAACCATAAGTGCTAATGACTCCATTCCTTTTTGAGGTTGTAGGGGCTGTTGATTGGAGTACACTAAAACAAACCTGATCTCTCTAGGACATTCAGAAACCAAGTTATAAGCCCTCAAAGGTGTAATTGGACTACTTCTTTAAAGTGACACCAGATCCGGTGACCTTTGGGACATGGTTTTACCCCCTATAGGAATGTGCGATCATCTTGAAACGTTCATATCACTTACAACTCAATAGATTCTACCTTCCTGTTACGTTTCAGCCTGATTGGACCTTGTTTTCACACAAATGAACCCAGAATGATGTGGAATTGTGCTTCGTGCAACATAATTCTGGGTGCCATTTAAAAACCATAAGTGCTAATGACTCCATTCCTTTTAGTGGTAATGGGGGCTGCTAATTGGAGTACTCTAAAACAAACCTGACCTCTCTAGGATATTCAGAAGCCAAGTTCTAAGCCCACAAAGGTGTAACTGGACTACTTCTTTAAAGTGACACCAGGCCCGGTGACCTTTGGGACATGGTTTGACCCCCTATAGGAATGTGCGATCATCATGAAACGTTCAGATCACTTACAACTCAATAGATTCTACCTTCTTGTAACGTTTCAGCCTGATTGGACCTTGTTTTCACACAAATGGACCCAGAATGATGTGAAATTTACGTCGTGGAACATAATTCTGGGTGCCATTTACAAACCATAAGTGCTAATGACTTCATTCCTTTTTGTGGTTGTAGGGGCTGTTGGTTGGAGTACATTAAAACAAACCTGATCTCTCTAGGACATTCAGAAGCCAAGTTATAAGCCCACAAATGTGTAACTGGACTACTTCTTTAAATTGACACCAGATGCGGTCACCTTTGGGACATGGTTTGACCCCCTTAGAAAAGTGCTATCATCATGAAACATTCAGATCACTTACAACTCATTAGATTCTACCTTCTCGTAACGTTTCAGCCTGATTGGACCTTGTTTTCACACAAATGGACCCAGAATGATGTGAAATTGTGCTTCGTGCAACATAATTCTGGGTGCCATTTAAAAACCATAAGTGCTAATGACTCCATTCCTTTTTGAGGTTGTAGGGGCTGTTGATTGGAGTACACTAAAACAAACCTGATCTCTCTAGGACATTCAGAAACCAAGTTATAAGCCCTCAAAGGTGTAATTGGACTACTTCTTTAAAGTGACACCAGGCCCGGTGACCTTTGGGACATGGTTTGATCCCCTTAGGAAAGTACTATCATCATGAAACGTTCAGATCACTTACAACTCAATAGATTCTACCTTCCTGTAACGTTTCAGCCTGATTGGACGTTGTTTTCACACAAATGAACCCAGAATGATGTGAAATTGTGCTTTGTGCCACATAATTCTGGGTGCCATTTAAAAACCATAAGTGCTAATGACTCCATTCCTTTTTGTGGTTGTAGGGGCTGTTGATTGGAGTATACTTAAACAAACCTGATCTCTCTAGGACATTCAGAAGCCAAGTTATAAGCCCACAAATGTGTAACTGGACTACTTCTTTAAATTGACACCAGATCCGGTGACCATTGGGACATGGTTTGACCCCCTTAGGAAAGTGCTATCATCATGAAACGTTCAGATCACTTACAACTCAATAAATTATACCTTCCTGTAACGTTTCAGCCTGATTGGACCATGTTTTCACACAAATGGACCGAGAATGATGTGAAATTGTGCTTCGTGCAACATAATTCTGGGTGCCATTTACAAACCATAAGTGCTAATGACTCCATTCCTTTTTGTGGTTGTAGGGCCTGTTGATTGGAGTACACTAAAACAAACCTGATCTCTCTAGGACATTCAGAAGCCAAGTTATAAGCCCACAAATGTGTAACTGGACTACTTCTTTAAAGTGACACCAGATCCGGTGACCTTTGAACATGGTTTGACCCCCTATAGGAATGTGCGATCATCTTGAAACGTTCAGATCACTTACAACTCAATAGATTCTACCTTCTTGTAACGTTTCAGCCTGATTGGACCTTGTTTTCACTCAAATGAACCCAGAATGATGTGAAATTGTGCTTCGTGCAACATAATTCTGGGTGCCATTTAAAAACCATAAGTGCTAATGACTCCATTCCTTTTAGTGGTAATGGGGGCTGTTAATTGGAGTACTCTAAAACAAACCTGACCTCTCTAGGATATTCAGAAGCCAAGTTATAAGCCCACAAAGGTGTAACTGGACTACTTCTTTAAATTGACACCAGGCCCGGTGACATTTGGGACATGGTTTGATCCCCTTAGGAAAGTGCTATCATCATGAAACGTTCAGATCACTTACAACTCAATAGATTCTACCTTCCTGTAACGTTTCAGCCTGATTGGACCTTGTTTTCACACAAATGAACCACGATTGATGTGAAATTGTGCTTCGAGCAACATAATTCTGGGTGCCATTTAAAAACCATAAGTGCTAATGACTCCATTCCTTTTAGTGGTAATGGGGGCTGCTAATTGGAGTACTCTAAAACAAACCTGACCTCTCTAGGATATTCAGAAGCCAAGTTATAAGCCCACAAAAGTGTAACTGGACTACTTCTTTAAAGTGACACCAGGCCCGGTGACCTTTGGGACATGGGTTGACCCCCTATAGGAATGTGCGATCATCATGAAACGTTCAGATCACTTACAACTCAATATATTCTACCTTCTTGTAACGTTTCAGCCTGATTGGACCTTGTTTTCGCACAAATGGACCCAGAATGATGTGAAATTGTGCTTCGTGGAACATAATTCTGGGTGCCATTTACAAACCATAAGTGCTAATGACTCCATTCCTTTTTGTGGTTGTAGGGGCTGTTGGTTGGAGTACATTAAAACAAACCTGATCTCTCTAGAACATTCAGAAGCCAAGTTATAAGCCCACAAATGTGTAACTGGACTACTTCTTTAAATTGACACCAGATCCGGTGACCTTTGGGACATGGTTTGACCCCCTTAGGAAAGTGATATCATCATGAAACATTCAGATCACTTACAACTCAATAGATTCTACCTTCCTGTAACGTTTCAGCCTGATTGGACGTTGTTTTCACACAAATGAACCCAGAATGATGTGAAATTGTGCTTTGTGCCACATAATTCTGGGTGCCATTTAAAAACCATAAGTGCTAATGACTCCATTCCTTTTTGTGGTTGTAGGGGCTGTTGATTGGAGTATACTAAAACAACCCTGATCTCTCTAGGACATTCAGAAGCCAAGTTATAAGCCCACAAATGTGTAACTGGACTACTTCTTTAAATTGAAACCAGATCCGGTGACCATTGGGACATGGTTTGACCCCCTTAGGAAAGTGATATCATCATGAAACATTCAGATCACTTACAACTCAATAGATTCTACCTTCCTGTAACGTTTCAGCCTGATTGGACGTTGTTTTCACACAAATGAACCCAGAATGATGTGAAATTGTGCTTTGTGCCACATAATTCTGGGTGCCATTTAAAAACCATAAGTGCTAATGACTCCATTCCTTTTTGTGGTTGTAGGGGCTGTTGATTGGAGTATACTAAAACAACCCTGATCTCTCTAGGACATTCAGAAGCCAAGTTATAAGCCCACAAATGTGTAACTGGACTACTTCTTTAAATTGAAACCAGATCCGGTGACCATTGGGACATGGTTTGACCCCCTTAGGAAAGTGCTATCATCATGAAACGTTCAGATCACTTACAACTCAATAAATTATACCTTCCTGTAACGTTTCAGCCTGATTGGACCATGTTTTCACACAAATGGACCCAGAATGATTTGAAATTGTGCTTCGTGCAACATAATTCTGGGTGCCATTTACAAACCATAAGTGCTAATGACTCCATTCCTTTTTGTGGTTGTAGGGGCTGTTGGTTGGAGTACATTAAAACAAACCTGATCTCTCTAGGACATTCAGAAGCCAAGTTATAAGCCCACAAATGTGTAACTGGACTACTTCTTTAAATTGACACCAGATCCGGTGACCTTTGGGACATGGTTTGACCCCCTTAGGAAAGTGCTATCATCATGAAACATTCAGATCACTTACAACTCAATAGATTCTACCTTCTCGTAACGTTTCAGCCTGATTGGACCTTGTTTTCACACAAATGGACCCAGAATGATGTGAAATTGTGCTTTGTGGAACATAATTCTGGGTGCCATTTACAAACCATAAGTGCTAATGACTCCATTCCTTTTTGAGGTTGTAGGGGCTGTTGATTGGAGTACACTAAAACAAACCTTATCTCTCTAGGACATTCAGAAACCAAGTTATAAGCCCTCAAAGGTGTAATTGGACTACTTCTTTAAAGTGACACCAGATCCGGTGACCTTTGGGACATGGTTTTACCCCTTATAGGAATGTGCGATCATCTTGAAACGTTCATATCACTTACATCTCAATAGATTCTACCTTCCTGTTACGTTTCAGCCTGATTGGACCTTGTTTTCACACAAATGAACCCAGAATGATGTGGAATTGTGCTTCGTGCAACATAATTCTGGGTGCCATTTAAAAACCATAAGTGCTAATGACTCCATTCCTTTTAGTGGTAATGGGGGCTGCTAATTGGAGTACTCTAAAACAAACCTGACCTCTCTAGGATATTCAGAAGCCAAGTTCTAAGCCCACAAAGGTGTAACTGGACTACTTCTTTAAAGTGACACCAGGCCCGGTGACCTTTGGGACATGGTTTGACCCCCTATAGGAATGTGCGATCATCATGAAACGTTCAGATCACTTACAACTCAATAGATTCTACCTTCTTGTAACGTTTCAGCCTGATTGGACCTTGTTTTCACACAAATGGACCCAGAATGATGTGAAATTTACGTCGTGGAACATAATTCTGGGTGCCATTTACAAACCATAAGTGCTAATGACTTCATTCCTTTTTGTGGTTGTAGGGGCTGTTGGTTGGAGTACATTAAAACAAACCTGATCTCTCTAGGACATTCAGAAGCCAAGTTATAAGCCCACAAATGTGTAACTGGACTACTTCTTTAAATTGACACCAGATCCGGTCACCTTTGGGACATGGTTTGACCCCCTTAGGAAAGTGCTATCATCATGAAACGTTCAGATCACTTACAACTCAATAAATTATACCTTCCTGTAACGTTTCAGCCTGATTGGACCATGTTTTCACACAAATGGACCCAGAATGATGTGAAATTGTGCTTCGTGCAACATAATTCTGGGTGCCATTTACAAACCATAAGTGCTAATGACTCCATTCCTTTTTGTGGTTGTAGGGCCTGTTGATTGGAGTACACTAAAACAAACCTGATCTCTCTAGGACATTCAGAAGCCAAGTTATAAGCCCACAAATGTGTAACTGGACTACTTCTTTAAAGTGACACCAGATCCGGTGACCTTTGAACATGGTTTTACCCCCTATAGGAATGTGCGATCATCTTGAAACGTTCAGATCACTTACAACTCAATAGATTCTACCTTCTTGTAACGTTTCAGCCTGATTGGACCTTGTTTTCACTCAAATGAACCCAGAATGATGTGAAATTGTGCTTCGTGCAACATAATTCTGGGTGCCATTTAAAAACCATAAGTGCTAATGACTCCATTCCTTTTAGTGGTAATGGGGGCTGTTAATTGGAGTACTCTAAAACAAACCTGACCTCTCTAGGATATTCAGAAGCCAAGTTATAAGCCCACAAAGGTGTAACTGGACTACTTCTTTAAATTGACACCAGGCCCGGTGACCTTTGGGACATGGTTTGATCCCCTTAGGAAAGTGCTATCATCATGAAACGTTCAGATCACTTACAACTCAATAGATTCTACCTTCCTGTAACGTTTCATCCTGATTGGACCTTGTTTTCACACAAATGAACCACGATTGATGTGAAATTGTGCTTCGAGCAACATAATTCTGGGTGCCATTTAAAAACCATAAGTGCTAATGACTCGATTCCTTTTAGTGGTAATGGGGGCTGCTAATTGGAGTACTCTAAAACAAACCTGACCTCTCTAGGATATTCAGAAGCCAAGTTATAAGCCCACAAAAGTGTAACTGGACTACTTCTTTAAAGTGACACCAGGCCCGGTGACCTTTGGGACATGGTTTGACCCCCTATAGGAATGTGCGATCATCATGAAACGTTCAGATCACTTACAACTCAATATATTCTACCTTCTTGTAACGTTTCAGCCTGATTGGACCTTGTTTTCGCACAAATGGACCCAGAATGATGTGAAATTGTGCTTCGTGGAACATAATTCTGGGTGCCATTTACAAACCATAAGTGCTAATGACTCCATTCCTTTTTGTGGTTGTAGGGGCTGTTGGTTGGAGTACATTAAAACAAACCTGATCTCTCTAGAACATTCAGAAGCCAAGTTATAAGCCCACAAATGTGTAACTGGACTACTTCTTTAAATTGACACCAGATCCGGTGACCTTTGGGACATGGTTTGACCCCCTTAGGAAAGTGATATCATCATGAAACATTCAGATCACTTACAACTCAATAGATTCTACCTTCCTGTAACGTTTCAGCCTGATTGGACGTTGTTTTCACACAAATGAACCCAGAATGATGTGAAATTGTGCTTTGTGCCACATAATTCTGGGTGCCATTTAAAAACCATAAGTGCTAATGACTCCATTCCTTTTTGTGGTTGTAGGGGCTGTTGATTGGAGTATACTAAAACAACCCTGATCTCTCTAGGACATTCAGAAGCCAAGTTATAAGCCCACAAATGTGTAACTGGACTACTTCTTTAAATTGAAACCAGATCCGGTGACCACTGGGACATGGTTTGACCCCCTTAGGAAAGTGCTATCATCATGAAACGTTCAGATCACTTACAACTCAATAAATTATACCTTCCTGTAACGTTTCAGCCTGATTGGACCATGTTTTCACACAAATGGACCCAGAATGATTTGAAATTGTGCTTCGTGCAACATAATTCTGGGTGCCATTTACAAACCATAAGTGCTAATGACTCCATTCCTTTTTGTGGTTGTAGGGCCTGTTGATTGGAGTACACTAAAACAAACCTGATCTCTCTAGGACATTCAGAAGCCAGGTTATAAGCCCACAAATGTGTAACTGGACTACTTCTTTAAAGTGACACCAGATCCGGTGACCTTTGGGACATGGTTTGACCCCCTTAGGAATGTGCGATCATCATGAAACGTTCAGATGACTTACAACTCAATAGATTCTACCTTCCTGTAGCGTTTCAGCCTGATTGGACCTTGTTTTCACACAAATGGACCCAGAATGATGTGAAATTGTGCTTCGTGCAACATAATTCTGGGTGCCATTTAAAAACCATAAGAGCTAATGACTCCATTCCTTTTTGTGGTTGTAGGGGCTGTTGATTGGAGTACCCTAAAACAAACCTGACCTCTCTGAGACATTCAGAAGCCAAGTTGTAAGCCCCCAAAGGTGTGTTTGGAACCAAGCCTTTAAGGAACAAGTGATTCGGTGACCTTTATGACCTGATTTGACACCCTTAGGAATGTGCTATCAACATGAAACACAGGAATCATTTACAACTCAATAGATTCTACTTTTCTGTGACGTTTCAGCCTGAATGAAGCTTTTTTATGAGAAATGGACCCAGAATGATGTGAAATCGTGCTTCGTGCAACATAATTCTGGGTGCCATTTAAAAACCATAAGTGCTAATGACTCAATTCCTTTTTGTGGTAATGGGGGCTGTTAATTGGAGTACACTAAAACAAACCTTACCTCTCTAGGATATTCAGAAGCCAAGTTATAAGCCCACAAAGGTGTAACTGGACCACTTTAAAGTGACACCAGGCCCGGTGACCTTTGGGACATGGTTTGACCCCCTATAGGAATGTGCGATCATCATGAAACGTTCAGATCACTTACAACTCAATAGATTCTACCTTCTTGTAACGTTTAAGCCTGATTGGACTTTGTTTTCACACAAATGGACCCAGAATGATGTGAAATTGTGCTTCGTGCAACATAATTCTGGGTGCCATTTACAAACCATAAGTGCTAATGACTCCATTCCTTTTTGTGGTTGTAGGGGCTATTGATTGGAGTACACTAAAACAAACCTGATCTCTCTAGGACATTCAGAAGCCAAGTTATAAGCCCACAAATGTGTAACTGGACTACTTCTTTAAATTGACGCCAGATCCGGTGACGTTTTGGACATGGTTTGACCCCCTTAGGAAAGTGCTATCATCATGACACGTTCAGATCACTTACAACTCAATAGATTCTACCTTCCTGTAACGTTTCAGCCTGATTGGACCTTGTTTTCACACAAATGAACCCAGAATGATGTGAAATTGTGCTTCGTGCAACATAATTCTGGGTGCCATTTAAAAACCATAAGTGCTAATGACTCCATTCCTTTTTGTGGTAATGGGGGCTGTTAATTGGAGTACTCTAAAACAAACCTGACCTCTCTAGGATCTTCAGAAGCCAAGTTATAAGCCCACAAAGGTGTAACTGGACTACTTCTTTAAAGTGACACCAGGCCCGGTGACCTTTGGGACATGGTTTGACCCCCTATAGGAATGTGTAATCATCATGAAACGTTCATATCACTTACAACTCAATAGATTCTACCTTCTTGTAACGTTTCAGCCTGATTGGACCTTGTTTTCACACAAATGGACCCAGAATGATGTGAAATTGTGCTTCGTGCAACATAATTCTGGGTGCCATTTACAAACCATAAGTGCTAATGACTCCGTTCCTTTTTGTGGTTGTAGGGGCTGTTAATTGGAGTACACTAAAATAACCCTGATCTCTCTAGGACATTCAGAAGCCAAGTTATAAGCCCACAAATGTGTAACTGGACTACTTATTTAAATTGACACCAGATCCGGTGACGTTTGGGACATGGTTTGACCCCCTTAGGAAAGTGCGATCATCATGAAACGTTCAGATTACTTACAACTCATTAGATTCTACCTTCCTGTAGCGTTTCAGCCTGATTAGACCTTGTTTTCACACAAATGGACCCAGAATGATGTGAAATTGTGCTTCGAGCAACATAATTCTGGGTGCCATTTACAAACCATAAGTGCTTATGACTCCATTCCTTTTTGTGGTTGTAGGGGCTGTTGATTGGAGTACACTAAAACAAACCTGATCTCTCTAGGACATTCAGAAGCCAGGTTATAAGCCCACAAATGTGTAACTGGACTACTTCTTTAAAGTGACACCAGATCCGGTGACCTTTGGGACATGGTTTGACCCCCTTAGGAATGTGCGATCATCATGAAACGTTCAGATCACTTACAACTCAATAGATTCTACCTTCCTGTGGCGTTTCAGCCTGATTAGACCTTGTTTTCACACAAATGGACCCAGAATGATGTGAAATTGTGCTTCGTGCAACATAATTCTGGGTGTCATTTAAAAACCATAAGAGCTAATGACTCCATTCCTTTTTGTGGTAATGGGGGCTGTTAATTGGAGTACTCTAAAACAAACCTGACCTCTCTAGGATCTTCAGAAGCCAAGTTATAAGCCCACAAAGGTGTAACTGGACTACTTCTTTAAAGTGACACCAGGCCCGGTGACCTTTGGGACATGGTTTGACCCCCTATAGGAATGTGTAATCATCATGAAACGTTCATATCACTTACAACTCAATAGATTCTACCTTCTTGTAACGTTTCAGCCTGATTGGACCTTGTTTTCACACAAATGGACCCAGAATAATGTGAAATTGTGCTTCGTGCAACATAATTCTGGGTGCCATTTACAAACCATAAGTGCTAATGACTCCATTTCTTTTTGAGGTTGTAGGGGCTGATGATTGGAGTACTCTAAAACAAACCTGACCTCTCTAGGATATTCAGAAGCCAAGTTATAAGCCCACAAATGTGTAACTGGACTACTTCTTTAAAGTGACACCAGGCCCGGTGACCTTTGGGACATGGTTTGACCCCCTATAGGAATGTGTGATTATCATGAAACGTTCAGATCACTTACAACTCAATAGATTCTACCTTCTTGTAACGTTTCAGCCTGATTGGACCTTGTTTTGACACAAATGGACCCAGAATGATGTGAAATTGTGCTTCGTGCAACATAATTCTGGGTGCCATTTACAAACCATAAGTGCTAATGACTCCATTCCTTTTTGTGGTTGTAGGGGCTGTTAATTGGAGTACACTAAAATAACCCTGATCTCTCTAGGACATTCAGAAGCCAAGTTATAAGCCCACAAATGTGTAACTGGACTACTTATTTAAATTGACACCAGATCCGGTGACGTTTGGGACATGGTTTGACCCCCTTAGGAAAGTGTGATCATCATGAAACGTTCAGATCACTTACAACTCAATAGATTCTACCTTCCTGTAGCGTTTCAGCCTGATTAGACCTTGTTTTCACACAAATGGACCCAGAATGATGTGAAATTGTGCTTCGAGCAACATAATTCTGGGTGCCATTTACAAACCATAAGTGCTAATGACTCCATTCCTTTTTGTGGTTGTAGGGGCTGTTGATTGGAGTACACTAAAACAAACCTGATCTCTCTAGGACATTCAGAAGCCAGGTTATAAGCCCACAAATGTGTAACTGGACTACTTCTTTAAAGTGACACCAGATCCGGTGACCTTTGGGACATGGTTTGACCCCCTTAGGAATGTGCGATCATCATGAAACGTTCAGATCACTTACAACTCAATAGATTCTACCTTCCTGTGGCGTTTCAGCCTGATTAGACCTTGTTTTCACACAAATGGACCCAGAATGATGTGAAATTGTGCTTCGTGCAACATAATTCTGGGTGTCATTTAAAAACCATAAGAGCTAATGACTCCATTCCTTTTTGGGGCAATAGGGGCTGTTGATTGGAGTACACTAAAACAAACCTGACCTCTCTGAAACATTCAGAAGCCAAGTTGTAAGCCCCCAAAGGTGTGTTTGGACCCCGCCTTTAAGGAACAAGTGATTCGGTGACCTTTATGACCTGATTTGACACCCTTAGGAATGTGCTATCATCATGAAACACAGGAATCATTTACAACTCAATAGATTCTACTTTTCTGTGACGTTTCAGCCTGATTGAAGCTTTTTTATGAGAAATGGACCCAGAATGATGTGAAATTGTGCTTCATGCAACATAATTCTGGGTGCCATTTAAAAACCATAAGTGCTAATGACTCAATTCCTTTTTGTGGTAATGGGGGCTGTTAATTGGAGTACTCTAAAACAAACCTTTCCTCTCTAGGATATTCAGAAGCCAAGTTATAAGCCCACAAAGGTGTAACTGGACCACTTTAAAGTGACACCAGATCCGGTGACCTATGGGACATGGTTTGACCCCCTATAAGAATGTGTGATCATCATGAAACGTTCAGATCACTTACAACTCAATAGATTCTACCTTCTTGTAACGTTTAAGCCTGATTTGACTTTGTTTTCACACAAATGGACCCAGAATGATGTGAAATTGTGCTTCGTGCAACATAATTCTGGGTGCCATTTACAAACCATAAGTGCTATTGACTCCATTCCTTTTTGTGGTTGTAGGGGCTGTTGATTGGAGTACACTAAAACAAACCTGACCTCTCTAGGACATTCAGAAGCCAAGTTATAAGCCCACAAAGGTGTAACTGGACTACTTCTTTAAGGTGACACCAGGCCCGGTGACCTTTGGGACATGGTTTTACCCCCTATAGGAATGTGCGATCATCATGAATCGTTCAGATCACTTACAACTCAATTGATTCTACCTTCTTGTAACGTTTCAGCCTGATTGGACCTTGTTTTCACACAAATGGACCCAGAATGATGTGAAATTGTGCTTCGTGCAACATAATTCTGGGTGCCATTTACAAACCATAAGTGCTAATGACTCCATTCCTTTTTGTGGTTGTAGGGGCTGTTGATTGGAGTACACTAAAACAACCCTGATCTCTCTAGGACATTCAGAAGCCAAGTTATAAGCCCACAAATGTGTAACTGGACTACTTCTTTAAATTGACACCAGATCCGGTGACCTTTGGGACATGGTTTGACCCCCTATAGGAATGTGTGATTATCATGAAACGTTCAGATCACTTACAGCTCAGGAGATTCTACCTTCCTGTAACGTTTCAGCCTGATTGGACCTTGTTTTCACACAAATGAACCCAGAATGATGTGAAATTGTGCTTCGTGCAACATAATTCTGGGTGCCATTTAAAAACCATAAGTGCTAATGACTCCATTCCTTTTTGGGGTAATGGGGGCTGATGATTGGAGTACTCTAAAACAAACCTGACCTCTCTAGGATATTCAGAAGCCAAGTTATAAGCCCACAAATGTGTAACTGGACTACTTCTTTAAAGTGACACCAGGCCCGGTGACCTTTGGGACATGGTTTGACCCCCTATAGGAATGTGTGATTATCATGAAACGTTCAGATCACTTACAACTCAATAGATTCTACCTTCTTGTAACGTTTCAGCCTGATTGGACCTTGTTTTGACACAAATGGACCCAGAATGATGTGAAATTGTGCTTCGTGCAACATAATTCTGGGTGCCATTTACAAACCATAAGTGCTAATGACTCCATTCCTTTTTGTGGTTGTAGGGGCTGTTGATTGGAGTACACTAAAACAAACCTGATCTCTCTAGGACATTCAGAAGCCAGGTTATAAGCCCACAAATGTGTAACTGGACTACTTATTTAAATTGACACCAGATCCGGTGACGTTTGGGACATGGTTTGACCCCCTTAGGAATGTGCTATCATCATGAAACGTTCTGATCACTTACAACTCAATAGATTCTACCTTCCTGTAACGTTTCAGCCTGATTGGTTCTTGTTTTCACACAAATGAACCCAGAATGATGTGAAATTGTGCTTCGTGCAACATAATTCTGGGTGCCATTTACAAACCATAAGTGCTAATGACTCCATTCCTTTTTGTGGTTGTAGGGGCTGTTGATTGGAGTACACTAAAACAAACCTGATCTCTCTAGGACATTCAGAAGCCAGGTTATAAGCCCACAAATGTGTAACTGGACTACTTCTTTAAAGTGACACCAGATCCGGTGACCTTTGGGACATGGTTTGACCCCCTTAGGAATGTGCGATCATCATGAAACGTTCAGATGACTTACAACTCAATAGATTCTACCTTCCTGTAGCGTTTCAGCCTGATTGGACCTTGTTTTCACACAAATGGACCCAGAATGATGTGAAATTGTGCTTCGTGCAACATAATTCTGGGTGTCATTTAAAAACCATAAGAGCTAATGACTCCATTCCTTTTTGGGGCAATAGGGGCTGTTGATTGGAGTACCCTAAAACAAACCTGACCTCTCTGAGACATTCAGAAGCCAAGTTGTAAGCCCCCAAAGGTGTGTTTGGAACCAAGCCTTTAAGGAACAAGTGATTCGGTGACCTTTATGACCTGATTTGACACCCTTAGGAATGTGCTATCAACATGAAACACAGGAATCATTTACAACTCAATAGATTCTACTTTTCTGTGACGTTTCAGCCTGATTGAAGCTTTTTTATGAGAAATGGACCCAGAATGATGTGAAATTGTGCTTCGTGCAACATAATTCTGGGTGCCATTTAAAAACCATAAGTGCTAATGACTCAATTCCTTTTTGTGGTAATGGGGGCTGTTAATTGGAGTACACTAAAACAAACCTTACCTCTCTAGGATATTCAGAAGCCAAGTTATAAGCCCACAAAGGTGTAACTGGACCACTTTAAAGTGACACCAGGCCCGGTGACCTTTGGGACATGGTTTGACCCCCTATAGGAATGTGCGATCATCATGAAACGTTCAGATCACTTACAACTCAATAGATTCTACCTTCTTGTAACGTTTAAGCCTGATTGGACTTTGTTTTCACACAAATGGACCCAGAATGATGTGAAATTGTGCTTCGTGCAACATAATTCTGGGTGCCATTTACAAACCATAAGTGCTAATGACTCCATTCCTTTTTGTGGTTGTAGGGGCTATTGAATGGAGTACACTAAAACAAACCTGATCTCTCTAGGACATTCAGAAGCCAAGTTATAAGCCCCTAAATGTGTAACTGGACTACTTCTTTAAATTGACGCCAGATCCGGTGACGTTTTGGACATGGTTTGACCCCCTTAGGAAAGTGCTATCATCATGACACGTTCAGATCACTTACAACTCAATAGATTCTACCTTCCTGTAACGTTTCAGCCTGATTGGACCTTGTTTTCACACAAATGAACCCAGAATGATGTGAAATTGTGCTTCGTGCAACATAATTCTGGGTGCCATTTAAAAACCATAAGTGCTAATGACTCCATTCCTTTTTGTGGTAATGGGGGCTGTTAATTGGAGTACTCTAAAACAAACCTGACCTCTCTAGGATCTTCAGAAGCCAAGTTATAAGCCCACAAAGGTGTAACTGGACTACTTCTTTAAAGTGACACCAGGCCCGGTGACCTTTGGGACATGGTTTGACCCCCTATAGGAATGTGTAATCATCATGAAACGTTCATATCACTTACAACTCAATAGATTCTACCTTCTTGTAACGTTTCAGCCTGATTGGACCTTGTTTTCACACAAATGGACCCAGAATGATGTGAAATTGTGCTTCGTGCAACATAATTCTGGGTGCCATTTACAAACCATAAGTGCTAATGACTCCATTTCTTTTTGAGGTTGTAGGGGCTAATGATTGGAGTACTCTAAAACAAACCTGACCTCTCTAGGATATTCAGAAGCCAAGTTATAAGCCCACAAATGTGTAACTGGACTACTTCTTTAAAGTGACACCAGGCCCGGTGACCTTTGGGACATGGTTTGACCCCCTATAGGAATGTGTGATTATCATGAAACGTTCAGATCACTTACAACTCAATAGATTCTACCTTCTTGTAACGTTTCAGCCTGATTGGACCTTGTTTTGACACAAATGGACCCAGAATGATGTGAAATTGTGCTTCGTGCAACATAATTCTGGGTGCCATTTACAAACCATAAGTGCTAATGACTCCATTCCTTTTTGTGGTTGTAGGGGCTGTTGATTGGAGTACACTAAAACAAACCTGATCTCTCTAGGACATTCAGAAGCCAGGTTATAAGCCCACAAATGTGTAACTGGACTACTTCTTTAAAGTGACACCAGATCCGGTGACCTTTGGGACATGGTTTGACCCCCTTAGGAATGTGCGATCATCATGAAACGTTCAGATCACTTACAACTCAATAGATTCTACCTTCCTGTGGTGTTTCAGCCTGATTAGACCTTGTTTTCACACAAATGGACCCAGAATGATGTGAAATTGTGCTTCGTGCAACATAATTCTGGGTGTCATTTAAAAACCATAAGAGCTAATGACTCCATTCCTTTTTGTGGTAATGGGGGCTGTTAATTGGAGTACTCTAAAACAAACCTGACCTCTCTAGGATCTTCAGAAGCCAAGTTATAAGCCCACAAAGGTGTAACTGGACTACTTCTTTAAAGTGACACCAGGCCCGGTGACCTTTGGGACATGGTTTGACCCCCTATAGGAATGTGTAATCATCATGAAACGTTCATATCACTTACAACTCAATAGATTCTACCTTCTTGTAACGTTTCAGCCTGATTGGACCTTGTTTTCACACAAATGGACCCAGAATGATGTGAAATTGTGCTTCGTGCAACATAATTCTGGGTGCCATTTACAAACCATAAGTGCTAATGACTCCATTTCTTTTTGAGGTTGTAGGGGCTGATGATTGGAGTACTCTAAAACAAACCTGACCTCTCTAGGATATTCAGAAGCCAAGTTATAAGCCCACAAATGTGTAACTGGACTACTTCTTTAAAGTGACACCAGGCCCGGTGACCTTTGGGACATGGTTTGACCCCCTATAGGAATGTGTGATTATCATGAAACGTTCAGATCACTTACAACTCAATAGATTCTACCTTCTTGTAACGTTTCAGCCTGATTGGACCTTGTTTTGACACAAATGGACCCAGAATGATGTGAAATTGTGCTTCGTGCAACATAATTCTGGGTGCCATTTACAAACCATAAGTGCTAATGACTCCATTCCTTTTTGTGGTTGTAGGGGCTGTTAATTGGAGTACACTAAAATAACCCTGATCTCTCTAGGACATTCAGAAGCCAAGTTATAAGCCCACAAATGTGTAACTGGACTACTTATTTAAATTGACACCAGATCCGGTGACGTTTGGGACATGGTTTGACCCCCTTAGGAAAGTGCGATCATCATGAAACGTTCAGATCACTTACAACTCAATAGATTCTACCTTCCTGTAGCGTTTCAGCCTGATTAGACCTTGTTTTCACACAAATGGACCCAGAATGATGTGAAATTGTGCTTCGAGCAACATAATTCTGGGTGCCATTTACAAACCATAAGTGCTAATGACTCCATTCCTTTTTGTGGTTGTAGGGGCTGTTGATTGGAGTACACTAAAACAAACCTGATCTCTCTAGGACATTCAGAAGCCAGGTTATAAGCCCACAAATGTGTAACTGGACTACTTCTTTAAAGTGACACCAGATCCGGTGACCTTTGGGACATGGTTTGACCCCCTTAGGAATGTGCGATCATCATGAAACGTTCAGATCACTTACAACTCAATAGATTCTACCTTCCTGTGGCGTTTCAGCCTGATTAGACCTTGTTTTCACACAAATGGACCCAGAATGATGTGAAATTGTGCTTCGTGCAACATAATTCTGGGTGTCATTTAAAAACCATAAGAGCTAATGACTCCATTCCTTTTTGGGGCAATAGGGGCTGTTGATTGGAGTACACTAAAACAAACCTGACCTCTCTGAAACATTCAGAAGCCAAGTTGTAAGCCCCCAAAGGTGTGTTTGGACCCCGCCTTTAAGGAACAAGTGATTCGGTGACCTTTATGACCTGATTTGACACCCTTAGGAATGTGCTATCATCATGAAACACAGGAATCATTTACAACTCAATAGATTCTACTTTTCTGTGACGTTTCAGCCTGATTGAAGCTTTTTTATGAGAAATGGACCCAGAATGATGTGAAATTGTGCTTCGTGCAACATAATTCTGGGTGCCATTTAAAAACCATAAGTGCTAATGACTCAATTCCTTTTTGTGGTAATGGGGGCTGTTAATTGGAGTACTCTAAAACAAACCTTTCCTCTCTAGGATATTCAGAAGCCAAGTTATAAGCCCACAAAGGTGTAACTGGACCACTTTAAAGTGACACCAGATCCGGTGACCTATGGGACATGGTTTGACCCCCTATAAGAATGTGCAATCATCATGAAACGTTCAGATCACTTACAACTCAATAGATTCTACCTTCTTGTAACGTTTAAGCCTGATTTGACTTTGTTTTCACACAAATGGACCCAGAATGATGTGAAATTGTGCTTCGTGCAACATAATTCTGGGTGCCATTTACAAACCATAAGTGCTATTGACTCCATTCCTTTTTGTGGTTGTAGGGGCTGTTGATTGGAGTACACTAAAACAAACCTGACCTCTCTAGGACATTCAGAAGCCAAGTTATAAGCCCACAAAGGTGTAACTGGACTACTTCTTTAAGGTGACACCAGGCCCGGTGACCTTTGGGACATGGTTTTACCCCCTATAGGAATGTGCGATCATCATGAATCGTTCAGATCACTTACAAATCAATTGATTCTACCTTCTTGTAACGTTTCAGCCTGATTGGACCTTGTTTTCACACAAATGGACCCAGAATGATGTGAAATTGTGCTTCGTGCAACATAATTCTGGGTGCCATTAACAAACCATAAGTGCTAATGACTCCATTCCTTTGTGTGGTTGTAGGTGCTGTTTATTGGAGTACACTAAAACAAACCTGATCCCTCTAGGACATTCAGAAGCCAAGTTATAAGCCCACAAATGTGTAACTGGACCACTTCTTTAAAATGACACCAGATCCGGTGACCTTTGGGACATGGTTTGACCCCCTTAGGAAAGTGCTATCATCATGAAACGTTCAGATCACTTACAACTCAATAGATTCTACCTTCCTGTAACGTTTCAGCCTGATTGGACCTTGTTTTCACACAAATGAACCCAGATTGATGTGAAATTGTTCTTCGTGCAACATAATTCTGGGTGCGATTTAAAAACCATAAGTGCTAATGACTCCATTCCTTTTTGTGGTTGTAGGGGCTGTTAATTGGAGTACTCTAAAAAAAACCTGACCTCTCTAGGACATTCAGAAGCCAAGTTATAAGCCCACAAATGTGTAACTGGACTACTTCTTTAAAGTGACACCAGGCCCTGTGACCATTGGGACATGGTTTTACCCCCTATAGGAATGTGCGATCATCATGAAACATTCAGATCACTTCCAACTCAATAGATTCTACCTTCTTGTAACGTTTCAGCCGGATTGGACCCTGTTTTCACACAAATGGACCCAGAATGATGTGAAATTGTGCTTCGTGCAACATAATTCTGGGTGCCATTTACAAACCATAAGTGCTAATGACTCCATTCCTTTTTGGGGTAATGGGGGCTGTTAATTGGAGTACTCTAAAACAAACCTGACCTCTCTAGGATATTCAAAAGCCAAGTTATAAGCCCACAAATGTGTAATTGGACTACTTCTTTAAAGTGACACCAGGCCCGGTGACCTTTGGGACATGGTTTGACCCCTATAGGAATGTGCGATCATCATGAAATGTTCAGATCATTTACAACTCAATAGATTCTACCTTCCTGTAATGTTTCAGCCTGATTGGACCTTGTTTTCACACAAATGAACCCAGAATGATGTGAAATTGTGCTTCGTGCAACATAATTCTGGGTGCCATTTACAAACCATAAGTGCTAATGACTCCAGTCCTTTTTGTGGTTGTAGGGGCTGTGAATTGGAGTACACTAAAACAAACCTGATCTCTCTAGGACATTCAGAAGCCAAGTTATAAGCCCACAAATGTGTAACTGGACTACTTCTTTACAGTGACACCAGGCCAAGTGACCTTTGGGACATGGTTTTACCCCCTATATGAATGTGCGATCATCATGAAACGTTCAGATCACTTACAGCTCAGGAGATTCTACCTTCCTGTAACGTTTCAGCCTGATTGGACCTTGTTTTCACACAAATGGACCCAGAATGATGTGAAATTTTGCTTCGTGCAACATAATTCTGGGTGCCATTTAAAAACCATAAGTGCTAATGACTCCATTCCTTTTTGTGGTTGTAGGGGCTGTTGATTGGAGTACATTAAAACAAACCTGACCTCTCTAGGATATTCAGAAGCCAAGTTATAAGCCCACAAAGGTGTAAATTGACTACTTCTTTAAAGTGACACCAGGCCCGGTGACCTTTGGGACATCGTTTGACCCCCTATAGGAATGTGCGATCATCATGAAACGTTCAGATCACTTACAACTCAATAGATTCTACCTTCCTGTAACGTTTCAGCCTGATTGGACCTTGTTTTCACACAAATGAACCCAGAATGATGTGAAATTGTGCTTCGTGCAACATAATTCTGGGTGCCATTTAAAAACCATAAGTGCTAATGACTCCATTCCTTTTTGTGGTTGTAGGGCCTGTTGATTGGAGTACTCAAAAACAAACCTGACCTCTCTAGGATATTCAGAAGCCAAGTTATAAGCCCACAAAGGTGTAACTGGACTACTTCTTTAAAGTGACACCAGGCCCGGTGACCTTTGGGACATTGTTTGACCCCCTATAGGAATGTGTGATTATCATGAAACGTTCAGATCACTTACAACTCAATAGATTCTACCTTCTTGTAACGTTTCAGCCTGATTGGACCTTGTTTTGACACAAATGGACCCAGAATGATGTGAAATTGTGCTTCGTGCAACATAATTCTGGGTGCCATTTACAAACCATAAGTGCTAATGACTCCATTCCTTTTTGTGGTTGTAGGGGCTGTTAATTGGAGTACACTAAAATAACCCTGATCTCTCTAGGACATTCATAAGCCAAGTTATAAGCCCACAAATGTGTAACTGGACTACTTATTTAAATTGACACCAGATCCGGTGACGTTTGGGACATGGTTTGACCCCCTTAGGAAAGTGCTATCATCATGAAACGTTCTGATCACTTACAACTCAATAGATTCTACCTTCCTGTAACGTTTCAGCCTGATTGGTTCTTGTTTTCACACAAATGAACCCAGAATGATGTGAAATTGTGCTTCGTGCAACATAATTCTGGGTGCCATTTACAAACCATAAGTGCTAATGACTCCATTCCTTTTTGTGGTTGTAGGGGCTGTTGATTGGAGTACACTAAAACAAACCTGATCTCTCTAGGACATTCAGAAGCCAGGTTATGAGCCCACAAAAGTGTAACTGGACTACTTCTTTAAAGTGACACCAGATCCGGTGACCTTTGGGACATGGTTTGACCCCCTTAGGAATGTGCGATCATCATGAAACGTTCAGATCACTTACAACTCAATAGATTCTACCTTCCTGTAGCGTTTCAGCCTGATTAGACCTTGTTTTCACACAAATGGACCCAGAATGATGTGAAATTGTGCTTCGTGCAACATAATTCTGGGTGTCATTTAAAAACCATAAGAGCTAATGACTCCATTCCTTTTTGGGGCAATAGGGGCTGTTGATTGGAGTACCTTAAAACAAACCTGACCTCTCTGAGACATTCAGAAGCCAAGTTGTAAGCCCCCAAAGGTGTGTTTGGAACCCCGCCTTTAAGGAACAAGTGATTCGGTGACCTTTATGACCTGATTTGACACCCTTAGGAATGTGCTATCATCATGAAACACAGGAATCATTTACATCTCAATAGATTCTACTTTTCTGTGACGTTTCAGCCTGATTGAAGCTTTTTTATGAGAAATGGACCCAGAATGATGTGAAATTGTGCTTCGTGCAACATAATTCTGGGTGCCATTTCAAAACCATAAGTGCTAATGACTCTATTCCTTTTTGTGGGTGTAGGGGCTGTTGATTGGAGTACAATAAAACAAACCTGATCTCTCTAGGAAATTCTGAAGCCAAGTTATAAGCCCACAAAGGTGTAACTGGACTACTTCTTTAAAGTGACACCAGGCCCTGTGACCTTTGGGACATGGTTTGACCCCCTAGAGGAATGTGCGATCGTCATGAAACGTTCAGATCACTTACAACTCAATAGTTTCTACCTTATTGTAACGTTTCAGCCTGATTGGACCTTGTTTTCACACAAATGGACCCAGAATGATGTGAAATTGTGCATCATGCAACATAATTCTGGGTGCCATTTACAAACCATAAGTGCTAATGACTGCATTCCTTTTTGTGGTTGTAGGGACTGTTGATTGGAGTACATTAAAACAAACCTGACCTCTCTAGGATATTCAGAAGCCAAGTTATAAACCCACAAATGTGTAACTGGACTACTTCTTTAAATTGACACCAGATCCGGTGACCTTTGGGACATGGTTTGACCCCCTTAGGAAAATGCTATCATCATGAAACGTTCAGATCACTTACAACTCAATAGATTCTACCTTCCTGTAACGTTTCAGCCTGATTGGACCTTGTTTTCACACAAATGAACCCAGAATGATGTGAAATTGTGCTTCGTGCAACATAATTCTGGGTGCCATTTACAAACCATAAGTGCTAATGACTCCAGTCCTTTTTGTGGTTGTAGGGGCTGTTAATTGGAGTACACTAAAACAAACCTGATCTCTCTAAGACATTCAGAAGCCAAGTTATAAGCCCACAAATGTGTAACTGGACTACTTCTTTAAAGTGACACCAGGCCCGGTGACCTTTGGGACATGGTTTTACCCCCTATAGGAATGTGCGATCATCATGAAACGTTCAGATCACTTACAGCTCAGGAGATTCTACCTTCCTGTAACGTTTCAGCCTGATTGGACCTTGTTTTCACACAAATGGACCCAGAATGATGTGAAATTTTGCTTCGTGCAACATAATTCTGGGTGCCATTTAAAAACCATAAGTGCTAATGACTCCATTCCTTTTTGTGGTTGTAGGGGCTGTTGATTGGAGTACATTAAAACAAACCTGACCTCTCTAGGATATTCAGAAGCCAAGTTATAAGCCCACAAAGGTGTAACTTGACTACTTCTTTAAAGTGACACCAGGCCCGGTGACCTTTGGGACATGGTTTGACCCCCTATAGGAATGTGCGATCATCATGAAATGTTCAGATCACTTACAACTCAATAGATTCTACCTTCCTGTAACGTTTCTGCCTGATTGGACCTTGTATTCACACAAATGAACCCAGAATGATGTGAAATTGTGCTTCGTGCAACATAATTCTGGGTGCCATTTAAAAACCATAAGTGCTAATGACTCCATTCCTTTTTGTGGTTGTAGGGGCTGATGATTGGAGTACTCTAAAACAAACCTGACCTCTCTAGGATATTCAGAAGCCAAGTTATAAGCCCACAAATGTGTAACTGGACTACTTCTTTAAAGTGACACCAGGCCCGGTGACCTTTGGGACATGGTTTGACCCCCTATAGGAATGTGTGATTATCATGAAACGTTCAGATCACTTACAACTCAATAGATTCTACCTTCTTGTAACGTTTCAGCCTGATTGGACCTTGTTTTGACACAAATGGACCCAGAATGATGTGAAATTGTGCTTCGTGCAACATAATTCTGGGTGCCATTTACAAACCACAAGTGCTAATGACTCCATTCCTTTTTGTGGTTGTAGGGGCTGTTGATTGGAGTACACTAAAACAAACCTGATCCTCTAGGACATTCAGAAGCCAGGTTATAAGCCCACAAATGTGTAACTGGACTACTTCTTTAATGTGACACCAGATCCGGTGACCTTTGGGACATGGTTTGACCCCCTTAGGAATGTGCGATCATCATGAAACGTTCAGATCACTTACAACTCAATAGATTCTACCTTCCTGTAGCGTTTCAGCCGGATTAGACCTTGTTTTCACACAAATGGACCCAGAATGATGTGAAATTGTGCTTCGTGCAACATAATTCTGGGTGTCATTTAAAAACCATAAGAGCTAATGACTCCATTCCTTTTGGGGCAATAGGGGCTGTTGATTGGAGTACCCTAAAACAAACCTGACCTCTCTGAGACATTCAGAAGCCAAGTTGTAAGCCCCCAAAGGTGTGTTTGGAACCCCGCCTTTAAGGAACAAGTGATTCGGTGACCTTTATGACCTGATTTGACACCCTTAGGAATGTGCTATCATCATGAAACACAGGATTCATTTACAACTCAATAGATTCTACTTTTCTGTGACGTTTCAGCCTGATTGAAGCTTTTTTATGAGAAATGGACCCAGAATGTGTTATGGGTTACTCCTCCTGATTGTTTTAATGCATGTTTTTTCTTTCTCTGTGTAGGTTGGCTGTGGCTCTTCCTGCTGTTCCTGCCCCTCTTTGGAGCATCGGGGAATGCCGCAGCTGACTGCAATTTCCTGATTGCCACACCATGTATTTAAGCAGCTGCTTCCTGTGCATGGTGTGGCGTTGTTGTGAAGAGTTTCTGGTGTTTAGAGCATAGCTTTGTTTCGAGTCTGTGGTAGTTTTGTTTTGTATTACCCGTGAAGTCCTTTTCCCACTTATGTGGTGATTTTTTGTTATTAAAAGTAATCAGTATAGGATCTGGTCATCCTGTCTCCTGCATTTGGGTTTATTCCTGTGTACCCTCGCGTGACATTACAACGCCACCATGACCAACCCAGCAGGAGGAATACCAGCTGCCAACGTTCCCTTACCTGGGTCAGATGAGGACGCGGCAAGTGGAGGTGAACTTGCTGTATTGGCTCGGGAGTTACGCGGCTGCCTGTCCGGAATGCAACAACTCCATGGACGCCTCTCTAGGCTGGAGCAGGCTCCCACTCCGCAGGCTCCCACTCCGCCTCGTCAGGTCCGCCTGGGTTCCCCCGAGCTCTTCAATGGCACGGCTGTGGACTGCCGGCCGTTCCTCGCCTCCTGCAGGCTGCATTTTGACTTTAACCCCGGTGAGTTCCCCTCTGAAGAAAGCAAAGTAGCCTTCGCCATGAGCTTTTTAACTGGACAAGCTAAGAGGTGGGGCCTGGCGGAGTGGGACCGAGGCTCGGACCTCCGCCGCTCTTTTCGGGAATTCTCTCGCCAGCTGCTCATGGTGTTCGATCCATCCACTCCTCACCGAACTGCTGCTGCTGACTTACTCTGCCTTAGGCAGGGCGGACGTAGCGTCTCTGCCTATGCAGTGGAGTTCCGTACCTTGGCAGCTAACACTCGCTGGCCGGAAGAGGCGCAGATCGACGTCTTCCTTCGAGGTCTCTCCAGCTCTCTGAAGGACGAGCTCGCTGCACGGGAGGTTCCGGAGGATCTGGAGGAGCTAATCGAGCTGGCTACCCGCATCGATCGTCGGAGGATGGAGCGAAGCAGAGAGGAACGCCGTCTACCGGATTTTAACCACGCACCCCTCAGGGCCTTGTCAAAGCCTCCCGTCGCTCGTGAGGCTCAGTCTCCTGTGGAACCCATGCAGCTGGGAGTGGGACGGCTCCCCGCATCTGAACGACGGAGACGGATGAGGGAGGGGCTGTGTCTGTACTGTGCTCGTCCCGGTCACCAGGTGCGTCAATGTCCGGGAAACGGGGGGGCTCACTAGCGGGGGGGCACCTAGTGAGTCGATTTTCATCTTCCTCCCCACCCTCTCGACCCCCCGTCAATGTGCTGGTGACCTATGGCCAGATGCAGAATGCTTATGAGACTTTGATTGACTCTGGTTCAGATGGTGATCTGATATCCCAGGAAGTGGTAAGCGCACTTTGTATTCCAGTAATACCCTTATCCCCTGCCTTGCTCATCCGTGCCATAAACGGTTCCATCATCCACAGAGTAACAGCACGCACGGTTCCTATTAAGGTAACTGTTTATGGAAACCATTCTGAACTTATGGATTTTTATGTAGTGGATTCCATGAGGCCTCCGGTTATTTTAGGTTTTCCTTGGTTGTGTAAACATTCTCCTCACATTGACTGGTGTTCAGGCCGTGTGCTCTCCTGGAGCTCTTTCTGTTTGCTGAACTGTTTAACGGCTGCTGCTACACGCTCCTCTGTCTCTAACCCTCCTGTTGAACCTCCAGACTTAAGTTCGGTGCCCCCCGAGTATGCAGACTTGGCCGCTGTGTTTTGCAAGGTGCGAGCCAAGGCCCTGCCCCCTCATCGTCCTTATGACTGCGCCATTGACCTCCTACCTGGAACGCAGCCTCCTAAGGGCCACATCTACCCCCTCGCCATCCCTGAGCGTGCGGCCATGGAGGAGTACCTACAGGAGAGCCTGCAGGCTGGGATCATTCGCCCATCCTCATCGCCAGCTGGGGCGGGATTCTTCTTTGTGGGCAAGCGGGATGGGGGCTTACGGCCCTGCATTGACTACAGAGTGCTGAATGCTATTACAGTCCGGAACACTTACCCTTTGCCTCTGTTACAGTCTGCTTTTGATCTTCTCAGGGGGGCACAGATCTTCACAAAGCTGGACCTGCGGAGCGCTTACCATTTGGTTCGTATTCGTGAGGGAGATGAGTGGAAGACTGCTTTCAATACTCCCAATGGCCATTTTGAGTATTTGGTCATGCCGTTTGGTCTCACCAATGCGCCCGCAGTTTTCCAATGCCTCATAAATGACGTTCTCAAGGACATGATCAACAAATTTGTGTTTGTTTATTTGGATGATATCTTGATATTTTCCCCAGACCGAGACACTCATGTGCAGCACGTCAGAGCCGTATTGCAGCGTCTTCTCGAGAACCAGCTGTTCTGCAAGGCGGAGAAATGTGAGTTCCACACAACACAAACCAAGTTCCTTGGGCATGTGGTTTCTCCTGGTTCAGTGCAGATGGACGAGGCTAAGGTACAAGCTGTTCTCGATTGGCCTGTCCCCGCGGATCGTAAGCAACTCCAGCGCTTCTTGGGGTTTGCTAACTTCTACAGACGTTTCATCAAAGGGTTCAGTGGCGTGGCTGCACCTCTCCATAAACTCACCTCAGCTCAGGTACGTTTTGTCTGGGACGTTGGAGCCAATAGGGCTTTTACTGAGCTTAAAAGACGTTTCTCTACGGCTCCTATCCTGACACAGCCTGACCCCTCCAAACAGTTTATTTTGGAGGTCGATGCGTCTGAGTCTGGGGTGGGGGCCGTGTTGTCACAGAGAGCGTCTGATAACAAAGTTCATCCCTGCGCGTATTTCTCCTGCAAGCTCAATCCTGCAGAGAGAAACTACGACATAGGGAACAGAGAGTTGCTAGCTGTTAAGCTAGCCCTTGATGAATGGCGCCACTGGCTGGAGGGTGCAAGACAGCCTTTTCTGGTGTGGACAGACCACAAGAACCTAGAGTACATTCGCACGGCTAAGCGACTTAATCCACGCCAAGCCCGGTGGGCTCTGTTTTTTGACCGTTTCAACTTCACCCTCTCTTATCGCCCTGGCAGCAAAAACATCAAACCTGACGCCTTGTCCCGACAATATCAGCAGGACTGCAGGTCGACAGAGGTCCCGGGTACCACCACCATCGTTCCTCCTGTCCTGGTACTTGGGGCTAACCGCTGGGCCTTGGAACGTAGGGTCAAGTCTGCAGTTTCAGGCACGATCCCAATCCCTGATGGATGCCCCCCTAACTGCTTGTTTGTGCCTTCGAGTCTACGCCCCGCGGTGCTGAAGTGGGGGCACTCGTCACGCCTGGCTTGCCATCCCGGGATGACAAGGACCGCCTTCCTGGTGGCTCAGCGTTTCTGGTGGCCCACCATGTCCTCTGACATACGAGCTTTCGTCTCCTCGTGCCCTGTGTGTGCCAGTGCTAAAGTGCCCAGAACCCCTGCTGCAGGTCTCCTACAGCCTTTACCTATCCCCTCAAGACCATGGTCCCACATAGCCATGGACTTCATCACGGGTCTGCCCCGTTCAAGAGGTAACACTGTCATTCTGACTATCGTGGACAGATTTTCGAAGTTGGTTCATGCTGTGCCCCTACAGAAACTGCCTTCGGCAAAACAACTGGCCGAGATAGTGGCACGACATGTGTTTCGACTGCACGGGCTTCCTGAGAACATTACCTCGGATCGGGGTCCACAGTTCGTGGCAGCATTCTGGAGAGAATTCTGCAAGCTCCTCGGGATAACGGTCAGTTTAAGTTCTGGTTTCCATCCTCAGACCAACGGGCAAGTGGAGCGGTTTAATCAGGACTTGGAGACCACCCTACGAGCTATGTGCTCTAAGAACCACTCGACCTGGTCCTCACAGCTCCCTTGGGCAGAATATTCCCATAATTCTCTTGTGAACTCTACCGGTTTCTCCCCTTTTCAGGCTGCCTATGGTTATCAGCCCCCACTTTTCCCCCATCAGGAGAGGTCTGCATCGGCCTCCGGCCCTGCCGCGTTTGTACGACGCTGTCGGCGCACTTGGGTGGACTACCGCTCTCGTCTGGTCCAGAATCAGGAACGGTTCACCGCAGTGGCGAACCGTCGGAGATCAGCCGCACCCGACTACAAGGTGGGAGACAAGGTTTGGCTTGCCTCGACAGATGTGCCATTGAAAGGGGGTTTGAGAAAGCTCCTTCCTCGGTACATCGGCCCCTATTCAGTGTCCAGGGTCATCAACCCGGTGGCGGTCAGGTTGGACCTTCCTCGCTCCCTGCGGATCCACCCTGTTTTCCACATGAGCAAGCTTAAGCCCTTTGTGACTAGCCCCTTGCATCCGCCCCCTGCGGCTCCGCCTGCTCCTCGCCTTGTGGACGGTGGTCCGGTCTTCAAGGTGAACAAGCTCCTGGCCTCTCGGAGGGTGGGTCGGGGCATCCAGTACCTGGTGGATTGGGAGGGTTACGGCCCGGCGGACCGCCAGTGGGTCCCCGAACGCCACGTCCTGTGCCGTGACCTGATCGCCCGTTTTCACCGGGACAACCCTGATGAGCCTCGTCGTCCGTCTGGAAGCCGGACCTTGTGAGGGGGGTTATGTTATGGGTTACTCCTCCTGATTGTTTTAATGCATGTTTTTTCTTTCTCTGTGTAGGTTGGCTGTGGCTCTTCCTGCTGTTCCTGCCCCTCTTTGGAGCATCGGGGAATGCCGCAGCTGACTGCAATTTCCTGATTGCCACACCATGTATTTAAGCAGCTGCTTCCTGTGCATGGTGTGGCGTTGTTGTGAAGAGTTTCTGGTGTTTAGAGCATAGCTTTGTTTCGAGTCTGTGGTAGTTTTGTTTTGTATTACCCGTGAAGTCCTTTTCCCACTTATGTGGTGATTTTTTGTTATTAAAAGTAATCAGTATAGGATCTGGTCATCCTGTCTCCTGCATTTGGGTTTATTCCTGTGTACCCTCGCGTGACAGAATGATGTGAAATTGTGCTTCGTGCAACATAATTCTGGGTGCCATTTCAAAACCATAAGTGCTAATGACTCTATTCCTTTTTGTGGGTATAGGGGCTGTTGATTGGAGTACAATAAAACAAACCTGACCTCTCTAGGAAATTCTGAAGCCAAGTTATAAGCCCACAAAGGTGTAACTGGACTACTTCTTTAAAGTGACACCAGGCCCTGTGACCTTTGGGACATGGTTTGACCCCCTAGAGGAATGTGCGATCAACATGAAACGTTCAGATCACTTACAACTCAATAGTTTCTACCTTATTGTAACGTTTCAGCCTGAATGGACCTTGTTTTCACACAAATGGACCCAGAAGGATGTGAAATTGTGCTTCGTGCAACATTATTCTGGGTGCCATTTACAAACCATAAGTGCTAATGACTCCATTCCTTTTTGTGGTTGTAGGGACTGTTGATTGGAGTACATTAAAACAAACCTGACCTCTCTAGGATATTCAGAAGCCAAGTTATAAACCCACAAATGTGTAACTGGACTACTTCTTTAAATTGACACCAGATCCGTTGACCTTTGGGACATGGTTTGACCCCCTTAGGAAAATGCTATCATCATGAAACGTTCAGATCGCTTACAACTCAATAGATTCTACCATCCTGTAACGTTTCTGCCTGATTGGACCTTTTTTTCACACAAATGAACCCAGAATGATGTGAAATTGTGCTTCGTGCAACATAATTCTGGGTGCCATTTAAAAACCATAAGTGCTAATGACTCCATTCCTTTTTGTGGTTGTAGGGGCTTTTGATTGGAGTACACTAAAACAAACCTGATCTCTCTAGGAAATTCAGAAGCCAAGTTATAAGCCCACAAAGGTGTAACTGGACTACGTCTTTGAAGTGACACCAGGCCCGGTCACCTTTGGGACATGGTTTGACCCCCTATAGGAATGTGCGATCATCATGAAACGTTCAGATCACTTACAACTCAATAGTTTCTACCTTCTTGTAACAATTCAGCCTGATTGGACCTTGTTTTCACACAAATGGACCCAGAATGATGTGAAATTGTGCTTCGTGCAACATAATTCCGGGTGCCATTTACAAACCATAAGGGCTGTTTATTGGAGTACACTAAAACAAACCTGATCTCTCTAGGAAATTCAGAAGCCAAGTTATAAGCCCACAAATGTGTAACTGGACTACTTCTTTAAATTGACACCAGATCCGGTGACCTTTGGGACATGGTTAGAGCCCCTTAGGAAAGTGCTATCATCATGAAACGTTCAGATCACTTACAACTCAATAGATTCTACCTTCCTGTAACGTTTCTGCCTGATTGGACCTTGTTTTCACACAAATGAACCCAGAATGATGTGAAATTGTGCTTCGTGCAACATAATTCTGGGTGCCATTTAAAAACCATAAGTGCTAATGACTCCATTCCTTTTTGGGGTAATGGGGGCTGTTAATTGGAGTACTCTAAAACCAACCTGACCTCTCTAGGATATTCAGAAGCCAAGTTATAAGACCACAAAGGTGTAACTGGACTACTTCTTTAAATTGACACCAGATCCGGTGACCTTTGGGACATGGTTTGACCCCCTTAGGAAAGTGCTATCATCATGAAACGTTCTTATCACTTACAACTCAATAGATTCTACGTTCCTGTAACATTTCAGCCTGATTGGACCTTGTTTTCACACAAATGGACCCAGAATGATGTGAAATTGTGCTTCGTGCAACATAATTCTGGGTGCCATTTAAAAACCATAAGTGCTAATGACTCCATTTCTTTTTGAGGTTGTAGGGGCTGATGATTGGAGTACACTAAAACAAACCTGATCTCTCTAGGACATTCAGAAGCCAAGTTATAAGCCCACAAATATGTAACTGGACTACTTCTTTAAAGTGACACCAGGCCCTGTGACCTTTGGGACATGGTTTTACCCGCTATAGGAATGTGCGATCATCATGAAACGTTCAGATCACTTACAACTCAATAGATTCTACCTTCCTGTAACGTTTCAGCCTGAGTGGACCTTGTTTTCACACAAAAGAACCCAGAATGATGTGAAATTGTGCTTCGTGCAACATAATTCTGGGTGCCATTTAAAAACCATAAGTGCTAATGACTCCATTCCTTTTTGTGGTAATGGGGGCTGTTAATTGGAGTACTCTAAAACAAACCTGACCTCTCTAGGATATTCAGAAGCCAAGTTATAAGCCCACAAAGGTGTAACTGGACTACTTCTTTAAAGTGACACCAGGCCCGGTGACCTTTGGGACATGGTTCGACCCCCTATAGGAATGTGCAATCATCATGAAACGTTCATATCACTTACAACTCAATAGATTCTACCTTCTTGTAACGTTTCAGCCTGATTGGACCTTGTTTTCACACAAATGGACCCAGAATGATGTGATATTGTGCTTCGTGCAACATAATTCTGGGTGCCATTTACAAACCATAAGTGCTAATGACTCCATTCCTTTTTGTGGTTGTAGGGGCTGTTAATTGGAGTACACTAAAACAAACCTGATCTCTCTAGGACATTCAGAAGCCAAGTTATAAGCCCACAAATGTGTAACTGGACTACTTCTTTAAAGTGACACCAGGCCCGGTGACCTTTGGGACATGGTTTTACCCCCTATAGGAATGTGCGATCATCATGAAACGTTCAGATCACTTACAGCTCAGTAGATTCTACCTTCCTGTAACGTTTCAGCCTGATTGGACCTTGTTTTCACACAAATGGACCCAGAATGATGTGAAATTTTGCTTCGTGCAACATAATTCTGGGTGCCATTTAAAAACCATAAGTGCTAATGACTCCATTCCTTTTTGTGGTTGTAGGGGCTGATGATTGGAGTACATTAAAACAAACCTGACCTCTCTAGGATATTCAGAAGCCAAGTTATAAGCCCACAAAGGTGTAACTGGACTACTTCTTTGAAGTGACACCAGGCCCGGTGACCTTTGGGACATGGTTTGACCCCCTATAGGAATGTGCGATCATCATGAAACGTTCAGATCACTTACAACTCAATAGTTTCTACCTTCTTGTAACAATTCAGCCTGATTGGACCTTGTTTTCACACAAATGGACCCAGAATGATGTGAAATTGTGCTTCGTGCAACATAATTCCGGGTGCCATTTACAAACCATAAGGGCTGTTTATTGGAGTACACTAAAACAAACCTGATCTCTCTAGGAAATTCAGAAGCCAAGTTATAAGCCCACAAATGTGTAACTGGACTACTTCTTTAAATTGACACCAGATCCGGTGACCTTTGGGACATGGTTTGAGCCCCTTAGGAAAGTGCTATCATCATGAAACGTTCAGATCACTTACAACTCAATAGATTCTACCATCCTGTAACGTTTCTGCCTGATTGGACCTTGTTTTCACACAAATGAACCCAGAATGATGTGAAATTGTGCTTCGTGCAACATAATTCTGGGTGCCATTTAAAAACCATAAGTGCTAATGACTCCATTCCTTTTTGGGGTAATGGGGGCTGTTAATTGGAGTACTCTAAATCAAACCTGACCTCTCTAGGATATTCAGAAGCCAAGTTATAAGACCACAAAGGTGTAACTGGACTACTTCTTTAAATTGACACCAGATCCGGTGACCTTTGGGACATGGTTTGACCCCCTTAGGAAAGTGCTATCATCATGAAACGTTCAGATCACTTACAACTCAATAGATTCTACGTTCCTGTAACATTTCAGCCTAATTGGACCTTGTTTTCACACAAATGGACACAGAATGATGTGAAATTGTGCTTCGTGCAACATAATTCTGGGTGCCATTTAAAAACCATAAGTGCTAATGACTCCATTTCTTTTTGAGGTTGTAGGGGCTGATGATTGGAGTACACTAAAACAAACCTGATCTCTCTAGGACATTCAGAAGCCAAGTTATAAGCCCACAAATATGTAACTGGACTACTTCTTTAAAGTGACACCAGGCCCTGTGACCTTTGGGACATGGTTTTACCCGCTATAGGAATGTGCGATCATCATGAAACGTTCAGATCACTTACAACTCAATAGATTCTACCTTCCTGTAACGTTTCAGCCTGAGTGGACCTTGTTTTCACACAAAAGAACCCAGAATGATGTGAAATTGTGCTTCGTGCAACATAATTCTGGGTGCCATTTAAAAACCATAAGTGCTAATGACTCCATTCCTTTTTGTGGTAATGGGGGCTGTTAATTGGAGTACTCTAAAACAAACCTGACCTCTCTAGGATATTCAGAAGCCAAGTTATAAGACCACAAAGGTGTAACTGGACTACTTCTTTAAATTGACACCAGATCCGGTGACCTTTGGGACATGGTTTGACCCCCTTAGGAAAGTGCTATCATCATGAAACGTTCAGATCACTTACAACTCAATAGATTCTACGTTCCTGTAACATTTCAGCCTGATTGGACCTTGTTTTCACACAAATGGACCCAGAATGATGTGAAATTGTGCTACGTGCAACATAATTCTGGGTGCCATTTAAAAACCATAAGTGCTAATGACTCCATTTCTTTTTGAGGTTGTAGGGGCTGATGATTGGAGTACACTAAAACAAACCTGATCTCACTAGGACATTCAGAAGCCAAGTTATAAGCCCACAAATATGTAACTGGACTACTTCTTTAAAGTGACACCAGGCCCTGTGACCTTTGGGACATGGTTTTACCCGCTATAGGAATGTGCGATCATCATGAAACGTTCAGATCACTTACAACTCAATAGATTCTACCTTCCTGTAACGTTTCAGCCTGAGTGGACCTTGTTTTCACACAAAAGAACCCAGAATGATGTGAAATTGTGCTTCGTGCAACATAATTCTGGGTGCCATTTAAAAACCATAAGTGCTAATGACTCCATTCCTTTTTGTGGTAATGGGGGCTGTTAATTGGAGTACTCTAAAACAAACCTGACCTCTCTAGGATATTCAGAAGCCAAGTTATAAGCCCACAAAGGTGTAACTGGACTACTTCTTTAAAGTGACACCAGGCCCGGTGACCTTTGGGACATGGTTCGACCCCCTATAGGAATGTGCAATCATCATGAAACGTTCATATCACTTACAACTCAATAGATTCTACCTTCTTGTAACGTTTCAGCCTGATTGGACCTTGTTTTCACACAAATGGACCCAGAATGATGTGAAATTGTGCTTCGTGCAACATAATTCTGGGTGCCATTTACAAACCATAAGTGCTAATGACTCCATTCCTTTTTGTGGTTGTAGGGGCTGTTAATTGGAGTACACTAAAACAAACCTGATCTCTCTAGGACATTCAGAAGCCAAGTTATAAGCCCACAAATGTGTAACTGGACTACTTCTTTAAAGTGACACCAGGCCCGGTGACCTTTGGGACATGGTTTTACCCCCTATAGGAATGTGCGATCATCATGAAACGTTCAGATCACTTACAGCTCAGTAGATTCTACCTTCCTGTAACGTTTCAGCCTGATTGGACCTTGTTTTCACACAAATGGACCCAGAATGATGTGAAATTTTGCTTCGTGCAACATAATTCTGGGTGCCATTTAAAAACCATAAGTGCTAATGACTCCATTCCTTTTTGTGGTTGTAGGGGCTGTTGATTGGAGTACATTAAAACAAACCTGACCTCTCTAGGATATTCAGAAGCCAAGTTATAAGCCCACAAAGGTGTAACTGGACTACTTCTTTGAAGTGACACCAGGCCCGGTGACCTTTGGGACATGGTTTGACCCCCTATAGGAATGTGCGATCATCATGAAACGTTCAGATCACTTACAACTCAATAGTTTCTACCTTCTTGTAACAATTCAGCCTGATTGGACCTTGTTTTCACACAAATGGACCCAGAATGATGTGAAATTGTGCTTCGTGCAACATAATTCCGGGTGCCATTTACAAACCATAAGGGCTGTTTATTGGAGTACACTAAAACAAACCTGATCTCTCTAGGAAATTCAGAAGCCAAGTTATAAGCCCACAAATGTGTAACTGGACTACTTCTTTAAATTGACACCAGATCCGGTGACCTTTGGGACATGGTTTGAGCCCCTTAGGAAAGTGCTATCATCATGAAACGTTCAGATCACTTACAACTCAATAGATTCTACCATCCTGTAACGTTTCTGCCTGATTGGACCTTGTTTTCACACAAATGAACCCAGAATGATGTGAAATTGTGCTTCGTGCAACATAATTCTGGGTGCCATTTAAAAACCATAAGTGCTAATGACTCCATTCCTTTTTGGGGTAATGGGGGCTGTTAATTGGAGTACTCTAAATCAAACCTGACCTCTCTAGGATATTCAGAAGCCAAGTTATAAGACCACAAAGGTGTAACTGGACTACTTCTTTAAATTGACACCAGATCCGGTGACCTTTGGGACATGGTTTGACCCCCTTAGGAAAGTGCTATCATCATGAAACGTTCAGATCACTTACAACTCAATAGATTCTACGTTCCTGTAACATTTCAGCCTAATTGGACCTTGTTTTCACACAAATGGACCCAGAATGATGTGAAATTGTGCTTCGTGCAACATAATTCTGGGTGCCATTTAAAAACCATAAGTGCTAATGACTCCATTTCTTTTTGAGGTTGTAGGGGCTGATGATTGGAGTACACTAAAACAAACCTGATCTCTCTAGGACATTCAGAAGCCAAGTTATAAGCCCACAAATATGTAACTGGACTACTTCTTTAAAGTGACACCAGGCCCTGTGACCTTTGGGACATGGTTTTACCCGCTATAGGAATGTGCGATCATCATGAAACGTTCAGATCACTTACAACTCAATAGATTCTACCTTCCTGTAACGTTTCAGCCTGAGTGGACCTTGTTTTCACACAAAAGAACCCAGAATGATGTGAAATTGTGCTTCGTGCAACATAATTCTGGGTGCCATTTAAAAACCATAAGTGCTAATGACTCCATTCCTTTTTGTGGTAATGGGGGCTGTTAATTGGAGTACTCTAAAACAAACCTGACCTCTCTAAGATATTCAGAAGCCAAGTTATAAGCCCACAAAGGTGTAACTGGACTACTTCTTTAAAGTGACACCAGGCCCGGTGACCTTTGGGACATGGTTTGACCCCCTATAGGAATGTGCAGTCATCATGAAACGTTCATATCACTTACAACTCAATAGATTCTACCTTCTTGTAACGTTTCAGCCTGATTGGACCTTGTTTTCACACAAATGGACCCAGAATGATGTGAAATTGTGCTTCGTGCAACATAATTCTGGGTGCCATTTACAAACCATAAGTGCTAATGACTCCATTCATTTTTGTGGTTGTAGGGGCTGTTGATTGGAGTACACTAAAACAACCCTGATCTCTCTAGGACATTCAGAAGCCAAGTTATAAGCCCACAAATGTGTAACTGGACTACTTCTTTAAATTGACACCAGATCCAGTGACCTTTGGGACATGATTTGACCCCCTTAGGAAAGTGCTATCATCATGAAACATTCAGATCACTTACAACTCAATAGATTCTACCTTCCTGTAACGTTTCTGCCTGATTGGACCTTGTTTTCACACAAATGAACCCAGAATGATGTGAAATTGTGCTTCGTGCAACATAATTCTGGGTGCCATTTAAAAACCATAAGTGCTAATGACTCCATTCCTTTTTGGGGTAATGGGGGCTGTTAATTGGAGTACTCTAAAACAAACCTGACCTCTCTAGGATATTCAGAAGCCAAGTTATAAGCCCACAAATGTGTAACTGGACTACTTCTTTAAATTGACACCAGATCCGGTGACCTTTGGGACATGGTTTGACCCCCTTAGGAAAGTGCTATCATCATGAAACGTTCAGATCACTTACAACTCAATAGATTCTACCTTCCTGTAACATTTCAGCCTGATTGGACCTTGTTTTCACACAAACGGACCAAGAATGATGTGAAATTGTGCTTCGTGCAACATAATTCTGGGTGCCATTTAAAAACCATAAGTGCTAATGACTCCATTTCTTTTCTAGGTTGTAGGGGCTGATGATTGGAGTACTCTAAAACAAACCTGACCTCTCTAGGATATTCAGAAGCCAAGTTATAAGCCCACAAATGTGTAACTGGACTACTTCTTTAAAGTGACACCAGGCCCGGTGACCTTTGGGACATGGTTTGACCCCCTATAGGAATGTGTGATTATCATGAAACGTTCAGATCACTTACAACTCAATAGATTCTACCTTCTTGTAACGTTTCAGCCTGATTGGACCTTGTTTTGACACAAATGGACCCAGAATGATGTGAAATTGTGCTTCGTGCAACATAATTCTGGGTGCCATTTACAAACCATAAGTGCTAATGACTCCATTCCTTTTTGTGGTTGTAGGGGCTGTTGATTGGAGTACACTAAAACAACCCTGATCTCTCTAGGACATTCAGAAGCCAACTTATAAGCCCACAAATGTGTAACTGGACTACTTATTTAAATTGACACCAGATCCGGTGACGTTTGGGACATGGTTTGACCCCCTTAGGAAAGTGCTATCATCATGAAACGTTCTGATCACTTACAACTCAATAGATTCTACCTTCCTGTAACATTTCAGGCTGATTGGTTCTTGTTTTCACACAAATGAACCCAGAATGATGTGAAATTGTGCTTCGTGCAACATAATTCTGGGTGCCATTTACAAACCATAAGTGCTAATGACTCCATTCCTTTTTGTGGTTGTAGGGGCTGTTGATTGGAGTACACTAAAATAAACCTGATCTCTCTAGGACATTCAGAAGCCAAGTTATAAGCCCACAAATGTGTAACTGGACTACTTCTTTAAAGTGACACCAGATCCGGTGACCTTTGGGACATGGATTGACCCCCTTAGGAATGTGCGATCATCATGAAACGTTCAGATCACTTACAACTCAATAGATTCTACCTTCCTGTAGCGTTTCAGCCTGATTGGACCTTGTTTTCACACAAATGGACCCAGAATGATGTAAAATTGTGCTTCGTGCAACATAATCCTGGGTGTCATTTAAAAACCATAAGAGCTAATGACTCCATTCCTTTTTGGGGCAATAGGGGCTGTTGATTGGAGTACCCTAAAACAAACCTGACCTCTCTAGGATATTCTAAAGCCAAGTTATAAGCCCACAAAGGTGTAAATGGACTACTTCTTTAAATTGACACCAGATCCGGTGACGTTTGGGACATGGTTTGACCCCCTTAGGAAAGTGCTATCATCATGAAACGTTCAGATCACTTACAACTCAATAGATTCTACCTTCTTGTAACGTTTCAGCCTGATTGGACCTTGTTTTCACACAAATGGACCCAGAATGATGTGAAATTGTGCTTCGTGCAACATAATTCTGGGTGCCATTTACAAACCATAAGTGCTAATGACTCCATTCCTTTTTGTGGTTGTAGGGGCTGTTGATTGGAGTACACTAAAACAAACCTGACATCTCTAGGACATTCAAAAGCCAAGTTATAAGCCCACAAATGTGTAACTGGACTACTTCTTTAAAGTGACACCAGGCCCGGTGACCTTTGGGACATGGTTTGACCCCCTATAGGAATGTGCGATCATCTTGAAACGCTCAGATCACTTACAACTCAATAGATTCTACCTTCTTGTAACGTTTCAGCCTGATTGGACCTTGTTTTCACACAAATGGACCCAGAATGATGTGAAATTGTGCTTCGTGCAACATAATTCTGGGTGCCATTTACAAACCATAAGTGCTAATGACTCCATTCCTTTTTGTGGTTGTAGGGGCTGTTGATTGGAGTACAATAAAACAAACCTGATCTCTTTAGGACATTCAGAAGCCAAGTTATAAGCCCACAAATGTGTAACTGGACTACTTCTTTAAAGTGACACCAGGCCCGGTGACCTTTGGGACATGGTTTGACCCCCTATAGGAATGTGTAATCATCATGAAACGTTCATATCACTTACAACTCAATAGATTCTACCTTCCTGTAACGTTTCAGCCTGATTGGTTCTTGTTTTCACACAAATGAACCCAGAATGATGTGAAATTGTGCTTCGTGCAACATAATTCTGGGTGCCATTTACAAACCATGAGTGCTAATGCCTCCATTCCTTTTTGTGGTTGTAGGGGCTGTTGATTGGAGTACACTAAAATAAACCTGATCTCTCTAGGACATTCAGAAGCCAGGTTATAAGCCCACAAATGTGTAACTGGTCTACTTCTTTAAAGTGACACCAGATCCGGTGACCTTTGGGACATGGTTTGACCCCCTTAGGAATGTGCGATCATCATGAAACGTTCAGATCACTTACAACTCAATAGATTCTACCTTCCTGTAGCGTTTCAGCCTGATTGGACCTTGTTTTCACACAAATGGACCCAGAATGATGTGAAATTGTGCTTCGTGCAACATAATTCTGGGTGTCATTTAAAAACCATAAGAGCTAATGACTCCATTCCTTTTTGGGGCAATAGGGGCTGTTGATTGGAGTACCCTAAAACAAACCTGACCTCTCTGAAACATTCAGAAGCCAAGTTGTAAGCCCCCAAAGGTGTGTTTGGAACCCCGCCTTTAAGGAACAAGTGATCCGGTGACCTTTATGACCTGATTTGACACCCTTAGGAATGTGCTATCATCATGAAACACAGGAATAATTTACAACTCAATAGATTCTACTTTTCTGTGACGTTTCAGCCTGATTGAAGCTTTTTTATGAGAAATGGACCCAGAATGATGTGAAATTGTGCTTCGTGCAACATAATTCTGGGTGCCATTTAAAAACCATAAGTGCTAATGACTCAATTCCTTTTTGTGGTAATGGGGGATGTTAATTGGAGTACTCTAAAACAAACCTTACCTCTCTAGGATATTCAGAAGCCAAGTTATAAGCCCACAAAGGTGTAACTGGACAACTTTAAAGTGACACCAGGCCCTGTGACCTTTGGGACATGGTTTGACCCCCTATAGGAATGTGCGATCATCATGAAACGTTCAGATCACTTACAACTCAATAGATTCTACCTTCTTGTAACGTTTCAGCCTGATTGGACTTTGTTTTCACACAAATGGACCCAGAATGATGTGAAATTGTGCTTCGTGCAACATAATTCTGGGTGCCATTTACAAACCATAAGTGCTATTGACTCCATTCCTTTTTGTGGTTGTAGGGGCTGTTGATTGGAGTACACTAAAACAAACCTGACCTCTCTAGGACATTCAGAAGCCAAGTTATAAGCCCACAAATGTGTAACTGGACTACTTATTTAAATTGACACCAGATCCGGTGACGTTTGGGACATGGTTTGACCCCCTTAGGAAAGTGCTATTATCATGAAACGTTCTGATCACTTACAACTCAATAGATTCTACCTTCCTGTAACGTTTCAGCCTGATTGGTTCTTGTTTTCACACAAATGAACCCAGAATGATGTGAAATTGTGCTTCGTGCAACATAATGCTGGGTGCCATTTACAAACCATAAGTGGTAATGACTCCATTCCTTTTTGTGGTTGTAGGGGCAGTTGATTGGAGTACACTAAAATAAACCTGATCTCTCTAGGACATTCCGAAGCCAAGTTATAAGCCCACAAATGTGTAACTGGACTACTTCTTTAAAGTGACACCAGATCCGGTGACCTTTGGGACATGGTTTGACCCCTTTAGGAATGCGCGATCATCATGAAACATTCAGATCACTTACAACTCAATAGATTCTACCTTCCTGTAGCGTTTCAGCCTGACTGGACCTTGTTTTCACACAAATGGACCCAGGATGATGTAAAATTGTGGTTCGTGCAACATAATTCTGGGTGTCATTTAAAAACCATAAGAGCTAATGACTCCATTCCTTTTTGGGGCAATAGGGGCTGTTGATTGGAGTACCCTAAAACAAACCTGACCTCTCTAGGATATTCAGAAGCCAAGTAATAAGCCCACAAAGGTGTAAATGGACTACTTCTTTAAATTGACACCAGATCCGGTGACGTTTGGGACATGGTTTGACCCCCATAGGAAAGTGCTATCATCATGAAACGTTCAGATCACTTACAACTCAATAGATTCTACCTTCCTGTAACGTTTCAGCCTGATTGGACCTTGTTTTCACACAAATGCACCCAGAATGATGTGAAATTGTGCTTCGTGCAACATAATTCTGGGTGCCATTTAAAAACCATAAGTGCTAATGACTCCATTCCATTTTGGGGTAATGGGGGCTGTTAATTGGAGTACACTAAAACAAACCTGACCTCTCTAGGATATTCAGAAGCCAAGTTATAAGCCCACAAATGTGTAACTGGACTACTTCTTTAAAGTGACACCAGGCCCGGTGACCTTTGGGACATGGTTTGACCCCCTATAGGAATGTGTTATTATCATGAAACGTTCAGATCAATTACAACTCAATAGATTCTACCTTCTTGTAACGTTTCAGCCTGATTGGACCTTGTTTTCACACAAATGGACCCAGAATGATGTGAAATTGTGCTTCGTGCAACATAATTCTGGGTGCCATTTACAAACCATAAGTGCTAATGACTCCATTCCTTTTTGTGGTTGTAGGGGCTGTTGATTGGAGTACACTAAAACAAACATGATCTCTCTAGGACATTCAGAAGCCAAGTTATAAGCCCACAAATGTGTAACTGGACTACTTCTTTAAATTGACGCCAGATCCGGTGACGTTTTGGACATGGTTTGACCCCCTTAGGAAAGTGCTATCATCATGAAACGTTCAGATCACCTACAACTCAATAGATTCTACCTTCCTGTAAAGTTTCAGCCTGATTGGACCTTGTTTTCACACAAATTAACCCAGAATGATGTGAAATTGTGCTTAGTGCAACATAATTCTGGGTGCCATTTACAAACCATAAGTGCTAATGACTCAATTCCCTTTTGTGGTTGTAGGGCCTGTTGATTGGAGTACACTAAAACAAACCTGATCTCTCTAGGACATTCAGAAGCCAAGTTATAAGCCCACAAAGGTGTAACTGGACTACTTCTTTAAAGTGACACCAGGCCCGTTGACCTTTGGGACATGGTTTGACCCCCTATAGGAATGTGCGATCATCATGAAACGTTCAGATCACTTACAACTCAATAGATTCTCCCTTCTTGTAACGTTTCAGCCTGATTGGACTTTGTTTTCACACAAATGAACCCAGAATGATGTGAAATTGTGCTTCGTGCAACATAATTCTGGGTGCCATTTACAAACCATAAGTGCTATTGACTCCATTCTTTTTTGTGGTTGTAGGGGCTGTTGATTGGAGTACAATAAAACAAACCTGACCTCTCTAGGACATTCAGAAGCCAAGTTATAAGCCCACAAATGTGTAACTGGACTACTTATTTAAATTGACACCAGATCCGGTGACGTTTGGGACATGGTTTGACCCCCTTAGGAAAGTGCTATCATCATTAAACGTTCTGAACACTTACAACTCAATAGATTCTACCTTCCTGTAACGTTTCAGCCTGATTGGTTCTTGTTTTCACACAAATGAACCTAGAATGATTTGAAATTGTGCTTCGTGCAACATAATTCTGGGTGCCATTTTCAAACCATAAGTGGTAATGACTCCATTCCTTTTTGTGGTTGTAGGGGCTGTTGATTGGAGTACACTAAAATAAACCTGATCTCTCTAGGACATTCAGAAGCCAAGTTATAAGCCCACAAATGTGTAACTGGACTACTTCTTTAAAGTGACACCAGATCCGGTGACCTTTGGGACATGGTTTGACCCCTTTAGGAATGCGCGATCATCATGAAACGTTCAGATCACTTACAACTCAATAGATTCTACCTTCCTGTAGCGTTTCAGCCTGATTGGACCTTGTTTTCACACAAATGGACCCAGAATGATGTAAAATTGTGGTTTGTGCAACATAATTCTGGGTGTCATTTAAAAACCATAAGAGCTAATGACTCCATTCCTTTTTGGGGCAATAGGGGCTGTTGATTGGAGTACCCTAAAACAAACCTGACCTCTCTAGGATATTCAGAAGCCAAGTTATAATCCCACAAAGGTGTAAATGGACTACTTCTTTAAATTGACACCAGATCCGGTGACGTTTGGGACATGGTTTGACCCCCATAGGAAAGTGCTATCATCATGAAACGTTCAGATCACTTACAACTCAATAGATTCTACCTTCCTGTAACGTTTCAGCCTGATTGGACCTTGTTTTCACACAAATGGACCCAGAATGATGTGAAATTGTGCTTCGTGCAACATAATTCTGGGTGCCATTTAAAAACCATAAGTGCTAATGACTCCATTCCTTTTTGGGGTAATGGGGGCTGTTAATTGGAGTACACTAAAACAAACCTGATCTCTCTAGGATATTCAGAAGCCAAGTTATAAGCCCACAAATGTGTAACTGGACTACTTCTTTAAAGTGACACCAGGCCCGGTGACCTTTGGGACATGGTTTGACCCCCTATAGGAATGTGTTATTATCATGAAACGTTCAGATCACTTACAACTCAATAGATTCTACCTTCTTGTAACGTTTCAGCCTGATTGGACCTTGTTTTCACACAAATGGACCCAGAATGATGTGAAATTGTGCTTCGTGCAACATAATTCTGGGTGCCATTTACAAACCATAAGTGCTAATGACTCCATTCCTTTTTGTGGTTGTAGGGGCTGTTGATTGGAGTACACTAAAACAAACCTGACCTCTCTAGGACATTCAAAAGCCAAGTTATAAGCCCACAAATGTGTAACTGGACTACTTCTTTAAAGTGACACCAGGCCCGGTGACCTTTGGGACATGGTTTGACCCCCTATAGGAATGTGCGATCATCATGAAACGTTCAGATCACTTACAACTCAATAGATTCTACCTTCTTGTAACGTTTCAGCCTGATTGGACCTTGTTTTCACACAAATGGACCCAGAATGATGTGAAATTGTGCTTCGTGCAACATAATTCTGGGTGCCATTTACAAACCATAAGTGCTAATGACTCCATTCCTTTTTGAGGTTGTAGGGGCTGTTGATTGGAGTACACTAAAACAAACATGATCTCTCTAGGACATTCAGAAGCCAAGTTATAAGCCCACAAATGTGTAACTGGACTACTTCTTTAAATTGACGCCAGATCCGGTGACGTTTTGGACATGGTTTGACCCCCTTAGGAAAGTGCTATCATCATGAAACGTTCAGATCACCTACAACTCAATAGATTCTACCTTCCTGTGAAGTTTCAGCCTGATTGGACCTTGTTTTCACACAAATGAACCCAGAATGATGTGAAATTGTGCTTAGTGCAACATAATTCTGGGTGCCATTTACAAACCATAAGTGCTAATGACTCAATTCCCTTTTGTGGTTGTAGGGCCTGTTGATTGGAGTACACTAAAACAAACCTGATCTCTCTAGGACATTCAGAAGCCAAGTTATAAGCCCACAAAGGTGTAACTGGACTACTTCTTTAAAGTGACACCAGGCCCGTTGACCTTTGGGACATGGTTTGACCCCCTATAGGAATGTGCGATCATCATGAAACGTTCAGATCACTTACAACTCAATAGATTCTCCCTTCTTGTAACGTTTCAGCCTGATTGGACTTTGTTTTCACACAAATGAACCCAGAATGATTTGAAATTGTGCTTCGTGCAACATAATTCTGGGTGCCATTTTCAAACCATAAGTGGTAATGACTCCATTCCTTTTTGTGGTTGTATGGGCTGTTGATTGGAGTACACTAAAATAAACCTGATCTCTCTAGGACATTCAGAAGCCAAGTTATAAGCCCACAAATGTGTAACTGGACTACTTCTTTAAAGTGACACCAGATCCGGTGACCTTTGGGACATGGTTTGACCCCTTTAGGAATGCGCGATCATCATGAAACGTTCAGATCACTTACAACTCAATAGATTCTACCTTCCTGTAGCGTTTCAGCCTGATTGGACCTTGTTTTCACACAAATGGACCCAGAATGATGTAAAATTGTGGTTCGTGCAACATAATTCTGGGTGTCATTTAAAAACCATAAGAGCTAATGACTCCATTCCTTTTTGGGGCAATAGGGGCTGTTGATTGGAGTACCCTAAAACAAACCTGACCTCTCTAGGATATTCAGAAGCCAAGTTATAAGCCCACAAAGGTGTAAATGGACTACTTCTTTAAATTGACACCAGATCCGGTGACGTTTGGGACATGGTTTGACCCCCATAGGAAAGTGCTATCATCATGAAACGTTCAGATCACTTACAACTCAATATATTCTACCTTCCTGTAACGTTTCAGCCTGATTGGACCTTGTTTTCACACAAATGAACCCAGAATGATGTGAAATTGTGCTTCGTGCAACATAATTCTGGGTGCCATTTAAAAACCATAAGTGCTAATGACTCCATTCCTTTTTGGGGTAATGGGGGCTGTTAATTGGAGTACACTAAAACAAACCTGACCTCTCTAGGATATTCAGAAGCCAAGTTATAAGCCCACAAATGTGTAACTGGACTACTTCTTTAAAGTGACACCAGGCCCGGTGACCTTTGGGACATGGTTTGACCCCCTATAGGAATGTGTTATTATCATGAAACGTTCAGATCACTTACAACTCAATAGATTCTACCTTCTTGTAACGTTTCAGCCTGATTGGACCTTGTTTTCACACAAATGGACCCAGAATGATGTGAAATTGTGCTTCGTGCAACATAATTCTGGGTGCCATTTACAAACCATAAGTGCTAATGACTCCATTCCTTTTTGTGGTTGTAGGGGCTGTTGATTGGAGTACACTAAAACAAACCTGACCTCTCTAGGACATTCAAAAGCCAAGTTATAAGCCCACAAATGTGTAACTGGACTACTTCTTTAAAGTGACACCAGGCCCAGTGACCATTGGGACATGGTTTGACCCCCTATAGGAATGTGCGATCATCATGAAACGTTCAGATCACTTACAACTCAATAGATTCTACCTTCTTGTATTGTTTCAGCCTGATTGGACCTTGTTTTCACACAAATGGACCCAGAATGATGTGAAATTGTGCTTCGTGCAACATAATTCTGGGTGCCATTTACAAACCATAAGTGCTAATGACTCCATTCCTTTTTGTGGTTGTAGGGGCTGTTGATTGGAGTACACTAAAACAAACCTGATCTCTCTAGGACATTCAGAAGCCAAGTTATAAGCCCACAAATGTGTAACTGGACTACTTCTTTAAATTGACGCCAGATCCGGTGACGTTTTGGACATGGTTTGACCCCCTTAGGAAAGTGCTATCATCATGAAACGTTCAGATCACTTACAACTCAATAGATTCTACCTTCCTGTAAAGTTTCAGCCTGATTGGACCTTGTTTTCACACAAATGAACCCAGAATGATGTGAAATTGTGCTTCGTGCAACATAATTCTGGGTGCCATTTAAAAACCATAAGTGCTAATGACTCCATTCCTTTTTGTGGTAATGGGGGCTGTTAATTGGAGTACTCTAAAACAAACCTGACCTCTCTAGGATATTCAGAAGCCAAGTTATAAGCCCACAAAGGTGTAACTGGACTACTTCTTTAAAGTGACACCAGGCCCGGTGACCTTTGGGACATGGTTTGACCCCCTATAGGAATGTGTAATCATCATGAAATGTTCATATCACTTACAACTCAATAGATTCTACCTTCTTGTAACGTTTCAGCCTGATTGGACCTTGTTTTCACACAAATGGACCCAGAATGATGTGAAATTGTGCTTCGTGCAACATAATTCTGGGTGCCATTTACAAACCATAAGTGCTAATGACTCCATTCCTTTTTGTGGTTGTAGGGGCTGTTGATTGGAGTACACTAAAACAACCCTGATCTCTCTAGGACATTCAGAAGCCAAGTTATAAGCCCACAAATGTGTAACTGGACTACTTTAAATTGACACCAGATCCGGTGACCTTTGGGACATGGTTTGACCCCCTTAGGAAAGTGCTATCATCATGAAACTTTCAGATCACTTACAACTCAATAGATTCTACCTTCCTGTAACGTTTCTGCTTGATTGGACCTTGTTTTCACACAAATGAACCCAGAATGATGTGAAATTGTGCTTCGTGCAACATAATTCTGGGTGCCATTTAAAAACCATAAGTGCTAATGACTCCATTCCTTTTTGGGGTAATGGGGGATGTTAATTGGAGTACTCTAAAACAAACCTGACCTCTCTAGGATATTCAGAAGCCAAGTTATAAGCCCACAAATGTGTAACTGGACTACTTCTTTAAATTGACACCAGATCCGGTGACCTTTGGGACATGGTTTGACCCCCTTAGGAAAGTGCTATCATCATGAAACGTTCAGATCACTTACAACTCAATAGATTCTACCTTCCTGTAACATTTCAGCCTAATTGGACCTTGTTTTCACACAAATGGACCCAGAATGATGTGAAATTGTGCTTCGTGCAACATAATTCTGGGTGCCATTTAAAAACCATAAGTGCTGATGACTCCATTTCTTTTTGAGGTTGTAGGGGCTGATGATTGGAGTACACTAAAACAAACCTGATCTCTCTAGGACATTCAGAAGCCAAGTTATAAGCCCACAAATGTGTAACTGGACTACTTCTTTAAAGTGACACCAGGCCCTGTGACCTTTGGGACATGGTTTTACCCGCTATAGGAAAGTGCTATCATCATGAAACGTTCAGATCACTTACAACTCAATAGATTCTAACTTCCTGTAACGTTTCAGCCTGATTGGACCTTGTTTTCACACAAATGAACCCAGAATGATGTGAAATTGTGCTTCGTGCAACATAATTCTGGCTGCCATTTAAAAACCATAAGTGCTAATGACTCCATTCATTTTTGGGGTAATGGGGGCTGTTAATTGGAGTACTCTAAAACAAACCTGACCTCTCTAGGATATTCAGAAGCCAAGTTATAACCCCTTAAATGTGTTACTGGTCTACTTCTTTAAAGTGACACCAGGCCCGGTGACCTTTGGGACATGGTTTGACCCCCTATAGGAATGTGTGATTATCATTAAATGTTCAGATCACTTACAACTCAATAGATTCTACCTTCTTGTAACGTTTCAGCCTGATTGGACCTTGTTTTCACACAAATGGACCCAGAATGATGTGAAATTGTGCTTCATGCAACATAATTCTGGGTGCCATTTCCAAACCATAAGTGCTAATGACTCCATTCCTTTTTGTGGTTGTAGGGGCTGTTGATTAGAGTACACTAAAACAAACCTGATCTCTCTAGGACATTCAGAAGCCAAGTTATAAGCCCACAAATGTGTAACTGGACTAATTCTTTAAATTGACACCAGATCGGGTTACCTTTGGGACATGGTTTGACCCCCTTAGGAAAGTGCTATCATCATGAAACATTCAGATCACTTACAACTCAATAGATTCTACCTTCCTGTAACGTTTCAGCCTGACTGGACCTTGTTTTCACACAAATGAACCCAGAATGATGTGAAATTGTGCTTCGTGCAACATAATTCTGGGTGTCATTTAAAAACCATAAGTGCTAATGATTCCATTCCTTTTTGGGGTAATGGGGCTGTTAATTGGAGTACTCTAAAACAAACCTGACCTCTCTAGGATATTCAGAAGCCAAGTTATAAGCCCACAAAGGTGTAACTGGACTACTTCTTTAAAGTGACACAAGGCCCGGTGACCTTTGGGACATGGTTTGACCCCCTATAGGAATGTGCGATCATCATGAAACGTTCAGATCACTTACAACTCAATAGATTCTCCCTTCTTGTAACGTTTCAGCCTGATTGGACTTTGTTTTCACACAAATGAACCCAGAATGATGTGAAATTGTGCTTCGTGCAACATAATTCTGGGTGCCATTTAAAAACCATAAGTGCTGATGACTCCATTTCTTTTTGAGGTTGTAGGGGCTGATGATTGGAGTACACTAAAACAAACCTGATCTCTCTAGGACATTCAGAAGCCAAGTTATAAGCCCACAAAGGTGTAACTGGACTACTTCTTTAAAGTGACACCAGGCCCGTTGACCTTTGGGACATGGTTTGACCCCCTATAGGAATGTGCGATCATCATGAAACAATCAGTTCACTTACAACTCAATAGATTCTCCCTTCTTGTAACGTTTCAGCCTGATTGGACTTTGTTTTCACACAAATGGACCCAAAATGATGTGAAATTGTGCTTCGTGCAACATAATTCTGGGTGCCATTTACAAACCATAAGTGCTATTGACTCCATTCCTTTTTGTGGTTGTAGGGGCTGTTGATTGGAGTACACTAAAACAAACCTGACCTCTCTAGGACATTCAGAAGCCAAGTTATAAGCCCACAAATGTGTAACTGGACTACTTCTTTAAAGTGACACCAGATCCGGTGACCTTTGGGACATGGTTTGACCCCTTTAGGAATGCGCGATCATCATGAAACGTTCAGATCACTTACAACTCAATAGATTCTACCTTCCTGTAGCGTTTCAGCCTGATTGGACCTTGTTTTCACACAAATGGACCCAGAATGATGTAAAATTGTGGTTCGTGCAACATAATTCTGGGTGTCATTTAAAAACCATAAGAGCTAATGACTCCATTCCTTTTTGGGGCAATAGGGGCTGTTGATTGGAGTACCCTAAAACAAACCTGACCTCTCTAGGATATTCAGAAGCCAAGTTATAAGCCCACAAAGGTGTAAATGGACTACTTCTTTAAATTGACACCAGATCCGGTGACGTTTGGGACATGGTTCGACCCCCATAGGAATGTGCTATCATCATGAAACGTTCAGATCATTTACAACTCAATAGATTCTACCTTCCTGTAAAGTTTCAGCCTGATTGGACCTTGTTTTCACACAAATGAACCCAGAATGATGTGAAATTGTGCTTCGTGCAACATAATTCTGGGTGCCATTTAAAAACCATAAGTGCTAATGACTCCATTCCTTTTTGTGGTAATGGGGGCTGTTAATTGGAGTACTCTAAAACAAACCTGACCTCTCTAGGATATTCAGAAGCCAAGTTATAAGCCCACAAAGGTGTAACTGGACTACTTCTTTAAAGTGACACCAGGCCCGGTGACCTTTGGGACATGGTTTGACCCCCTATAGGAATGTGTAATCATCATGAAACGTTCATATCACTTACAACTCAATAGATTCTACCTTCTTGTAACGTTTCAGCCTGATTGGACCTTGTTTTCACACAAATGGACCCAGAATGATGTGAAATTGTGCTTCGTGCAACATAATTCTGGGTGCCATTTACAAACCATAAGTGCTAATGACTCCATTCCTTTTTGTGGTTGTAGGGGCTGTTGATTGGAGTACACTAAAACAACCCTGATCTCTCTAGGACATTCAGAAGCCAAGTTATAAGCCCACAAATCTGTAACTGGACTACTTCTTTAAATTGACACCAGATCCGGTGACCTTTGGGACATGGTTTGACCCCCTTAGGAAAGTGCTATCATCATGAAACTTTCAGATCACTTACAACTCAATAGATTCTACCTTCCTGTAACGTTTCTGCCTGATTGGACCTTGTTTTCACACAAATGAACCCAGAATGATGTGAAATTGTGCTTCGTGCAACATAATTCTGGGTGCCATTTAAAAAACATAAGTGCTAATGACTCCATTCCTTTTTGGGGTAATGGGGGCTGTTAATTGGAGTACTCTAAAACAAACCTGACCTCTCTAGGATATTCAGAAGCCAAGTTATAAGCCCACAAATGTGTAACAGGACTACTTCTTTAAATTGACACCAGATCCGGTGACCTTTGGGACATGGTTTGACCCCCTTAGGATAGTGCTATCATCATGAAACGTTCAGATCACTTACAACTCAATAGATTCTACCTTCCTGTAACATTTCAGCCTAATTGGACCTTGTTTTCACACAAATGGACCCAGAATGATGTGAAATTGTGCTTCGTGCAACATAATTCTGGGTGCCATTTAAAAACCATAAGTGCTGATGACTCCATTTCTTTTTGAGGTTGTAGGGGCTGATGATTGGAGTACACTAAAACAAACCTGATCTCTCTAGGACATTCAGAAGCCAAGTTATAAGCCCACAAATGTGTAACTGGACTACTTCTTTAAAGTGACACCAGGCCCTGTGACCTTTGGGACATGGTTTTACCCGCTATAGGAAAGTGCTATCATCATGAAACGTTCAGATCACTTACAACTCAATAGATTCTAACTTCCTGTAACGTTTCAGCCTGATTGGACCTTGTTTTCACACAAATGAACCCAGAATGATGTGAAATTGTGCTTCGTGCAACATAATTCTGGCTGCCATTTAAAAACCATAAGTGCTAATGACTCCATTCATTTTTGGGGTAATGGGGGCTGTTAATTGGAGTACTCTAAAACAAACCTGACCTCTCTAGGATATTCAGAAGCCAAGTTATAAGCCCACAAATGTGTTACTGGACTACTTCTTTAAAGTGACACCAGGCCCGGTGACCTTTGGGACATGGTTTGACCCCCTATAGGAATGTGTGATTATCATTAAATGTTCAGATCACTTACAACTCAATAGATTCTACGTTCTTGTAACGTTTCAGCCTGATTGGACCTTGTTTTCACACAAATGGACCCAGAATGATGTGAAATTGTGCTTCGTTCAACATAATTCTGGGTGCCATTTACAAACCATAGGTGCTAATGACTCCATTCCTTTTTGTGGTTGTAGGGGCTGTTGATTGGAGTACACTAAAACAAACGTGACCTCTCTAGGACATTCAGAAGCCAAGTTATAAACCCACAAAGGTGTAACTGGACTACTTATTTAAAGTGACACAAGGCCCGGTGACCTTTGGGACATGGTTTTACCCCCTATAAGAATGTGCCATCATCATGAAACGTTCAGATCACTTACAACTCAATAGATTCTACCTTCTTGTAACGTTTCAGCCTGATTGGACCTTGTTTTCACACAAATGGACCCAGAATGATGTGAAATTGTGCTTCGTGCAACATAATTCTGGGGTCCATTTAAAAACCATAAGTGCTGATGACTCCATTTCTTTTTGAGGTTGTAGGGGCTGATGATTGGAGTACACTAAAACAAACCTGATCTCTCTAGGACATTCAGAAGCCAAGTTATAAGCCCACAAAGGTGTAACTGGACTACTTCTTTAAAGTGACACCAGATCCGGTGACCTTTGGGACATGGTTTGACCCCTTTAGGAATGCGCGATCATCATGAAACGTTCAGATCACTTACAACTCAATAGATTCTACCTTCCTGTAGCGTTTCAGCCTGATTGGACCTTGTTTTCACACAAATGGACCCAGAATGATGTAAAATTGTGGTTCGTGCAACATAATTCTGGGTGTCATTTAAAAACCATAAGAGCTAATGACTCCATTCCTTTTTGGGGCAATAGGGGCTGTTGATTGGAGTACCCTAAAACAAACCTGACCTCTCTAGGATATTCAGAAGCCAAGTTATAAGCCCACAAAGGTGTAAATGGACTACTTCTTTAAATTGACACCAGATCCGGTGACGTTTGGGACATGGTTCGACCCCCATAGGAAAGTGCTATCATCATGAAACGTTCAGATCACTTACAACTCAATAGATTCTACCTTCCTGTAAAGTTTCAGCCTGATTGGACCTTGTTTTCACACAAATGAACCCAGAATGATGTGAAATTGTGCTTCGTGCAACATAATTCTGGGTGCCATTTAAAAACCATAAGTGCTAATGACTCCATTCCTTTTTGTGGTAATGGGGGCTGTTAATTGGAGTACTCTAAAACAACCCTGACCTCTCTAGGATATTCAGAAGCCAAGTTATAAGCCCACAAAGGTGTAACTGGACTACTTCTTTAAAGTGACACCAGGCCCGGTGACCTTTGGGACATGGTTTGACCCCCTATAGGAATGTGTAATCATCATGAAACGTTCATATCACTTACAACTCAATAGATTCTACCTTCTTGTAACGTTTCAGCCTGATTGGACCTTGTTTTCACACAAATGGACCCAGAATGATGTGAAATTGTGCTTCGTGCAACATAATTCTGGGTGCCATTTACAAACCATAAGTGCTAATGACTCCATTCCTTTTTGTGGTTGTAGGGGCTGTTGATTGGAGTACACTAAAACAACCCTGATCTCTCTAGGACATTCAGAAGCCAAGTTATAAGCCCACAAATCTGTAACTGGACTACTTCTTTAAATTGACACCAGATCCGGTGACCTTTGGGACATGGTTTGACCCCCTTAGGAAAGTGCTATCATCATGAAACTTTCAGATCACTTACAACTCAATAGATTCTACCTTCCTGTAACGTTTCTGCCTGATTGGACCTTGTTTTCACACAAATGAACCCAGAATGATGTGAAATTGTGCTTCGTGCAACATAATTCTGGGTGCCATTTAAAAACCATAAGTGCTAATGACTCCATTCCTTTTTGGGGTAATGGGGGCTGTTAATTGGAGTACTCTAAAACAAACCTGACCTCTCTAGGATATTCAGAAGCCAAGTTATAAGCCCACAAATGTGTAACAGGACTACTTCTTTAAATTGACACCAGATCCGGTGACCTTTGGGACATGGTTTGACCCCCTTAGGATAGTGCTATCATCATGAAACGTTCAGATCACTTACAACTCAATAGATTCTACCTTCCTGTAACATTTCAGCCTAATTGGACCTTGTTTTCACACAAATGGACCCAGAATGATGTGAAATTGTGCTTCGTGCAACATAATTCTGGGTGCCATTTAAAAACCATAAGTGCTGATGACTCCATTTCTTTTTGAGGTTGTAGGGGCTGATGATTGGAGTACACTAAAACAAACCTGATCTCTCTAGGACATTCAGAAGCCAAGTTATAAGCCCACAAATGTGTAACTGGACTACTTCTTTAAAGTGACACCAGGCCCTGTGACCTTTGGTACATGGTTTTACCCGCTATAGGAAAGTGCTATCATCATGAAACGTTCAGATCACTTACAACTCAATAGATTCTAACTTCCTGTAACGTTTCAGCCTGATTGGACCTTGTTTTCACACAAATGAACCCAGAATGATGTGAAATTGTGATTCGTGCAACATAATTCTTGCTGCCATTTAAAAACCATAAGTGCTAATGACTCCATTCATTTTTGGGGTAATGGGGGCTGTTAATTGGAGTACTCTAAAACAAACCTGACCTCTCTAGGATATTCAGAAGCCAAGTTATAAGCCCACAAATGTGTTACTGGACTACTTCTTTAAAGTGACACCAGGCCCGGTGACCTTTGGGACATGGTTTGACCCCCTATAGGAATGTGTGATTATCATTAAATGTTCAGATCACTTACAACTCAATAGATTCTACGTTCTTGTAATGTTTCAGCCTGATTGGACCTTGTTTTCACACAAATGGACCCAGAATGATGTGAAATTGTGCTTCGTTCAACATAATTCTGGGTGCCATTTACAAACCATAGGTGCTAATGACTCCATTCCTTTTTGTGGTTGTAGGGGCTGTTGATTGGAGTACACTAAAACAAACGTGACCTCTCTAGGACATTCAGAAGCCAAGTTATAAACCCACAAAGGTGTAACTGGACTACTTATTTAAAGTGACACAAGGCCCGGTGACCTTTGGGACATGGTTTTACCCCCTATAAGAATGTGCGATCATCATGAAACGTTCAGATCACTTACAACTCAATAGATTCTACCTTCTTGTAACGTTTCAGCCTGATTGGACCTTGTTTTCACACAAATGGACCCAGAATGATGTGAAATTGTGCTTCGTGCAAAATAATTCTGGGTGCCATTTCCAAACCATAAGTGCTAATGACTCCATTCCTTTTTGTGGTTGTAGGGGCTGTTGATTGGAGTACACTAAAACAAACCTGATCTCTCTAGGACATTCAGAAGCCAAGTTATAAGCCCACAAATGTGTAACTGGACTAATTCTTTAAATTGACACCAGATCGGGTTACCTTTGGGACATGGTTTGACCCCCTTAGGAAAGTGCTATCATCATGAAACATTCAGATCACTTACAACTCAATAGATTCTACCTTCCTGTAACGTTTCAGCCTGACTGGACCTTGTTTTCACACAAATGAACCCAGAATGATGTGAAATTGTGCTTCGTGCAACATAATTCTGGGTGTCATTTAAAAACCATAAGTGCTAATGATTCCATTCCTTTTTGGGGTAATGGGGCTGTTAATTGGAGTACTCTAAAACAAACCTGACCTCTCTAGGATATTCAGAAGCCAAGTTATAAGCCCACAAAGGTGTAACTGGACTACTTCTTTAAAGTGACACCAGGCCCGGTGACCTTTGGGACATGGTTTGACCCCCTATAGGAATGTGCGATCATCATGAAACGTTCAGATCACTTACAACTCAATAGATTCTACCTTCTTGTAACGTTTCAGCCTGATTGGACCTTGTTTTCACACAATGGACCCAGAATTATGTGAAATTGTGCTTCGTGCAACATAATTCTGGGTGCCATTTACAACCCATAAGTGCTAATGACTCCATTCTTTTTTGTGGTTGTAGGGGCTGTTGATTGGAGTACAATAAAACAAACCTGACCTCTCTAGGACATCCAGAAGCCAAGTTATAAGCCCACAAAGGTGTAACTGGACTACTACTTTAAATTGACACCAGATCCGGTGATCTTTGGGACATGGTTTGACACCCTTAGGAAAGTGCTATCGTCATGAAACGTTCAGATCACTTACAACTCAATAGATTCTACCTTCCTGTAATGTTTCAGCCTGATTTGACCTTGTTTTCACACAAATGAACCCAGAATGATGTGAAATTGTGCTTCGTGCAACATAATTCTGGGTGCCATTTAAAAACCATAAGTGCTAATGACTCTATTCCTGTTTGGGGTAATGGGGGCTGTTAATTTGAGTACTCTAAAACAAACCTGACCTCTCTAGGATATTCAGAAGCCAAGTTATAAGCCCACAAAGGTGTAACTGGACTACTTCTTTAAAGTGACACCAGGCCCGGTGACCTTTGGGACATGGTTTGACCCCCTATAGGAATGTGTGATCATCATGAAACGTTCAGATCACTTTCAACTCAATAGATTCTACCTTCTTGTAACGTTTCAGCCTGATTGGACCTTGTTTTCACACAAATGGACCCAGAATGATGTGAAATTGTGCTTCGTGCAACATAATTCTGGGTGCCATTTACAAACCACAAGTGCTAATGACTCCATTCTTTTTTGTGGTTGTAGGGGCTGTTGATTGGAGTACACTAAAACAAACCTGATCTCTCTAGGACATTCAGAAGCCAAGTTATAAGCCAACAAAGGTGTAACTGGACTACTTCTTTAAATTGACACCAGATCTGGTGACCTTTGGGACATGGTTTGACCCCCTTAGGAAAGTGCTATCATCATGAAACGTTCAGATCACTTACAACTCAATAGATTCTACCTTCCTGTAACGTTTCAGCTTGATTGGACCTTGTTTTCACACAAATGAACCCAGAATGATGTGAAATTGTGCTTCGTGCAACATAATTCTGGGTGCCATTTACAAACCATAAGTGCTAATGACTCCATTCCTTTTTGGGGTAATGGGGGCTGTTAATTGGAGTACTCTAAAAGAAACCTGACCTCTCTAGGATATTCAAAAGCCAAGTTATAAGCCAACAAAGGTGTAACTGGACTACTTCTTTAAAGTGACACCAGGCCCGATGACCTTTGGGACATGGTTTGACCCCCTATAGGAATGTACGATCATCATGAAATGTTCAGATCACTTACAACTCAATAGATTCTACCTTCTTGTAACGTTTCAGCCTGATTGGACCTTGTTTTCACACAAATGGACCCAGAATGATGTGAAATTGTGCTTCGTGCAACATAATTCTGGGTGCCATTTACAAACCATAAGTGCTAATGACTCCATTCCTTTTTGTGGTTGTAGGGGCTGTTGATTGGAGGACATTAAAACAAACCTGATCTCTCTAGGACATTCAGAAGCCAAGTTATAAGCCCACAAATGTGTAACTGGACTACTTCTTTAAATTGACACCAGATCCGGTGACCTCTGGGACATGGTTTGACCACTTTAGGAAAGTGCTATCATCATGAAACGTTCAGATCACTTACAACTCAATAGATTCTACATCCTGTAACGTTTCAGCCTTATTGGACCTTGTTTTCACACAAATGGACCCAGAATGATGTGAAATTGTGCTTCGTGCAACATAGTTCTGGGTGCCATTTACAAACCATAAGTGCTAATGACTCCATTCCTTTTTGTGGTTGTAGGGGCTGTTGATTGGAGTACACTAAAACAAACCTGATCTCTCTAGGACATTCAGAAGCCAAGTTATAAGCCCACAAAGGTGTAACTGGACTACTTCTTTAAATTGACACCAGATCCGGTGACCTCTGGGACATGGTTTGACCACTTTAGGAAAGTGCTATCATCATGAAACGTTCAGATCACTTACAACTCAATAGATTCTACATCCTGTAACGTTTCAGCCTTATTGGACCTTGTTTTCACACAAATGAACCCAGATTGATGTGAAATTGTGCATCGTGCAACATAATTCTGGGTGCCATTTAAAAACCATAAGCGCTAATGACTCCATTCCTATTTGGGGTAATGGGGGCTGTTAATTGGAGTAGTCTAAAACAAACCTGACCTCTCTAGGATATTCAGAAGCCAAGTTATAATCCCACAAATGTGTAACTGGACTACTTCTTTAAAGTGACACCAGGCCCGGTGACCTTTGGGACATGGTTTGACCCCCTATAGGAATGTGCGATCATCATGAAACGTTCAGATCACTTACAACTCAATAGATTCTACCTTCTTGTAACGTTTCAGCCTGATTGGACCTTGTTTTCACACAAATGGACCCAGAATGATGTGAAATTGTGCTTCGTGCAACATAATTCTGGGTGCCATGTCCAAACCATAAGTGCTAATGACTCCATTCCTTTTTGTGGTTGTAGGGGCTGTTGATTGGAGTACACTAAAACAAACCTGATCTCTCTAGGACATTCAGAAGCCAAGTTATAAGCCAACAAAGGTGTAACTGGACTACTTCTTTAAATTGACACCAGATCCGGTGACGTTTGGGACATGGTTCGACCCCCATAGGAAAGTGCTATCATCATGAAACGTTCAGATCACTTACAACTCAATAGATTCTACCTTCCTGTAAAGTTTCAGCCTGATTGGACCTTGTTTTCACACAAATGAACCCAGAATGATGTGAAATTGTGCTTCGTGCAACATAATTCTGGGTGCCATTTAAAAACCATAAGTGCTAATGACTCCATTCCTTTTTGTGGTAATGGGGGCTGTTAATTGGAGTACTCTAAAACAACCCTGACCTCTCTAGGATATTCAGAAGCCAAGTTATAAGCCCACAAAGGTGTAACTGGACTACTTCTTTAAAGTGACACCAGGCCCGGTGACCTTTGGGACATGGTTTGACCCCCTATAGGAATGTGTAATCATCATGAAACGTTCATATCACTTACAACTCAATAGATTCTACCTTCTTGTAACGTTTCAGCCTGATTGGACCTTGTTTTCACACAAATGGACCCAGAATGATGTGAAATTGTGCTTCGTGCAACATAATTCTGGGTGCCATTTACAAACCATAAGTGCTAATGACTCCATTCCTTTTTGTGGTTGTAGGGGCTGTTGATTGGAGTACACTAAAACAACCCTGATCTCTCTAGGACATTCAGAAGCCAAGTTATAAGCCCACAAATCTAAAACTGGACTACTTCTTTAAATTGACACCAGATCCGGTGACCTTTGGGACATGGTTTGACCCCCTTAGGAAAGTGCTATCATCATGAAACTTTCAGATCACTTACAACTCAATAGATTCTACCTTCCTGTAACGTTTCTGCCTGATTGGACCTTGTTTTCACACAAATGAACCCAGAATGATGTGAAATTGTGCTTCGTGCAACATAATTCTGGGTGCCATTTAAAAACCATAAGTGCTAATGACTCCATTCCTTTTTGGGGTAATGGGGGCTGTTAATTGGAGTACTCTAAAACAAACCTGACCTCTCTAGGATATTCAGAAGCCAAGTTATAAGCCCACAAATGTGTAACAGGACTACTTCTTTAAATTGACACCAGATCCGGTGACCTTTGGGACATGGTTTGACCCCCTTAGGATAGTGCTATCATCATGAAACGTTCAGATCACTTACAACTCAATAGATTCTACCTTCCTGTAACATTTCAGCCTAATTGGACCTTGTTTTCACACAAATGGACCCAGAATGATGTGAAATTGTGCTTCGTGCAACATAATTCTGGGTGCCATTTAAAAACCATAAGTGCTGATGACTCCATTTCTTTTTGAGGTTGTAGGGGCTGATGATTGGAGTACACTAAAACAAACCTGATCTCTCTAGGACATTCAGAAGCCAAGTTATAAGCCCACAAATGTGTAACTGGACTACTTCTTTAAAGTGACACCAGGCCCTGTGACCTTTGGTACATGGTTTTACCCGCTATAGGAAAGTGCTATCATCATGAAACGTTCAGATCACTTACAACTCAATAGATTCTAACTTCCTGTAACGTTTCAGCCTGATTGGACCTTGTTTTCACACAAATGAACCCAGAATGATGTGAAATTGTGATTCGTGCAACATAATTCTTGCTGCCATTTAAAAACCATAAGTGCTAATGACTCCATTCATTTTTGGGGTAATGGGGGCTGTTAATTGGAGTACTCTAAAACAAACCTGACCTCTCTAGGATATTCAGAAGCCAAGTTATAAGCCCACAAATGTGTTACTGGACTACTTCTTTAAAGTGACACCAGGCCCGGTGACCTTTGGGACATGGTTTGACCCCCTATAGGAATGTGTGATTATCATTAAATGTTCAGATCACTTACAACTCAATAGACTCTACGTTCTTGTAATGTTTCAGCCTGATTGGACCTTGTTTTCACACAAATGGACCCAGAATGATGTGAAATTGTGCTTCGTTCAACATAATTCTGGGTGCCATTTACAAACCATAGGTGCTAATGACTCCATTCCTTTTTGTGGTTGTAGGGGCTGTTGATTGGAGTACACTAAAACAAACGTGACCTCTCTAGGACATTCAGAAGCCAAGTTATAAACCCACAAAGGTGTAACTGGACTACTTATTTAAAGTGACACAAGGCCCGGTGACCTTTGGGACATGGTTTTACCCCCTATAAGAATGTGCGATCATCATGAAACGTTCAGATCACTTACAACTCAATAGATTCTACCTTCTTGTAACGTTTCAGCCTGATTGGACCTTGTTTTCACACAAATGGACCCAGAATGATGTGAAATTGTGCTTCGTGCAAAATAATTCTGGGTGCCATTTCCAAACCATAAGTGCTAATGACTCCATTCCTTTTTGTGGTTGTAGGGGCTGTTGATTGGAGTACACTAAAACAAACCTGATCTCTCTAGGACATTCAGAAGCCAAGTTATAAGCCCACAAATGTGTAACTGGACTAATTCTTTAAATTGACACCAGATCGGGTTACCTTTGGGACATGGTTTGACCCCCTTAGGAAAGTGCTATCATCATGAAACATTCAGATCACTTACAACTCAATAGATTCTACCTTCCTGTAACGTTTCAGCCTGACTGGACCTTGTTTTCACACAAATGAACCCAGAATGATGTGAAATTGTGCTTCGTGCAACATAATTCTGGGTGTCATTTAAAAACCATAAGTGCTAATGATTCCATTCCTTTTTGGGGTAATGGGGCTGTTAATTGGAGTACTCTAAAACAAACCTGACCTCTCTAGGATATTCAGAAGCCAAGTTATAAGCCCACAAAGGTGTAACTGGACTACTTCTTTAAAGTGACACCAGGCCCGGTGACCTTTGGGACATGGTTTGACCCCCTATAGGAATGTGCGATCATCATGAAACGTTCAGATCACTTACAACTCAATAGATTCTACCTTCTTGTAACGTTTCAGCCTGATTGGACCTTGTTTTCACACAATGGACCCAGAATTATGTGAAATTGTGCTTCGTGCAACATAATTCTGGGTGCCATTTACAACCCATAAGTGCTAATGACTCCATTCTTTTTTGTGGTTGTAGGGGCTGTTGATTGGAGTACAATAAAACAAACCTGACCTCTCTAGGACATCCAGAAGCCAAGTTATAAGCCCACAAAGGTGTAACTGGACTACTACTTTAAATTGACACCAGATCCGGTGACCTTTGGGACATGGTTTGACCCCCTTAGGAAAGTGCTATCATCATGAAACGTCCAGATCACCTACAACTCAATAGATTCTACCTTCTTGTAACGTTTCAGCCTGATTGGACCTTGTTTTCACACAAATGGACCCAGAATGATGTGAAATTGTGCTTCGTGCAACATAATTCTGGGTGCCATTTACAAACCATAAGTGCTAATGACTCCATTCCTTTTTGTGGTTGTAGGGGCTGTTGATTGGAGTACATTAAAACAAACCTGATCTCTCTAGGACATTCAGAAGCCAAGTTATAAGCCCACAAATGTGTAACTGGACTACTTCTTTAAATTGACACCAGATCCGGTGATCTTTGGGACATGGTTTGACACCCTTAGGAAAGTGCTATCGTCATGAAACGTTCAGATCACTTACAACTCAATAGATTCTACCTTCCTGTAATGTTTCAGCCTGATTTGACCTTGTTTTCACACAAATGAACCCAGAATGATGTGAAATTGTGCTTCGTGCAACATAATTCTGGGTGCCATTTAAAAACCATAAGTGCTAATGACTCTATTCCTGTTTGGGGTAATGGGGGCTGTTAATTTGAGTACTCTAAAACAAACCTGACCTCTCTAGGATATTCAGAAGCCAAGTTATAAGCCCACAAAGGTGTAACTGGACTACTTCTTTAAAGTGACACCAGGCCCGGTGACCTTTGGGACATGGTTTGACCCCCTATAGGAATGTGTGATCATCATGAAACGTTCAGATCACTTTCAACTCAATAGATTCTACCTTCTTGTAACGTTTCAGCCTGATTGGACCTTGTTTTCACACAAATGGACCCAGAATGATGTGAAATTGTGCTTCGTGCAACATAATTCTGGGTGCCATTTACAAACCACAAGTGCTAATGACTCCATTCTTTTTTGTGGTTGTAGGGGCTGTTGATTGGAGTACACTAAAACAAACCTGATCTCTCTAGGACATTCAGAAGCCAAGTTATAAGCCAACAAAGGTGTAACTGGACTACTTCTTTAAATTGACACCAGATCTGGTGACCTTTGGGACATGGTTTGACCCCCTTAGGAAAGTGCTATCATCATGAAACGTTCAGATCACTTACAACTCAATAGATTCTACCTTCCTGTAACGTTTCAGCTTGATTGGACCTTGTTTTCACACAAATGAACCCAGAATGATGTGAAATTGTGCTTCGTGCAACATAATTCTGGGTGCCATTTACAAACCATAAGTGCTAATGACTCCATTCCTTTTTGGGGTAATGGGGGCTGTTAATTGGAGTACTCTAAAAGAAACCTGACCTCTCTAGGATATTCAAAAGCCAAGTTATAAGCCAACAAAGGTGTAACTGGACTACTTCTTTAAAGTGACACCAGGCCCGATGACCTTTGGGACATGGTTTGACCCCCTATAGGAATGTACGATCATCATGAAATGTTCAGATCACTTACAACTCAATAGATTCTACCTTCTTGTAACGTTTCAGCCTGATTGGACCTTGTTTTCACACAAATGGACCCAGAATGATGTGAAATTGTGCTTCGTGCAACATAATTCTGGGTGCCATTTACAAACCATAAGTGCTAATGACTCCATTCCTTTTTGTGGTTGTAGGGGCTGTTGATTGGAGGACATTAAAACAAACCTGATCTCTCTAGGACATTCAGAAGCCAAGTTATAAGCCCACAAATGTGTAACTGGACTACTTCTTTAAATTGACACCAGATCCGGTGACCTCTGGGACATGGTTTGACCACTTTAGGAAAGTGCTATCATCATGAAACGTTCAGATCACTTACAACTCAATAGATTCTACATCCTGTAACGTTTCAGCCTTATTGGACCTTGTTTTCACACAAATGGACCCAGAATGATGTGAAATTGTGCTTCGTGCAACATAGTTCTGGGTGCCATTTACAAACCATAAGTGCTAATGACTCCATTCCTTTTTGTGGTTGTAGGGGCTGTTGATTGGAGTACACTAAAACAAACCTGATCTCTCTAGGACATTCAGAAGCCAAGTTATAAGCCCACAAAGGTGTAACTGGACTACTTCTTTAAATTGACACCAGATCCGGTGACCTCTGGGACATGGTTTGACCACTTTAGGAAAGTGCTATCATCATGAAACGTTCAGATCACTTACAACTCAATAGATTCTACATCCTGTAACGTTTCAGCCTTATTGGACCTTGTTTTCACACAAATGAACCCAGATTGATGTGAAATTGTGCATCGTGCAACATAATTCTGGGTGCCATTTAAAAACCATAAGCGCTAATGACTCCATTCCTATTTGGGGTAATGGGGGCTGTTAATTGGAGTAGTCTAAAACAAACCTGACCTCTCTAGGATATTCAGAAGCCAAGTTATAATCCCACAAATGTGTAACTGGACTACTTCTTTAAAGTGACACCAGGCCCGGTGACCTTTGGGACATGGTTTGACCCCCTATAGGAATGTGCGATCATCATGAAACGTTCAGATCACTTACAACTCAATAGATTCTACCTTCTTGTAACGTTTCAGCCTGATTGGACCTTGTTTTCACACAAATGGACCCAGAATGATGTGAAATTGTGCTTCGTGCAACATAATTCTGGGTGCCATGTCCAAACCATAAGTGCTAATGACTCCATTCCTTTTTGTGGTTGTAGGGGCTGTTGATTGGAGTACACTAAAACAAACCTGATCTCTCTAGGACATTCAGAAGCCAAGTTATAAGCCAACAAAGGTGTAACTGGACTACTTCTTTAAATTGACACCAGATCTGGTGACCTTTGGGACATGGTTTGACCCCCTTAGGAAAGTGCTATCATCATGAAACATTCAGATCACTTACAACTCAATAGATTCTACCTTCCTGTAACGTTTCAGCCTGACTGGACCTTGTTTTCACACAAATGAACCCAGAATGATGTGAAATTGTGCTTCGTGCAACATAATTCTGGGTGTCATTTAAAAACCATAAGTGCTAATGATTCCATTCCTTTTTGGGGTAATGGGGCTGTTAATTGGAGTACTCTAAAACAAACCTGACCTCTCTAGGATATTCAGAAGCCAAGTTATAAGCCCACAAAGGTGTAACTGGACTACTTCTTTAAAGTGACACCAGGCCCGGTGACCTTTGGGACATGGTTTGACCCCCTATAGGAATGTGCGATCATCATGAAACTTTCAGATCACTTACAACTCAATAGATTCTACCTTCTTGTAACGTTTCAGCCTGATTGGACCTTGTTTTCACACAATGGACCCAGAATTATGTGAAATTGTGCTTCGTGCAACATAATTCTGGGTGCCATTTACAACCCATAAGTGCTAATGACTCCATTCTTTTTTGTGGTTGTAGGGGCTGTTGATTGGAGTACAATAAAACAAACCTGACCTCTCTAGGACATCCAGAAGCCAAGTTATAAGCCCACAAAGGTGTAACTGGACTACTACTTTAAATTGACACCAGATCCGGTGACCTTTGGGACATGGTTTGACCCCCTTAGGAAAGTGCTATCATCATGAAACGTCCAGATCACTTACAACTCAATAGATTCTACCTTCTTGTAACGTTTCAGCCTGATTGGACCTTGTTTTCACACAAATGGACCCAGAATGATGTGAAATTGTGCTTCGTGCAACATAATTCTGGGTGCCATTTACAAACCATAAGTGCTAATGACTCCATTCCTTTTTGTGGTTGTAGGGGCTGTTGATTGGAGTACATTAAAACAAACCTGATCTCTCTAGGACATTCAGAAGCCAAGTTATAAGCCCACAAATGTGTAACTGGACTACTTCTTTAAATTGACACCAGATCCGGTGATCTTTGGGACATGGTTTGACACCCTTAGGAAAGTGCTATCGTCATGAAACGTTCAGATCACTTACAACTCAATAGATTCTACCTTCCTGTAATGTTTCAGCCTGATTTGACCTTGTTTTCACACAAATGAACCCAGAATGATGTGAAATTGTGCTTCGTGCAACATAATTCTGGGTGCCATTTAAAAACCATAAGTGCTAATGACTCTATTCCTGTTTGGGGTAATGGGGGCTGTTAATTTGAGTACTCCAAAACAAACCTGACCTCTCTAGGATATTCAGAAGCCAAGTTATAAGCCCACAAAGGTGTAACTGGACTACTTCTTTAAAGTGACACCAGGCCCGGTGACCTTTGGGACATGGTTTGACCCCCTATAGGAATGTGTGATCATCATGAAACGTTCAGATCACTTTCAACTCAATAGATTCTACCTTCTTGTAACGTTTCAGCCTGATTGGACCTTGTTTTCACACAAATGGACCCAGAATGATGTGAAATTGTGCTTCGTGCAACATAATTCTGGGTGCCATTTACAAACCACAAGTGCTAATGACTCCATTCTTTTTTGTGGTTGTAGGGGCTGTTGATTGGAGTACACTAAAACAAACCTGATCTCTCTAGGACATTCAGAAGCCAAGTTATAAGCCAACAAAGGTGTAACTGGACTACTTCTTTAAATTGACACCAGATCTGGTGACCTTTGGGACATGGTTTGACCCCCTTAGGAAAGTGCTATCATCATGAAACGTTCAGATCACTTACAACTCAATAGATTCTACCTTCCTGTAACGTTTCAGCCTGATTGGACCTTGTTTTCACACAAATGAACCCAGAATGATGTGAAATTGTGCTTCGTGCAACATAATTCTGGGTGCCATTTACAAACCATAAGTGCTAATGACTCCATTCCTTTTTGGGGTAATGGGGGCTGTTAATTGGAGTACTCTAAAAGAAACCTGACCTCTCTAGGATATTCAAAAGCCAAGTTATAAGCCAACAAAGGTGTAACTGGACTACTTCTTTAAAGTGACACCAGGCCCGATGACCTTTGGGACATGGTTTGACCCCCTATAGGAATGTACGATCATCATGAAATGTTCAGATCACTTACAACTCAATAGATTCTACCTTCTTGTAACGTTTCAGTCTGATTGGACCTTGTTTTCACACAAATGGACCCAGAATGATGTGAAATTGTGCTTCGTGCAACATAATTCTGGGTGCCATTTACAAACCATAAGTGCTAATGACTCCATTCCTTTTTGTGGTTGTAGGGGCTGTTGATTGGAGGACATTAAAACAAACCTGATCTCTCTAGGACATTCAGAAGCCAAGTTATAAGCCCACAAATGTGTAACTGGACTACTTCTTTAAATTGACACCAGATCCGGTGACCTCTGGGACATGGTTTGACCACTTTAGGAAAGTGCTATCATCATGAAACGTTAAGATCACTTACAACTCAATAGATTCTACATCCTGTAACGTTTCAGCCTTATTGGACCTTGTTTTCACACAAATGGACCCAGAATGATGTGAAATTGTGCTTCGTGCAACATAGTTCTGGGTGCCATTTACAAACCATAAGTGCTAATGACTCCATTCCTTTTTGTGGTTGTAGGGGCTGTTGATTGGAGTACCCTAAAACAAACCTGACCTCTCTAGGATATTCAGAAGCCAAGTTATAAGCCCACAAAGGTGTAAATGGACTACTTCTTTAAATTGACACCAGATCCGGTGACGTTTGGGACATGGTTCGACCCCCATAGGAAAGTGCTATCATCATGAAACGTTCAGATCATTTACAACTCAATAGATTCTACCTTCCTGTAAAGTTTCAGCCTGATTGGACCTTGTTTTCACACAAATGAACCCAGAATGATGTGAAATTGTGCTTTGTGCAACATAATTCTGGGTGCCATTTAAAAACCATAAGTGCTAATGACTCCATTCCTTTTTGTGGTAATGGGGGCTGTTAATTGGAGTACTCTAAAACAAACCTGACCTCTCTAGGATATTCAGAAGCCAAGTTATAAGCCCACAAAGGTGTAACTGGACTACTTCTTTAAAGTGACACCAGGCCCGGTGACCTTTGGGACATGGTTTGACCCCCTATAGGAATGTGTAATCATCATGAAACGTTCATATCACTTACAACTCAATAGATTCTACCTTCTTGTAACGTTTCAGCCTGATTGGACCTTGTTTTCACACAAATGGACCCAGAATGATGTGAAATTGTGCTTCGTGCAACATAATTCTGGGTGCCATTTACAAACCATAAGTGCTAATGACTCCATTCCTTTTTGTGGTTGTAGGGGCTGTTGATTGGAGTACACTAAAACAACCCTGATCTCTCTAGGACATTCAGAAGCCAAGTTATAAGCCCACAAATGTGTAACTGGACTACTTCTTTAAATTGACACCAGATCCGGTGACCTTTGGGACATGGTTTGACCCCCTTAGGAAAGTGCTATCATCATGAAACTTTCAGATCACTTACAACTCAATAGATTCTACCTTCCTGTAACGTTTCTGCCTGATTGGACCTTGTTTTCACACAAATGAACCCAGAATGATGTGAAATTGTGCTTCGTGCAACATAATTCTGGGTGCCATTTAAAAAACATAAGTGCTAATGACTCCATTCCTTTTTGGGGTAATGGGGGCTGTTAATTGGAGTACTCTAAAACAAACCTGACCTCTCTAGGATATTCAGAAGCCAAGTTATAAGCCCACAAATGTGTAACAGGACTACTTCTTTAAATTGACACCAGATCCGGTGACCTTTGGGACATGGTTTGACCCCCTTAGGATAGTGCTATCATCATGAAACGTTCAGATCACTTACAACTCAATAGATTCTACCTTCCTGTAACATTTCAGCCTAATTGGACCTTGTTTTCACACAAATGGACCCAGAATGATGTGAAATTGTGCTTCGTGCAACATAATTCTGGGTGCCATTTAAAAACCATAAGTGCTGATGACTCCATTTCTTTTTGAGGTTGTAGGGGCTGATGATTGGAGTACACTAAAACAAACCTGATCTCTCTAGGACATTCAGAAGCCAAGTTATAAGCCCACAAATGTGTAACTGGACTACTTCTTTAAAGTGACAGCAGGCCCTGTGACCTTTGGGACATGGTTTTACCCGCTATAGGAAAGTGCTATCATCATGAAACGTTCAGATCACTTACAACTCAATAGATTCTAACTTCCTGTAACGTTTCAGCCTGATTGGACCTTGTTTTCACACAAATGAACCCAGAATGATGTGAAATTGTGCTTCGTGCAACATAATTCTGGCTGCCATTTAAAAACCATAAGTGCTAATGACTCCATTCATTTTTGGGGTAATGGGGGCTGTTAATTGGAGTACTCTAAAACAAACCTGACCTCTCTAGGATATTCAGAAGCCAAGTTATAAGCCCACAAATGTGTTACTGGACTACTTCTTTAAAGTGACACCAGGCCCGGTGACCTTTGGGACATGGTTTGACCCCCTATAGGAATGTGTGATTATCATTAAATGTTCAGATCACTTACAACTCAATAGATTCTACGTTCTTGTAACGTTTCAGCCTGATTGGACCTTGTTTTCACACAAATGGACCCAGAATGATGTGAAATTGTGCTTCGTTCAACATAATTCTGGGTGCCATTTACAAACCATAGGTGCTAATGACTCCATTCCTTTTTGTGGTTGTAGGGGCTGTTGATTGGAGTACACTAAAACAAACGTGACCTCTCTAGGACATTCAGAAGCCAAGTTATAAACCCACAAAGGTGTAACTGGACTACTTATTTAAAGTGACACAAGGCCCGGTGACCTTTGGGACATGGTTTTACCCCCTATAAGAATGTGCGATCATCATGAAACGTTCAGATCACTTACAACTCAATAGATTCTACCTTCTTGTGACGTTTCAGCCTGATTGGACCTTGTTTTCACACAAATGGACCCAGAATGATGTGAAATTGTGCTTCGTGCAACATAATTCTGGGGTCCATTTAAAAACCATAAGTGCTGATGACTCCATTTCTTTTTGAGGTTGTAGGGGCTGATGATTGGAGTACACTAAAACAAACCTGATCTCTCTAGGACATTCAGAAGCCAAGTTATAAGCCCACAAAGGTGTAACTGGACTACTTCTTTAAAGTAGCACCAGATCCGGTGACCTTTGGGACATGGTTTGACCCCTTTAGGAATGCGCGATCATCATGAAACGTTCAGATCACTTACAACTCAATAGATTCTACCTTCCTGTAGCGTTTCAGCCTGATTGGACCTTGTTTTCACACAAATGGACCCAGAATGATGTAAAATTGTGGTTCGTGCAACATAATTCTGGGTGTCATTTAAAAACCATAAGAGCTAATGACTCCATTCCTTTTTGGGGCAATAGGGGCTGTTGATTGGAGTACCCTAAAACAAACCTGACCTCTCTAGGATATTCAGAAGCCAAGTTATAAGCCCACAAAGGTGTAAATGGACTACTTCTTTAAATTGACACCAGATCCGGTGACGTTTGGGACATGGTTCGACCCCCATAGGAAAGTGCTATCATCATGAAACGTTCAGATCACTTACAACTCAATAGATTCTACCTTCCTGTAAAGTTTCAGCCTGATTGGACCTTGTTTTCACACAAATGAACCCAGAATGATGTGAAATTGTGCTTCGTGCAACATAATTCTGGGGGCCATTTAAAAACCATAAGTGCTAATGACTCCATTCCTTTTTGTGGTAATGGGGGCTGTTAATTGGAGTACTCTAAAACAACCCTGACCTCTCTAGGATATTCAGAAGCCAAGTTATAAGCCCACAAAGGTGTAACTGGACTACTTCTTTAAAGTGACACCAGGCCCGGTGACCTTTGGGACATGGTTTGACCCCCTATAGGAATGTGTAATCATCATGAAACGTTCATATCACTTACAACTCAATAGATTCTACCTTCTTGTAACGTTTCAGCCTGATTGGACCTTGTTTTCACACAAATGGACCCAGAATGATGTGAAATTGTGCTTCGTGCAACATAATTCTGGGTGCCATTTACAAACCATAAGTGCTAATGACTCCATTCCTTTTTGTGGTTGTAGGGGCTGTTGATTGGAGTACACTAAAACAACCCTGATCTCTCTAGGACATTCAGAAGCCAAGTTATAAGCCCACAAATCTGTAACTGGACTACTTCTTTAAATTGACACCAGATCCGGTGACCTTTGGGACATGGTTTGACCCCCTTAGGAAAGTGCTATCATCATGAAACTTTCAGATCACTTACAACTCAATAGATTCTACCTTCCTGTAACGTTTCTGCCTTATTGGACCTTGTTTTCACACAAATGAACCCAGAATGATGTGAAATTGTGCTTCGTGCAACATAATTCTGGGTGCCATTTAAAAACCATAAGTGCTAATGACTCCATTCCTTTTTGGGGTAATGGGGGCTGTTAATTGGAGTACTCTAAAACAAACCTGACCTCTCTAGGACATTCAGAAGCCAAGTTATAAGCCCACAAATGTGTAACTGGACTACTTCTTTAAAGTGACACCAGGCCCTGTGACCTTTGGTACATGGTTTTACCCGCTATAGGAAAGTGCTATCATCATGAAACGTTCAGATCACTTACAACTCAATAGATTCTAACTTCCTGTAACGTTTCAGCCTGATTGGACCTTGTTTTCACACAAATGAACCCAGAATGATGTGAAATTGTGATTCGTGCAACATAATTCTGGCTGCCATTTAAAAACCATAAGTGCTAATGACTCCATTCATTTTTGGGGTAATGGGGGCTGTTAATTGGAGTACTCTAAAACAAACCTGACCTCTCTAGGATATTCAGAAGCCAAGTTATAAGCCCACAAATGTGTTACTGGACTACTTCTTTAAAGTGACACCAGGCCCGGTGACCTTTGGGACATGGTTTGACCCCCTATAGGAATGTGTGATTATCATTAAATGTTCAGATCACTTACAACTCAATAGATTCTACGTTCTTGTAATGTTTCAGCCTGATTGGACCTTGTTTTCACACAAATGGACCCAGAATGATGTGAAATTGTGCTTCGTTCAACATAATTCTGGGTGCCATTTACAAACCATAGGTGCTAATGACTCCATTCCTTTTTGTGGTTGTAGGGGCTGTTGATTGGAGTACACTAAAACAAACGTGACCTCTCTAGGACATTCAGAAGCCAAGTTATAAACCCACAAAGGTGTAACTGGACTACTTATTTAAAGTGACACAAGGCCCGGTGACCTTTGGGACATGGTTTTACCCCCTATAAGAATGTGCGATCATCATGAAACGTTCAGATCACTTACAACTCAATAGATTCTACCTTCTTGTAACGTTTCAGCCTGATTGGACCTTGTTTTCACACAAATGGACCCAGAATGATGTGAAATTGTGCTTCGTGCAAAATAATTCTGGGTGCCATTTCCAAACCATAAGTGCTAATGACTCCATTCCTTTTTGTGGTTGTAGGGGCTGTTGATTGGAGTACACTAAAACAAACCTGATCTCTCTAGGACATTCAGAAGCCAAGTTATAAGCCCACAAATGTGTAACTGGACTAATTCTTTAAATTGACACCAGATCGGGTTACCTTTGGGACATGGTTTGACCCCCTTAGGAAAGTGCTATCATCATGAAACATTCAGATCACTTACAACTCAATAGATTCTACCTTCCTGTAACGTTTCAGCCTGACTGGACCTTGTTTTCACACAAATGAACCCAGAATGATGTGAAATTGTGCTTCGTGCAACATAATTCTGGGTGTCATTTAAAAACCATAAGTGCTAATGATTCCATTCCTTTTTGGGGTAATGGGGCTGTTAATTGGAGTACTCTAAAACAAACCTGACCTCTCTAGGATATTCAGAAGCCAAGTTATAAGCCCACAAAGGTGTAACTGGACTACTTCTTTAAAGTGACACCAGGCCCGGTGACCTTTGGGACATGGTTTGACCCCCTATAGGAATGTGCGATCATCATGAAACGTTCAGATCACTTACTACTCAATAGATTCTACCTTCTTGTAACGTTTCAGCCTGATTGGACCTTGTTTTCACACAATGGACCCAGAATTATGTGAAATTGTGCTTCGTGCAACATAATTCTGGGTGCCATTTACAACCCATAAGTGCTAATGACTCCATTCTTTTTTGTGGTTGTAGGGGCTGTTGATTGGAGTACAATAAAACAAACCTGACCTCTCTAGGACATCCAGAAGCCAAGTTATAAGCCCACAAAGGTGTAACTGGACTACTACTTTAAATTGACACCAGATCCGGTGACCTTTGGGACATGGTTTGACCCCCTTAGGAAAGTGCTATCATCATGAAACGTCCAGATCACCTACAACTCAATAGATTCTACCTTCTTGTAACGTTTCAGCCTGATTGGACCTTGTTTTCACACAAATGGACCCAGAATGATGTGAAATTGTGCTTCGTGCAACATAATTCTGGGTGCCATTTACAAACCATAAGTGCTAATGACTCCATTCCTTTTTGTGGTTGTAGGGGCTGTTGATTGGAGTACATTAAAACAAACCTGATCTCTCTAGGACATTCAGAAGCCAAGTTATAAGCCCACAAATCTGTAACTGGACTACTTCTTTAAATTGACACCAGATCCGGTGATCTTTGGGACATGGTTTGACACCCTTAGGAAAGTGCTATCGTCATGAAACGTTCAGATCACTTACAACTCAATAGATTCTACCTTCCTGTAATGTTTCAGCCTGATTTGACCTTGTTTTCACACAAATGAACCCAGAATGATGTGAAATTGTGCTTCGTGCAACATAATTCTGGGTGCCATTTAAAAACCATAAGTGCTAATGACTCTATTCCTGTTTGGGGTAATGGGGGCTGTTAATTTGAGTACTCTAAAACAAACCTGACCTCTCTAGGATATTCAGAAGCCAAGTTATAAGCCCACAAAGGTGTAACTGGACTACTTCTTTAAAGTGACACCAGGCCCGGTGACCTTTGGGACATGGTTTGACCCCCTATAGGAATGTGTGATCATCATGAAACGTTCAGATCACTTTCAACTCAATAGATTCTACCTTCTTGTAACGTTTCAGCCTGATTGGACCTTGTTTTCACACAAATGGACCCAGAATGATGTGAAATTGTGCTTCGTGCAACATAATTCTGGGTGCCATTTACAAACCACAAGTGCTAATGACTCCATTCTTTTTTGTGGTTGTAGGGGCTGTTGATTGGAGTACACTAAAACAAACCTGATCTCTCTAGGACATTCAGAAGCCAAGTTATAAGCCAACAAAGGTGTAACTGAACTACTTCTTTAAATTGACACCAGATCTGGTGACCTTTGGGACATGGTTTGACCCCCTTAGGAAAGTGCTATCATCATGAAACGTTCAGATCACTTACAACTCAATAGATTCTACCTTCCTGTAACGTTTCAGCCTGATTGGACCTTGTTTTCACACAAATGAACCCAGAATGATGTGAAATTGTGCTTCGTGCAACATAATTCTGGGTGCCATTTACAAACCATAAGTGCTAATGACTCCATTCCTTTTTGGGGTAATGGGGGCTGTTAATTGGAGTACTCTAAAAGAAACCTGACCTCTCTAGGATATTCAAAAGCCAAGTTATAAGCCAACAAAGGTGTAACTGGACTACTTCTTTAAAGTGACACCAGGCCCGATGACCTTTGGGACATGGTTTGACCCCCTATAGGAATGTACGATCATCATGAAATGTTCAGATCACTTACAACTCAATAGATTCTACCTTCTTGTAACGTTTCAGCCTGATTGGACCTTGTTTTCACACAAATGGACCCAGAATGATGTGAAATTGTGCTTCGTGCAACATAATTCTGGGTGCCATTTACAAACCATAAGTGCTAATGACTCCATTCCTTTTTGTGGTTGTAGGGGCTGTTGATTGGAGGACATTAAAACAAACCTGATCTCTCTAGGACATTCAGAAGCCAAGTTATAAGCCCACAAATGTGTAACTGGACTACTTCTTTAAATTGACACCAGATCCGGTGACCTCTGGGACATGGTTTGACCACTTTAGGAAAGTGCTATCATCATGAAACGTTCAGATCACTTACAACTCAATAGATTCTACATCCTGTAACGTTTCAGCCTTATTGGACCTTGTTTTCACACAAATGGACCCAGAATGATGTGAAATTGTGCTTCGTGCAACATAGTTCTGGGTGCCATTTACAAACCATAAGTGCTAATGACTCCATTCCTTTTTGTGGTTGTAGGGGCTGTTGATTGGAGTACACTAAAACAAACCTGATCTCTCTAGGACATTCAGAAGCCAAGTTATAAGCCCACAAAGGTGTAACTGGACTACTTCTTTAAATTGACACCAGATCCGGTGACCTCTGGGACATGGTTTGACCACTTTAGGAAAGTGCTATCATCATGAAACGTTCAGATCACTTACAACTCAATAGATTCTACATCCTGTAACGTTTCAGCCTTATTGGACCTTGTTTTCACACAAATGAACCCAGATTGATGTGAAATTGTGCATCGTGCAACATAATTCTGGGTGCCATTTAAAAACCATAAGCGCTAATGACTCCATTCCTATTTGGGGTAATGGGGGCTGTTAATTGGAGTAGTCTAAAACAAACCTGACCTCTCTAGGATATTCAGAAGCCAAGTTATAATCCCACAAATGTGTAACTGGACTACTTCTTTAAAGTGACACCAGGCCCGGTGACCTTTGGGACATGGTTTGACCCCCTATAGGAATGTGCGATCATCATGAAACGTTCAGATCACTTACAACTCAATAGATTCTACCTTCTTGTAACGTTTCAGCCTGATTGGACCTTGTTTTCACACAAATGGACCCAGAATGATGTGAAATTGTGCTTCGTGCAACATAATTCTGGGTGCCATGTCCAAACCATAAGTGCTAATGACTCCATTCCTTTTTGTGGTTGTAGGGGCTGTTGATTGGAGTACACTAAAACAAACCTGATCTCTCTAGGACATTCAGAAGCCAAGTTATAAGCCAACAAAGGTGTAACTGGACTACTTCTTTAAATTGACACCAGATCTGGTGACCTTTGGGACATGGTTTGACCCCCTTAGGAAAGTGCTATCATCATGAAACATTCAGATCACTTACAACTCAATAGATTCTACCTTCCTGTAACGTTTCAGCCTGACTGGACCTTGTTTTCACACAAATGAACCCAGAATGATGTGAAATTGTGCTTCGTGCAACATAATTCTGGGTGTCATTTAAAAACCATAAGTGCTAATGATTCCATTCCTTTTTGGGGTAATGGGGCTGTTAATTGGAGTACTCTAAAACAAACCTGACCTCTCTAGGATATTCAGAAGCCAAGTTATAAGCCCACAAAGGTGTAACTGGACTACTTCTTTAAAGTGACACCAGGCCCGGTGACCTTTGGGACATGGTTTGACCCCCTATAGGAATGTGCGATCATCATGAAACTTTCAGATCACTTACAACTCAATAGATTCTACCTTCTTGTAACGTTTCAGCCTGATTGGACCTTGTTTTCACACAATGGACCCAGAATTATGTGAAATTGTGCTTCGTGCAACATAATTCTGGGTGCCATTTACAACCCATAAGTGCTAATGACTCCATTCTTTTTTGTGGTTGTAGGGGCTGTTGATTGGAGTACAATAAAACAAACCTGACCTCTCTAGGACATCCAGAAGCCAAGTTATAAGCCCACAAAGGTGTAACTGGACTACTACTTTAAATTGACACCAGATCCGGTGACCTTTGGGACATGGTTTGACCCCCTTAGGAAAGTGCTATCATCATGAAACGTCCAGATCACTTACAACTCAATAGATTCTACCTTCTTGTAACGTTTCAGCCTGATTGGACCTTGTTTTCACACAAATGGACCCAGAATGATGTGAAATTGTGCTTCGTGCAACATAATTCTGGGTGCCATTTACAAACCATAAGTGCTAATGACTCCATTCCTTTTTGTGGTTGTAGGGGCTGTTGATTGGAGTACATTAAAACAAACCTGATCTCTCTAGGACATTCAGAAGCCAAGTTATAAGCCCACAAATGTGTAACTGGACTACTTCTTTAAATTGACACCAGATCCGGTGATCTTTGGGACATGGTTTGACACCCTTAGGAAAGTGCTATCGTCATGAAACGTTCAGATCACTTACAACTCAATAGATTCTACCTTCCTGTAATGTTTCAGCCTGATTTGACCTTGTTTTCACACAAATGAACCCAGAATGATGTGAAATTGTGCTTCGTGCAACATAATTCTGGGTGCCATTTAAAAACCATAAGTGCTAATGACTCTATTCCTGTTTGGGGTAATGGGGGCTGTTAATTTGAGTACTCCAAAACAAACCTGACCTCTCTAGGATATTCAGAAGCCAAGTTATAAGCCCACAAAGGTGTAACTGGACTACTTCTTTAAAGTGACACCAGGCCCGGTGACCTTTGGGACATGGTTTGACCCCCTATAGGAATGTGTGATCATCATGAAACGTTCAGATCACTTTCAACTCAATAGATTCTACCTTCTTGTAACGTTTCAGCCTGATTGGACCTTGTTTTCACACAAATGGACCCAGAATGATGTGAAATTGTGCTTCGTGCAACATAATTCTGGGTGCCATTTACAAACCACAAGTGCTAATGACTCCATTCTTTTTTGTGGTTGTAGGGGCTGTTGATTGGAGTACACTAAAACAAACCTGATCTCTCTAGGACATTCAGAAGCCAAGTTATAAGCCAACAAAGGTGTAACTGGACTACTTCTTTAAATTGACACCAGATCTGGTGACCTTTGGGACATGGTTTGACCCCCTTAGGAAAGTGCTATCATCATGAAACGTTCAGATCACTTACAACTCAATAGATTCTACCTTCCTGTAACGTTTCAGCCTGATTGGACCTTGTTTTCACACAAATGAACCCAGAATGATGTGAAATTGTGCTTCGTGCAACATAATTCTGGGTGCCATTTACAAACCATAAGTGCTAATGACTCCATTCCTTTTTGGGGTAATGGGGGCTGTTAATTGGAGTACTCTAAAAGAAACCTGACCTCTCTAGGATATTCAAAAGCCAAGTTATAAGCCAACAAAGGTGTAACTGGACTACTTCTTTAAAGTGACACCAGGCCCGATGACCTTTGGGACATGGTTTGACCCCCTATAGGAATGTACGATCATCATGAAATGTTCAGATCACTTACAACTCAATAGATTCTACCTTCTTGTAACGTTTCAGCCTGATTGGACCTTGTTTTCACACAAATGGACCCAGAATGATGTGAAATTGTGCTTCGTGCAACATAATTCTGGGTGCCATTTACAAACCATAAGTGCTAATGACTCCATTCCTTTTTGTGGTTGTAGGGGCTGTTGATTGGAGGACATTAAAACAAACCTGATCTCTCTAGGACATTCAGAAGCCAAGTTATAAGCCCACAAATGTGTAACTGGACTACTTCTTTAAATTGACACCAGATCCGGTGACCTCTGGGACATGGTTTGACCACTTTAGGAAAGTGCTATCATCATGAAACGTTAAGATCACTTACAACTCAATAGATTCTACATCCTGTAACGTTTCAGCCTTATTGGACCTTGTTTTCACACAAATGGACCCAGAATGATGTGAAATTGTGCTTCGTGCAACATAGTTCTGGGTGCCATTTACAAACCATAAGTGCTAATGACTCCATTCCTTTTTGTGGTTGTAGGGGCTGTTGATTGGAGTACACTAAAACAAACCTGATCTCTCTAGGACATTCAGAAGCCAAGTTATAAGCCCACAAAGGTGTAACTGGACTACTTCTTTAAATTGACACCAGATCCGGTGACCTCTGGGACATGGTTTGACCACTTTAGGAAAGTGCTATCATCATGAAACGTTCAGATCACTTACAACTCAATAGATTCTACATCCTGTAACGTTTCAGCCTTATTGGACCTTGTTTTCACACAAATGAACCCAGATTGATGTGAAATTGTGCATCGTGCAACATAATTCTGGGTGCCATTTAAAAACCATAAGCGCTAATGACTCCATTCCTATTTGGGGTAATGGGGGCTGTTAATTGGAGTAGTCTAAAACAAACCTGACCTCTAGGATATTCAGAAGCCAAGTTATAATCCCACAAATGTGTAACTGGACTACTTCTTTAAAGTGACACCAGGCCCGGTGACCTTTGGGACATGGTTTGACCCCCTATAGGAATGTGCGATCATCATGAAACGTTCAGATCACTTACAACTCAATAGATTCTACCTTCTTGTAACGTTTCAGCCTGATTGGACCTTGTTTTCACACAAATGGACCCAGAATGATGTGAAATTGTGCTTCGTGCAACATAATTCTGGGTGCCATGTCCAAACCATAAGTGCTAATGACTCCATTCCTTTTTGTGGTTGTAGGGGCTGTTGATTGGAGTACACTAAAACAAACCTGATCTCTCTAGGACATTCAGAAGCCAAGTTATAAGCCCACAAAGGTGTAACTGGACTACTTCTTTAAATTGACACCAGATCCAGTGACCTTTGGGACATGGTTTGACCCCCTTAGGAAATTGCTATCATCATGAAACGTTCAGATCACTTACAACTCAATTGATTCTACCTTCTTGTAACGTTTCAGCCTGATTGGACCTTGTTTTCACACAAATGGACCCAGAATGATGTGAAATTGTGCTTCGTGCAACATAATTCTGGGTGCCATTTAAAAACCATAAGTGCTAAGGACTCCATTCCTTTTTGGGGTAATGGGGGCTGTTAATTGGAGTACTCTAAAACAAACCTGACCTCTCTAGGATATTCAGAAGCCAAGTTATAAGCCCACAAAGGTGTAACTGGACTACTTCTTTAAAGTGACACCAGGCCCGGTGACCTTTGGGACATGGTTTGACCCCCTATAGGAATGTGCGATCATCATGAAACGTTCAGATCACTTACAACTCAATAGATTCTACCGTCTTGTAACGTTTCAGCCTGATTGGACGTTGTTTTCACACAAATGGACCCAGATTATGTGAAATTGTGCTTTGTGCAACATAATTCTGGGTGCCATTTACAAACCATAAGTGCTAATGACTCCATTCCTTTTTGTGGTTGTAGGGGCTGTTGATTGGAGTACACTAAAACAAACCTGATCTCTCTAGGACATTCAGAAACCAAGTTATAAGCCCACAAAGGTGTAACTGGACTACTTCTTTAAAGGAGACATAACATGCTTTTAAGTTATTCCTTTTTACATCTAAATCCTTCAGTTGGGGTCTAAATACAGTGGAACTGCAGTTCTTTGGTCTGATTTCCTCATTATTGTTGCTCTACAGACCCTCATCTACCCCTGTTCTGAGGAGAGTCTTGAGAACGAGCCGTTTTTGGGTACTGTCTCTTTAAACTGGAGGAGGAGCTGTAAACTCCGCCCCCCTCCATAGTGCAGACCTGTACTCTCCTCCCCCAGTCGGACTTTGTAGTTCTATAGAGAAATCATTATTGAGCATAGCAGATTTAGCATAGCATATTAGCATTTTTAAAACATGTGGGGAGGGTAGTTCATCAAGCTGTTTCAAGGCTGCTAACTCTCTCATGCATTTGTCTGTAGTCACTCACACACACCCGTCACGGCCGACGGAGGGACAAGCTAGCAGGCACGTGCGCGCGCGCACACACACACACACACACACACACAAGGAATGCTGCTTGCTTATTTATTTCTATAAAAAATGTTTTAAAAAATGATACAGCTCATTAAAACACCATTAAAAGAATACATTTTTTTAAGATCTCTATCTATATATATATATATACATACATATAATTATAAATAATTTTATAAGTAGTCTTATTTAATATTGGGTGTCTTAATGGCTGAAAATGGATAAAAAGCAGTTACATTTTAATTTAAAGATTTGAGATTCGAGTCAAAAATAAAGAACATTCCTCCAAATGTTCTTTAATGTGATCATTATAATTCTAATGCTTACAACTTTGTTTTTATTGTCTGCAATGCGTAGCCTATATCTTTATTAAATGTGTTTAGCTGTAAAGTGGTAATTCTCTCTAATGTGTACAGAGAGGTGGACATCAGTGCTGCAGTGAAATTCCCAAGATCAGTCTGCTTTGCTAACAAATATAGTTAAATCTTACCTGCATTCTAAATAAATACCGTTAAGTGAAAACATCAGTAGGCATTGAGTTATTGATAAAATCCCTAACAGCCAGAATGGAAGAAGAGCATGCTGGGTCATCCTGGACCTGAGCCTGTTCTGTGTATTTACCTACAGGATGCAATAAATGTCTACAAGGCTGAGTTTGGACCATTACATCTAAAAGAAAACATACAATCAGTGATTTTTTAAAAATTGTTTACATTAATATACAAATTTTCTAAGTATTAACCTCACAGCAAATAAGTAGAACAATATAATAAACAGGCTTTAGTAGTTAAACAGGCTTTAGTAGTTAAACAGGCGTTGTGCACACAGGTAATTTGTGTCTCGGTGCTGGTGGTGTCTAGGTCTCAGAGTTCCTGTCCTCCTGCCGTCTTCTGTTGTCCTCAGGATATGGATTGATGTTTCCTGATGATGAGGGAGGGGCAGTATGTGGGCTTCAAACTGGTCCTGGATAACAGTGGGAGACCTCCGTTGTCTGAATACTGAGACCAGAGAGTTGGTGAGATGCAGATCTTCTCTACCTCATCTAGAAACGGAGTTGGTTCAGGGAAAACTTTTCCAAAGACCAGTTCCATGATGTCATCGTCATATTCTGCAATGATAGACAATAACTTTAATGACATATTTTGTTTACAAGCAGCTTTAGGAAAGTCGTTTCTTTAGCTTTCATGTTTATAGTCACGTTTGTGTTTGTTCACAAGTTCACTTTGCTGCAGTGACTTCATATTCTTACAAATGTAATAAAATAGTGACACTAAAATTATACAAATGATTCCTTATGAAAGGAAGCTCATTAGAGAGCAGTGCAGACAGACTTACTACTCTATTAAATCCACTGTGTTGACGCACTTTAATGACTTTGTCACGCTGCATTTTAGCTGATATGGGACTTTATTTACTGGATGCTAAGATTACATCACACTCACGTAGAATAACACACAGGCTCTCTGCTGTTACAATCAGTGGGAAGTTATCATCTGGTGTAAAAGAAGGCGTTGATCAGAAATCACGTTTTATTCCACGAAAATCAGCCAAATCCGCATTAATCTGGGTGCTAACTTTACTAGCATACTGTGCTAGCGATAGCAAGCCGGATGCTAACGCTTTAGTGCTGCTAATGCCCGTAAATCTAAAGTAAAGTTTGTCGACATTTTAGAGTGATATGAAGCTTACCGCTCTGCTGCTGTGTCCCGGTGCTGCCACATTCAGATAAAAATGACTCCTTTTAGATAGATGAAGCCCTCAGTACTTACTAGCCTGAAGACACGAAAGAACGAACCGCGCGCGCGCACACACACACACACACACACACAAGCACAAACACAAACACACTACTTTTTCTTCTGTGTTTTTTTAGCAGTAGTGTCATCAGCTCCTGGGTTTAAATACTGCCACACCACCCTTCCTTAAAACGAGGAACAGTTTTGAGCTGTGTGTGGCTAAAATAACCAGACATTCTGCATTTTTCCAATAGGACTACAAAACATCTTAGCGAGAAGAAAAAATGGCGGTTTGGCTCTGTGTTTAGCCGAGGGCCATTACCATATTTGGTAGTTATCCTCACTAAATTAATTACTGATGTAATAGATTATGTAAAAACTGAACGGGTGGACAAATATGCCCAAAACTTAATTATTAAATATCTAAATAGCAACTCCAGTGAATAATATAAGCCTTTTTGCTCACTTAGACACTTAAAATGTGAAACACACTGTGTTAATGGATAAAAAAGTGGGTTTTTCATGTTATGTCTCCTTTAAAATGACACCAGATCCGGTGACCTTTGGGACATGGTTTGACCCCCTTAGGAAAGTGCTATCATCATGAAACGTTCAGATCACTTACAACTCAATAGATTCTACCTTCCTGTAACGTTTCAGCCTGATTGGACCTTGTTTTCACACAAATGAACCCAGAATGATGTGAAATTGTGCTTCGTGCAACATAATTCTGGGTGCCATTTAAAAACCATAAGGGCTTATGACTCCATTCCTTTTTGAGGTAATAGGGGCTGTTAATTGAAGTACTCTAAAACAAACCTGACCTCTCTAGGATATTCAGAAGCCAAGTTATAAGCCCACAAAGGTGTAACTGGACTACTTTTTTAAAGTGACACCAGGCCCGGTGACCTTTGGGACATGGTTTTACCCCCTATAGCAATGTGCTATCATCATGAAACGTTCAGATCACTTACAACTCAATAGATTCTACCGTCCTGTACCGTTTCAGCCTGATTGGACCTTGTTTGGACACAAATGAACCCAGAATGATGTGAAATTGTGCTTTGTGCAACATAATTCTGGGTGCCATTTAAAATCCATAAGTGCTTATGACTCCATTCCTTTTTGGGGAAATGGGGGCTGTTAATTGGAGTACTCTAAAACAAACCTGACCTTTTTAGGATATTCAGAAGCCAAGTTATAAGCCCACAAAGGTGTAACTGGACTACTTCTTTAAAGTGACACCAGGCCCGGTGACCTTTGGGAGATGGTTTGACCCCCTATAGGAATGTGCGATCATCATGAAACGTTCAGATCACTTACAACTCAATTGATTCTACCTTCTTGTAACGTTTCAGCCTGATTGGACCTTGTTTTCACACAAATGGACCCAGAATGATGTGAAATTGTGCTTCGTGCAACATAATTCTGGGTGCCATTTACAAACCATAAGTGCTAAGGACTCCATTCCTTTTTGTGGTTGTAGGGGCTGTTGACTGGAGTACACTAAAACAAACCTGATCTCTCTAGGACATTCAGAAGCCAAGTTGTAAGCCCACAAATGTGTAACCGGACTACTATTTTAAATTGACACCCGATCCGGTGACCTTTGGGACATGGTTTGACCCCCTTAGGAAAGTGCTATCATCATGAAACGTTCAGATCACTTACAACTCAATAGATTCTACCTTCCTGTAACGTTTCAGCCTGATTGGACCTTGTTTTCACACAAATGAACCCAGAATGATGTGAAATTGTGCTTCGTGCAACATAATTCTGGGTGCCATTTAAAAACCATAAGGGCTTATGACTCCATTCCTTTTTGAGGTAATAGGGGCTGTTAATTGAAGTACTCTAAAACAAACCTGACCTCTCTAGGATATTCAGAAGCCAAGTTATAAGCCCACAAAGGTGTAACTGGACTACTTTTTTAAAGTGACACCAGGCCCGGTGACCTTTGGGACATGGTTTTACCCCCTATAGCAATGTGCTATCATCATGAAACATTCAGATCACTTACAACTCAATAGATTCTACCGTCCTGTACCGTTTCAGCCTGATTGGACCTTGTTTGCACACAAATGAACCCAGAATGATGTGAAATTGTGCTTTGTGCAACATAATTCTGGGTGCCATTTAAAATCCATAAGTGCTTATGACTCCATTCCTTTTTGGGGAAATGGGGGCTGTTAATTGGAGTACTCTAAAACAAACCTGACCTTTTTAGGATATTCAGAAGCCAAGTTATAAGCCCACAAAGGTGTAACTGGACTACTTCTTTAAAGTGACACCAGGCCCGGTGACCTTTGGGAGATGGTTTGACCCCCTATAGGAATGTGCGATCATCATGAAACGTTCAGATCACTTACAACTCAATAGATTCTACCTTCTTGTAACGTTTCAGCCTGATTGGACCTTGTTTTCACACAAATGGACCCAGAATGATGTGAAATTGTGCTTCGTGCAACATAATTCTGGGTGCCATTTACAAACCATAAGTGCTAAGGACTCCATTCCTTTTTGTGGTTGTAGGGGCTGTTGACTGGAGTACACTAAAACAAACCTGATCTCTCTAGGACATTCAGAAGCCAAGTTGTAAGCCCACAAATGTGTAACCGGACTACTATTTTAAATTGACACCCGATCCGGTGACCTTTGGGACATGGTTTGACCCCCTTAGGAAAGTGCTATCATCATGAAACGTTCAGATCACTTACAACTCAATAGATTCTACCTTCCTGTAACATTTCAGCCTGATTGGACCTTGTTTTCACACAAATGAACCCAGAATGATGTGAAATTGTGCTTTGTGCAACATAATTCTGGGTGCCATTTAAAAACCATAAGTGCTAATGACTCCATTCCTTTTTGTGGTAATGGGGGCTGTTAATTGGAGTACTCTAAAACAAACCTGACCTCTCTAGGATATTCAGAAGCCAAGTTATAAGCCCACAAATGTGTAACTGGACTACTTCTTTAAATTGACACCAGATCCGGTGACCTTTGGGACATGTTTTGACCCCCTTAGGAAAGTTCTATCATCATGAAACGTTCATATCACTTACAACTCAATTGATTCTACCTTCTTGTAACGTTTCAGCCTGATTGGACCTTGTTTTCACACAAATGGACCCAGAATGATGTGAAATTGTGCTTCGTGCAACGTAATTCTGGGTGCCATTTACAAACCATAGGTGCTAATGACTCCATTCCTTTTTCTGGTTGTAGGGGCTGTCGAATGGAGTACACTAAAACAAACCTGATCTCTCTAGGACATTCAGAAGCCAATTTATAAGCCCACAAATGTGTAACTGGACTACTTCTTTAAATTGACACCAGATCCGGTGACCTTTGGGACATGGTTTGACCCCCTTAGGAAAGTGCTATCATCATGAAACGTTCAGATCACTTACAACTCAATAGATTCTACCTTCCTGAAACGTTTCAGCCTGATTGGACCTTGTTTTCACACAAATGAACCCAGAATGATGTGAAATTGTGCTTTGTGCAACATAATTCTGGGTGCCATTTAAAAACCATAAGTGCTAATGACTCCATTCCTTTTTGGGGTAATGGGGGCTGTTAATTGGAGTACTCTAAAACAAACCTGACCTCTCTAGGACATTCAGAAGCCAAGTTATAAGCCCACAAAGGTGTAACTGGACTACTTCTTTAAAGTGACACCAGGCCCGGTGACCTTTGGGACATGGTTTGACCCCCTATAGGAATGTGCGATCATCATGAAACGTTCAGATCACTTACAACTCAATAGATTCTACCTTCTTGTAACGTTTCAGCCTGATTGGACCTTGTTTTCACACAAATGGACCCAGAATGATGTGAAATTGTGCTTCGTGCAACATAATTCTGGGTGCCATTTACAAACCATAAGTGCTAATGACTCCATTCCTTTTTGTGGTTGTAGGGGCTGTTGATTGGCGTACATTAAAACAAACCTGACCTCTCTAGGACATTCAGAAGCCAAGTTATAAGCCCACAAATGTGTAACTGGACTACTTCTTTAAAGTGACACCAGGCCCGGTGACCTTTGGGACATGGTTTGACCCCCTATAGGTATGTGCGATCATCATGAAACATTCAGATCACTTACAACTCAATAGATTCTACCTTCTTGTAACGTTTCAGCCTGATTGGACCTTGTTTTCACACAAATGGATCCAGAATGATGTGAAATTGTGCTTCGTGCAACATAATTCTGGGTGCCATTTACAAACCATAAGTGCTAATGACTCCATTCCTTTTTGTGGTTGTAGGGGCTGTTGATTGGAGTACACTAAAACAAACCTGACCTCTCTAGGACATTCAGAAGCCAAGTTATAAGCCCACAAAGGTGTAACTGGACTACTTCTTTAAAGTGACACCAGGCCCGGTGACCTTTGGCACATGGTTTGACCCCCTATAGGAATGTGCGATCATCATGAAACATTCAGATCACATATAACTCAATAGATTCTACCTTCTTGTAACGTTTCAGCCTGATTGGACCTTGTTTTCACACAAATGGACCCAGAATGATGTGAAATTGTGCTTCGTGCAACATAATTCTGGGTGCCATTTACAAACCATAAGTGCTAATGACTCCATTCCTTTTTGTGGTTGTAGGGGCTGTTGATTGGAGTACACTAAAACATACCTGACCTCTCTATGACATTCAGAAGCCAAGTTATAAGCCCACAAAGGTGTATCTGGACTACTTCTTTAAATTGACACCAGATCCGGTGACCTTTGGGACATGGTTTGACCCCCTTAGAAAAGTGCTATCATCATGAAACGTTCAGATCACTTACAACTCAACAGATTCTACCTTCCTGTAACGTTTCAGCCTGATTGGACCCTGTTTTCACACAAATGAACCCAGAATGATGTGAAATTGTGCTTCGTGCAACATAATTCTGGGTGCCATTTAAAAACCATAAGGGCTTATGACTCCATTCCTTTTTGAGGTAATAGGGGCTGTTAATTGAAGTACTCTAAAACAAACCTGACCTCTCTAGGATATTCAGAAGCCAAGTTATAAGCCCACAAAGGTGTAACTGGACTACTTTTTTAAAGTGACACCAGGCCCGGTGACCTTTGGGACATGGTTTTACCCCCTATAGCAATGTGCTATCATCATGAAACGTTCAGATCACTTACAACTCAATAGATTCTACCGTCCTGCACCGTTTCAGCCTGATTGGACCTTGTTTGCACACAAATGAACCCAGAATGATGTGAAATTGTGCTTTGTGCAACATAATTCTGGGTGCCATTTAAAATCCATAAGTGCTTATGACTCCATTCCTTTTTGGGGAAATGGGGGCTGTTAATTGGAGTACTCTAAAACAAACCTGACCTTTTTAGGATATTCAGAAGCCAAGTTATAAGCCCACAAAGGTGTAACTGGACTACTTCTTTAAAGTGACACCAGGCCCGGTGACCTTTGGGAGATGGTTTGACCCCCTATAGGAATGTGCGATCATCATGAAACGTTCAGATCACTTACAACTCAATAGATTCTACCTTCTTGTAACGTTTCAGCCTGATTGGACCTTGTTTTCACACAAATGGACCCAGAATGATGTGAAATTGTGCTTCGTGCAACATAATTCTGGGTGCCATTTACAAACCATAAGTGCTAAGGACTCCATTCCTTTTTGTGGTTGTAGGGGTTGTTGACTGGAGTACAATAAAACAAACCTGATCTCTCTAGGACATTCAGAAGCCAAGTTGTAAGCCCACAAATGTGTAACCGGACAACTATTTTAAATTGACACCCGATCCGGTGACCTTTGGGACATGGTTTGACCCCCTTAGGAAAGTGCTATCATCATGAAACGTTCAGATCACTTACAACTCAATAGATTCCACCTTCCTGTAACATTTCAGCCTGATTGGACCTTGTTTTCACACAAATGAACCCAGAATGATGTGAAATTGTGCTTTGTGCAACATAATTCTGGGTGCCATTTAAAAACCATAAGTGCTAATGACTCCATTCCTTTTTGTGGTAATGGGGGCTGTTAATTGGAGTACTCTAAAACAAACCTGACCTCTCTAGGATATTCAGAAGCCAAGTTATAAGCCCACAAATGTGTAACTGGACTACTTCTTTAAATTGACACCAGATCCGGTGACCTTTGGGACATGGTTTGACCCCCTTAGGAAAGTTCTATCATCATGAAACGTTCATATCACTTACAACTCAATTGATTCTACCTTCTTGTAACGTTTCAGCCTGATTGGACCTTGTTTTCACACAAATGGACCCAGAATGATGTGAAATTGTGCTTCGTGCAACATAATTCTGGGTGCCATTTACAAACCATAGGTGCTAGTGACTCCATTACTTTTTCTGGTTGTAGGGGCTGTCGAATGGAGTACACTAAAACAAACCTGATCTCTCTAGGACATTCAGAAGCCAATTTATAAGCCCACAAATGTGTAACTGGACTACTTCTTTAAATTGACACCAGATCCGGTGACCTTTGGGACATGGTTTGACCCCCTTAGGAAAGTGCTATCATCATGAAACGTTCAGATCACTTACAACTCAATAGATTCTACCTACCTGAAACGTTTCAGCCTGATTGGACCTTGTTTTCACACAAATGAACCCAGAATGATGTGAAATTGTGCTTCGTGCAACATATTTCTGGGTGCCATTTAAAAACCATAAGTGCTAATGACTCCATTCCTTTTTGGGGTAATGGGGGCTGTTAATTGGAGTACTCTAAAACAAACCTGACCTCTCTAGGACATTCAGAAGCCAAGTTATAAGCCCACAAAGGTGTAACTGGACTACTTCTTTAAAGTGACACCAGGCCCGGTGACCTTTGGGACATGGTTTGACCCCCTATAGGAATGTGCGATCATCATGAAACGTTCAGATCACTTACAACTCAATAGATTCTACCTTCTTGTAACGTTTCAGCCTGATTGGACCTTGTTTTCACACAAATGGACCCAGAATGATGTGAAATTGTGCTTCGTGCAACATAATTCTGGGTGCCATTTACAAACCATAAGTGCTAATGACTCCATTCCTTTTTGTGGTTGTAGGGGCTGTTGATTGGCGTACATTAAAACAAACCTGACCTCTCTAGGACATTCAGAAGCCAAGTTATAAGCCCACAAATGTGTAACTGGACTACTTCTTTAAAGTGACACCAGGCCCGGTGACCTTTGGGACATGGTTTGACCCCCTATAGGTATGTGCGATCATCATGAAACATTCAGATCACTTACAACTCAATAGATTCTACCTTCTTGTAACGTTTCAGCCTGATTGGACCTTGTTTTCACACAAATGGATCCAGAATGATGTGAAATTGTGCTTTGTGCAACACAATTCTGGGTGCCATTTACAAACCATAAGTGCTAATGACTCCATTCCTTTTTGTGGTTGTAGGGGCTGTTGATTGGAGTACACTAAAACAAACCTGACCTCTCTAGGACATTCAGAAGCCAAGTTATAAGCCCACAAAGGTGTAACTGGACTACTTCTTTAAAGTGACACCAGGCCCGGTGACCTTTGGCACATGGTTTGACCCCCTATAGGAATGTGCGATCATCATGAAACATTCAGATCACATATAACTCAATAGATTCTACCTTCTTGTAACGTTTCAGCCTGATTGGACCTTGTTTTCACACAAATGGACCCAGAATGATGTGAAATTGTGCTTCGTGCAACATAATTCTGGGTGCCATTTACAAACCATAAGTGCTAATGACTCCATTCCTTTTTGTGGTTGTAGGGGCTGTTGATTGGAGTACACTAAAACAAACCTGACCTCTCTATGACATTCAGAAGCCAAGTTATAAGCCCACAAAGGTGTATCTGGACTACTTTGTAACGTGAGGAAATATGAGTTTTCTGTCACAATGGTGGTGTTGGACTCAGCTGGGTCATAGCTGGGTCGCTGAGAACTTTCACCCACAGATTAAGACCTGAACGCCAGCGAGTCTGGGAGGAAACCATAACATCTGCCACCTGCAGTCTACCAGAAGATGTGTTTACATGAGTTGTACCCAGACCAAGTCAAAACATAAAGTTTAAACTTCTTTTTCTTGATTTTAATGTTAAAATAACCATTATCATTTTGTTCATTATAAATGTGTTTAATCAAATGAATGGTTCTTATGCTTTGGGGTAATTATAATGGTTTAATGAATCCATTCTTAAATAATGTTAAGAATGTTTGTTACTGACCTTCACACACACAAGCACAAACATTCACACACACCCACACACACCTGCTCACAGTAAACTCCAGACACATTTGATGACGCACATGTTTTGCTTTGAGAAGAGAAAGGTTTTTGGTAAGTTTTCAGTCTTTTGATTCAGTTGGTGTTGGACAACGAGAGAGGACAGACCTGAAAACCAAAGGGGGGGCAGAGCCTGTTGGCTCGTTCTTCCCCCCTTTCACGCTGTTTCTGCCAAGCCAGGCAGAATAGCTGAATCGCGACTTCTAACGAAGACTCATTACCGAGTCTTTTGATTTCTGAGTGAATTAACTTAAGAAAGCGCATCGATAAAACGCTCTACCACCCACGTGTACCGAGGGCAACTCTGGACCGGTTCCGTTCGACACCTATGTCTCCTGTCAGCCGCCGGTGTCATCTGGATGAACCACAACATCCTCCACGGCCCGGATCCGAAAGAGGGTCCACAAGAGTTCGGTGAGACAGAGCACGGTTTTAGCGTTTGATGCAGTTCTCTGATAAGACCTAAGTTTATCCAAACCATCACTTCACTCAGACACCTGTTTCTTCTTGAAGCAAAATCAGACTCACACACGCATTCATGTCACAACATTCTCAATCTTCATAAATTCACCAGAAGGTCTATTTGAGCAAGAACAGCATATAAACTGTTAAAAGATTGTCCCACAAAGTTGCCAATGTGATTGTTATTTCCTGTTTGTCAATTTTCAAAATCATTAGTTTAATTTGAAGAATTAAAACTTTTAATCCTTCAAACTTGTTTCCTCATTGAACTGAAACACAGACACTCAGATATTATCGGCAGTTCATGGATGAAAACAACCTTTGAGTCTTCTGAACAATATAAAATTTGGTTATTGATTTATTAAAATTAATATTCCGAATTAATACGTAGCATGGTTTCTCTTTCATAAAAGAGCATAAATCCATAACGCTACATTTAATGGCGAGCGTATCCAGTCTTCTATATCTGCGATATGTCTGATTTCTTACATCTAAAAGCTACAAACAACGCTTTTCTCTGTGTTTCACTTTGATGTCTTATTTTGAACTTAACCGGAAATTGTTCCGCTCACTAAATTCTCCGAACCTCAGAACCGAGACTAAATTCTCGGACACCTTTCGTCTCAGTGTGTTGACACTGTGGGCGAGCTATTGTGGAAAATATCTCCATTGCATGAGCGACTTATAGAAACAATCTGAACGGAATGCCCGTAGGCACCTACTGTTGCTTGATTGCACGGTAAACGTCGTAAGCCGGGTTATGGCCGTCACGCGTTACTGCATTCAGATTGCGTACGTTTTTTGAAGTCCTTATTACAAGCGGGGCGAGATGCCTACTTGTTAATCGGGAAAATTTAAGTCTGGTCGCTACAGACAAAGAACGCTAGACCTGGCCGGAGAGCTAAGCTAGCACCACAGTTAGACAAAAAGGGAACGCGTCCCGTTAGATTGTCATACCATTTCTGACACAGTTAGTCTGTGTCCTCACAAAACCCGCATTGGCGGTGGTTCTTGTAAATCGCTACGGTGTGTAGAATCTACATTTTGCTACGTTTGTCCGTCTGATAGCATCTCGGCAGCGTAGGGTTTATTATTTTTTTTATTATTTTTATTTTGGACCGGTGATCGGGTCGGCTTTCACAGCCTCCGTTGCTCGGTTCCATGCCTTTTTCTTCCATCTTGTGAAGTTGTGTGTATTCATTTCTCTATCAACAATTCCTTGTTTTACCCTGTGTCATAAAGTTAAGTAGGCTACGGACAGTCCTTGTTTGTGTGAGACATATTAAGGATTCTGCCCGGAGTTTTACGTCGGCTCAGAAGGTAAAAACGCGAGTTGCTCTGAACTTAATGGGAGATGGACGAGACACGACAAAATCTTTCTTGCACTGTTACACCTGGTGTAAGGTTCTCTGACGTTCTGCTTCCAGAACATGCCATGACGCAGGAGACTGTTCACCGGCCGAGCATCGCTGGTCCCTCCGCCCGCCCGAACGGGCCCGTTTTAGGCGGGTGCCGCCGGTCGGGAGCAGTGGGGACTAGTAGCTGCGGTTCGGTGCCAGCTGCACTGGGTCGGAGGTGGTTCTGGTCTGCAATTCATGACGTGAATTCATGCAACATGCTGTTTACAGTCATAACGCTTTTTCTTTACTTTTATTTCTTCCAGGGGGTCAAAAACCCACCATCAACATCAAGGTTTGAAATAAACAACACTTTCTCTGCTGCTTTTAAGCTGAATAAATCTCTTGAGCCTATGGTTAACCTCTCTGACAAACAGGTTGTGCTTAACCCTTTGTTTCCTAATGCTTCTCCTCTGTCATCCATGTTAAAGGCTGACCATCTCTCCAGCATGGGTGTGAAATCTTCAGGCTGTGACCCACCGCTTCAGTCAGAGGTCTGTTTTACTCGTCAGTCCGCCTCATGCACAAACCAGCTTCTTTATCGGGGCGTGATGGAAAAGTCAGCCGCTGTGAAACACTTGTGGTCTCCGGACGGAGCTACCATGCCATTTAAGGGGTTTGTGCCCGGACATCTTGACCTTTATGTGAATGACCTTGTCACTTTTCAGTTTGTGACCTCTGCTAATACGGTGGCCAATTCTTTTCTCCTTTCACAGGGGTGTGACTTAGTCTCGGGCCTCTGTGCTCTCTTTCCTGTGATTTCTCTTACAGGTGACCACGACGACACAGAAAACCCTGCGGTTTCCAGCAGTCCTGTGGTCAGTGGCGATATTAAAGGTGGCTCGGTGGTTGCTGCGCACACCTCTCTCACGGGCTCGGGAAGGCAACCCGGCCCGGGAGGTGTAGGTGCGTGCAGTGATGCTCTGCTCGGGGCCCCTCCTGACAAAGGGGGGGTGCTGAGTGGCTCTGAGTTTTCCGTTGCGGACTTCAACCGGTTCGGGGGAACGCCTCCTCCGAGCGGGCGGGTCATTGCAGAAATCGACACTGACCTTCCACCAATTCGGCTGACAACATTGACCTCCGACCCGGAGTTAGGTGCTGCACCTTCTACGGGGCGGAGTTCTAGTCAGTCTGTAAATACTCTGGTTAAACCAGGTTTTTCTGATTCTGTGTGGGAACCTCCATCATTCTTGGGAATAAAGTATTCTTGGTTTCAGTTTTCAGGACAGACCATGTTCCTAAAGCTAGCATCATGTCTGTATCTGATTCTAAACATGGCTAGGTTTGCTTTGACACCCGTGACACAACCATCCTTGGATCACTCCTTTTCGGAACCTCCAAGTCCAACACCTCCAGGTCTTTGGACATCTGAACACCTACTCTTTCAGCACGATTCAGGTGACGATGTGCATCTTTTTGGTAATAGGGCTTTTAAGAGCTTAAGAACTGTTCTTTGTTATGCTTCTCCTGTCTCACAGACACGGCATAAGTTTGAGAAAAAAAAGGGGGGTGGGGAGCCTCCTCCTGCTTTGCGAGCATCGGTTTCGCATTTCCAGTTCACTGCTATTTCTGATCACAACAAAGTCGCCTCCGTGAAGCTGCAACCCAACTTTGAGCAGGTAAAATCAGGTTCTGATCTAACAGCTACACCATCAGCTTCGCTCCAGTTCCAAACGGGACCCTCAGGTAAATTCAAACAAGTTTCCCTGTGGGTTCGTAACACAAGATACAAACAGTTTGATAACCAAATCGCTTATGAGCCTGCTCCCACAGATACGTCCAATCTCGTGTCTCTGTGGGTCCGCAATACCAGATTCAAAACGCTTACTGAACGACTCTATTCTGACCGGATTCTTTTCCACTGACTGGTGGACCGTTACAAATTCTCTCGTTTGTGGGATGAATTTTTAACAAATGTGATATCCTTTGAGTTTTTTTTTCAGGTTACCTGCCTCCAGCCAGGGTCCTGTTACTAACTCACCTTTTTAGGGATTACTAACCTACTGATTTACATTTTTAGAGCTGATTTACATCTCTATCTTTTTATTAGTGCTTTGTGTAGCATGATTATATTTGATTACAAATTTGATTTTATTTTGTTACTATTTCCCTTAAAGGGCCACAAGCCAATTTGCCCTTCTTTTTCATGATTATTTCCTTTATATATATGCCTTTAATTGATGCAGCCTGCTGAGTTTCACATATCAGTTAGGATTTACTTTCTTTTATTTGTGTTTTCCCTGCATCACGTTTTTACATGACACGTAGAACAGGGTGCAGTACATTTCTTCTTTAGATATTTCACAAAAGGCACCCACATTTTCCCAGAGGCACCCATAGATAGGTTTTGATTGATTTCTTTGTTTTGCATCAAATGCTATCTATCGTGTGGGCTGTCTCACTTTGTCTCCTTCTCCGAGCTCGTATGGACTACATTCCATCAGAGGGGTCGTCTTCACCATCCTTCAACTGGTTTCCTGTCGCATGGGGCTTCGGTCGTGGTTCGAGATGGGTCGAGGTCTGCGCCGGACTTCGCCTGGACTACGCCTGGGGAATACATCACCTGCCCAGCTCCGTGTGACACACGAGCTGCTTATCCTTTGAATACCTTTGCATTATTGCTGATGAAAATTAACTGCTATTGAAATAGCTCTGCTTTCAAGATTCCCTAAGTGGATTACTTTACAATGATTGCAACAGTTTTGGCCTTAATCATCTGATCAGGATAGACTCCCTTCTACACGAGACCTGTGGTGACGCTTCATCGTTCCTGCCTTCATCTGGGATGTCTACCTTCACGAGTACATCACGTTATTGTGGTTGTGACGTCAGGTGGCCTCTGCTTGACCTCCATGTCGTCACAAAAGGGGGGAATGTAACGTGAGGAAATATGAGTTTTCTGTCACAATGGTGGTGTTGGACTCAGCTGGGTCATAGCTGGGTCGCTGAGAACTTTCACCCACAGATTAAGACCTGAACGCCAGCGAGTCTGGGAGGAAACCATAACATCTGCCACCTGCAGTCTACCAGAAGATGTGTTTACATGAGTTGCACCCAGACCAAGTCAAAACATAAAGTTTAAACTTCTTTTTCTTGATTTTAATGTTAAAATAACCATTATCATTTTGTTCATTATAAATGTGTTTAATCAAATGAATGGTTCTTATGCTTTGGGGTAATTATAATGGTTTAATGAATCCATTCTTAAATAATGTTAAGAATGTTTGTTACTGACCTTCACACACACAAGCACAAACATTCACACACACCCACACACACCTGCTCACAGTAAACTCCAGACACATTTGATGACGCACATGTTTTGCTTTGAGAAGAGAAAGGTTTTTGGTAAGTTTTCAGTCTTTTGATTCAGTTGGTGTTGGACAACGAGAGAGGACAGACCTGAAAACCAAAGGGGGGGCAGAGCCTGTTGGCTCGTTCTTCCCCCCTTTCACGCTGTTTCTGCCAAGCCAGGCAGAATAGCTGAATCGCGACTTCTAACGAAGACTCATTACCGAGTCTTTTGATTTCTGAGTGAATTAACTTAAGAAAGCGCATCGATAAAACGCTCTACCACCCACGTGTACCGAGGGCAACTCTGGACCGGTTCCGTTCGACACCTATGTCTCCTGTCAGCCGCCGGTGTCATCTGGATGAACCACAACATCCTCCACGGCCCGGATCCGAAAGAGGGTCCACAAGAGTTCGGTGAGACAGAGCACGGTTTTAGCGTTTGATGCAGTTCTCTGATAAGACCTAAGTTTATCCAAACCATCACTTCACTCAGACACCTGTTTCTTCTTGAAGCAAAATCAGACTCACACACGCATTCATGTCACAACATTCTCAATCTTCATAAATTCACCAGAAGGTCTATTTGAGCAAGAACAGCATATAAACTGTTAAAAGATTGTCCCACAAAGTTGCCAATGTGATTGTTATTTCCTGTTTGTCAATTTTCAAAATCATTAGTTTAATTTGAAGAATTAAAACTTTTAATCCTTCAAACTTGTTTCCTCATTGAACTGAAACACAGACACTCAGATATTATCGGCAGTTCATGGATGAAAACAACCTTTGAGTCTTCTGAACAATATAAAATTTGGTTATTGATTTATTAAAATTAATATTCCGAATTAATACGTAGCATGGTTTCTCTTTCATAAAAGAGCATAAATCCATAACGCTACAACTTCTTTAAATTGACACCAGATCCGGTGACCTTTGGGACATGGTTTGACCCCCTTAGAAAAGTGCTATCATCATGAAACGTTCAGATCACTTACAACTCAACAGATTCTACCTTCCTGTAACGTTTCAGCCTGATTGGACCCTGTTTTCACACAAATGAACCCAGAATGATGTGAAATTGTGCTTCGTGCAACATAATTCTGGGTGCCATTTAAAAACCATAAGTTCTAATGACTCCATTCCTTTTTGGGGTAATGGGGGCTGTTAATTGGAGTACTCTAAAACAAACCTGACCTCTCTAGGATATTCAGAAGCCAAGTTATAAGCCCACAAAGGTGTAACTGGACTACTTCTTTAAAGTGACACCAGGCCCGGTGACCTTTGGCACATGGTTTGACCCCCTATAGGAATGTGCGATCATCATGAAACATTCAGATCACTTACAACTCAATAGATTCTACCTTCTTGTAACGTTTCAGCCTGATTGGACCTTGTTTTCACACAAATGGACCCAGAATGATGTGAAATTGTGCTTCGTGCAACATAATTCTGCGTGCCATTTACAAACCATAAGTGCTAATGACTCCATTCCTTTTTGTGGTTGTAGGGGCTGTTGATTGGAGTACACTAAAACAAATCTGACCTCTCTAGGACATTCAGAAGCCAAGTTATAAGCCCACAAATGTGTAACTGGACTATATCTTTAAATTGACACCAGATCCGGTGACCTTTGGGACATGATTTGACCCCCTTAGGAAAGTGCTATCATCATGAAACGTTCATCACTTACAACTCAATAGATTCTACCGTCCTGTACCGTTTCAGCCTGATTGGACCTTGTTTTCACACAAATGAACCCAGAATGATGTGAAATTGTGCTTTGTGCAACATAATTCTGGGTGCCATTTAAAATCCATAAGTGCTTATGACTCCATTCCTTTTTGGGGAAATGGGGGCTGTTAATTGGAGTACTCTAAAACAAACCTGACCTTTTTAGGATATTCAGAAGCCAAGTTATAAGCCCACAAAGGTGTAACTGGACTACTTCTTTAAAGTGACACCAGGCCCGGTGACCTTTGGGAGATGGTTTGACCCCCTATAGGAATGTGCGATCATCATGAAACGTTCAGATCACTTACAACTCAATAGATTCTACCTTCTTGTAACGTTTCAGCCTGATTGGACCTTGTTTTCACACAAATGGACCCAGAATGATGTGAAATTGTGCTTCGTGCATCATAATTCTGGGTGCCATTTACAAACCATAAGTGCTAAGGACTTCATTCCTTTTTGTGGTTGTAGGGGCTGTTGATTGGAGTACACTAAAACAAACCTGATCTCTCTAGGACATTCAGAAGCCAAGTTGTAAGCCCACAAATGTGTAACAGGACTACTATTTTAAATTGACACCAGATCCGGTGACCTTTGGGACATGGTTTGACCCCCTTAGGAAAGGGCTATCATCATGAAACGTTCAGATCACTTACAACTCAATAGATTCTACCTTCCTGTAACGTTTCAGCCTGAATCGACCTTGTTTTCACACAAATGAACCCAGAATGATGTGAAATTGTGCTTTGTGCAACATAATTCTGGGTGCCATTTAAAAACCATAAGTGCTAATGACTCCATTCCTTTTTGTGGTAATGGGGGCTGTTAATTGGAGTACTCTAAAACAAACCTGACCTCTCTAGGATATTCAGAAGCCAAGTTATAAGCCCACAATGTGTAACTGGACTACTTCTTTAAAGTGGCACCAGATCCGGTGACCTTTGTTACATGTTTTGACCCCCTTAGGAAAGTTCTATCATCATGAAACGTTCATATCACTTACAACTCAATTGATTCTACCTTCTTGTAACGTTTCAGCCTGATTGGACCTTGTTTTCACACACATGGACCCAGAATGATGTGAAATTGTGCTTTGTGCAACATAATTCTGGGTGCCATTTAGAAACCATAAGTGCTAATGACTCCATTCCTTTTTGTGGTTGTAGGGGCTGTCGATTGGAGTACACTAAAACAAACCTGATCTATCTAGGACATTCAGAAGCCAAGTTATAAGCCCACAAATGTGTAACTGGACTTCTTCTTTAAATTGACACCAGATCCGGTGACCTTTGGGACATGGTTTGACCCCCTTAGGAAAGTGCTATCATCATGAAACGTTCAGATCACTTACAACTCAATTGATTCTACCTTCTTGTAACGTTTCAGCCTGATTGGACCTTGTTTTCACACAAATGAACCCAGAATGATGTGAAATTGTGCTTCGTGCAACATAATTCTGGGTGCCATTAAAAAACCATAAGTGCTAATGACTCCATTCCTTTTTGGGGTAATGGGGGCTGTTAATTGGAGTACTCTAAAACAAACCTGACCTCTCTAGGACATTCAGAAGCCAAGTTATAAGCCCACAAAGGTGTAACTCGACTACTTCTTTAAAGTGACACCAGGCCCGATGACCTTTGGGACATGGTTTGACCCCCTATAGGAATGTGCGATCATCATGAAACGTTCAGATCACTTACAACTCAATAGATTCTACCTTCTTGTAACGTTTCATCCTGATTGGACCTTGTTTTCACACAAATGGACCCAGAATGATGTGAAATTGTGCTTTGTGCAACATAATTCTGGGTGCAATTTATAAACCATAAGTGCTAATGACTCCATTCCTTTTTGGGGTAATGGGGGCTGTTAATTGGAGTACACTAAAACAAACCTGATCTCTCTAGGACATTCAGAAGCCAAGTTATAAGCCCACAAATGTGTAACTGGACTACTTCTTTAAATTGACACCAGGCCCGGTGACCTTTGGGACATTGTTTTACCCCCTATGAGAATGTGCGATCATCATGAAACGTTCAGATCACTTACAACTCAATTGATTCTACCTTCTTGTAACGTTTCAGCCTGATTGGACCTTGTTTTCACACAAATGGACCCAGAATGATGTGAAATTGTGCTTCGTGCAACATAATTCTGGGTGCCATTTACAAACCATAAGTGCTAATGACTCCATTCCTTTTTGTGGTTGTAGGGGCTGTTAATTGGAGTACTCTAAAACAAACCTGACCTCTCTAGGATATTCAGAAGCCAAGTTGTAAGCCCACAAAGGTGTAACTGGACTACTTCTTTAAAGTGACACCAGGCCCGGTGACCTTTGGGACATGGTTTGACCCCCTATAGGAATGTGCAATCATCATGAAACGTTCAGATCACTTACAACTCAATAGATTCTACCTTCTTGTAACGTTTCAGCCTGATTGGACCTTGTTTTCACACAAATGGACCCAGAATGATGTGAAATTGTGCTTCGTGCAACATAATTCTGGGTGCCATTTAAAAACCATAAGTGCTAAGGACTCCATTCCTTTTTGTGGTTGTAGGGGCTGTTGATTGGAGTACACTAAAACAAACCTGATCTCTCTAGGACATTCAGAAGCCAAGTTGTAATCCCACAAATGTGTAACCGGACTACTATTTTAAATTAACACCAGATCCGGTGACCTTTGGGACATGGTTTGACCCCCTTAGGAAAGTGCTATCATCATGAAACGTTCAGATCACTTACAACTCAATAGATTCTACCTTCCTGTAACGTTTCAGCCTGAATCGACCTTGTTTTCACACAAATGAACCCAGAATGATGTGAAATTGTGCTTTGTGCAACATAATTCTGGGTGCCATTTAAAAACCATAAGTGCTAATGACTCCATTCCTTTTTGTGGTAATGGGGGCTGTTAATTGGAGTACTCTAAAACAAACCTGACCTCTCTAGGATATTCAGAAGCCAAGTTATAAGCCCACAAATGTGTAACTGGACTACTTCTTTAAAGTGACACCAGATCCGGTGACCTTTGGGACATGTTTTGACCGCCTTAGGAAAGTTATATCATCATGAAACGTTCATATCACTTACAACTCAATTGATTCTACCTTCTTGTAACGTTTCAGCCTGATTGGACCTTGTTTTCACACAAATGGACCCAGAATGATGTGAAATTGTGCTTCGTGCAACATAATTCTGGTTGCCATTTACAAACCATAAGTGCTAATGACTCCATTCCTTTTTGTGGTTGTAGGGGCTGTCGATTGGAGTACACTAAAACAAACCTGACCTCTCTAGGATATTCAGAAGCCAAGTTATAAGCCCACAAATGTGTAACTGGACTACTTCTTTAAAGTGACACCAGGCCCGGTGACCTTTGGGACATGGTTTTACCACCTATAGGAATGTGCGATCATAATGAAACGTTCAGATCACTTACAACTCAATAGATTCTACCTTCTTGTAACGTTTCAGCCTGATTGGACCTTGTTTTCACACAAATGGACCCAGAATGATGTGAAATTGTGCTTCGTGCAACATAATTCTGGGTGCCATTTCCAAACCATAAGTGCTAATGACTCCATTCCTTTTTGTGGTTGTAGGGGCTGTTGATTGGAGTACACTAAAACAAACCTGATCTCTCTAGGACATTCAGAAGCCAAGTTATATGCCCACAAAGGTGTAACTGGACTACTTCTTTAAAATGACACCAGATCGGTGACCTTTGGGACATGGTTTGACCCCCTTAGGAAAGTGCTATACTCATGAAACGTTCAGATCAATTACAACTCAATAGATTCTACCTTCCTGTAACGTTTCAGCCTGATTGGACCTTGTTTTCACACAAATGAACCCAGAATGATGTGAAATTGTGCTTCGTGCAACATAATTCTGGGTGCCATTTAAAAACCAAAAGGGCTAATGACTCCATTCCTTTTTGAGGTAATAGGGGCTGTTAATTGGAGTACTCTAAAATGAACCTGACCTCTCTAGGACATTCAGAAGCCAAGTTATAAGCCCACAAAGGTGTAACTGGACTACTTCTTTAAAGTGACACCAGGCCCGGTGACCTTTGGGACATGGTTTTACCACCAATAGGAATGTGCGATCATAATGAAACGTTCAGATCACTTACAACTCAATAGATTCTACCTTCTTGTAACGTTTCAGCCATATTGGACCTTGTTTTCACACAAATGGACCCAGAATGATGTGAAATTGTGCTTCGTGCAACATAATTCTGGGTGCTATTTCCAAACCATAAGTGGTAATGACTCCATTCCTTTTTGTGGTTGTAGGGGCTGTTGATTGGAGTACACTAAAACAAACCTGATCTCTCTAGGACATTCAGAAGCCAAGTTATGAGCCCACAAAGGTGTAACTGGACTACTTTTTTAAAATGACACCAAATCCGGTGACCTCTGGGACATGGTTTGACCCCCTTAGGAAAGTGCTATCATCATGAAACGTTCAGATCACTTACAACTCAATAGATTCTACCTTCCTGTAACGTTTCAGCCTGATTGGACCCTGTTTTCACACAAATGAACCCAGAATGATGTGAAATTGTGCTTCGTGCAACATAATTCTGGGTGCCATTTAAGAAAACCATAAGGGCTAATGACTCCATTCCTTTTTGAGGTAATAGGGGTTGTTAATTGGAGTACTCTAAAACAAACCTGACCTCTCTAGGACATTCAGAAGCCAAGTTATAAGCCCACAAAGGTGTAACTGGACTACTTCTTTAAAGTGACACCGGGCCCGGTGACCTTTGGGACATGGTTTGACCCCCTATAGGAATGTGTGATCATCATGAAACGTTCAGATCACTTACAACTCAATAGATTCTACCTTCTTGTAACGTTTCAGCCTGATTGGACCTTGTTTTCACACAAATGGACCCAGAATGATGTGAAATTGTGCTTCGTGCAACATAATTCTGGGTGCCATTTACAAACCATAAGTGCTAATGACTCCATTCCTTTTTTTGGTTGTAGGGGCTGTCTATTGGAGTACACTAAAACAAACCTGATCTCTCTAGGGCATTCAGAAGCCAAGTTATAAGCCCACAAATGTGTAACTGGACTACTTCTTTAAATTGACACCAGATCCGGTGATCTTTGGGACATGGTTTGACCCCCTTAGAAAAGTGCTATCATCATGAAACGTTCAGATCACTTACAACTCAATAGATTCTACCTTCCTGTAACGTTTCAGCCTGATTGGACCTTGTTTTCACACAAATGAACCCAGAATGATGTGAAATTGTGCTTCGTGCAAAATAATTCTGGGTGCCATTTAAAAACCATAAGTGATAAGGACTCCATTCCTTTTTGGGGTAATGGGGGCTGTTAATTGGAGTACTCTAAAACAAACCTGACCTCTCTAGGATATTCAGAAGCCAAGTTATAAGCCCACAAAGGTGTAACTGGACTACTTCTTTAAAGTGACACCAGGCCCGGTGACCTTTGGGACATGGTTTGACCCCCTATAGGAATGTGCGATCATCATGAAACGTTCAGATCACTTACAACTCAATAGATTCTACCTTCTTGTAACGTTTCAGCCTGATTGGACCTTGTTTTCACACAAATGGACCCAGAATGATGTGAAATTGTGCTTCGTGCAACGTAATTCTGGGTGCCATTTCCAAACCATAAGTGCTAATGACTCCATTCCTTTTTGTGGTTGAAGGGGCTGTTGATTGGAGTACACTAAAACAAACCTGATCTCTCTAGGACATTCAGAAGCCAAGTTATAAGCCCACAAATGTGTAACTGGACTACTTCTTTAAATTGACACCAGATCCGGTGACCTTTGGGACATGGTTTGACCCCCTTAGGAAAGTGCTATCATCATGAAACGTTCAGATCACTTACAACTCAATTGATTCTACCTTCTTGTAACGTTTCAGACTGATTGGTCCTTGTTTTCAAACAAATGGACCCAGAATGATGTGAAATTGTGCTTCGTGCAACATAATTCTGGGTGCCATTTAAAAACCATAAGTGCTAAGGACTCCATTCCTTTTTGGGGTAATGGGGGCTGTTAATTGGAGTACTCTAAAACAAACCTGACCTCTCTAGGATATTCAGAAGCCAAGTTATAAGCACACAAAGGTGTAACTGGACTACTTCTTTAAAGTGACACCAGGCCCGGTGACCTTTGGGACATGGTTTGACCCCCTATAGGAATGTGCGTTCATCATGAAACGTTCAGATCACTTACAACTCAATAGATTCTTCCTTCTTGTAACGTTTCAGCCTGATTGGACCTTGTTTTCACACAAATGGACCCAGAATGATGTGAAATTGTGCTTCGTGCAACATAATTCTGGGTGCCATTTCCAAACCATAAGTGCTAATGACTCCATTCCTTTTTGTGGTTGTAGGGGCTGTTGATTGGAGTACACTAAAACAAACCTGATCTCTCTAGGACATTCAGAAGCCAAGTTATATGCCCACAAAGGTGTAACTGGACTACTTCTTTAAAATGACACCAGATCGGTGACCTTTGGGACATGGTTTGACCACCTTAGGAAAGTGCTATACTCATGAAACGTTCAGATCAATTACAACTCAATAGATTCTACCTTTCTGTAACGTTTCAGCCTGATTGGACCTTGTTTTCACACAAATGAACCCAGAATGATGTGAAATTGTGCTTCGTGCAACATAATTCTGGGTGCCATTTAAAAACCAAAAGGGCTAATGACTCCATTCCTTTTTGAGGTAATAGGGGCTGTTAATTGGAGTACTCTAAAATGAACCTGACCTCTCTAGGACATTCAGAAGCCAAGTTATAAGCCCACAAAGGTGTAACTGGACTACTTCTTTAAAGTGACACCAGGCCCGGTGACCTTTGGGACATGGTTTTACCACCTATAGGAATGTGCGATCATAATGAAACGTTCAGATCACTTACAACTCAATAGATTCTACCTTCTTGTAACGTTTCAGCCATATTGGACCTTGTTTTCACACAAATGGACCCAGAATGATGTGAAATTGTGCTTCGTGCAACATAATTCTGGGTGCTATTTCCAAACCATAAGTGGTAATGACTCCATTCCTTTTTGTGGTTGTAGGGGCTGTTGATTGGAGTACACTAAAACAAACCTGATCTCTCTAGGACATTCAGAAGCCAAGTTATGAGCCCACAAAGGTGTAACTGGACTACTTCTTTAAAATGACACCAAATCCGGTGACCTTTGGGACATGGTTTGACCCCCTTAGGAAAGTGCTATCATCATGAAACGTTCAGATCACTTACAACTCAATAGATTCTACCTTCCTGTAACGTTTCAGCCTGATTGGACCCTGTTTTCACACAAATGAACCCAGAATGATGTGAAATTGTGCTTCGTGCAACATAATTCTGGGTGCCATTTAAGAAAACCATGAGGGCTAATGACTCCATTCCTTTTTGAGGTAATAGGGGTTGTTAATTGGAGTACTCTAAAACAAACCTGACCTCTCTAGGACATTCAGAAGCCAAGTTATAAGCCCACAAAGGTGTAACTGGACTACTTCTTTAAAGTGACACCGGGCCCGGTGACCTTTGGGACATGGTTTGACCCCCTATAGGAATGTGTGATCATCATGAAACTTTCAGATCACTTACAACTCAATAGATTCTACCTTCTTGTAACGTTTCAGCCTGATTGGACCTTGTTTTCACACAAATGGACCCAGAATGATGTGAAATTGTGCTTCGTGCAACATAATTCTGGGTGCCATTTACAAACCATAAGTGCTAATGACTCCATTCCTTTTTTTGGTTGTAGGGGCTGTCTATTGGAGTACACTAAAACAAACCTGATCTCTCTAGGGCATTCAGAAGCCAAGTTATAAGCCCACAAATGTGTAACTGGACTACTTCTTTAAATTGACACCAGATCCGGTGACCTTTGGGACATGGTTTGACCCCCTTAGAAAAGTGCTATCATCATGAAACGTTCAGATCACTTACAACTCAATAGATTCTACCTTCCTGTAACGTTTCAGCCTGATTGGACCTTGTTTTCACACAAATGAACCCAGAATGATGTGAAATTGTGCTTCGTGCAAAATAATTCTGGGTGCCATTTAAAAACCATAAGTGATAAGGACTCCATTCCTTTTTGGGGTAATGGGGGCTGTTAATTGGAGTACTCTAAAACAAACCTGACCTCTCTAGGATATTCAGAAGCCAAGTTATAAGCCCACAAAGGTGTAACTGGACTACTTCTTTAAAGTGACACCAGGCCCGGTGACCTTTGGGACATGGTTTGACCCCCTATAGGAATGTGCGATCATCATGAAACGTTCAGATCACTTACAACTCAATAGATTCTACCTTCTTGTAACGTTTCAGCCTGATTGGACCTTGTTTTCACACAAATGGACCCAGAATGATGTGAAATTGTGCTTCGTGCAACGTAATTCTGGGTGCCATTTCCAAACCATAAGTGCTAATGACTCCATTCCTTTTTGTGGTTGAAGGGGCTGTTGATTGGAGTACACTAAAACAAACCTGATCTCTCTAGGACTTTCAGAAGCCAAGTTATAAGCCCACAAAGGTGTAACTGGACTACTTCTTTAAAATGACACCAGATCCGGTGACCTTTGGGACATGGTTTGACCCCCTTCAGGAAAGTGCTATCATCATGAAACGTTCAGATCACTTACAAGTCAATAGATTCTACCTTCCTGTAACGTTTCAGCCTGATTGGACCTTGCTTTCACACAAATGAACCCAGAATGATGTGAAATTGTGCTTTGTGCAACATAATTCTTGGTGCCATTTAAAAACCATAAGGGCTAATGACTCCATTCCTTTTTGACGTAATAGGGGTTGTTAATTGGAGTACTCTAAAACAAACCTGACCTCTCTAGGACATTCAGAAGCCAAGTTATAAGCCCACAAAGGTGTAACTGGACAACTTCTTTAAAGTGACACCAGGCCCGGTGACCTTTGGGACATGGTTTGACCCCCTTAGGAAAGTGCTATCATTATGAAACGTTCAGATCACTTACAACTCAATAGATTCTACCGTCCTGTACCGTTTCAGCCTGATTGGACCTTGTTTTCACACAAATGAACCCAGAATGATTTGAAATTGTGCTTCGTGCAACATAATTCTGGGTGCCATTTAAAAACCATAAGTGCTAATGACTCCATTCCTTTTTTGTGGTTGTAGGGGCTGTTGATTGGAGTACACTAAAACAAACCTGATCTCTCTAGGACATTCAGAAGCCAAGTTATAAGCCCACAAATGTGTAACTGGACTACTTCTTTAAATTGACACCCGATCCGGTGACCTTTGGGACATGGTTTGACCCCCTTAGGAAAGTGCTATCATTATGAAACGTTCAGTTCACTTACAACTCAATAGATTCTACCTTCCTGTAACGTTTCAGCCTGATTGGACCTTGTTTTCACACAAATGAACCCAGAATGATGTGAAATTGTGCTTCGTGCAACATAATTCTGGGTGCCATTTAAAAACCATAAGGGCTAATGACTCCATTCGTTTTTGTGGTTGTAGGGGCTGTTGATTGGAGTACAGTAAAACAAACCTGACCTCTCTAGGACATTCAGAAGCCAAGTTATAAGCCCACAAAGGTGTAACTGGACTACTTCTTTGAAGTGACACCAGGCCCGGTGACCTTTGGGACATGGTTTGACCCCCTATAGGAATGTGCGATCATCATGAAACGTTCAGATCACTTACAACTCAATTGATTCTACCTTCTTGTAACGTTTCAGCCTGATTGGACCTTGTTTTCACACAAATGGACCAGGAATGATGAGAAATTGTGCTTCGTGCAACATAATTCTGGGTGCCATTTACAAACCATAGGTGCTAATGACTCCATTCCCTTTTTGTGGTTGTAGGGGTTGTTGATTGGAGTACTCTAAAACAAACCTGATCCCTCTAGGACATTCAGAAGCCAAGTTATAAGCCCACAAATGTGTAACTGGACTACTTCTTTAAATTGACACCCGATCCGGTGACCTTTGGGACATGGTTTGACCCCCTTAGGAAAGTGCTATCATTATGAAACGTTCAGATCACTTACAACTCAATAGATTCTACCGTCCTGTACCGTTTCAGCCTGATTGGACCTTGTATTCACACAAATGAACCCAGAATGATGTGAAATTGTGCTTCGTGCAACATAATTCTAGGTGCCATTTAAAAACCATAAGTGCTAATGACTCCATTCCTTTTTTGGGGAAATGGGGGCTGTTAATTGGAGTACTCTAAAACAAACCTGACCTCTTTAGGATATTCAGAAGCCAAGTTATAAGCCCACAAAGGTGTAACTGGACTACTTCTTTAAAGTGACACCAGGCTCGGTGACCTTTGGGACATGGTTTGACACCCTATAGGAATGTGCGATCATCATGAAACGTTCAGATCACTTACAACTCAATAGATTCTACCTTCTTGTAACGTTTCAGCCTGATTGGACCTTGTTTTCACACAAATGGACCCAGAATGATGTGAAATTGTGCTTCGTGCAACATAATTCTGGGGTCCATTTACAAACCATAAGTGCTAATGACTCCATTCCTTTTTGTGGTTGTAGGGGCTGCCTATTGGAGTACACTAAAACAAACGTGATCTCTCTAGGACATTCAGAAGCCAAGTTATAAGCCCACAAATGTGTAACTGGGCTACTTCTTTAAATTGACACCAGATCCGGTGACCTTTGGGACATGGTTTGACCCCCTTAGGAAAGTGCTATCATCATGAAACGTTCAGATCACTTACAACTCAATAGATTCTACAGTCCTGTAACGTTTCAGCCTGATTGGACCTTGTTTTCACACAAATGGACCCAGAATGATGTGAAATTGTGCTTCGTGCAACGTAATTCTGGGTGCCATTTCCAAACCATAAGTGCTAATGACTCCATTCCTTTTTGTGGTTGAAGGGGCTGTTGATTGGAGTACACTAAAACAAACCTGATCTCTCTTGGACATTCAGAAGCCAAGTTATAAGCCCACAAAGGTGTAACTGGACTACTTCTTTAAAATGACACCAGATCCGGTGACCTTTGGGACATGGTTTGACCCCCTTAGGAAAGTGCTATCATCATGAAACGTTCAGTTCACTTACAACTCAATAGATTCTACCTTCCTGTAACGTTTCAGCCTGATTGGACCTTGTTTTCACACAAATGAACCGAGAATGATGTGAAATTGTGCTTCGTGCAACATAATTCTGGGTGCCATTTAAAAACCATAAGTGCTAATGACTCCATTCCTTTTTTGGGGAAATGGGGGCTGTTAATTGGAGTACTCTAAAACAAACCTGACCTCTTTAGGATATTCAGAAGCCAAGTTATAAGCCCACAAATGTGTAAATGGACTACTTCTTTAAAGTGACACCAGGCCCGGTGACCTTTGGGACAAGGTTTGACCCCCTATAGGAATGTGCGATCTTCATGAAACGTTCAGATCACTTACAACTCAATAGATTCTACCTTCTTGTAACGTTTCAGCCTGATTGGACCTTGTTTTCACACAAATGGACCCAGAATGATGTGAAATTGTGCTTAGTGTAACATAATTCTGGGTGCCATTTACAAACCATAAGTGCTAATGACTCCATTCCTTTTTGTGGTTGTAGGGGCTGCCTATTGGAGTACACTAAAACAAACCTGATCTCTCTAGGACATTCAGAAGCCAAGTTATAAGCCCACAAATGTGTAACTGGGCTACTTCTTTAAATTGACACCAGATCCGGTGACCTTTGGGACATGGTTTGACCCCCTTAGGAAAGTGCTATCATCAAGAAACATTCAGATCACTTACAACTCAATTGATTCTACAGTCCTGTAACGTTTCAGCCTGATTTGACCTTGTTTTCAAACAAATGAACCCAGAATGATGTGAAATTGTGCTTTGTGCAACATAATTCTGGGTGCCATTTAAAAACCATAAGTGCTAATGACTCCATTCCTTTTTTGTGGTTGTAGGGGCTGTTGATTGGAGTACACTAAAACAAACCTGATCTCTCTAGGACATTCAGAAGCCAAGTTATAAGCCCACAAATGTGTAACTGGACTACTTCTTTAAATTGACACCCGATCCGGTGACCTTTGGGACATGGTTTGACCCCCTTAGGAAAGTGCTATCATTATGAAACGTTCAGTTCACTTACAACTCAATAGATTCTACCTTCCTGTAACGTTTCAGCCTGATTGGACCTTGTTTTCACACAAATGAACCCAGAATGATGTGAAATTGTGCTTCGTGCAACATAATTCTGGGTGCCATTTAAAAACCATAAGGGCTAATGACTCCATTCGTTTTTGTGGTTGTAGGGGCTGTTGATTGGAGTACAGTAAAACAAACCTGACCTCTCTAGGACATTCAGAAGCCAAGTTATAAGCCCACAAAGGTGTAACTGGACTACTTCTTTGAAGTGACACCAGGCCCGGTGACCTTTGGGACATGGTTTGACCCCCTATAGGAATGTGCGATCATCATGAAACGTTCAGATCACTTACAACTCAATTGATTCTACCTTCTTGTAACGTTTCAGCCTGATTGGACCTTGTTTTCACACAAATGGACCAGGAATGATGAGAAATTGTGCTTCGTGCAACATAATTCTGGGTGCCATTTACAAACCATAGGTGCTAATGACTCCATTCCCTTTTTGTGGTTGTAGGGGTTGTTGATTGGAGTACACTAAAACAAACCTGATCCCTCTAGGACATTCAGAAGCCAAGTTATAAGCCCACAAATGTGTAACTGGACTACTTCTTTAAATTGACACCCGATCCGGTGACCTTTGGGACATGGTTTGACCCCCTTAGGAAAGTGCTATCATTATGAAACGTTCAGATCACTTACAACTCAATAGATTCTACCGTCCTGTACCGTTTCAGCCTGATTGGACCTTGTATTCACACAAATGAACCCAGAATGATGTGAAATTGTGCTTCGTGCAACATAATTCTAGGTGCCATTTAAAAACCATAAGTGCTAATGACTCCATTTCTTTTTTGGGGAAATGGGGGCTGTTAATTGGAGTACTCTAAAACAAACCTGACCTCTTTAGGATATTCAGAAGCCAAGTTATAAGCCCACAAAGGTGTAACTGGACTACTTCTTTAAAGTGACACCAGGCTCGGTGACCTTTGGGACATGGTTTGACACCCTATAGGAATGTGCGATCATCATGAAACGTTCAGATCACTTACAACTCAATAGATTCTACCTTCTTGTAACGTTTCAGCCTGATTGGACCTTGTTTTCACACAAATGGACCCAGAATGATGTGAAATTGTGCTTCGTGCAACATAATTCTGGGGTCCATTTACAAACCATAAGTGCTAATGACTCCATTCCTTTTTGTGGTTGTTGGGGCTGCCTATTGGAGTACACTAAAACAAACCTGATCTCTCTAGGACATTCAGAAGCCAAGTTATAAGCCCACAAATGTGTAACTGGGCTACTTCTTTAAATTGACACCAGATCCGGTGACCTTTGGGACAAGGTTTGACCCCCTATAGGAATGTGCGATCATCATGAAACGTTCAGATCACTTACAACTCAATAGATTCTACCTTCTTGTAACGTTTCAGCCTGACTGGACCTTGTTTTCACACGAATGGACCCAGAATGATGTGAAATTGTGCTTCGTGCAACGTAATTCTGGGTGCCATTTACAAACCATAAGTGCTAATGACTCCATTCCTTTTTTGGGGAAATGGGGGCTGTTAATTGGAGTACTCTAAAACAAACCTGACCTCTTTAGGATATTCAGAAGCCAAGTTATAAGCCCACAAAGGTGTAACTGGACTACTTCTTTAAAGTGACACCAGGCCCGGTGACCTTTGGGACATGGTTTGACACCCTATAGGAATGTGTGATCATCATGAAACGTTCAGATCACTTACAACTCAATAGATTCTACCTTCTTGTAACGTTTCAGCCTAATTGGACCTTGTTTTCACACAAATGGACCCAGAATGATGTGAAATTGTGCTTCGTGCAACATAATTCTACGGTCCATTTACAAACCATAAGTGCTAATGACTCCATTCCTTTTTGTGGTTGTAGGGGCTGCCTATTGGAGTACACTAAAACAAACGTGATCTCTCTAGGACATTCAGAAGCCAAGTTATAAGCCCACAAATGTGTAACTGGGCTACTTCTTTAAATTGACACCAGATCCGGTGACCTTTGGGACATGGTTTTTTTTTTTTTTTTTTTTTTTTTTTTTTTTTTTTTTTTAACGTGTCCTGTCTGGCTGTGAAGCAAGCAGAATTGATGTCTGAATGCTGGTAACAAGCCTTACAGTTTTACTCTCAGGTGGAGCATCAGAGCATCTGCTTTTAATGTCTCAGGTGGAGCATCAAAGAGTCTGCTTTTAATGTCGCACCTGATATTTAAAACTTTATTGTTATTGTTTTTGAATGCTTTGTAATTTCGACCAGACACGGAGACAGAGGTGAAAGAGAAAGGAAAAGAGAAAAGGTGGGGAGAGAGGGGGTTAGGTGGGGGGGGGGATTCAACAAAAATAAACAATAATGAACAAGAGTCTGCTTCTAGACCTGCAAAATGAGACGAGAAAAAAGCAAAACATAACAAAAAAATGGGACACAACACCAATATAACAAAATCAAGCTATCACTGCGTCAACTTGATGAAGAAATATATAATCAATCATTGTTTAACTAAACAGTCACACGATAATATACCACAGTGCATTGAGTGCCCACCATAGTCTTAAGACATGTGTTGAACGTGCCCAAGCCCATACTTATGAGAGCACCATGTGAGCACCTGTGTGTGTACACGCGCTTGTTTATGTAAGGTTTATCTATAGGAGCGTCCAATAGAGAGTGTGAGGGACCACAGATCTGCCCCCCAAAGACGCGTAGGAGACGGGGGGGAGCTCCAAGTCCCAGAGATCCAGGCGCTGCCCCAGAACACAGGAACCCCAAGGAGCCCGCAACCAGAAAGGCCCCCGCCCCCCTCGAGAGGCACAGAGGATCGCCCCGGGGGGCCACAACCAGCAGCCGGCAGAGCCCCGGGAGATATCAGCGGCAAGTCCTCAGGCCTGCCCGCAGCCTCCCACCCCCTAGCCGGCCGAGTCCGGGACCCAGCGACCCGGGACCCAGGGGCGACCACCCCCGCCGGGGACCCAGCAGAGCCCAGGGACCCAGACCCCCCCAGGCCGCCACCGGGATTGATCAGGCAGATGCCAAAAATCTTAAACTCCCTGACCCGGGAGCCACGAACACTCAGGCAGACCAAGGCATCACACCCACACCAGGTGTGACAGGGGGGAGGGGAGACGAAGATCTATATCATCAAAGGAGGTCCCAGGAGAAGGGAGGAGTCAAAGGCCCCACCTGACATATACAGTCATACACAAACACAGTCGCACACTCCCTCCCTCATGCTCACACATGCACATACAACCAAAGACTTACAAAAATACACGCCGGACACCCATTCATGCTCCCCATACACACCCTATTCACTCTGGTCCCGGTAATGCTGCACATGGGGTACAACCACCACCGGTTACCAGAGTTTGACCCTTTCTGCTGGGGTGCTGATGAGCAGGCTCCCCCGCCCACCGCCGAGCACAGCAACCCACCACCCCAGACCCCAACCAGACGGCCAGATCTCCCTCCTAGTCTCCAGCCCCAGGCAGCCAAGCAACAACAGAGGTGTGCTAAGACCCCCTGGTCTCCCTCCACCTGCTCCAACATAGTGTTGTGTGTTAATGAGGTGTATTCTATTGCTGTGGTGAGCGGGCAGTGCGGGCATTTTCTGGCCTATGCCAGCTGATGCCACTGCACCACCCTACTTGCACCCACAGCCCTTGGTGTCTAAATGCAGTTTAAATTGACACCAGATCCGGTGACCTTTGGGACATGGTTTGACCCCCTTAGGAAATTGCTATCATCATGAAACGTTCAGATCACTTACAACTCAATAGATTCTACAGTCCTGTAACATTTCAGCCTGATTGGACCTTGTTTTCACACAAATGGACCCAGAATGATGTGAAATTGTGCTTCGTGCAACGTAATTCTTGGTGCCATTTCCAAACCATAAGTGCTAATGACTCCATTCCTTTTTTGGGGAAATGGGGGCTGTTAATTGGAGTACTCTAAAACAAACCTGACCTCTTTAGGATATTCAGAAGCCAAGTTATAAGCCCACAAAGGTGTAACTGGACTACTTCTTTAAAGTGACACCAGGCCCGGTGACCTTTGGGACATGGTTTGACACCCTATAGGAATGTGTGATCATCATGAAACGTTCAGATCACTTACAACTCAATAGATTCTACCTTCTTGTAACGTTTCAGCCTGATTGGACCTTGTTTTCACACAAATGGACCCAGAATGATGTGAAATTGTGCTTCGTGCAACATAATTCTACGGTCCATTTACAAACCATAAGTGCTAATGACTCCATTCCTTTTTGTGGTTGTAGGGGCTGCCTATTGGAGTACACTGAAACAAACCTGATCTCTCTAGGACATTCAGAAGCCAAGTTATAAGCCCACAAAGGTGTAACTGGACTACTTATTTAAAATGACACCAGATCCGGTGACCTTTTGGACATGGTTTGACCCCCTTAGGAAAGTGCTAACATCATGAAACGTTCAGTTCACTTACAACTCAATAGATTCTACCTTCCTGTAACGTTTCAGCCTGATTGGACCTTGTTTTCACACAAATGAACCCAGAATGATGTGAAATTGTGCTTCTTGCAACATAATTCTGGGTGCCATTCAAAAACCATAAGGGCTAATGACTCCATTCCTTTTTGAGGTAATAGGGGTTGTTAATTGGAGTACTCTAAAACAAACCTGACCTCTCTAGGACATTCAGAAGCCAAGTTATAAGCCCACAAAGGTGTAACTGGACTACTTCTTTAAAGTGACACCAGGCCCGGTGACCTTTGGGACATGGTTTTACCCCCTATAGGAATGTGCGATCATCATGAAACGTTCAGATCACTTACAACTCAATAGATTCTACCTTCTTGTAACTTTTCAGCCTGATTGGACCTTGTTTTCACACAAATGGACCCAGAATGATGTGAAATTGTGCTTCGTGCAACATATTTCTGGGTGCCATTTACAAACCATAAGTGCTAATGACTCCATTCCTTTTTGTGGTTTTAGGGGCTGTTTATTGGAGTACACTAAAACAAACCTGATCTCTCTAGGACATTCAGAAGCCAAGTTATAAGCCCACAAATGTGTAACTGGACTACTTCTTTAAATTGACACCCGATCCGGTGACCTTTGGGACATGGTTTGACCCCCTTAGGAAAGTGCTATCATTATGAAACGTTCAGATCACTTACAACTCAATATTTTCTACCGTCCTGTACCGTTTCAGCCTGATTGGACCTTGTATTCACACAAATGAACCCAGAATGATGTGAAATTGTGCTTCGTGCAACATAATTCTGGGTGCCATTTAAAAACCATAAGTGCTAATGACTCCATTCCTTTTTTGGGGAAATGGGGGCTGTTAATTGGAGTACTCTAAAACAAACCTGACCTCTTTAGGATATTCAGAAGCCAAGTTATAAGCCCACAAAGGTGTAACTGGACTACTTCTTTAAAGTGACACCAGGCTCGGTGACCTTTGGGACATGGTTTGACACCCTATAGGAATGTGCGATCATCATGAAACGTTCAGATCACTTACAACTCAATAGATTCTACATTCTTGTAACGTTTCAGCCTGATTGGACCTTGTTTTCACACAAATGGACCCAGAATGATGTGAAATTGTGCTTCGTGCAACATAATTCTGGGGTCCATTTACAAACCATAAGTGCTAATGACTCCATTCCTTTTTGTGGTTGTAGGGGCTGCCTATTGGAGTACACTAAAACAAACCTGATCTCTCTAGGATATTCAGAAGCCAAGTTATAAGCCCACAAATGTGTAAATGGACTACTTCTTTAAAGTGACACCAGACCCGGTGACCTTTGGGACGAGGTTTGACCCCCTATAGGAATGTGCGATCATCATGAAACGTTCAGATCACTTACAACTCAATAGATTCTACCTTCTTGTAACGTTTCAGCCTGATTGGACCTTGTTTTCACACAAATGGACCCAGAATGATGTGAAATTGTACTTCGTGTAACATAATTCTGGGTGCCATTTACAAACCATAAGTGCTAATGACTCCATTCCTTTTTGTGGTTGTAGGGGCTGCCTATTGGAGTACACTAAAACAAACGTGATCTCTCTAGGACATTCAGAAGCCAAGTTATAAGCCCACAAATGTGTAACTGGGCTACTTCTTTAAATTGACACCAGATCCGGTGACCTTTGGGACATGGTTTGACCCCCTTAGGAAAGTGCTATCATCAAGAAACGTTCGGATCACTTACAACTCAATAGATTCTACAGTCCTGTAACGTTTCAGCCTGATTTGACCTTGTTTTCAAACAAATGAACCCAGAATGATGTGAAATTGTGCTTTGTGCAACATAATTCTGGGTGCCATTTAAAAACCATAAGTGCTAATGACTCCATTCCTGTTTTGTGGTTGTAGGGGCTGTTGATTGGAGTACACTAAAACAAACCTGATCTCTCTAGGACATTCAGAAGCCAAGTTATAAGCCCACAAATGTGTAACTGGACTACTTCTTTAAATTGACACCCGATCCGGTGACCTTTGGGACATGGTTTGACCCCCTTAGGAAAGTGCTATCATTATGAAACGTTCAGTTCACTTACAACTCAATAGATTCTACCTTCCTGTAACGTTTCAGCCTGATTGGACCTTGTTTTCACACAAATGAACCCAGAATGATGTGAAATTGTGCTTCGTGCAACATAATTCTGGGTGCCATTTAAAAACCATAAGGGCTAATGACTCCATTCCTTTTTGTGGTTGTAGGGGCTGTTGATTGGAGTACACTAAAACAAACCTGACCTCTCTAGGACATTCAGAAGCCAAGTTATAAGCCCACAAAGGTGTAACTGGACTACTTCTTTAAAGTGACACCAGGCCCGGTGACCTTTGGGACATGGTTTGACCCCCTATAGGAATGTGCGATCATCATGAAACGTTCAGATCACTTACAACTCAATTGATTCTACCTTCTTGTAACGTTTCAGCCTGATTGGACCTTGTTTTCACACAAATGGACCAGGAATGATGTGAAATTGTGCTTCGTGCAACATAATCCTGGGTGCCATTTACAAATCATAGGTGCTAATGACTCCATTCCCTTTTTGTGGTTGTAGGGGCTGTTGATTGGAGTACACTAAAACAAACCTGATCCCTCTAGGACATTCAGAAGCCAAGTTATAAGCCCACAAATGTGTAACTGGACTACTTCTTTAAATTGACACCCGATCCGGTGACCTTTGGGACATGGTTTGACCCCCTTAGGAAAGTGCTATCATTATGAAACGTTCAGATCACTTACAACTCAATAGATTCTACCGTCCTGTACCATTTCAGCCTGATTGGACCTTGTATTCACACAAATGAACCCAGAATGATGTGAAATTGTGCTTCGTGCAACATAATTCTAGGTGACATTTAAAAACCATAAGTGCTAATGACTCCATTCCTTTTTTGGGGAAATGGGGGCTGTTAATTGGAGTACTCTAAAACAAACCTGACCTCTTTAGGAAATTCAGAAGCCAAGTTATAAGCCCACAAAGGTGTAACTGGACTACTTCTTTAAAGTGACACCAGGCTCGGTGACCTTTGGGACATGGTTTGACACCCTATAGGAATGTGCGATCATCATGAAACGTTCAGATCACTTACAACTCAATAGATTCTACCTTCTTGTAACGTTTCAGCCTGATTGGACCTTGTTTTCACACAAATGGACCCAGAATGATGTGAAATTGTACTTCGTGCAACATAATTCTGGGGTCCATTTACAAACCATAAGTGCTAATGACTCCATTCCTTTTTGTGGTTGTAGGGGCTGCCTATTGGAGTACACTAAAACAAACCTGATCTCTCTAGGACATTCAGAAGCCAAGTTATAAGCCCACAAATGTGTAACTGGGCTACTTCTTTAAATTGACACCAGATCCGGTGACCTTTGGGACATGGTTTGACCCCCTTAGGAAAGTGCTATCATCCTGAAACGTTCAGATCACTTACAACTCAATAGATTCTACCTTCCTGTAACGTTTCAGCCTGATTGGACCTTGTTTTCACACAAATGAACCCAGAATGATGTGAAATTGTGCTTTGTGCAACATAATTCTTGATTCCATTTAAAAACCATAAGTGCTAATGACTCCATTCCTTTTTGAGGTAATAGGGGCTGTTAATTTGAGTACTCTAAAACAAACCTGACCTCTCTAGGATATTCAGAAGCCAAGTTATAAGCCAACAAATGTGTAAATGGACTACTTCTTTAAAGTGACACCAGGCCCGGTGACCTTTGGGACAAGGTTTGACCCCCTATAGGAATGTGCGATCATCATGAAACGTTCAGATCACTTACAACTCAATAGATTCTACCTTCTTGTAATGTTTCAGCCTGATTGGACCTTGTTTTCACACAAATGGACCCAGAATGATGTGAAATTGTGCTTCGTGCAACATAATTCTGGGTGCCATTTACAAACCATAAGTGCTAATGACTCCATTCCTTTTTGGGGTAATGGGGGCTGTTAATTGGAGTACTCTAAAACAAACCTGACCTCTCTAGGATATTCAGAAGCCAAGTTATAAGCCCACAAAGGTGTAACTGGACTACTTCTTTAAAGTGACACCAGAACCGGTGACCTTTGGGACATGGTTTGACCCCCTATAGGTATGTGCGATCATCATGAAACGTTCAGATCACTTACAACTCAATAGATTCTACCTTCTTGTAACGTTTCAGCCTGATTGGACCTTGTTTTCACACAAATGGACCCAGAATGATGTGAAATTGTGCTTCATGCAACATAATTCTGGGTGCCATTTACAAACCATAAGTGCTAACGACTCCATTCATTTTTGTGGTTGTAGGGGCTGTTGATTGGAGTACACTAAAACAAACCTGATCTCTCTAGGACATTCAGAAGCCAAGTTATAAGCCCACAAATGTGTAACTGGACTACTTCTTTAAATTGACAATAGATCCGGTGACCTTTGGGACATGGTTTGACCCCCTTAGGAAAGTGCTATCATCATGAAACGTTTAGATCAATTACAACTCAATAGATTCTACCTTCCTGTAACGTTTCAGCCTGATTGGACCTTGTTTTCACACAAATGAACCCAGAATGATGTGAAATTGTGCTTCGTGCAACATAATTCTGGGTGCCATTTAAAAACCATAAGTGCTAATGACTCCATTCCTTTTTGAGGTAATGGGGGCTGTTAATTGGAGTACTCTAAAACAATCCTGACCTCTCTAGGATATTCAGAAGCCAAGTTATAAGCCCACAAAGGTGTAACTGGACTACTTCTTTAATGTGACACCAGGCCCGGTGACCTTTGGGACATGGTTTTACCCCCTATAAGAATGTGCGATCATCATGAAACGTTCAGATCACTTACAACTCAATTGATTCTACCTTCTTGTAACGTTTCAGCCTGATTGGACCTTGTTTTCACACAAATGGACCCAGAATGATGTGAAATTGTGCTTCGTGCAACATAATTCTGGGTGCCATTTACAAACCATAAGTGCTAATGACTCCATTCCTTTTTGTGGTTGTAGGGGCTGTTAATTGGAGTACTCTAAAACAAACCTGACCTCTCTAGGATATTCAGAAGCCAAGTTATAAGCCCACAAAGGTGTAACTGGACTACTTCTTTAATGTGACACCAGGCCCGGTGACCTTTGGGACTTGGTTTCACGCCCTATAGGAATGTGCGATCATCATGAAATGTTCAGTTCAATTACAACTCAATAGATTCTACCTTCTTGTAACATTTCAGCCTGATTGGACCTTGTTTTCACACAAATGAACCCAGAATGATGTGAAATTGTGCTTCGTGCAACATAATTCTGGGTGCCATTTAAAAACCATAAGTGCTAATGACTCCATTCCTTTTTGTGGTTGTAGGGGCTGTTGATTGGAGTACACTAAAACAAACCTGATCTCTCTAGGACATTCAGAAGCCAAGTTATAAGCCCACAAATGTGTAACTTGACTACTTCTTTAAATTGACACCAGATCTGGTGACCTTTGGGACATGGTTTGACCCCCTTAGGAAAGTGCTATCATCATGAAAGGTTCAGATCACTTACAACTCAATAGATTCTACCTTCCTGTAACGTTTCAGCCTGATTGGACCTTGTTTTCACACAAATGAACCCAGAATGATGTGAAATTGTGCTTTGTGCAACATAATTCTGGGTGCCATTTAAAAACCATAAGTTCTAATGACTCCATTCATTTTAGTGGTAATGGGGGCTGCTAATTGGAGTACTCTAAAACAAACCTGACTTCTCTAGGATATTCAGAAGCCAAGTTCTAAGCCCACAAAGGTGTAACTGGACTACTTCTTTAAAGTGACACCAGGCCCGGTGACCTTTGGGACATGGTTTGACCCCCTATAGGAATGTGCGATCATCATGAAACGTTCAGATCACTTACAACTCAATAGATTCTACCTTCTTGTAACGTTTCAGCCTAATTGGACCTTGTTTTCACACAAATGGACCCAGAATGATGTGAAATTGTGCTTTGTGCAACATAATTCTGGGTGCCATTTACAAACCATAAGCGCTAATGACTCCATTCCTTTTTGTGGTTGTAGGGGCTGTCTATTGGAGTACACTAAAACAAACCTGATCTCTCTGGGACATTCAGAAGCCAAGGTATAAGCCCACAAATGTGTAACTGGACTACTTCTTTAAATTGACACCAGATCCGGTGACCTTTGGGACATGGTTTGACCCCCTTAGGAAAGTGCTATCATCATGACACGTTCAGATCAATTACAAGTCAATAGATTCTACCTTCCTGTAACGTTTCAGCCTGATTGGACCTTGTTTTCACACAAATGAACCCAGAATGATGTGAAATTGTGCTTTGTGCAACATAATTCTGGGTGCCATTTAAAAACCATAAGTGCTAATGACTCCATTCCTTTTTGTGGTAATGGGGGCTGTTAATTGGAGTACTCTAAAACAAACCTGACCTCTTTAGGATATTCAGAAGCCAAGTTATAAGCCCACAAAGGTGTAACTGGACTACTTATTTAAAGTGACACCAGGCCCGGTGACCTTTGGGACATGGTTTGAACCCCTATAGGAATGTGCGATCATCATGAAACGTTCAGATCACTTAAAACTCAATAGATTCTACCTTCTTGTAACGATTCAGCCTGATTGGACCTTGTTTTCACACAAATGGACCCAGAATGATGTGAAATTGTGCTTCGTGCAACATAATTCTGGGTGCCATTTACAAACCATAAGTGCTAATGACTCCATTCCTTTTTGTGGTTGTAGGGGCTGTCTATTGGAGTACACTAAAACAAACCTGATCTCTCTAGGACATTCAGAAGCCAAGGTATAAGCCCACAAATGTGTAACTGGACTACTTCTTTAAATTGACACCAGATCCGGTGACCTTTGGGACATGGTTTGACCCCATATAGGAATATGCGATGATCATGAAACATTCAGATCACTTACAACTCAATAGATTCTACCTTCTTGTAACGTTTCAGCCAGATTGGACCTTGTTTTCACACAAATGGACCCAGAATGATGTGAAATTGTGCTTCGTGCAACATAATTCTGGGTGCCATTTACAAACCATAAGTGCTAATGACTTCAGATCACTTACAACTCAATAGATTCTACCTTCTTGTAAAGTTTCAGCCTGATTGGACCTTGTTTTCACACAAATGGACCCAGAATGATGTGAAATTGTGCTTCGTGCAACATAATTCTGGGTGCCATTTAAAAACCATAAGTGCTAATGACTCCATTCCTTTTTGGGGTAATGGGGGCTGTTAATTGGAGTACTCTAAAACAAACCTGACCTCTCTAGGTTATTCAGAAGCCAAGTGATAAGCCCACAAATGTGTAACTGGACTACTTCTTTAAAGTGACACCAGGCCCGGTGACCTTTGGGACATGGTTTGACCCCCTTAGGAAAGTGCTATCATCATGAAACGTTCAGATCACTTACAAATCAATTGATTCTACCTTCTTGTAATGTTTCAGCCTGATTGGACCTTGTTTTCACACAAATGGACCAGGAATGATGTGAAATTGTGCTTCGTGCAACATAATTCTGGGTGCCATTTACAAACCATAGGTGCTAATGACTCCATTCATTTTTGTGGTTGTAGGGGCTGTTGATTGGAGTACACTAAAACAAACCTGATCCCTCTAGGACATTCAGAAGCCAAGTTATAAGCCCACAAAGGTGTAACTGGACTACTTCTTTAAAACAACACCAGATCCGGTGACCTTTGGGACATGGTTTGTCCCCCTTAGGAAAGTTCTATCATCATGAAACGTTCAGATCACTTACAACTCAATAGATTCTACCTTCCTGTAACGTTTCAGCCCCTTTGGACCTTGTTTTCACACAAATGAACCCAGAATCATGTGAAATTGTGCTTCGTGCAACATAATTCTGGGTGCCTTTAAAAACCATAAGTGCTAATGACTCCATTCCTTTTTGGGTTAATGGGGGCTGTTAATTGGATTACTCTAAAACAAACCTGACCTCTCTAGGATATTCAGAAGCCAAGTTATAAGCCCACAAAAGTGTAACTGGAATACTTCTTTAAAGTGACACCAGGCCCGGTGACCTTTGGGACATGGTTTGACCCCCTATAGGAATGTGCGATCATCATGAAACGTTCAGATCACTTACAACTCAATAGATTCTATCTTCTTGTAACATTTCAGCCTGATTGGACCTTGTTTTCACACAAATGGACCCAGAATGATGTGAAATTGTGCTTCATGCAACATAATTCTGGGTGCCATTTACAAACCATAAGTGCTAATGACTCCTTTCCTTTTTGTGGTTCTAGGGGCTGTTGATTGGAGTACACTAAAACAAACCTGATCTCTCTAGGACATTCAGAAGCCAAGTTATAAGCCCACAAATGTGTAACTGGACTACTTCTTTAAATTGACACCAGATCCGGTGACCTTTGGGACATGGTTTGACCCCCTTAGGAAAGTGCTATCATCATGACACGTTCAGATCAATTACAACTCAATAGATTCTACATTCTTGTAACGTTTCAGCCTGATTGGACCTTGTTTTCACACAAATGGACCCAGAATGATGTGAAATTGTGCTTCGTGCAACATAATTCTGGGTGCCATTTACAAACCATAGGTTCTAATGACTCCATTCCTTTTTGTGGTTGTAGGGGCTGTTGATTGGAGTACACTAAAACAAACCTGATCTCTCTAGGACATTCAGAAGCCAAGTTATAAGCCCACAAATGTGTAACTGGACTACTTCTTTAAATTGACACCAGATCCGGTGACCTTTGGGACATGGTTTGACCCCCTTAGGAAAGTGCTATCATCATGAAACGTTCAGATCACTTACAACTCAATAGATTCTACCTTCCTGTAACGTTTCAGCCTGATTGGACCTTGTTTTCCACAAATGAACCCAGAATGATGTGAAATTGTGCTTCATGCAACTTAATTCTGGGTGCCATTTAAAAACCATAATTGCTAATGACTCCATTCCTTTTTGAGGTAATGGGGGCTGTTAATTGGAGTACTCTAAAACAAACCTGACATCTCTAGGATATTCAGAAGCCAAGTTATAAGCCCACAAAGGTGTAACTGGACTACTTCTTTAATGTGACACCAGGCCCGGTGACCTTTGGGACATGGTTTTACCCCCTATAAGAATGTACGATCATCATGAAAAGTTCAGATCACTTACAACTCAATTGATTCTACCTTCTTGTAAGGTTTCAGCCTGATTGGACCTTGTTTTCACACAAATGGACCCAGAATGATGTGAAATTGTGCTTCGTGCAACATAATTCTGGGTGCCATTTCCAAACCATAAGTGCTAATGACTCCATTCATTTTTGTGGTTGTAGGGGCTGTTGATTGGAGTACACTAAAACAAACCTGATCTCTCTAGGACATTCAGAAGCCAAGTTATAAGCCCACAAATGTGAAACTGGACTACTTCTTTGAAGTGACACCAGGCCCGGTAACCTTTGGGACATGGTTTGTCCCCCTATAGGAATGTGCGATCATCATGAAACGTTCAGATCACTTACAACTCAATAGATTCTACCTTCTTGTAACGTTTCAGCCTGATTGGACCTTGTTTTCACACAAATGAACCCAGAATGATGTGAAATTGTGCTTCGTGCAACATAATTCTGGGTGCCATTTAAAAACCATGAGTGCTAATGACTCCATTCCTTTTTGTGGTTGTAGGGGCTGTTGATTGGAGTACACTAAAACAAACCTGATCTCTCTAGGACATTCAGAAGCCAAGTTATAATCCCACAAATGTGTAACTGGGCTACTTCTTTAAAATGACACCAGATCCGGTGACCTTTGGGACATGGTTTGACCCCATATAGGAATGTGCGATGATCATGAAACATTCAGATCACTTACAACTCAATAGATTCTACCTTCTTGTAACGTTTCAGCCAGATTGGACCTTGTTTTCACACAAATGGACCCAGAATGATGTGAAATTGTGCTTCGTGCAACATAATTCTGGGTGCCATTTACAAACCATAAGTGCTAATGACTTCAGATCACTTACAACTCAATAGATTCTACCTTCTTGTAAAGTTTCAGCCTGATTGGACCTTGTTTTCACACAAATGGACCCAGAATGATGTGAAATTGTGCTTCGTGCAACATAATTCTGGGTGCCATTTAAAAACCATAAGTGCTAATGACTCCATTCCTTTTTGGGGTAATGGGGGCTGTTAATTGGAGTACTCTAAAACAAACCTGACCTCTCTAGGATATTCAGAAGCCAGGTGATAAGCCCACAAATGTGTAACTGGACTACTTCTTTAAAGTGACACCAGGCCCGGTGACCTTTGGGACATGGTTTGACCCCCTTAGGAAAGTGCTATCATCATGAAACATTCAGATCACTTACAACTCAATTAATTCTACCTTCTTGTAATGTTTCAGCCTGATTGGACCTTGTTTTCACACAAATGGACCAGGAATGATGTGAAATTGTGCTTCGTGCAACATAATTCTGGGTGCCATTTACAAACCATAGGTGCTAATGACTCCATTCATTTTTGTGGTTGTAGGGGCTGTTGATTGGAGTACACTAAAACAAACCTGATCCCTCTAGGACATTCAGAAGCCAAGTTATAAGCCCACAAATGTGTAACTGGACTACTTCTTTAAAACAACACCAGATCCGGTGACCTTTGGGACATGGTTTGTCCCCCTTAGGAAAGTTCTATCATCATGAAACGTTCAGATCACTTACAACTCAATAGATTCTACCTTCCTGTAACGTTTCAGCCTGATTGGACCTTGTTTTCCACAAATGAACCCAGAATGATGTGAAATTGTGCTTCATGCAACTTAATTCTGGGTGCCATTTAAAAACCATAATTGCTAATGACTCCATTCCTTTTTGAGGTAATGGGGGCTGTTAATTGGAGTACTCTAAAACAAACCTGACATCTCTAGGATATTCAGAAGCCAAGTTATAAGCCCACAAAGGTGTAACTGGACTACTTCTTTAATGTGACACCAGGCCCGGTGACCTTTGGGACATGGTTTTACCCCCTATAAGAATGTACGATCATCATGAAAAGTTCAGATCACTTACAACTCAATTGATTCTACCTTCTTGTAAGGTTTCAGCCTGATTGGACCTTGTTTTCACACAAATGGACCCAGAATGATGTGAAATTGTGCTTCGTGCAACATAATTCTGGGTGCCATTTCCAAACCATAAGTGCTAATGACTCCATTCATTTTTGTGGTTGTAGGGGCTGTTGATTGGAGTACACTAAAACAAACCTGATCTCTCTAGGACATTCAGAAGCCAAGTTATAAGCCCACAAATGTGAAACTGGACTACTTCTTTGAAGTGACACCAGGCCCGGTAACCTTTGGGACATGGTTTGTCCCCCTATAGGAATGTGCGATCATCATGAAACGTTCAGATCACTTACAACTCAATAGATTCTACCTTCTTGTAACGTTTCAGCCTGATTGGACCTTGTTTTCACACAAATGAACCCAGAATGATGTGAAATTGTGCTTCGTGCAACATAATTCTGGGTGCCATTTAAAAACCATGAGTGCTAATGACTCCATTCCTTTTTGTGGTTGTAGGGGCTGTTGATTGGAGTACACTAAAACAAACCTGATCTCTCTAGGACATTCAGAAGCCAAGTTATAATCCCACAAATGTGTAACTGGGCTACTTCTTTAAAATGACACCAGATCCGGTGACCTTTGGGACATGGTTTGACCCCATATAGGAATGTGCGATGATCATGAAACATTCAGATCACTTACAACTCAATAGATTCTACCTTCTTGTAACGTTTCAGCCAGATTGGACCTTGTTTTCACACAAATGGACCCAGAATGATGTGAAATTGTGCTTCGTGCAACATAATTCTGGGTGCCATTTACAAACCATAAGTGCTAATGACTTCAGATCACTTACAACTCAATAGATTCTACCTTCTTGTAAAGTTTCAGCCTGATTGGACCTTGTTTTCACACAAATGGACCCAGAATGATGTGAAATTGTGCTTCGTGCAACATAATTCTGGGTGCCATTTAAAAACCATAAGTGCTAATGACTCCATTCCTTTTTGGGGTAATGGGGGCTGTTAATTGGAGTACTCTAAAACAAACCTGACCTCTCTAGGATATTCAGAAGCCAGGTGATAAGCCCACAAATGTGTAACTGGACTACTTCTTTAAAGTGACACCAGGCCCGGTGACCTTTGGGACATGGTTTGACCCCCTTAGGAAAGTGCTATCATCATGAAACATTCAGATCACTTACAACTCAATTAATTCTACCTTCTTGTAATGTTTCAGCCTGATTGGACCTTGTTTTCACACAAATGGACCAGGAATGATGTGAAATTGTGCTTCGTGCAACATAATTCTGGGTGCCATTTACAAACCATAGGTGCTAATGACTCCATTCATTTTTGTGGTTGTAGGGGCTGTTGATTGGAGTACACTAAAACAAACCTGATCCCTCTAGGACATTCAGAAGCCAAGTTATAAGCCCACAAATGTGTAACTGGACTACTTCTTTAAAACAACACCAGATCCGGTGACCTTTGGGACATGGTTTGTCCCCCTTAGGAAAGTTCTATCATCATGAAACGTTCAGATCACTTACAACTCAATAGATTCTACCTTCCTGTAACGTTTCAGCCCCTTTGGACCTTGTTTTCACACAAATGAACCCAGAATCATGTGAAATTGTGCTTCGTGCAACATAATTCTGGGTGCCTTTAAAAACCATAAGTGCTAATGACTCCATTCCTTTTTGGGTTAATGGGGGCTGTTAATTGGATTACTCTAAAACAAACCTGACCTCTCTAGGATATTCAGAAGCCAAGTTATAAGCCCACAAAAGTGTAACTGGAATACTTCTTTAAAGTGACACCAGGCCCGGTGACCTTTGGGACATGGTTTGACCCCCTATAGGAATGTGCGATCATCATGAAACGTTCAGATCACTTACAACTCAATAGATTCTATCTTCTTGTAACATTTCAGCCTGATTGGACCTTGTTTTCACACAAATGGACCCAGAATGATGTGAAATTGTGCTTCATGCAACATAATTCTGGGTGCCATTTACAAACCATAAGTGCTAATGACTCATTTCCTTTTTGTGGTTGTAGGGGCTGTTGATTGGAGTACACTAAAACAAACCTGATCTCTCTAGGACATTCAGAAGCCAAGTTATAAGCCCACAAATGTTTAACTGGACTACTTCTTTAAATTGACACCAGATCCGGTGACCTTTGGGACATGGTTTGACCCCCTTAGGAAAGTGCTATCATCATGAAACATTCAGATCACTTACAACTCAATTAATTCTACCTTCTTGTAATGTTTCAGCCTGATTGGACCTTGTTTTCACACAAATGGACCAGGAATGATGTGAAATTGTGCTTCGTGCAACATAATTCTGGGTGCCATTTACAAACCATAGGTGCTAATGACTCCATTCATTTTTGTGGTTGTAGGGGCTGTTGATTGGAGTACACTAAAACAAACCTGATCCCTCTAGGACATTCAGAAGCCAAGTTATAAGCCCACAAATGTGTAACTGGACTACTTCTTTAAAACAACACCAGATCCGGTGACCTTTGGGACATGGTTTGTCCCCCTTAGGAAAGTTCTATCATCATGAAACGTTCAGATCACTTACAACTCAATAGATTCTACCTTCCTGTAACGTTTCAGCCCCTTTGGACCTTGTTTTCACACAAATGAACCCAGAATCATGTGAAATTGTGCTTCGTGCAACATAATTCTGGGTGCCTTTAAAAACCATAAGTGCTAATGACTCCATTCCTTTTTGGGTTAATGGGGGCTGTTAATTGGATTACTCTAAAACAAACCTGACCTCTCTAGGATATTCAGAAGCCAAGTTATAAGCCCACAAAAGTGTAACTGGAATACTTCTTTAAAGTGACACCAGGCCCGGTGACCTTTGGGACATGGTTTGACCCCCTATAGGAATGTGCGATCATCATGAAACGTTCAGATCACTTACAACTCAATAGATTCTATCTTCTTGTAACATTTCAGCCTGATTGGACCTTGTTTTCACACAAATGGACCCAGAATGATGTGAAATTGTGCTTCATGCAACATAATTCTGGGTGCCATTTACAAACCATAAGTGCTAATGACTCATTTCCTTTTTGTGGTTGTAGGGGCTGTTGATTGGAGTACACTAAAACAAACCTGATCTCTCTAGGACATTCAGAAGCCAAGTTATAAGCCCACAAATGTTTAACTGGACTACTTCTTTAAATTGACACCAGATCCGGTGACCTTTGGGACATGGTTTGACCCCCTTAGGAAAGTGCTATCATCATGACACGTTCAGATCAATTACAACTCAATAGATTCTACATTCTTGTAACGTTTCAGCCTGATTGGACCTTGTTTTCACACAAATGGACCCAGAATGATGTGAAATTGTGCTTCGTGCAACATAATTCTGGGTGCCATTTACAAACCATAGGTTCTAATGACTCCATTCATTTTTGTGGTTGTAGGGGCTGTTGATTGGAGTACACTAAAACAAACCTGATCTCTCTAGGACATTCAGAAGCCAAGTTATAAGCCCACAAATGTGTAACTGGACTACTTCTTTAAATTGACACCAGATCCGGTGACCTTTGGGACATGGTTTGACCCCCTTAGGAAAGTGCTATCATCATGAAACGTTCAGATCACTTACAACTCAATAGATTCTACCTTCCTGTAACGTTTCAGCCTGATTGGACCTTGTTTTCCACAAATGAACCCAGAATGATGTGAAATTGTGCTTCATGCAACTTAATTCTGGGTGCCATTTAAAAACCATAATTGCTAATGACTCCATTCCTTTTTGAGGTAATGGGGGCTGTTAATTGGAGTACTCTAAAACAAACCTGACATCTCTAGGATATTCAGAAGCCAAGTTATAAGCCCACAAAGGTGTAACTGGACTACTTCTTTAATGTGACACCAGGCCCGGTGACCTTTGGGACATGGTGTTACCCCCTATAAGAATGTGCGATCATCATGAAACGTTCAGATCACTTACAACTCAATTGATTCTACCTTCTTGTAAGGTTTCAGCCTGATTGGACCTTGTTTTCACACAAATGGACCCAGAATGATGTGAAATTGTGCTTCGTGCAACATAATTCTGGGTGCCATTTCCAAACCATAAGTGCTAATGACTCCATTCATTTTTGTGGTTGTAGGGGCGGTTGATTGGAGTACACTAAAACAAACCTGATCTCTCTAGGACATTCAGAAGCCAAGTTATAAGCCCACAAATGTGTAACTGGACTACTTCTTTAAAGTGACACCAGGCCCGGTAACCTTTGGGACATGGTTTGTCCCCCTATAGGAATGTGCGATCATCATGAAACGTTCAGATCACTTACAACTCAATAGATTCTACCTTCTTGTAACGTTTCAGCCTGATTGGACCTTGTTTTCACACAAATGAACCCAGAATGATGTGAAATTGTGCTTCGTGCAACATAATTCTGGGTGCCATTTAAAAACCATGAGTGCTAATGACTCCATTCCTTTTTGTGGTTGTAGGGGCTGTTGATTGGAGTACACTAAAACAAACCTGATCTCTCTAGGACATTCAGAAGCCAAGTTATAAGCCCACAAATGTGTAACTGGACTACTTCTTTAAATTGACACCAGATCCGGTGACCTTTGGGACATGGTTTGACCCCCTTAGGAAAGTGCTATCATCATGAAACGTTCAGATCACTTACCACTCAATAGATTCTACCTTCCTGTAATGTTTCAGCCTGATTTGACCTTGTTTTCACACAAATGAACCCAGAATGATGTGAAATTGTGCTTCGTGCAACATAATTCTGGGTGCCATTTAAAAACCATAAGGGCTAATGACTCCATTCCTTTTTGAGGTAAGAGGGGCTGTTAATTGGAGTACTCTAAAACAAACCTGACCTCTCTAGGACATTCAGAAGCCAAGTTATAAGCCCACAAATGTGTAACTGGACTACTTCTTTAATGTGACACCAGGCCCGGTGACCTTTGGGACATGGTTTCACGCCCTATAGGAATGTGCGATCATCATGAAATGTTCAGATCAATTACAACTCAATAGATTCTACCTTCTTGTAACATTTCAGCCTGATTGGACCTTGTTTTCACACAAATGAACCCAGAATGATGTGAAATTGTGCTTTGTGCAACATAATTCTGGGTGCCATTTGAAAACCATAAGTGCTAATGACTCCATTCCTTTTTGTGATTGTAGGGGCTGTTGATTGGAGTACACTAAAACAAACCTGATCTCTCTAGGACATTCAGAAGCCAAGTTATAAGCCCACAAATGTGTAACTTGACTACTTCTTTAAATTGACACCAGATCTGGTGACCTTTGGGATATGGTTTGACCCCCTTAGGAAAGTGCTATCATCATGAAACGTTCAGATCACTTACAACTCAATAGATTCTACCTTCCTGTAACGTTTCAGCCTGATTGGACCTTGTTTTCACACAAATGAACCCAGAATGATGTGAAATTGTGCTTTGTGCAACATAATTCTGGGTGCCATTTAAAAACCATAAATGCTAATGACTCCATTCCTTTTTGTGGTAATGGGGGCTGTTAATTGGAGTACTCTAAAACAAACCTGACCTCTCTAGGATATTCAGAAGCCAAGTTATAAGCCCACAAAGGTGTAACTGGACTACTTCTTTAAAGTGACACCAGGCCCGGTGACCTTTGGGACATGGTTTGAACCCCTATAGGAATGTGCGATCATCATGAAACGTTCAGATCACTTAAAACTCAATAGATTCTACCTTCTTGTAACGTTTCAGCCTGATTGGACCTTGTTTTCACACAAATGGACCCAGAATGATGTGAAATTGTGCTTCGTGCAACATAATTCTGGGTGCAATTTACAAACCATAAGTGCTAATGACTCAATTCCTTTTTGTGATTGTAGGGGCTGTCTATTGGAGTACACTAAAACAAACCTGATCTCTCTAGGACATTCAGAAGCCAAGGTATAAGCCCACAAATGTGTAACTGGACTACTTCTTTAAATTGACACCAGATCCGGTGACCTTTGGGACATGGTTTGATCCCATATAGGAATGTGCGATGATCATGAAACATTCAGATCACTTACAACTCAATAGATTCTACCTTCTTGTAACGTTTCAGCCTAATTGGACCTTGTTTTCACACAAATGGACCCAGAATGATGTGAAATTGTGCTTCGTGCAACATAATTCTGGGTGCCATTTACAAACCATAGGTTCTAATGACTCCATTCCTTTTTGTGGTTGTAGGGGCTGTTGATTGGAGTACACTAAAACAAACCTGATCTCTCTAGGACATTCAGAAGCCAAGTTATAAGCCCACAAATGTGTAACTGGACTACTTCTTTAAATTGACACCAGATCCGGTGACCTTTGGGACATGGTTTGACCCCCTTAGGAAAGTGCTATCATCATGAAACGTTCAGATCACTTACAACTCAATAGATTCTACCTTCCTGTAACGTTTAAGCCTGATTGGACCTTGTTTTCCACAAATGAACCCAGAATGATGTGAAATTGTGCTTCATGCAACTTAATTCTGGGTGCCATTTAAAACCCATAAGTGCTAATGACTCCATTCCTTTTTGAGGTAATGGGGGCTGTTAATTGGAGTACTCTAAAACAAACCTGACATCTCTAGGATATTCAGAAGCCAAGTTATAAGCCCACAAAGGTGTAACTGGACTACGTCTTTAATGTGACACCAGGCCCGGTGACCTTTGGGACATGGTTTTACCCCCTATAAGAATGTGCGATCATCATGAGACGTTCAGATCACTTACAACTCAATTGATTCTACCTTCTTGTAAGGTTTCAGCCTGATTGGACCTTGTTTTCACACAAATGGACCCAGAATGATGTGAAATTGTGCTTCGTGCAACATAATTCTGGGTGCCATTTCCAAACCATAAGTGCTAATGACTCCATTCATTTTTGTGGTTGTAGGGGCTGTTGATTGGAGTACACTAAAACAAACCTGATCTCTCTAGGACATTCAGAAGCCAAGTTATAAGCCCACAAATGTGTAACTGGACTACTTCTTTAAAGTGACACCAGGCCCGGTGACCTTTGGGACATGGTTTGTCCCCCTATAGGAATGTGCGATCATCATGAAACGTTCAGATCACTTACAACTCAATAGATTCTACCTTCTTGTAACGTTTCAGCCTGATTGGACCTTGTTTTCACACAAATGAACCCAGAATGATGTGAAATTGTGCTTCGTGCAACATAATTCTGGGTGCCATTTAAAAACCATGAGTGCTAATGACTCCATTCCTTTTTGTGGTTGTAGGGGCTGTTGATTGGAGTACACTAAAACAAACCTGATCTCTCTAGGACATTCAGAAGCCAAGTTATAAGCCCACAAATGTGTAACTGGACTACTTCTTTAAATTGACACCAGATCCGGTGACCTTTGGGACATGGTTTGACCCCCTTAGGAAAGTGCTATCATCATGAAACGTTCAGATAACTTACCACTCAATAGATTCTACCTTCCTGTAATGTTTCAGCCCCTTTGGACCTTGTTTTCACACAAATGAACCCAGAATGATGTGAAATTGTGCTTCGTGCAACATAATTCTGGGTGCCATTTAAAAACCATGAGGGCTAATGACTCCATTCCTTTTTGAGGTAAGAGGGGCTGTTAATTGGAGTACTCTAAAACAAACCTGACCTCTCTAGGACATTCAGAAGCCAAGTTATAAGCCCACAAATGTGTAACTGGACTACTTCTTTAAAGTGACACCAGGCCCGGTGACCTTTGGCACATGGTTTGACCCCCTATAGGAATGTGCGATCATCATGAAACATTCAGATCACTTACAACTCAATAGATTCTACCTTCTTGTAACGTTTCAGCCTGAGTGGACCTTGTTTTCACACAAATGGACCCAGAATGATGTGAAATTGTGCTTTGTGCAACATAATTCTGGGTGCCATTTACAAACCATAAGTGCTAATGACTCCATTCCTTTTTGTTGTTATCGGGGCTGTTGATGATTGGAGTACACTAAAACAAACCTGACCTCTCTAGGACATTCAGAAGCCAAGTTATAAGCGCACAAAGGTGTAACTGGACTACTTCTTTAAATTGACACCAGATCCGGTGACCTTTGGGACATGGTTTGTCCCCCTTAGGAAAGTGCTATCATCATGAAACGTTCAGATCACTTACAACTCAACAGATTCTACCTTCCTGTAACGTTTCAGCCCCTTTGGACCTTGTTTTCACACAAATGAACCCAGAATGATGTGAAATTGTGCTTCGTGCAACATAATTCTGGGTGCCATTTAAAAACCATAAGGGCTAATGACTCCATTCCTTTTTGAGGTAAGAGGGGCTGTTAATTGGAGTACTCTAAAACAAACCTGACCTCTCTAGGACATTCAGAAGCCAAGTTATAAGCCCACAAATGTGTAACTGGACTACTTCTTTTAAGTGACACCAGGCCCGGTGACCTTTGGGACATGGTTTTACCCCCTATAGGAATGTGCGATCATCATGAAACGTTCAGATCACTTACAACTCAATAGATTCTACCTTCTTGTAACGTTTCAGCCTGATTGGACCTTGTTTTCACACAAATGGACCCAGAATGATGTGAAATTGTGCTTCGTGCAACATAATTCTGGGTGCCATTTACAAACCATAAGTGCTAATGACTCCATTCCTTTTTGTGGTAATGGGGGATGTTAATTGGAGTACTCTAAAACAAACCTGACCTCTCTAGGATATTCAGAAGCCAAGTTATAAGCCCACAAAGGTGTAACTGGACTACTTCTTTAAAGTGACACCAGGCCCGGTGACCTTTGGGACAAGGTTTGACCCCCTATAGGAATGTGCGATCATCATGAAACGTTCAGCTCACTTACAACTCAATAGATTCTACCTTCTTGTAACGTTTCAGCCTGACTGGACCTTGTTTTCACACAAATGGACCCAGAATGATGTGAAATTGTACTTCGTGCAACTTAATTCTGGGTGCCATTTACAATCCATAAGTGCTAATGACTCCATTCCTTTTTGTGGTTGTAGGGGCTGTTGATTGGAGTACACTAAAACAAGCCTGACCTCTCTAGGACATTCAGAAGCCAAGTTATGAGCCCACAAAGGTGTAACTGGACTACTTCTTTAAAGTGACACCAGGCCCGGTGACCTTTGGGACATGGTTTGACCCCCTATGGGAATGTGCGATCATTGTGAAACGTTCAGATCACTTACAACTCAATTTATTCTACCTTCTTGTAACGTTTCAGCCTGATTGGACCTTGTTTTCACACAAATGGACCCAGAATGATGTGAAATTGTGCTTCGTGCAACATAATTCTGGGTGCCATTTACAAACCATAAGTGCTAATGACTCATTTCCTTTTTGTGGTTGTAGGGGCTGTTGATTGGAGTACACTAAAACAAACCTGATCTCTCTAGGACATTCAGAAGCCAAGTTATAAGCCCACAAATGTGTAACTGGACTACTTCTTTAAATTGACACCAGATCCGGTGACCTTTGGGACATGGTTTGACCCCCTTAGGAAAGTGCTATCATCATGACACGTTCAGATCAATTACAACTCAATAGATTCTACATTCTTGTAACGTTTCAGCCTGATTGGACCTTGTTTTCACACAAATGGACCCAGAATGATGTGAAATTGTGCTTCGTGCAACATAATTCTGGGTGCCATTTACAAACCATAGGTTCTAATGACTCCATTCATTTTTGTGGTTGTAGGGGCTGTTGATTGGAGTACACTAAAACAAACCTGATCTCTCTAGGACATTCAGAAGCCAAGTTATAAGCCCACAAATGTGTAACTGGACTACTTCTTTAAATTGACACCAGATCCGGTGACCTTTGGGACATGGTTTGACCCCCTTAGGAAAGTGCTATCATCATGAAACGTTCAGATCACTTACAACTCAATAGATTCTACCTTCCTGTAACGTTTCAGCCTGATTGGACCTTGTTTTCCACAAATGAACCCAGAATGATGTGAAATTGTGCTTCATGCAACTTAATTCTGGGTGCCATTTAAAAACCATAATTGCTAATGACTCCATTCCTTTTTGAGGTAATGGGGGCTGTTAATTGGAGTACTCTAAAACAAACCTGACATCTCTAGGATATTCAGAAGCCAAGTTATAAGCCCACAAAGGTGTAACTGGACTACTTCTTTAATGTGACACCAGGCCCGGTGACCTTTGGGACATGGTGTTACCCCCTATAAGAATGTGCGATCATCATGAAACGTTCAGATCACTTACAACTCAATTGATTCTACCTTCTTGTAAGGTTTCAGCCTGATTGGACCTTGTTTTCACACAAATGGACCCAGAATGATGTGAAATTGTGCTTCGTGCAACATAATTCTGGGTGCCATTTCCAAACCATAAGTGCTAATGACTCCATTCATTTTTGTGGTTGTAGGGGCGGTTGATTGGAGTACACTAAAACAAACCTGATCTCTCTAGGACATTCAGAAGCCAAGTTATAAGCCCACAAATGTGTAACTGGACTACTTCTTTAAAGTGACACCAGGCCCGGTAACCTTTGGGACATGGTTTGTCCCCCTATAGGAATGTGCGATCATCATGAAACGTTCAGATCACTTACAACTCAATAGATTCTACCTTCTTGTAACGTTTCAGCCTGATTGGACCTTGTTTTCACACAAATGAACCCAGAATGATGTGAAATTGTGCTTCGTGCAACATAATTCTGGGTGCCATTTAAAAACCATGAGTGCTAATGACTCCATTCCTTTTTGTGGTTGTAGGGGCTGTTGATTGGAGTACACTAAAACAAACCTGATCTCTCTAGGACATTCAGAAGCCAAGTTATAAGCCCACAAATGTGTAACTGGACTACTTCTTTAAATTGACACCAGATCCGGTGACCTTTGGGACATGGTTTGACCCCCTTAGGAAAGTGCTATCATCATGAAACGTTCAGATCACTTACCACTCAATAGATTCTACCTTCCTGTAATGTTTCAGCCTGATTTGACCTTGTTTTCACACAAATGAACCCAGAATGATGTGAAATTGTGCTTCGTGCAACATAATTCTGGGTGCCATTTAAAAACCATAACGGCTAATGACTCCATTCCTTTTTGAGGTAAGAGGGGCTGTTAATTGGAGTACTCTAAAACAAACCTGACCTCTCTAGGACATTCAGAAGCCAAGTTATAAGCCCACAAATGTGTAACTGGACTACTTCTTTAATGTGACACCAGGCCCGGTGACCTTTGGGACATGGTTTCACGCCCTATAGGAATGTGCGATCATCATGAAATGTTCAGATCAATTACAACTCAATAGATTCTACCTTCTTGTAACATTTCAGCCTGATTGGACCTTGTTTTCACACAAATGAACCCAGAATGATGTGAAATTGTGCTTTGTGCAACATAATTCTGGGTGCCATTTGAAAACCATAAGTGCTAATGACTCCATTCCTTTTTGTGATTGTAGGGGCTGTTGATTGGAGTACACTAAAACAAACCTGATCTCTCTAGGACATTCAGAAGCCAAGTTATAAGCCCACAAATGTGTAACTTGACTACTTCTTTAAATTGACACCAGATCTGGTGACCTTTGGGATATGGTTTGACCCCCTTAGGAAAGTGCTATCATCATGAAACGTTCAGATCACTTACAACTCAATAGATTCTACCTTCCTGTAACGTTTCAGCCTGATTGGACCTTGTTTTCACACAAATGAACCCAGAATGATGTGAAATTGTGCTTTGTGCAACATAATTCTGGGTGCCATTTAAAAACCATAAGTGCTAATGACTCCATTCCTTTTTGTGGTAATGGGGGCTGTTAATTGGAGTACTCTAAAACAAACCTGACCTCTCTAGGATATTCAGAAGCCAAGTTATAAGCCCACAAAGGTGTAACTGGACTACTTCTTTAAAGTGACACCAGGCCCGGTGACCTTTGGGACATGGTTTGAACCCCTATAGGAATGTGCGATCATCATGAAACGTTCAGATCACTTAAAACTCAATAGATTCTACCTTCTTGTAACGTTTCAGCCTGATTGGACCTTGTTTTCACACAAATGGACCCAGAATGATGTGAAATTGTGCTTCGTGCAACATAATTCTGGGTGCAATTTACAAACCATAAGTGCTAATGACTCAATTCCTTTTTGTGATTGTAGGGGCTGTCTATTGGAGTACACTAAAACAAACCTGATCTCTCTAGGACATTCAGAAGCCAAGGTATAAGCCCACAAATGTGTAACTGGACTACTTCTTTAAATTGACACCAGATCCGGTGACCTTTGGGACATGGTTTGATCCCATATAGGAATGTGCGATGATCATGAAACATTCAGATCACTTACAACTCAATAGATTCTACCTTCTTGTAACGTTTCAGCCTAATTGGACCTTGTTTTCACACAAATGGACCCAGAATGATGTGAAATTGTGCTTCGTGCAACATAATTCTGGGTGCCATTTACAAACCATAGGTTCTAATGACTCCATTCCTTTTTGTGGTTATAGGGGCTGTTGATTGGAGTACACTAAAACAAACCTGATCTCTCTAGGACATTCAGAAGCCAAGTTATAAGCCCACAAATGTGTAACTGGACTACTTCTTTAAATTGACACCAGATCCGGTGACCTTTGGGACATGGTTTGACCCCCTTAGGAAAGTGCTATCATCATGAAACGTTCAGATCACTTACAACTCAATAGATTCTACCTTCCTGTAACGTTTCAGCCTGATTGGACCTTGTTTTCCACAAATGAACCCCGAATGATGTGAAATTGTGCTTCATGCAACTTAATTCTGGGTGCCATTTAAAACCCATAAGTGCTAATGACTCCATTCCTTTTTGAGGTAATGGGGGCTGTTAATTGGAGTACTCTAAAACAAACCTGACATCTCTAGGATATTCAGAAGCCAAGTTATAAGCCCACAAAGGTGTAACTGGACTACGTCTTTAATGTGACACCAGGCCCGGTGACCTTTGGGACATGGTTTTACCCCCTATAAGAATGTGCGATCATCATGAGACGTTCAGATCACTTACAACTCAATTGATTCTACCTTCTTGTAAGGTTTCAGCCTGATTGGACCTTGTTTTCACACAAATGGACCCAGAATGATGTGAAATTGTGCTTCGTGCAACACAATTCTGGGTGCCATTTCCAAACCATAAGTGCTAATGACTCCATTCATTTTTGTGGTTGTAGGGGCTGTTGATTGGAGTACACTAAAACAAACCTGATCTCTCTAGGACATTCAGAAGCCAAGTTATAAGCCCACAAATGTGTAACTGGACTACTTCTTTAAAGTGACACCAGGCCCGGTGACCTTTGGGACATGGTTTGTCCCCCTATAGGAATGTGCGATCATCATGAAACGTTCAGATCACTTACAACTCAATAGATTCTACCTTCTTGTAACGTTTCAGCCTGATTGGACCTTGTTTTCACACAAATGAACCCAGAATGATGTGAAATTGTGCTTCGTGCAACATAATTCTGGGTGCCATTTAAAAACCATGAGTGCTAATGACTCCATTCCTTTTTGTGGTTGTAGGGGCTGTTGATTGGAGTACACTAAAACAAACCTGATCTCTCTAGGACATTCAGAAGCCAAGTTATAAGCCCACAAATGTGTAACTGGACTACTTCTTTAAATTGACACCAGATCCGGTGACCTTTGGGACATGGTTTGACCCCCTTAGGAAAGTGCTATCATCATGAAACGTTCAGATAACTTACCACTCAATAGATTCTACCTTCCTGTAATGTTTCAGCCCCTTTGGACCTTGTTTTCACACAAATGAACCCAGAATGATGTGAAATTGTGCTTCGTGCAACATAATTCTGGGTGCCATTTAAAAACCATAAGGGCTAATGACTCCATTCCTTTTTGAGGTAAGAGGGGCTGTTAATTGGAGTACTCTAAAACAAACCTGACCTCTCTAGGACATTCAGAAGCCAAGTTATAAGCCCACAAATGTGTAACTGGACTACTTCTTTAAAGTGACACCAGGCCCGGTGACCTTTGGCACATGGTTTGACCCCCTATAGGAATGTGCGATCATCATGAAACATTCAGATCACTTACAACTCAATAGATTCTACCTTCTTGTAACGTTTCAGCCTGAGTGGACCTTGTTTTCACACAAATGGACCCAGAATGATGTGAAATTGTGCTTTGTGCAACATAATTCTGGGTGCCATTTACAAACCATAAGTGCTAATGACTCCATTCCTTTTTGTTGTTATCGGGGCTGTTGATGATTGGAGTACACTAAAACAAACCTGACCTCTCTAGGACATTCAGAAGCCAAGTTATAAGCGCACAAAGGTGTAACTGGACTACTTCTTTAAATTGACACCAGATCCGGTGACCTTTGGGACATGGTTTGTCCCCCTTAGGAAAGTGCTATCATCATGAAACGTTCAGATCACTTACAACTCAACAGATTCTACCTTCCTGTAACGTTTCAGCCCCTTTGGACCTTGTTTTCACACAAATGAACCCAGAATGATGTGAAATTGTGCTTCGTGCAACATAATTCTGGGTGCCATTTAAAAACCATAAGGGCTAATGACTCCATTCCTTTTTGAGGTAAGAGGGGCTGTTAATTGGAGTACTCTAAAACAAACCTGACCTCTCTAGGACATTCAGAAGCCAAGTTATAAGCCCACAAATGTGTAACTGGACTACTTCTTTTAAGTGACACCAGGCCCGGTGACCTTTGGGACATGGTTTTACCCCCTATAGGAATGTGCGATCATCATGAAACGTTCAGATCACTTACAACTCAATAGATTCTACCTTCTTGTAACGTTTCAGCCTGATTGGACCTTGTTTTCACACAAATGGACCCAGAATGATGTGAAATTGTGCTTCGTGCAACATAATTCTGGGTGCCATTTACAAACCATAAGTGCTAATGACTCCATTCCTTTTTGTGGTAATGGTGGATGTTAATTGGAGTACTCTAAAACAAACCTGACCTCTCTAGGATATTCAGAAGCCAAGTTATAAGCCCACAAAGGTGTAACTGGACTACTTCTTTAAAGTGACACCAGGCCCGGTGACCTTTGGGACAAGGTTTGACCCCCTATAGGAATGTGCGATCATCATGAAACGTTCAGCTCACTTACAACTCAATAGATTCTACCTTCTTGTAACGTTTCAGCCTGACTGGACCTTGTTTTCACACAAATGGACCCAGAATGATGTGAAATTGTACTTCGTGCAACTTAATTCTGGGTGCCATTTACAATCCATAAGTGCTAATGACTCCATTCCTTTTTGTGGTTGTAGGGGCTGTTGATTGGAGTACACTAAAACAAGCCTGACCTCTCTAGGACATTCAGAAGCCAAGTTATGAGCCCACAAAGGTGTAACTGGACTACTTCTTTAAAGTGACACCAGGCCCGGTGACCTTTGGGACATGGTTTGACCCCCTATGGGAATGTGCGATCATTGTGAAACGTTCAGATCACTTACAACTCAATTTATTCTACCTTCTTGTAACGTTTCAGCCTGATTGGACCTTGTTTTCACACAAATGGACCTAGAATGATGTGAAATTGTGCTTCGTGCAACATAATTCTGGGTGCCATTTACAAACCATAAGTGCTAATGACTCCATTCCTTTTTGGGTTAATGGGGGCTGTTAATTGGAGTACTCTAAAACAAACCTGACCTCTCTAGGATACTCAGAAGCCAAGTTATAAGCCCACAAAGGTGTAACTGGACTACTTCTTTAAAGTGACACCAGGCCCGGTGACCTTTGGGACATGGTTTGACCCCCTATAGGAATGTGCGATCATCATGAAACGTTCAGATCACTTACAACTCAATAGATTCTACCTTCTTGTAACATTTCAGCCTGATTGGACCTTGTTTTCACACAAATGGACCCAGAATGATGTGAAATTGTGCTTCATGCAACATAATTCTGGGTGCCATTTACAAAACATAAGCGCTAATGACTCCATTCCTTTTTGTGGTTGTAGGGGCTGTTGATTGGAGTACACTAAAACAAACCTGATCTCTCTAGGACATTCAGAAGCCAAGTTATAAGCCCACAAATGTGTAACTGGACTACTTCTTTAAATTGACACCAGATCCGGTGACCTTTGGGACATGGTTTGACCCCCTTAGGAAAGTGCTATCATCATGAAACGTTCAGATCAATTACAACTCAATAGATTCTACATTCTTGTAACGTTTCAGCCTGATTGGACCTTGTTTTCACACAAATGGACCCAGAATGATGTGAAATTGTTCTTCGTGCAACATAATTCTGGGTGCCATTTACAAACCATAAGTGCTAATGACTCCATTCCTTTTTGTGGTAATGGGGGCTGTTAATTGGAGTACTCTAAAACAAACCTGACCTATCTAGGATATTCAGAAGCCAAGTTATAAGCCCACAAAGGTGTAACTGGACTACTTCTTTAAAGTGACACCAGGCCCGGTGACCTTTGGGACAAGGTTTGACCCCCTATAGGAATGTGCGATCATCATGAAACGTTCAGCTCACTTACTACTCAATAGATTCTACCTTCTTGTAACGTTTCAGCCTGACTGGACCTTGTTTTCACACAAATGGACCCAGAATGATGTGAAATTGTACTTCGTGCAACTTAATTCTGGGTGCCATTTACAATCCATAAGTGCTAATGACTCCATTCCTTTTTGTGGTTGTAGGGGCTGTTGATTGGAGTACACTAAAACAAGCCTGACCTCTCTAGGACATTCAGAAGCCAAGTTATAAGCCCACAAAGGTGTAACTGGACTACTTCTTTAAAGTGACACCAGGCCCGGTGACCTTTGGGACATGGTTTGACCCCCTATGGGAATGTGCGATCATCGTGAAATGTTCAGATCACTTACAACTCAATTGATTCTACCTTCTTGTAACGTTTCAGCCTGATTGGACCTTGATTTCACACAAATGGACCCAGAATGATGTGAAATTGTGCTTCGTGCAACATAATTCTGGGTGCCATTTACAACCCATAAGTGCTAATGACTCCATTCTTTTTTGTGGTTGTAGGGGCTGTTGATTGGAGTACAATAAAACAAACCTGACCTCTCTAGGACATCCAGAAGCCAAGTTATAAGCCCACAAAGGTGTAACTGGACTACTTCTTTAAATTGACACCAGATCAGGTGACCTTTGGGACATGGTTTGACCCCCTTAGGAAAGTGCTATCATCATGAAACGTTCAGATCACTTACAACTCAATAGATTCTACCTTCCTGTAACGTTTCAGCCTGATTGGTCCTTGTTTTCACACAAATGGACCTAGAATGATGTGAAATTGTGCTTCGTGCAACATAATTCTGGGTGCCATTTACAAACCTTAAGTGCTAATGACTCCATTCCTTTTTGTGGTTGTAGGGGCTGTTGATTGGAGTACACTAAAACAAACCTGATCTCTCTAGGACATTCAGAAGCCAAGTTATAAGCCCACAAATGTGTAACTGGACTACTTCTTTAAATTGACACCAGATCCGGTGACCTTTGGGACATGGTTTGACCCCCTTAGGAAGTGCTATCATCATGAAACGTTCAGATCACTTACAACTCAATAGATTCTACATTCTTGTAACGTTTCAGCCTGATTGGACCTTGTTTTCACACAAATGGACCCAGAATGATGTGAAATTGTGCTTCGTGCAACATAATTCTGGGTGCCATTTACAAACCATAAGTGCTAATGACTCCATTCCTTTTTGTGGTAATGGGGGCTGTTAATTGGAGTACTCTAAAACAAACCTGACCTCTCTAGGATATTCAGAAGCCAAGTTATAAGCCCACAAAGGTGTAACTGGACTACTTCTTTAAAGTGACACCAGGCCCGGTGACCTTTGGGACATGGTTTGACACCCTATAGGAATGTGCGATCATCATGAAACGTTCAGATCACTTACAACTCAATAGATTCTACCTTCTTGTAACGTTTCAGCCTGATTGGACCTTGTTTTCACACAAATGGACCCAGAATGATGTGAAATTGTGCTTCATGCAACATAATTCTGGGTGCCATTTACAAAACATAAGCGCTAATGACTCCATTCCTTTTTGTGGTTGTAGGGGCTGTTGATTGGAGTACACTAAAACAAACCTGATCTCTCTAGGACATTCAGAAGCCAAGTTATAAGCCCACAAATGTGTAACTGGACTACTGCTTTAAATTGACACCAGATCCGGTGACTTTTGGGACATGGTTTGACCCCCTTAGGAAAGTGCTATCATCATGAAACGTTCAGATCAATTACAACTCAATAGATTCTACATTCTTGTAACGTTTCAGCCTGATTGGACCTTGTTTTCACACAAATGGACCCAGAATGATGTGAAATTGTGCTTCGTAAAACATAATTCTGGGTGCCATTTAAAACCATAGGTGCTAATGACTCCATTCCTTTTTGTGGTTGTAGGGGCTGTTGATTGGAGTACACTAAAACAAACCTGATCTCTCTAGGACATTCAGAAGCCAAGTTATAAGCCCACAAGTGTGTAACTGGACTACTTCTTTAAATTGACACCAGATCCGGTGACCTTTGGGACATGGTTTGACCCCCTTAGGAAAGTGCTATCATCATGAAACGTTCAGATCACTTACAACTCAATAGATTCTACCTTCCTGTAACGTTTCAGCCTGATTGGACCTTGTTTTCCACAAATGAACCCAGAATGATGTGAAATTGTGCTTCATGCAACATAATTCTGGGTGCCATTTAAAAACCATAAGTGCTAATGACTCCATTCCTTTTTGAGGTAATGGGGGCTGTTAATTGGAGTACTCTAAAACAAACCTGACATCTCTAGGATATTCAGAAGCCAAGTTATAAGCCCACAAAGGTGTAACTGGACTACTTCTTTAATGTGACACCAGGCCCGGTGACCTTTGGGACATGGTTTTACCCCCTATAAGAATGTGCGATCATCATGAAACGTTCAGATCACTTACAACTCAATTGATTCTACCTTCTTGTAACGTTTCAGCCTGATTGGACCTTGTTTTCACACAAATGGACCCAGAATGATGTGAAATTGTGCTTCGTGCAACATAATTCTGGGTGCCATTTAAAAACCATAAGTGCTAATGACTCCATTCCTTTTTGAGGTAATGGGGGCTGTTAATTGGAGTACTCTAAAACAAACATGACCTCTCTAGGATATTCAGAAGCCAAGTTATAAGCCCACAAAGGTGTAACTGGACTACTTCTTTAAAGTGACACCAGGCCCGCTGACCTTTGGGACATGGTTTGACCCCCTATAGGAATGTGCGATCATCATGAAACGTTCAGATCACTTACAACTCAATAGATTCTACCTTCTTGTAACGTTTCAGCCTGATTGGACCTTGTTTTCACACAAATGGACCCAGAATGATGTGAAATTGTGCTTCGTGCAACATAATTCTGGGTGCCTTTTAAAAACCATAAGTGCTAATGACTCCATTCCTTTTTGTGGTTGTAGGGGCTGTTGATTGGAGTACATTAAAACAAACCTGATCTCTCTAGGACATTCAGAAGCCAAGTTATAAGCCCACAAATCTGTAACTGGACTACTTCTTTAAATTGACACCAGATCCGGTGACCTTTGGGACATCGTTTGACCCCTTAGGAAAGTGCTATCATCATGAAACGTTCAGATCACTTACAACTCTATAGATTCTACCTTCCTGTAATGTTTCAGCCTGATTGGACCTTGTATTCACACAAATGAACCCAGAATGATGTGAAATTGTGCTTCGTGCAACATAATTCTGGGTGCCATTTAAAAACCATAAGTGCTAATGACTCCATTCCATTTTGTTGTTGTAGGGGCTGTTGATTGGAGTACACTAAAACAAACCTGATCTCTCTAGGACATTCAGAAGCCAAGTTATAAGCCCACAAATGTGTAACTGGACTACTTCTTTAAATTGACACCAGGCCCGGTGACCTTTGGGAAATGGTTTGACCCCCTATAGGAATGTGCGATCATCATGAAACGTTCAGATCACTTACAACTCAATAGATTCTACCTTCTTGTAACGTTTCAGCCTGATTGGACCTTGTTTTCACACAAATGAACCCAGAATGATGTGAAATTGTGCTTCGTGCAACATAATTCTGGGCGCCATTTACAAACCATAAGTGCTAATGACTCCATTCCTTTTTTGGGTTAATGGGGGCTGTTAATTGGAGTAATCTAAAACAAACCTGACCTCTCTAGGATATTCAGAAGCCAAGTTATAAGCCCACAAATGTGTAACTGGAATACTTCTTTAAATTGACACCAGGCCCGCTGACCTTTGGGACATGGTTTGACCCCCTATAGGAATGTGCGATCATCATGAAACGTTCAGATCACTTACAACTCAATAGATTCTACCTTCTTGTAACGTTTCAGCCTGATTGGACCTTGTTTTCACACAAATGGACCCAGAATGATGTGAAATTGTGCTTCGTGCAACATAATTCTGGGTGCCATTTAAAAACCATAAGTGCTAATGACTCCATTCCTTTTTGTGGTTGTAGGGGCTGTTGATTGGAGTACATTAAAACAAACCTGATCTCTCTAGGACATTCAGAAGCCAAGTTATAAGCCCACAAATGTGTAACTGGACTACTTCTTTAAATTGACACCGGATCCGGTGACCTTTGGGACATCGTTTGACCCCTTAGGAAAGTGCTATCATCATGAAACGTTCAGATCACTTACAACTCAATAGATTCTACCTTCCTGTAATGTTTCAGCCTGATTGGACCTTGTCTTCACACAAATGAACCCAGAATGATGTGAAATTGTGCTTCGTGCAACATAATTCTGGGTGCCATTTAAAAACCATAAGTGCTAATGACTCCATTGCTTTTTGTGGTTGTAGGGGCTGTTGATTGGAGTACACTAAAACAAACCTGATCTCTCTAGGACATTCAGAAGCCAAGTTATAAGCCCACAAATGTGTAACTGGACTACTTCTTTAAAGTGACACCAGGCCCGGTGACCTTTGGGAAATGGTTTGACCCCCTATAGGAATGTGCGATCATCATGAAACGTTCAGATCACTTACAACTCAATAGATTCTACCGTCTTGTAACGTTTCAGCCTGATTGGACCTTGTTTTCACACAAATGAACCCAGAATGATGTGAAATTGTGCTTCGTGCAACATAATTCTGGGTGCCATTTAAAAACCATAAGTGCTAATGACTCCATTCCTTTTTGTGGTTGTAGGGGCTGTTGATTGGAGTACACTAAAACAAACCTGATCTCTCTAGGACATTCAGAAGCCAAATTATAAGCCCACAAATGTGTAACTGGACTACTTTAAATTGACACCAGATCCGGTGACCTTTGGGACATGGTTTGACCCCCTTAGGAAAGTGCTATCATCATGAAACGTTCAGATCACTTACCACTCAATAGATTCTACCTTCCTGTAATGTTTCAGCCTTATTGGACCTTGTTTTCACACAAATGAACCCAGAATGATGTGAAATCGTGCTTTGTGCAACATAATTCTGGGTGCCATTTAAAAACAATAAGTGCTAATGACTCCATTCCTTTTTGTGGTTGTAGGGGCTGTTAATTGGAGTACTCTAAAACAAACCTGACCTCTTTAGGATATTCAGAAGCCAAGTTTTAAGCCCACAAAGGTGTAACTGGACTACTTCTTTAAATTGACACCAGGCCCGGTGACCTTTGGGACATGGTTTGACCCCCTATAGGAATGTGCGATCATCATGAAACGTTCAGATCACTTACAACTCAATAGATTCTAACTTCTTGTAACGTTTCAGCCTGATTGGACCTTGTTTTCACACAAATGGACCCAGAATGATGTGAAATTGTGCTTTGTGCAACATAATTTTGGGTGCCATTTACAAACCATAAGTGCTAATGACTCCATTCTTTTTTGTGGCTGTAGGGGCTGTTGATTGGAGTACACTAAAACAAACCTGATCCCTCTAGGACTTTCAGAAGCCAAGTTATAAGCCCACAAATGTGTAACTGGACTACTTCTGTAAAATGACACCAGATCCGGTGACCTTTGGGACATGGTTTGACCCCCTTAGGAAAGTGCTATCATCATGAAACGTTCAGATCACTTACAACTCAATAGATTCTACCTTCCTGCAATGTTTCAGCCTGATTGGACCTTGTTTTCACACAAATGAACCCAGAATGATGTGAAATTGTGCTTCGTGCAACATAATTCTGGGTGCCATTTAAAAACAATAAGTGCTAAGGGCTCCATTCCTTTTTGGGGTAATGGGGGCTGTTATTTGGAGTACTCTAAATTAAACCTGATCTCTCTAGGATATTCAGAAGCCAAGTTATAAGCCCACAAAGGTGTAACTGGACTACTTCTTTAAAGTGACACCAGATCTGGTGACCTTTGGGACATGTTTGACCCCCTTAGGAATGTGCGATCATCATGAAACGTTCAGATCACTTATAACTCAATAGATTCTACCTTCTTGTAATGTTTCAGCCTGATTGGACCTCGTTTTCACACAAATGAACACAGAATGATGTGAAATTGTGCTTCGTGCAACATAATTCTGGGTGCCATTTACAAACCCTAAGTGCTAATGACTCCATTCCTTTTTGTGGTAGTAGGGGCTGTTGATTGGAGTACACTAAAACAAACCTGATCTCTCTAGGACATTCAGAAGCCAAGTTATAAGCCCACAAAGGTGTAACTGGACTACTTCTTTAAAGTGACACCAGGCCCGGTAACCTTTGGGACATGGTTTGACCCCCTATAGGAATGTGTGATAATCATGAAACGTTCAGATCACTTACAACTCAATAGATTCTACCTTCTTGTAACGTTTCAGCCTGATTGGACCTTGTTTTCACACAAATGGACCCAGAATGATGTGAAATTGTGCTTCGTGCAACATAATTCTGGTTGCCATTTACAAACCATAAGTGCTAATGACTCCATTCCTTTTTGAGGTAATAGGGGCTGTTAACTGGAGTACTCTAAAACAAACCTGACCTCTCTAGGATATTCAGAAGCCAAGTTATAAGCCCACAAATGTGTAACTGGACTACTTCTTTAAATTGACACCATATCCGGTGACCTTTGGGACATGGTTTGACCCCCTTAGGAAAGGGCTATCATCATGAAACGTTCAGATCACTTACAACTCAATAGATTCTACCTTCTTGTAACGTTTCAGCCTGATTGGACCTTGTTTTCACACAAATGGACCCAGAATGATGTGAAATTGTGCTTCGTGCAACATAATTCAGGGTGCCATTTACAAACCATAAGTGCTAATGACTCCATTCCTTTTTGTGGTTGTAGGGACTGTTGATTGGAGTACACTGAAACAAACCTGATCTCTCTAGAACATTCAGAAGCCAAGTTATAAGCCCACAAATGTGTAACTGGACTACTTCTTTAAAGTGACACCAAATCTGGTGACCTTTGGGACATGGTTTGACCCACTTAGCAATGTGCGATCATCATGAAACGTTCAGATCACTTACAACTCAATAGATTCTACCTTCTTGTAATGTTTCAGCCTGATTGGACCTTGTTTTCACACAAATGGACCCAGAATGATGTGAAATTGTGCTTCGTGCAACATAATTCTGGGTGCCATTTAAAAACCATAAGTGCTAATGACTCCATTCCTTTTTGAGGAAATAGGGGCTGTTAATTGGAGTACTCTAAAACAAAACTGACCTCTCTAGGATATTCAGAAGCCAAGTTATAAGCCACTAAATGTGTAACTGGACTACTTATTTAAAGTGACACCAGGCACGGTGACCTTTGGGACATGGTTTGACCCCCTTAGGAAAGTGCTATCATCATGAAACATTCAGATCACTTACAACTCAATAGATTCTACCTTCCTGTAACGTTTCAGCCTGATTGGACCTTGTTTTCACATAAATGAACCCAGAATGATGTGAAATTGTGCTTCGTGCAACATAATTCTGGGTGCCATTTAATAACCATAAGTGGTAATGACTGCATTCCTTTTTGGGGTTATAGGGGCTGTTAATTGGAGTACTCTAAAACAAACCTGACCTCTCTAGGACATTCAGAAGAAAAGTTGTAAGCCCACAAAGGTGTAACTGGACTACTTCTTTAAAGTGACACCAGGCCCGGTGACTTTGGGACATGGTTTGACCCCCTTAGTAATGTGCTATCATCATGAAACGTTCAGATCACTTACAACTTAATAGTTTCTACCTTCCTGTAGCGTTTCAGCCTGATTGGACCTTGTTTTCACACAAATGCACCCAGAATGATGTGAAATTGTGCTTCGTGCAACATAATTCTGGGTGTCATTTAAAAACCATAAGAGCTAATGACTCCATTCCTTTTTGGGGTAATAGGGGCTGTTGACTGGCATACCCTAAAACAAACCTGACCTCTCTGAGACATTCAGAAGCCAAGTTGTAAGCCCCCAAAGGTGTGTTTGGAACCCCGCCTTTAAGGAACAAGTGATCCGGTGACCTTTATGACCTGATTTGACACCCTTAGGAATGTGCTATCATCATGAAACACAGGAATCATTTACAACTCAATAGATTCTAACCTGATCGCTCTAGGACATTTAGAAGCCAAGTTATGAGCCCACAAATGTGTAACTGGACTACTTCTTTAAATTGACACCAGATCCGGTGACCTTTGGGACATGGTTTCACCCCCTTAGGATAGTGCTATCATCATGAAACATTCAGATCACTTACAACTCAATAGATTCTACCTTCCTGTAACGTTTCAGCCTGATTGGACCTTGTTTTCACACAGATGAACCCAGAATGATGTGAAATTGTGCTTCGTGCAACATAATTCTGGGTGCCATTTACAAACCTTAAGTGCTAATGACTCCATTCCTTTTTGTGGTAGTAGGGGCTGTTGATTGGAGTACACTAAAACAAACCTGATCTCTCTAGGACATTCAGAAGCCAAGTTATAAGCCCACAAATGTGTAACTGGACTACTACTTTAAATTGACACCAGATCCGGTGACCTTTGGGACATAGTTTGACCCCCTTAGGAAAGTGCTATCATCATGAAACGTTCAGATCCCTTACAACTCAATAGATTCTACCTTCCTGCAACGTTTCAGCCTGATTGGACCTTGTTTTCACACAAATGAACCCAGAATGATTTGAAATTGTGCTTCGTGCAACATAATTCTGGGTGCCATTTACAAACCATAAGTGCTAATGACTCCATTCCTTTTTGAGGTAATAGGGGCTGTTAACTGGAGTACTCTAAAACAAACCTGACCTCTCTAGGATATTCAGAAGCCAAGTTATAAGCCCACAAATGTGTAACTGGACTACTTCTTTAAATTGACACCATATCCGGTGACCTTTGGGACATGGTTCGACCCCCTTAGGAAAGTGCTATCATCATGAAACGTTCAGATCACTTACAACTCAATAGATTCTACCTTCTTGTAACGTTTCAGCCTGATTGGACCTTGTTTTCACACAAATGAACCCAGAATGATGTGAAATTGTGCTTCGTGCAACATAATTCTGGGTGCCATTTACAAACCATAAGTGCTAATGACTCCATTCCTTTTTGAGGTAATAGGGGCTGTTAACTGGAGTACTCTAAAACAAACCTGACCTCTCTAGGATATTCAGAAGCCAAGTTATAAGCCCACAAATGTGTAACTGGACTACTTCTTTAAATTGACACCATATCCGGTGACCTTTGGGACATGGTTTGACCCCCTTAGGAAAGGGCTATCATCATGAAACGTTCAGATCACTTACAACTCAATAGATTCTACCTTCTTGTAACGTTTCAGCCTGATTGGACCTTGTTTTCACACAAATGAACCCAGAATGATGTGAAATTGTGCTTCGTGCAACATAATTCAGGGTGCCATTTACAAACCATAAGTGCTAATGACTCCATTCCTTTTTGTGGTTGTAGGGACTGTTGATTGGAGTACACTGAAACAAACCTGATCTCTCTAGAACATTCAGAAGCCAAGTTATAAGCCCACAAATGTGTAACTGGACTACTTCTTTAAAGTGACACCAAATCTGGTGACCTTTGGGACATGGTTTGACCCACTTAGGAATGTGCGATCATCATGAAACGTTCAGATCACTTACAACTCAATAGATTCTACCTTCTTGTAATGTTTCAGCCTGATTGGACCTTGTTTTCACACAAATGGACCCAGAATGATGTGAAATTGTGCTTCGTGCAACATAATTCTGGGTGCCATTTAAAAACCATAAGTGCTAATGACTCCATTCCTTTTTGAGGAAATAGGGGCTGTTAATTGGAGTACTCTAAAACAAAACTGACCTCTCTAGGATATTCAGAAGCCAAGTTATAAGCCCACAAATGTGTAACTGGACTACTTATTTAAAGTGACACCAGGCACGGTGACCTTTGGGACATGGTTTGACCCCCTTAGGAAAGTGCTATCATCATGAAACATTCAGATCACTTACAACTCAATAGATTCTACCTTCCTGTAACGTTTCAGCCTGATTGGACCTTGTTTTCACATAAATGAACCCAGAATGATGTGAAATTGTGCTTCGTGCAACATAATTCTGGGTGCCATTTAATAACCATAAGTGCTAATGACTGCATTCCTTTTTGGGGTTATAGGGGCTGTTAATTGGAGTACTCTAAAACAAACCTGACCTCTCTAGGACATTCAGAAGAAAAGTTATAAGCCCACAAAGGTGTAACTGGACTACTTCTTTAAAGTGACACCAGGCCCGGTGACTTTGGGACATGGTTTGACCCCCTTAGTAATGTGCTATCATCATGAAACGTTCAGATCACTTACAACTTAATAGTTTCTACCTTCCTGTAGCGTTTCAGCCTGATTGGACCTTGTTTTCACACAAATGCACCCAGAATGATGTGAAATTGTGCTTCGTGCAACATAATTCTGGGTGTCATTTAAAAACCATAAGAGCTAATGACTCCATTCCTTTTTGGGGTAATAGGGGCTGTTGACTGGCATACCCTAAAACAAACCTGACCTCTCTGAGACATTCAGAAGCCAAGTTGTAAGCCCCCAAAGGTGTGTTTGGAACCCCGCCTTTAAGGAACAAGTGATCCGGTGACCTTTATGACCTGATTTGACACCCTTAGGAATGTGCTATCATCATGAAACACAGGAATCATTTACAACTCAATAGATTCTAACCTGATCGCTCTAGGACATTTAGAAGCCAAGTTATGAGCCCACAAATGTGTAACTGGACTACTTCTTTAAATTGACACCAGATCCGGTGACCTTTGGGACATGGTTTCACCCCCTTAGGATAGTGCTATCATCATGAAACATTCAGATCACTTACAACTCAATAGATTCTACCTTCCTGTAACGTTTCAGCCTGATTGGACCTTGTTTTCACACAGATGAACCCAGAATGATGTGAAATTGTGCTTCGTGCAACATAATTCTGGGTGCCATTTACAAACCTTAAGTGCTAATGACTCCATTCCTTTTTGTGGTAGTAGGGGCTGTTGATTGGAGTACACTAAAACAAACCTGATCTCTCTAGGACATTCAGAAGCCAAGTTATAAGCCCACAAATGTGTAACTGGACTACTACTTTAAATTGACACCAGATCCGGTGACCTTTGGGACATAGTTTGACCCCCTTAGGAAAGTGCTATCATCATGAAACGTTCAGATCCCTTACAACTCAATAGATTCTACCTTCCTGCAACGTTTCAGCCTGATTGGACCTTGTTTTCACACAAATGAACCCAGAATGATTTGAAATTGTGCTTCGTGCAACATAATTCTGGGTGCCATTTACAAACCATAAGTGCTAATGACTCCATTCCTTTTTGGGGTTATAGGGGCTGTTAATTGGAGTACTCTAAAACAAACCTGACCTCTCTAGGACATTCAGAAGAAAAGTTGTAAGCCCACAAAGGTGTAACTGGACTACTTCTTTAAAGTGACACCAGGCCCGGTGACTTTGGGACATGGTTTGACCCCCTTAGTAATGTGCTATCATCATGAAACGTTCAGATCACTTACAACTTAATAGTTTCTACCTTCCTGTAGCGTTTCAGCCTGATTGGACCTTGTTTTCACACAAATGCACCCAGAATGATGTGAAATTGTGCTTCGTGCAACATAATTCTGGGTGTCATTTAAAAACCATAAGAGCTAATGACTCCATTCCTTTTTGGGGTAATAGGGGCTGTTGACTGGCATACCCTAAAACAAACCTGACCTCTCTGAGACATTCAGAAGCCAAGTTGTAAGCCCCCAAAGGTGTGTTTGGAACCCCGCCTTTAAGGAACAAGTGATCCGGTGACCTTTATGACCTGATTTGACACCCTTAGGAATGTGCTATCATCATGAAACACAGGAATCATTTACAACTCAATAGATTCTAACCTGATCGCTCTAGGACATTTAGAAGCCAAGTTATGAGCCCACAAATGTGTAACTGGACTACTTCTTTAAATTGACACCAGATCCGGTGACCTTTGGGACATGGTTTCACCCCCTTAGGATAGTGCTATCATCATGAAACATTCAGATCACTTACAACTCAATAGATTCTACCTTCCTGTAACGTTTCAGCCTGATTGGACCTTGTTTTCACACAGATGAACCCAGAATGATGTGAAATTGTGCTTCGTGCAACATAATTCTGGGTGCCATTTACAAACCTTAAGTGCTAATGACTCCATTCCTTTTTGTGGTAGTAGGGGCTGTTGATTGGAGTACACTAAAACAAACCTGATCTCTCTAGGACATTCAGAAGCCAAGTTATAAGCCCACAAATGTGTAACTGGACTACTACTTTAAATTGACACCAGATCCGGTGACCTTTGGGACATAGTTTGACCCCCTTAGGAAAGTGCTATCATCATGAAACGTTCAGATCCCTTACAACTCAATAGATTCTACCTTCCTGCAACGTTTCAGCCTGATTGGACCTTGTTTTCACACAAATGAACCCAGAATGATTTGAAATTGTGCTTCGTGCAACATAATTCTGGGTGCCATTTACAAACCATAAGTGCTAATGACTCCATTCCTTTTTGAGGTAATAGGGGCTGTTAACTGGAGTACTCTAAAACAAACCTGACCTCTCTAGGATATTCAGAAGCCAAGTTATAAGCCCACAAATGTGTAACTGGACTACTTCTTTAAATTGACACCATATCCGGTGACCTTTGGGACATGGTTCGACCCCCTTAGGAAAGTGCTATCATCATGAAACGTTCAGATCACTTACAACTCAATAGATTCTACCTTCTTGTAACGTTTCAGCCTGATTGGACCTTGTTTTCACACAAATGAACCCAGAATGATGTGAAATTGTGCTTCGTGCAACATAATTCTGGGTGCCATTTACAAACCATAAGTGCTAATGACTCCATTCCTTTTTGAGGTAATAGGGGCTGTTAACTGGAGTACTCTAAAACAAACCTGACCTCTCTAGGATATTCAGAAGCCAAGTTATAAGCCCACAAATGTGTAACTGGACTACTTCTTTAAATTGACACCATATCCGGTGACCTTTGGGACATGGTTTGACCCCCTTAGGAAAGGGCTATCATCATGAAACGTTCAGATCACTTACAACTCAATAGATTCTACCTTCTTGTAACGTTTCAGCCTGATTGGACCTTGTTTTCACACAAATGAACCCAGAATGATGTGAAATTGTGCTTCGTGCAACATAATTCAGGGTGCCATTTACAAACCATAAGTGCTAATGACTCCATTCCTTTTTGTGGTTGTAGGGACTGTTGATTGGAGTACACTGAAACAAACCTGATCTCTCTAGAACATTCAGAAGCCAAGTTATAAGCCCACAAATGTGTAACTGGACTACTTCTTTAAAGTGACACCAAATCTGGTGACCTTTGGGACATGGTTTGACCCACTTAGGAATGTGCGATCATCATGAAACGTTCAGATCACTTACAACTCAATAGATTCTACCTTCTTGTAATGTTTCAGCCTGATTGGACCTTGTTTTCACACAAATGGACCCAGAATGATGTGAAATTGTGCTTCGTGCAACATAATTCTGGGTGCCATTTAAAAACCATAAGTGCTAATGACTCCATTCCTTTTTGAGGAAATAGGGGCTGTTAATTGGAGTACTCTAAAACAAAACTGACCTCTCTAGGATATTCAGAAGCCAAGTTATAAGCCCACAAATGTGTAACTGGACTACTTATTTAAAGTGACACCAGGCACGGTGACCTTTGGGACATGGTTTGACCCCCTTAGGAAAGTGCTATCATCATGAAACATTCAGATCACTTACAACTCAATAGATTCTACCTTCCTGTAACGTTTCAGCCTGATTGGACCTTGTTTTCACATAAATGAACCCAGAATGATGTGAAATTGTGCTTCGTGCAACATAATTCTGGGTGCCATTTAATAACCATAAGTGCTAATGACTGCATTCCTTTTTGGGGTTATAGGGGCTGTTAATTGGAGTACTCTAAAACAAACCTGACCTCTCTAGGACATTCAGAAGAAAAGTTATAAGCCCACAAAGGTGTAACTGGACTACTTCTTTAAAGTGACACCAGGCCCGGTGACTTTGGGACATGGTTTGACCCCCTTAGTAATGTGCTATCATCATGAAACGTTCAGATCACTTACAACTTAATAGTTTCTACCTTCCTGTAGCGTTTCAGCCTGATTGGACCTTGTTTTCACACAAATGCACCCAGAATGATGTGAAATTGTGCTTCGTGCAACATAATTCTGGGTGTCATTTAAAAACCATAAGAGCTAATGACTCCATTCCTTTTTGGGGTAATAGGGGCTGTTGACTGGCATACCCTAAAACAAACCTGACCTCTCTGAGACATTCAGAAGCCAAGTTGTAAGCCCCCAAAGGTGTGTTTGGAACCCCGCCTTTAAGGAACAAGTGATCCGGTGACCTTTATGACCTGATTTGACACCCTTAGGAATGTGCTATCATCATGAAACACAGGAATCATTTACAACTCAATAGATTCTAACCTGATCGCTCTAGGACATTTAGAAGCCAAGTTATGAGCCCACAAATGTGTAACTGGACTACTTCTTTAAATTGACACCAGATCCGGTGACCTTTGGGACATGGTTTCACCCCCTTAGGATAGTGCTATCATCATGAAACATTCAGATCACTTACAACTCAATAGATTCTACCTTCCTGTAACGTTTCAGCCTGATTGGACCTTGTTTTCACACAGATGAACCCAGAATGATGTGAAATTGTGCTTCGTGCAACATAATTCTGGGTGCCATTTACAAACCTTAAGTGCTAATGACTCCATTCCTTTTTGTGGTAGTAGGGGCTGTTGATTGGAGTACACTAAAACAAACCTGATCTCTCTAGGACATTCAGAAGCCAAGTTATAAGCCCACAAATGTGTAACTGGACTACTACTTTAAATTGACACCAGATCCGGTGACCTTTGGGACATAGTTTGACCCCCTTAGGAAAGTGCTATCATCATGAAACGTTCAGATCCCTTACAACTCAATAGATTCTACCTTCCTGCAACGTTTCAGCCTGATTGGACCTTGTTTTCACACAAATGAACCCAGAATGATTTGAAATTGTGCTTCGTGCAACATAATTCTGGGTGCCATTTACAAACCATAAGTGCTAATGACTCCATTCCTTTTTGAGGTAATAGGGGCTGTTAACTGGAGTACTCTAAAACAAACCTGACCTCTCTAGGATATTCAGAAGCCAAGTTATAAGCCCACAAATGTGTAACTGGACTACTTCTTTAAATTGACACCATATCCGGTGACCTTTGGGACATGGTTTGACCCCCTTAGGAAAGTGCTATCATCATGAAACGTTCAGATCACTTACAACTCAATAGATTCTACCTTCTTGTAACGTTTCAGCCTGATTGGACCTTGTTTTCACACAAATGAACCCAGAATGATGTGAAATTGTGCTTCGTGCAACATAATTCTGGGTGCCATTTACAAACCATAAGTGCTAATGACTCCATTCCTTTTTGAGGTAATAGGGGCTGTTAACTGGAGTACTCTAAAACAAACCTGACCTCTCTAGGATATTCAGAAGCCAAGTTATAAGCCCACAAATGTGTAACTGGACTACTTCTTTAAATTGACACCATATCCGGTGACCTTTGGGACATGGTTTGACCCCCTTAGGAAAGGGCTATCATCATGAAACGTTCAGATCACTTACAACTCAATAGATTCTACCTTCTTGTAACGTTTCAGCCTGATTGGACCTTGTTTTCACACAAATGAACCCAGAATGATGTGAAATTGTGCTTCGTGCAACATAATTCAGGGTGCCATTTACAAACCATAAGTGCTAATGACTCCATTCCTTTTTGTGGTTGTAGGGACTGTTGATTGGAGTACACTGAAACAAACCTGATCTCTCTAGAACATTCAGAAGCCAAGTTATAAGCCCACAAATGTGTAACTGGACTACTTCTTTAAAGTGACACCAAATCTGGTGACCTTTGGGACATGGTTTGACCCACTTAGGAATGTGCGATCATCATGAAACGTTCAGATCACTTACAACTCAATAGATTCTACCTTCTTGTAATGTTTCAGCCTGATTGGACCTTGTTTTCACACAAATGGACCCAGAATGATGTGAAATTGTGCTTCGTGCAACATAATTCTGGGTGCCATTTAAAAACCATAAGTGCTAATGACTCCATTCCTTTTTGAGGAAATAGGGGCTGTTAATTGGAGTACTCTAAAACAAAACTGACCTCTCTAGGATATTCAGAAGCCAAGTTATAAGCCCACAAATGTGTAACTGGACTACTTATTTAAAGTGACACCAGGCACGGTGACCTTTGGGACATGGTTTGACCCCCTTAGGAAAGTGCTATCATCATGAAACATTCAGATCACTTACAACTCAATAGATTCTACCTTCCTGTAACGTTTCAGCCTGATTGGACCTTGTTTTCACATAAATGAACCCAGAATGATGTGAAATTGTGCTTCGTGCAACATAATTCTGGGTGCCATTTAATAACCATAAGTGCTAATGACTGCATTCCTTTTTGGGGTTATAGGGGCTGTTAATTGGAGTACTCTAAAACAAACCTGACCTCTCTAGGACATTCAGAAGAAAAGTTATAAGCCCACAAAGGTGTAACTGGACTACTTCTTTAAAGTGACACCAGGCCCGGTGACTTTGGGACATGGTTTGACCCCCTTAGTAATGTGCTATCATCATGAAACGTTCAGATCACTTACAACTTAATAGTTTCTACCTTCCTGTAGCGTTTCAGCCTGATTGGACCTTGTTTTCACACAAATGCACCCAGAATGATGTGAAATTGTGCTTCGTGCAACATAATTCTGGGTGTCATTTAAAAACCATAAGAGCTAATGACTCCATTCCTTTTTGGGGTAATAGGGGCTGTTGACTGGCATACCCTAAAACAAACCTGACCTCTCTGAGACATTCAGAAGCAAGGTTGTAAGCCCCCAAAGGTGTGTTTGGAACCCCGCCTTTAAGGAACAAGTGATCCGGTGACCTTTATGACCTGATTTGACACCCTTAGGAATGTGCTATCATCATGAAACACAGGAATCATTTACAACTCAATAGATTCTAACCTGATCGCTCTAGGACATGTAGAAGCCAAGTTATGAGCCCACAAATGTGTAACTGGACTACTTCTTTAAATTGACACCAGATCCAGTGACCTTTGGGACATGGTTTCACCCCCTTAGGATAGTGCTATCATCATGAAACATTCAGATCACTTACAACTCAATAGATTCTACCTTCCTGTAACGTTTCAGCCTGATTGGACCTTGTTTTCACACAGATGAACCCAGAATGATGTGAAATTGTGCTTCGTGCAACATAATTCTGGGTGCCATTTACAAACCTTAAGTGCTAATGACTCCATTCCTTTTTGTGGTTGTAGGGGCTGTTGATTGGAGTACACTAAAAAAACCTGATCTCTCTAGGACATTCAGAAGCCAAGTTATAAGCCCACAAATGTGTAACTGGACTACTTCTTTAAAATGACACCAGATCCGGTGACCTTTGGGACATAGTTTGACCCCCTTAGGAAAGTGCTATCATCATGAAACGTTCAGATCACTTACAACTCAATAGATTCTACCTTCCTGTAACGTTTCAGCCTGACTGGACCTTGTTTTCACACAAATGAACCCAGAATGATGTGAAATTGTGCTTCGTGCAACATAATTCTGGGTGCCATTTAAAAACCATAAGTTCTAATGACTCCATTCCTTTTAGTGGTAATGGGGGCTGCTAATTGGAGTACTCTAAAACAAACCTGACCTCTCTAGGATATTCAGAAGCCAAGTTCTAAGCCCACAAAGGTGTAACTGGACTACTTCTTTAAAGTGACACCAGGCCCGGTGACCTTTGGGACATGGTTTGACCCCCTATAGGAATGTGCGATCATCATGAAACGTTCAGATCACTTACAACTACATAGATTCTACCTTCCTGTAACGTTTCAGCCTAATTGGACCTTGTTTTCACACAAATGAACCCAGATTGATGTGAAATTGTGCTTCGTGCAACATAATTCTGGGTGCCATTTACAAACCATAAGTGCTAATGACTCCATTCCTTTTTGTGGTTGTAGGGGCTGTTGATTGGAGAACACTAAAACAAACCTAACCTCTCTAGGACATTCAGAAGCCAAGTTATAAGCCCACAAAGGTGTAACTGGACTACTTCTTTAAAGTGACACCAGGCCCGGTGACCTTTGGGACATGGTTTGACCCCCTATAGGAATGTGCGATCATCTTGAACCGTTCAGATCACTTACAACTCAATAGATTCTACCGTCCTGTAACGTTTCAGCCTGATTGGACCTTGTTTTCACACAAATGAACCCAGAATGATGTGAAATTGTGCTTCGTGCAACATAATTCTGGGTGCCATTTAAAAACCATAAGTGCTAATGACTCCATTCCTTTTGGGGCTGTTGATTGGAGTATACTAAAACAAACCTGATCTCTCTAGGACATTCAGAAGCCAAGTTATATGCCCACAAAGGTGTAACTGGACTACTTCTTTAAATTGACACCAGATCCGGTGACCTTTGGGACATGGTTTGACCCCCTTAGGAAAGTGCTATCATCATGAAACGTTCAGATCACTTACAACTCAATAGATTCTACCTTCCTGTAACATTTCAGCCTGATTGGACCTTGTTTTCACACAAATGAACCCAGAATGATGTGAAATTGTGCTTCGTGCACCATAATTCTGGGTGCCATTTACAAACCATAAGTGCTAATGACTCCATTCCTTTTTGTGGTTGTAGGGGCTGTTGGTTGGAGTACATTAAAACAAACCTGATATCTCTAGGACATTCAGAAGCCAAGTTATAAGCCCACAAATGTGTAACTGGACTACTTCTTTAAATTGACACCAGATCCGGTGACATTTGGGACATGGTTTGACCCCCTATAGGAATGTGCGATCATCTTGAAACGTTCAGATCACTTACAACTCAATAGATTCCACCTTCCTGTAACGTTTCAGCCTGATTGGACCTTGTTTTCACACAAATGAACCCAGAATGATGTGAAATTGTGCTTCGTGCAACATAATTCTGGGTGCCATTTAAAAACCATAAGTGCTAATGACTCCATTCATTTTTGTGGTTGTAGGGGCTGTTGATTGGAGTATACTAAAACAAACCTAACCTCTCTAGGACATTCAGAAGCCAAGTTATAAGCCCACAAAGGTGTAACTGGACTACGTCTTTAAAGTGACACCAGGCCCGGTGACCTTTGGGACATGGTTTTACCCCCTATAGGAATGTGCGATCATCTTGAAACGTTCAGATCAATTACAACTCAATAGATTCTACCGTCCTGTAACGTTTCAGCCTGATTGGACCTTGTTTTCACACAAATGAACCCAGAATGATGTGAAATTGTGCTTCGTGCAACATAATTCTGGGTGCCATTTAAAAACCATAAGTGCTAATGACTCCATTCCTTTTGGGGCTGTTGATTGGAGTATACTAAAACAAACCTGATCTCTCTAGGACATTCAGAAGCCAAGTTATATGCCCACAAACGTGTAACTGGACTACTTCTTTAAATTGACACCAGATCCGGTGACCTTTGGGACATGGTTTGACCCCCTTAGGAAAGTGCTATCATCATGAAACGTTCAGATCACTTACAACTCAATAGATTCTACCTTCCTGTGACATTTCAGCCTGATTGGACCTTGTTTTCACACAAATGAACCCAGAATGATGTGAAATTGTGCTTCGTGCACCATAATTCTGGGTGCCATTTACAAACCATAAGTGCTAATGACTCCATTCCTTTTTGTGGTTGTAGGGGCTGTTGGTTGGAGTACATTAAAACAAACCTGATCGCTCTAGGACATTCAGAAGCCAAGTTATAAGCCCACAAATGTGTAACGGGACTACTTCTTTAAATTGACACCAGATCCGGTGACATTTGGGACATGGTTTGACCCCCTATAGGAATGTGCGATCATCTTGAAACGTTCAGATCACTTACAACTCAATAGATTCCACCTTCCTGTAACGTTTCAGCCTGATTGGACCTTGTTTTCACACAAATGAACCCAGAATGATGTGAAATTGTGCTTCGTGCATCATAATTCTGGGTGCCATTTAAAAACCATAAGTGCTAATGGCTCCATTCATTTTTGTGGTTGTAGGGGCTGTTGATTGGAGTATACTAAAACAAACCTAACCTCTCTAGGACATTCAGAAGCCAAGTTATAAGCCCACAAAGGTGTAACTGGACTACTTCTTTAAAGTGACACCAGGCCCGGTGACCTTTGGGACATGGTTTTACCCCCTATAGGAATGTGCGATCATCTTGAAACGTTCAGATCACTTACAACTCAATAGATTCTACCTTCTTGTAGCGTTTCAGCCTGATTGGACCTTGTTTTCACACAAATGGACCCAGAATGATGTGAAATTGTGCTTCGTGCAACATAATTCTGGGTGCCATTTAAAAACCATAAGTTCTAATGACTCCATTCCTTTTTGTGGTCGTAGGGGCTGTTGATTGGAGTATACTAAAACAAACCTGATCTCTCTAGGACATTCAGAAGCCAAGTTATAAGCCCACAAATGTGTAACTGGACTACTTCTTTAAAGTGACACCAGGCCCGGTGACCTTTGGGACATGGTTTGACCCCCTATAGGAATGTGCGATCATTATGAAACGTTCAGATCACTTACAACTCAATAGATTCTACCTTCTCGTAACGTTTCAGCCTGATTGGACCTTGTTTTCACACAAATGGACCCAGAATGATGTGAAATTGTGCTTCGTGCAACATAATTCTGGGTGCCATTTAAAAACCATAAGAGCTAATGACTCCATTCCTTTTTGTGGTTGTAGGGGCTGTTGATTGAAGTATACTAAAAGAAACCTGATCTCTCTAGGACATTCAGAAGCCAAGTTATGAGCCCACAAATGTGTAACTGGACTACTTCTTTAAATTGACACCAGATCCGGTGACCTTTGGGACATTGTTTCACCCCCTTAGGAAAGTGCTATCATCATGAAACATTCAGATCACTTACAACTCAATAGATTCTACCTTCCTGTAACGTTTCAGCCTGATTGGACCTTGTTTTCACACAAATGAACCCAGAATGATGTGAAATTGTGCTTCGTGCAACATAATTCTGGGTGCCATTTAAAAACCATAAGTTCTAATGACTCCATTCATTTTAGTGGTAATGGGGGCTGCTAATTGGAGTACTCTAAAACAAACCTGACTTCTCTAGGATATTCAGAAGCCAAGTTCTAAGCCCACAAAGGTGTAACTGGACTACTTCTTTAAAGTGACACCAGGCCCGGTGACCTTTGGGACATGGTTTGACCCCCTATAGGAATGTGCGATCATCATGAAACGTTCAGATCACTTACAACTCAATAGATTCTAACTTCTTGTAACGTTTCAGCCTGATTGGACCTTGTTTTCACACAAATGGACCCAGAATGATGTGAAATTGTGCTTCATGCAACATAATTCTGGGTGCCATTTACAAACCATAAGTGCTATTGACTCCATTCCTTATTGAGGTTGTAGGGGTGGTTGATTGGAGTACACTAAAACAAACCTGATCTCTCTAGGACATTCAGAAGCCAAGTTATAAGCCCACAAAGGTGTAACTGGGCTACTTCTTTAAAGTGACACCAGGCCCGGTGACCTTTGGGACATGGTTTGACCCCCTATAGGAATGTGCAATCATCATGAAACGTTCAGATCACTTACAACTCAATAGATTCTACATTCTTGTAACGTTTCAGCCTGATTGGACCTTGTTTTCACACAAATGGACCCAGAATGATGTGAAACTGTGCTTCGTGCAACATAATTCTGGGTGCCATTTACAAACCATAAGTGCTAATGACTCCATTCCTTTTTGTGGTTGTAGGGGCTGTTGGTTGGAGTACATTAAAACAAACCTGATCTCTCTAGGACATTCAGAAGCCAAGTTATAAGCCCACAAATGTGTAACTGGACTACTTCTTTAAATTGACCCCAGATCCAGTGACCTTTGGGACGTGGTTTGACCCCCTTAGGAAAGTGCTATCATCATGAAACATTCAGATCACTTACAACTCAATAGATTCTACCTTCCTGTAACGTTTTAGCCTGATTGTACCTTGTTTTCACACAAATGAACCCAGAATGATGTGAAATTGTGCTTCGTGCAACATAATTCTGGGTGTCATTTAAAAACCATAAGTTCTAATGACTCCATTCCTTTTTGTGGTTGTAGGGGCTGTTGATTGGAGTATAATAAAACAAACCTGATCTCTCTAGGACACTCAGAAGCCAAGTTATAAGCCCACAAAGGTGTAACTGGACTACTTCTTTAAATTGACACCAGATCCGGTGACCTTTGGGACATGGTTTGACCCCCTTAGGAAAGTGCTATCATCATGAAACATTCAGATCACTTACAACTCAATAGATTCTACCTTCCTGTAACGTTTCAGCCTGATTGGACCTTGTTTTCACACAAATGAACCCAGAATGACGTGAAATTGTGCTTCGTGCAACATAATTCTGGGTGCCATTTACAAACCTTAAGTGCTAATGACTCCATTCCTTTTTGTGGTTGTAGGGGCTGTTGATTGGAGTACACAAAAAAAAACCTGATCTCTCTAGGACATTCAGAAGCCAAGTTATAAGCCCACAAATGTGTAACTGGACTACTTCTTTAAATTGACACCAGATCCGGTGACCTTTGGGAAATAGTTTGACCCCCTTAGGAAAGTGCTATCATCATGAAATGTTCAGATCACTTACAACTCAATAGATTCTACCTTCCTGTAACGTTTCAGCCTGATTGGACCTTGTTTTCACACAAATGAACCCAGAATGATGTGAAATTGTGCTTCGTGCAACATAATTCTGGGTGCCATTTAAAAACCATAAGTTCTAATGACTCCATTCCTTTTTGTGGTTGTAGGGGCTGTTGATTGGAGTACATTAAAACAAACCTGATCTCTCTAGGACATTCAGAAGCCAAGTTATAAGCCCACAAATGTGTAACTGGACTACTTCTTTAAATTGACACCAGATCCGGTGACCTTTGGGACATAGTTTGACCCCCTTAGGAAAGTGCTATCATCATGAAACGTTCAGATCACTTACAACTCAATAGATTCTACCTTCCTGTAACGTTTCAGCCTGATTGGACCTTGTTTTCACACAAATGAACCCAGAATGATGTGAAATTGTGCTTCGTGCAACATAATTCTGGGTGCCATTTAAAAACCATAAGTTCTAATGACTCCATTCCTTTTAGTGGTAATGGGGGCTGCTAATTGGAGTACTCTAAAACGAACCTGACCTCTCCAGGATATTCAGAAGCCAAGTTCTAAGCCCACAAATGTGTAATTGGACTACTTCTTTAAAGTGACACCAGGCCCGGTGACCTTTGGGACATGGTTTGACCCCCTATAGGAATGTGCGATCATCATGAAACGTTCAGATCACTTACAACTCCATAGATTCTACCTTCCTGTAACGTTTCAGCCTGATTGGACCTTGTTTTCACACAAATGGACCCAGAATGATGTGAAATTGTACTTCGTGCAACATAATTCTGGGTGCCATTTACAAACCATAAGTGCTAATGACTCCATTCCTTTTTGTGGTTGTAGGGGCTGTTGATTGGAGTACATTAAAACAAACCTGATCTCTCTAGGACATTCAGAAGCCAAGTTATAAGCCCACAAAGGTGTAACTGGACTACTTCTTTAAATTGACACCAGATCCGGTGACCTTTGGGACATGGTTTGACCCCCTTAGGAAAGTGCTATCATCATGAAACATTCAGATCACTTACAACTCAATAGATTCTACCTTCCTGTAACGTTTCAGCCTGATTGGACCTTGTTTTCACACAAATGAACCCAGAATGACGTGAAATTGTGCTTCGTGCAACATAATTCTGGGTGCCATTTACAAACCATAAGTGCTAATGACTCCATTCCTTTTTGTGGTTGTAGGGGCTGTTGATTGGAGTACATTAAAACAAACCTGATCTCTCTAGGACATTCAGAAGCCAAGTTATAAGCCCACAAAGGTGTAACTGGACTACTTCTTTAAATTGACACCAGATCCGGTGACCTTTGGGACATGGTTTGACCCCCTTAGGAAAGTGCTATCATCATGAAACGTTCAGATCACTTACAACTCAATAGATTCTACCTTCCTGTAACGTTTCAGCCTGATTGGACCTTGTTTTCACACAAATGGACCCAGAATGATGTGAAATTGTACTTCGTGCAACATAATTCTGGGTGCCATTTACAAACCATAAGTGCTAATGACTCCATTCCTTTTTGTGGTTGTAGGGGCTGTTGATTGGAGTACATTAAAACAAACCTGATCTCTCTAGGACATTCAGAAGCCAAGTTATAAGCCCACAAAGGTGTATCTGGACTACTTCTTTAAATTGACACCAGATCCGGTGACCTTTGGGACATGGTTTGACCCCCTTAGGAAAGTTCTATCATCATGAAACATTCAGATCACTTACAACTCAATAGATTCTACCTTCCTGTAACGTTTCAGCCTGATTGGACCTTGTTTTCACACAAATGAACCCAGAATGACGTGAAATTGTGCTTCGTGCAACATAATTCTGGGTGCCATTTACAAACCTTAAGTGCTAATGACTCCATTCCTTTTTGTGGTTGTAGGGGCTGTTGATTGGAGTACACTAAAAAAGACCTGATCCCTCTAGGACATTCAGAAGCCAAGTTATAAGCCCACAAATGTGTAACTGGACTACTTCTTTAAATTGACACCAGATCCGGTGACCTTTGGGACATAGTTTGACCCCCTTAGGAAAGTGCTATCATCATGAAACGTTCAGATCACTTACAACTCAATAGATTCTACCTTCCTGTAACGTTTCAGCCTGATTGGACCTTGTTTTCACACAAATGAACCCAGAATGATGTGAAATTGTGCTTCGTGCAACATAATTCTGGGTGCCATTTAAAAACCATAAGTTCTAATGACTCCATTCCTTTTTGTGGTTGTAGGGGCTGTTGATTGGAGTACATTAAAACAAACCTGATCTCTCTAGGACATTCAGAAGCCAAGTTATAAGCCCACAAAGGTGTAACTGGACTACTTCTTTAAAGTGACACCAGGCCCGGTGACCTTTGGGACATGGTTTGACCCCCTTAAGAAATGCTATCATCATGAAACGTTCAGATCATTTACAACTCAATAGATTCTACCTTCCTGTAACGTTTCAGCCTGATTGGACCTTGTTTTCACACAAATGAACCCAGAATGATGTGAAATTGTGCTTCGTGCAACATAATTCTGGGTCCCATTTACAAACCTTGAGTGCTAATGACTCCATTCCTTTTTTGTGGTTGTAGGGGCTGTTGATTGGAGTACACTAAAACAAACCTGATCTCTCTAGGACATTCATAAGCCAAGTTATAAGCCCACAAATGTGTAACTGGACTACTTCTTTAAATTGACACCAGATCCGGTGACCTTTGGGACATGGTTTGACCCCCTTAGGAAAGTGATATCATCATGAAACGTTCAGATCACTTACAACTCAATAGATTCTACCTTCCTGTAACGTTTCAGCCTGATTGGACCTTGTTTTCACACAAATGAACCCAAAATGATGTGAAATTGTGCTTCGTGCAACATAATTCTGGGTGCCATTTACAAACCATAAGTGCTAATGACTCCATTCCTTTTTGTGGTTGTAGGGGCTGTTGATTGGAGTACACTAAAACAAACCTAACCTCTCTAGGGCATTCAGAAGCCAAGTTATAAGCCCACAAAGGTGTAACTGGACTACTTCTTTTAAGTGACACCAGGCCCGGTGACCTTTGGGACATGGTTTTGCCCCCTATAGGAATGTGCGATCATCTTGAAACGTTCAGATCACTTACAACTCAATAGATTCTACCTTCCTGTAACGTTTCAGCCTGATTGGACCTTGTTTTCACACAAATGAACCCAGAATGATGTGAAATTGTGCTTCGTGCAACATAATTCTGGGTGCCATTTAAAAACCATAAGTGCTAATGACTCCATTCCTTTTTGAGGTTGTAGGGGCTGTTGATTGGAGTACACTAAAACAAACCTGATCTCTCTAGGACATTCAGAAGCCAAGTTATAAGCCCTCAAAGGTGTAACTGGACTACTTCTTTAAAGTGACACCAGGCCCGGTGACCTTTGGGACATGGTTTGACCCCCTTAAGAAATGCTATCATCATGAAACGTTCAGATCATTTACAACTCAATAGATTCTACCTTCCTGTAACGTTTCAGCCTGATTGGACCTTGTTTTCACACAAATGAACCCAGAATGATGTGAAATTGTGCTTCGTGCAACATAATTCTGGGTCCCATTTACAAACCTTGAGTGCTAATGACTCCATTCCTTTTTTGTGGTTGTAGGGGCTGTTGATTGGAGTACAATAAAACAAACCTGCTCTCTCTAGGACATTCAGAAGCCAAGTTATAAGCCCACAAATGTGTAACTGGACTACTTCTTTAAATTGACACCAGATCCGGTGACCTTTGGGACATGGTTTGACCCCCTTAGGAAAGTGATATCATCATGAAACGTTCAGATCACTTACAACTCAATAGATTCTACCTTCCTGTAACGTTTCAGCCTGATTGGACCTTGTTTTCACACAAATGGACCCAGAATGATGTGAAATTGTACTTCGTGCAACATAATTCTGGGTGCCATTTACAAACCATAAGTGCTAATGACTCCATTCCTTTTTGTGGTTGTAGGGGCTGTTGATTGGAGTACATTAAAACAAACCTGATCTCTCTAGGACATTCAGAAGCCAAGTTATAAGCCCACAAAGGTGTAACTGGACTACTTCTTTAAATTGACACCAGATCCGGTGACCTTTGGGACATGGTTTGACCCCCTTAGGAAAGTGCTATCATCATGAAACATTCAGATCACTTACAACTCAATAGATTCTACCTTCCTGTAACGTTTCAGCCTGATTGGACCTTGTTTTCACACAAATGAACCCAGAATGACGTGAAATTGTGCTTCGTGCAACATAATTCTGGGTGCCATTTACAAACCTTAAGTGCTAATGACTCCATTCCTTTTTGTGGTTGTAGGGGCTGTTGATTGGAGTACACTAAAAAAACCTGATCTCTCTAGGACATTCAGAAGCCAAGTTATAAGCCCACAAATGTGTAACTGGACTACTTCTTTAAATTGACACCAGATCCGGTGACCTTTGGGACATAGTTTGACCCCCTTAGGAAAGTGCTATCATCATGAAACGTTCAGATCACTTACAACTCAATAGATTCTACCTTCCTGTAACGTTTCAGCCTGATTGGACCTTGTTTTCACACAAATGAACCCAGAATGATGTGAAATTGTGCTTCGTGCAACATAATTCTGGGTGCCATTTAAAAACCATAAGTTCTAATGACTCCATTCCTTTTAGTGGTAATGGGGGCTGCTAATTGGAGTACTCTAAAACGAACCTGACCTCTCTAGGATATTCAGAAGCCAAGTTCTAAGCCCACAAATGTGTAACTGGACTACTTCTTTAAAGTGACACCAGGCCCGGTGACGTTTGGGACATGGTTTGACCCCCTATAGGAATGTGCGATCATCATGAAACGTTCAGATCACTTACAACTCAATAGATTCTACCTTCCTGTAACGTTTCAGCCTGATTGGACCTTGTTTTCACACAAATGGACCCAGAATGATGTGAAATTGTACTTCGTGCAACATAATTCTGGGTGCCATTTACAAACCATAAGTGCTAATGACTCCATTCCTTTTTGTGGTTGTAGGGGCTGTTGATTGGAGTACATTAAAACAAACCTGATCTCTCTAGGACATTCAGAAGCCAAGTTATAAGCCCACAAAGGTGTAACTGGACTACTTCTTTAAATTGACACCAGATCCGGTGACCTTTGGGACATGGTTTGACCCCCTTAGGAAAGTGCTATCATGATGAAACATTCAGATCACTTACAACTCAATAGATTCTACCTTCCTGTAACGTTTCAGCCTGATTGGACCTTGTTTTCACACAAATGAACCCAGAATGACGTGAAATTGTGCTTCGTGCAACATAATTCTGGGTGCCATTTACAAACCATAAGTGCTAATGACTCCATTCCTTTTTGTGGTTGTAGGGGCTGTTGATTGGAGTACATTAAAACAAACCTGATCTCTCTAGGACATTCAGAAGCCAAGTTATAAGCCCACAAAGGTGTAACTGGACTACTTCTTTAAATTGACACCAGATCCGGTGACCTTTGGGACATGGTTTGACCCCCTTAGGAAAGTGCTATCATCATGAAACGTTCAGATCACTTACAACTCAATAGATTCTACCTTCCTGTAACGTTTCAGCCTGATTGGACCTTGTTTTCACACAAATGGACCCAGAATGATGTGAAATTGTACTTCGTGCAACATAATTCTGGGTGCCATTTACAAACCATAAGTGCTAATGACTCCATTCCTTTTTGTGGTTGTAGGGGCTGTTGATTGGAGTACATTAAAACAAACCTGATCTCTCTAGGACATTCAGAAGCCAAGTTATAAGCCCACAAAGGTGTAACTGGACTACTTCTTTAAATTGACACCAGATCCGGTGACCTTTGGGACATAGTTTGACCCCCTTAGGAAAGTGCTATCATCATGAAACGTTCAGATCACTTACAACTCAATAGATTCTACCTTCCTGTAACGTTTCAGCCTGATTGGACCTTGTTTTCACACAAATGAACCCAGAATGATGTGAAATTGTGCTTCGTGCAACATAATTCTGGGTGCCATTTAAAAACCATAAGTTCTAATGACTCCATTCCTTTTAGTGGTAATGGGGGCTGCTAATTGGAGTACTCTAAAACGACCCTGACCTCTCTAGGATATTCAGAAGCCAAGTTCTAAGCCCACAAATGTGTAACTGGACTACTTCTTTAAAGTGACACCAGGCCCGGTGACCTTTGGGACATGGTTTGACCCCCTATAGGAATGTGCGATCATCATGAAACGTTCAGATTACTTACAACTCAATAGATTCTACCTTCCTGTAACGTTTCAGCCTGATTGGACCTTGTTTTCACACAAATGGACCCAGAATGATGTGAAATTGTACTTCGTGCAACATAATTCTGGGTGCCATTTACAAACCATAAGTGCTAATGACTCCATTCCTTTTTGTGGTTGTAGGGGCTGTTGATTGGAGTACATTAAAACAAACCTGATCTCTCTAGGACATTCAGAAGCCAAGTTATAAGCCCACAAAGGTGTAACTGGACTACTTCTTTAAATTGACACCAGATCCGGTGACCTTTGGGACATGGTTTGACCCCCTTAGGAAAGTGCTATCATCATGAAACATTCAGATCACTTACAACTCAATAGATTCTACCTTCCTGTAACGTTTCAGCCTGATTGGACCTTGTTTTCACACAAATGAACCCAGAATGACGTGAAATTGTGCTTCGTGCAACATAATTCTGGGTGCCATTTACAAACCATAAGTGCTAATGACTCCATTCCTTTTTGTGGTTGTAGGGGCTGTTGATTGGAGTACATTAAAACAAACCTGATCTCTCTAGGACATTCAGAAGCCAAGTTATAAGCCCACAAAGGTGTAACTGGACTACTTCTTTAAAGTGACACCAGGCCCGGTGACCTTTGGGACATGGTTTGACCCCCTATAGGAATGTGCGATCATCATGAAACGTTCAGATCACTTACAACTCAATAGATTCTACCTTCCTGTAACGTTTCAGCCTGATTGAACCTTGTTTTCACACAAATGGACCCAGAATGATGTGAAATTGTACTTCGTGCAACATAATTCTGGGTGCCATTTACAAACCATAAGTGCTAATGACTCCATTCCTTTTTGTGGTTGTAGGGGCTGTTGATTGGAGTACATTAAAACAAACCTGATCTCTCTAGGACATTCAGAAGCCAAGTTATAAGCCCACAAAGGTGTAACTGGACTACTTCTTTAAATTGACACCAGATCCGGTGACCTTTGGGACATGGTTTGACCCCCTTAGGAAAGTGCTATCATCATGAAACATTCAGATCACTTACAACTCAATAGATTCTACCTTCCTGTAACGTTTCAGCCTGATTGGACCTTGTTTTCACACAAATGAACCCAGAATGACGTGAAATTGTGCTTCGTGCAACATAATTCTGGGTGCCATTTACAAACCATAAGTGCTAATGACTCCATTCCTTTTTGTGGTTGTAGGGGCTGTTGATTGGAGTACATTAAAACAAACCTGATCTCTCTAGGACATTCAGAAGCCAAGTTATAAGCCCACAAAGGTGTAACTGGACTACTTCTTTAAATTGACACCAGATCCGGTGACCTTTGGGACATGGTTTGACCCCCTTAGGAAAGTGCTATCATCATGAAACGTTCAGATCACTTACAACTCAATAGATTTACCTTCCTGTAACGTTTCAGCCTGATTGGACCTTGTTTTCACACAAATGGACCCAGAATGATGTGAAATTGTACTTCGTGCAACATAATTCTGGGTGCCATTTACAAACCATAAGTGCTAATGACTCCATTCCTTTTTGTGGTTGTAGGGGCTGTTGATTGGAGTACATTAAAACAAACCTGATCTCTCTAGGACATTCAGAAGCCAAGTTATAAGCCCACAAAGGTGTAACTGGACTACTTCTTTAAATTGACACCAGATCCGGTGACCTTTGGGACATGGTTTGACCCCCTTAGGAAAGTGCTATCATCATGAAACATTCAGATCACTTACAACTCAATAGATTCTACCTTCCTGTAACGTTTCAGCCTGATTGGACCTTGTTTTCACACAAATGAACCCAGAATGACGTGAAATTGTGCTTCGTGCAACATAATTCTGGGTGCCATTTACAAACCTTAAGTGCTAATGACTCCATTCCTTTTTGTGGTTGTAGGGGCTGTTGATTGGAGTACACTAAAAAAGACCTGATCTCTCTAGGACATTCAGAAGCCAAGTTATAAGCCCACAAATGTGTAACTGGACTACTTCTTTAAATTGACACCAGATCCGGTGACCTTTGGGACATAGTTTGACCCCCTTAGGAAAGTGCTATCATCATGAAACGTTCAGATCACTTACAACTCAATAGATTCTACCTTCCTGTAACGTTTCAGCCTGATTGGACCTTGTTTTCACACAAATGAACCCAGAATGACGTGAAATTGTGCTTCGTGCAACATAATTCTGGGTGCCATTTACAAACCTTAAGTGCTAATGACTCCATTCCTTTTTGTGGTTGTAGGGGCTGTTGATTGGAGTACACTAAAAAAAACCTGGTCTCTCTAGGACATTCAGAAGCCAAGTTATAAGCCCACAAATGTGTAACTGGACTACTTCTTTAAATTGACACCAGATCCGGTGACCTTTGGGACATAGTTTGACCCCCTTAGGAAAGTGCTATCATCATGAAACGTTCAGATCACTTACAACTCAATAGATTCTACCTTCCTGTAACGTTTCAGCCTGATTGGACCTTGTTTTCACACAAATGAACCCAGAATGATGTGAAATTGTGCTTCGTGCAACATAATTCTGGGTGCCATTTAAAAACCATAAGTTCTAATGACTCCATTCCTTTTAGTGGTAATGGGGGCTGCTAATTGGAGTACTCTAAAACGAACCTGACCTCTCCAGGATATTCAGAAGCCAAGTTCTAAGCCCACAAATGTGTAACTGGACTACTTCTTTAAAGTGACACCAGGCCCGGTGACCTTTGGGACATGGTTTGACCCCCTATAGGAATGTGCGATCATCATGAAACGTTCAGATCACTTACAACTCAATAGATTCTACCTTCCTGTAACGTTTCAGCCTGATTGGACCTTGTTTTCACACAAATGGACCCAGAATGATGTGAAATTGTACTTCGTGCAACATAATTCTGGGTGCCATTTACAAACCATAAGTGCTAATGACTCCATTCCTTTTTGTGGTTGTAGGGGCTGTTGATTGGAGTACATTAAAACAAACCTGATCTCTCTAGGACATTCAGAAGCCAAGTTATAAGCCCACAAAGGTGTAACTGGACTACGTCTTTACATTGACACCAGATCCGGTGACCTTTGGGACATGGTTTGACCCCCTTAGGAAAGTGCTATCATCATGAAACATTCAGATCACTTACAACTCAATAGATTCTACCTTCCTGTAACGTTTCAGCCTGATTGGACCTTGTTTTCACACAAATGAACCCAGAATGACGTGAAATTGTGCTTCGTGCAACATAATTCTGGGTGCCATTTACAAACCATAAGTGCTAATGACTACATTCCTTTTTGTGGTTGTAGGGGCTGTTGAATGGAGTACATTAAAACAAACCTGATCTCTCTAGGACATTCAGAAGCCAAGTTATAAGCCCACAAAGGTGTAACTGGACTACTTCTTTAAATTGACACCAGATCCGGTGACCTTTGGGACATGGTTTGACCCCCTTAGGAAAGTGCTATCATCATGAAACGTTCAGATCACTTACAACTCAATAGATTCTACCTTCCTGTAACGTTTCAGCCTGATTGGACCTTGTTTTCACACAAATGGACCCAGAATGATGTGAAATTGTACTTCGTGCAACATAATTCTGGGTGCCATTTACAAACCATAAGTGCTAATGACTCCATTCCTTTTTGTGGTTGTAGGGGCTGTTGATTGGAGTACATTAAAACAAACCTGATCTCTCTAGGACATTCAGAAGCCAAGTTATAAGCCCACAAAGGTGTAACTGGACTACTTCTTTGAAATTGACACCAGATCCGGTGACCTTTGGGACATGGATTGACCCCCTTAGGAAAGTGCTATCATCATGAAACATTCAGATCACTTACAACTCAATAGATTCTACCTTCCTGTAACGTTTCAGCCTGATTGGACCTTGTTTTCACACAAATGAACCCAGAATGATGTGAAATTGTGCTTCGTGCAACATAATTCTGGGTGCCATTTAAAAACCATAAGTTCTAATGACTCCATTCCTTTTAGTGGTAATGGGGGCTGCTAATTGGAGTACTCTAAAACGAACCTGACCTCTCTAGGATATTCAGAAGCCAAGTTCTAAGCCCACAAATGTGTAACTGGACTACTTCTTTAAAGTGACACCAGGCCCGGTGACCTTTGGGACATGGTTTGACCCCCTATAGGAATGTGCGATCATCATGAAACGTTCAGATCACTTACAACTCAATAGATTCTAACTTCTTGTAAAGTTTCAGCCTGATTGGACCTTGTTTTCACACAAATGAACCCAGAATGATGTGAAATTGTACTTCGTGCAACATAATTCTGGGTGCCATTTACAAACCATAAGTGCTAATGACTCCATTCCTTTTTGTGGTTGTAGGGGCTGTTGATTGGAGTACATTAAAACAAACCTGATCTCTCTAGGACATTCAGAAGCCAAGTTATAAGCCCACAAAGGTGTAACTGGACTACTTCTTTAAATTGACACCAGGCCCGGTGACCTTTGGGACATGGTTTGACCCCCTTAGGAAAGAACTATCATCATGAAACGTTCAGATCACTTACAACTCAATAGATTCTGCCTTCCTGTAACGTTTCAGCCTGATTGGACCTTGTTTTCACACAAATGAACCCAGAATGATGTGAAATTGTGCTTCGTGCAACATAATTCTGGGTGCCATTTAAAAACCATAAGTGCTAATGACTCCATTCCTTTTTGTGGTTGTAGGGGCTGTTGATTGGAGTATACTAAAACAAACCTGATCTCTCTAGGACATTCAGAAGCCAAGTTATGAGCCCACAAATGTGTAACTGGACTACTTCTTTAAATTGACACCAGATCCGGTGACCTTTGGGACATGGTTTGACCCCCTTAGGAAAGTGCTATCATCATGAAACATTCAGATCACTTACAACTCAATAGATTCTACCTTCCTGTAACGTTTCAGCCTGATTGGACCTTGTTTTCACACAAATGAACCCAGAATGATGTGAAATTGTGCTTCGTGCAACATAATTCTGGGTGCCATTTACAAACCTTAAGTGGTAATGACTCCATTCCTTTTTGTGGTTGTAGGGGCTGTTGATTGGAGTACACTAAAAAAAACCTGATCTCTCTAGGACATTCAGAAGCCAAGTTATAAGCCCACAAATGTGTAACTGGACTACTTCTTTAAATTGACACCAGATCCGGTGACCTTTGGGACATAGTTTGACCCCCTTAGGAAAGTGCTATCATTATGAAACGTTCAGATCACTTACAACTTAATAGATTCTACCTTCCTGTAACGTTTCAGCCTGATTGGACCTTGTTTTCACACAAATGAACCCAGAATGATGTGAAATTGTGCTTCGTGCAACATAATTCTGTGTGCCATTTAAAAACCATAAGTTCTAATGACTCCATTCCTTTTAGTGGTAATGGGGGCTGCTAATTGGAGTACTCTAAAACAAACCTGACCTCTCTAGGATATTCAGAAGCCAAGTTCTAAGCCCACAAAGGTGTAACTGGACTACTTCTTTAAATTGACACCAGATCCGGTGACCTTTGGGACATGGTTTGACCCCCTTAGGAAAGTGCTATCATCATGAAACATTCAGATCACTTACAACTCAATAGATTCTACCTTCCTGTAACGTTTCAGCCTGATTGGACCTTGTTTTCACACAAATGAACCCAGAATGATGTGAAATTGTGCTTCGTGCAACATAATTCTGGGTGCCATTTACAAACCTTAAGTGCTAATGACTCCATTCCTTTTTGTGGTTGTAGGGGCTGTTGATTGGAGTACACTAAAAAAACCTGATCTCTCTAGGACATTCAGAAGCCAAGTTATAAGCCCACAAATGTGTAACTGGACTACTTCTTTAAATTGACACCAGATCCGGTGACCTTTGGGACATAGTTTGACCCCCTTAGGAAAGTGCTATCATCATGAAACGTTCAGATCACTTACAACTCAATAGATTCTACCTTCCTGTAACGTTTCAGCCTGATTGGACCTTGTTTTCACACAAATGAACCCAGAATGATGTGAAATTGTGCTTCGTGCAACATAATTCTGTGTGCCATTTAAAAACCATAAGTTCTAATGACTCCATTCCTTTTAGTGGTAATGGGGGCTGCTAATTGGAGTACTCTAAAACGAACCTGACCTCTCTAGGATATTCAGAAGCCAAGTTCTAAGCCCACAAATGTGTAACTGGACTACTTCTTTAAAGTGACACCAGGCCCGGTGACCTTTGGGACATGGTTTGACCCCCTATAGGAATGTGCGATCATCATGAAACGTTCAGATCACTTACAACTCAATAGATTCTACCTTCCTGTAACGTTTCAGCCTGATTGGACCTTGTTTTCACACAAATGGACCCAGAATGATGTGAAATTGTACTTCGTGCAACATAATTCTGGGTGCCATTTACAAACCATAAGTGCTAATGACTCCATTCCTTTTTGTGGTTGTAGGGGCTGTTGATTGGAGTACATTAAAACAAACCTGATCTCTCTAGGACATTCAGAAGCCAAGTTATAAGCCCACAAAGGTGTAACTGGACTACTTCTTTAAATTGACACCAGATCCGGTGACCTTTGGGACATGGTTTGACCCCCTTAGGAAAGTGCTATCATCATGAAACATTCAGATCACTTACAACTCAATAGATTCTACCTTCCTGTAACGTTTCAGCCTGATTGGACCTTGTTTTCACACAAATGAACCCAGAATGACGTGAAATTGTGCTTCGTGCAACATAATTCTGGGTGCCATTTACAAACCATAAGTGCTAATGACTCCATTCCTTTTTGTGGTTGTATGGGCTGTTGATTGGAGTACATTAAAACAAACCTGATCTCTCTAGGACATTCAGAAGCCAAGTTATAAGCCCACAAAGGTGAAACTGGACTACTTCTTTAAATTGACACCAGATCCGGTGACCTTTGGGACATGGTTTGACCCCCTTAGGAAAGTGCTATCATCATGAAACGTTCAGATCACTTAAACTCAATAGATTCTACCTTCCTGTAACGTTTCAGCCTGATTGGACCTTGTTTTCACACAAATGGACCCAGAATGATGTGAAATTGTACTTCGTGCAACATAATTCTGGGTGCCATTTACAAACCATAAGTGCTAATGACTCCATTCCTTTTTGTGGTTGTAGGGGCTGTTGATTGGAGTACATTAAAACAAACCTGATCTCTCTAGGACATTCAGAAGCCAAGTTATAAGCCCACAAAGGTGTAACTGGACTACTTCTTTAAATTGACACCAGATCCGGTGACCTTTGGGACATGGTTTGACCCCCTTAGGAAAGTGCTATCATCATGAAACATTCAGATCACTTACAACTCAATAGATTCTACCTTCCTGTAACGTTTCAGCCTGATTGGACCTTGTTTTCACACAAATGAACCCAGAATGACGTGAAATTGTGCTTCGTGCAACATAATTCTGGGTGCCATTTACAAACCTTAAGTGCTAATGACTCCATTCCTTTTTGTGGTTGTAGGGGCTGTTGATTGGAGTACACTAAAAAAAACCTGATCTCTCTAGGACATTCAGAAGCCAAGTTATAAGCCCACAAATGTGTAACTGGACTACTTCTTTAAATTGACACCAGATCCGGTGACCTTTGGGAAATAGTTTGACCCCCTTAGGAAAGTGCTATCATCATGAAACGTTCAGATCACTTACAACTCAATAGATTCTACCTTCCTGTAACGTTTCAGCCTGATTGGACCTTGTTTTCACACAAATGAACCCAGAATGATGTGAAATTGTGCTTCGTGCAACATAATTCTGGGTGCCATTTAAAAACCATAAGTTCTAATGACTCCATTCCTTTTTGTGGTTGTAGGGGCTGTTGATTGGAGTACATTAAAACAAACCTGATCTCTCTAGGACATTCAGAAGCCAAGTTATAAGCCCACAAATGTGTAACTGGACTACTTCTTTAAATTGACACCAGATCCGGTGACCTTTGGGACATAGTTTGACCCCCTTAGGAAAGTGCTATCATCATGAAACGTTCAGATCACTTACAACTCAATAGATTCTACCTTCCTGTAACGTTTCAGCCTGATTGGACCTTGTTTTCACACAAATGAACCCAGAATGATGTGAAATTGTGCTTCGTGCAACATAATTCTGGGTGCCATTTAAAAACCATAAGTTCTAATGACTCCATTCCTTTTAGTGGTAATGGGGGCTGCTAATTGGAGTACTCTAAAACGAACCTGACCTCTCCAGGATATTCAGAAGCCAAGTTCTAAGCCCACAAATGTGTAATTGGACTACTTCTTTAAAGTGACACCAGGCCCGGTGACCTTTGGGACATGGTTTGACCCCCTATAGGAATGTGCGATCATCATGAAACGTTCAGATCACTTACAACTCAATAGATTCTACCTTTCTGTAACGTTTCAGCCTGATTGAACCTTGTTTTCACACAAATGGACCCAGAATGATGTGAAATTGTACTTCGTGCAACATAATTCTGGGTGCCATTTACAAACCATAAGTGCTAATGACTCCATTCCTTTTTGTGGTTGTAGGGGCTGTTGATTGGAGTACATTAAAACAAACCTGATCTCTCTAGGACATTCAGAAGCCAAGTTATAAGCCCACAAAGGTGTAACTGGACTACTTCTTTAAATTGACACCAGATCCGGTGACCTTTGGGACATGGTTTGACCCCCTTAGGAAAGTGCTATCATCATGAAACATTCAGATCACTTACAACTCAATAGATTCTACCTTCCTGTAACGTTTCAGCCTGATTGGACCTTGTTTTCACACAAATGAACCCAGAATGACGTGAAATTGTGCTTCGTGCAACATAATTCTGGGTGCCATTTACAAACCATAAGTGCTAATGACTCCATTCCTTTTTGTGGTTGTAGGGGCTGTTGATTGGAGTACATTAAAACAAACCTGATCTCTCTAGGACATTCAGAAGCCAAGTTATAAGCCCACAAAGGTGTAACTGGACTACTTCTTTAAATTGACACCAGATCCGGTGACCTTTGGGACATGGTTTGACCCCCTTAGGAAAGTGCTATCATCATGAAACGTTCAGATCACTTACAACTCAATAGATTCTACCTTCCTGTAACGTTTCAGCCTGATTGGACCTTGTTTTCACACAAATGGACCCAGAATGATGTGAAATTGTACTTCGTGCAACATAATTCTGGGTGCCATTTACAAACCATAAGTGCTAATGACTCCATTCCTTTTTGTGGTTGTAGGGGCTGTTGATTGGAGTACATTAAAACAAACCTGATCTCTCTAGGACATTCAGAAGCCAAGTTATAAGCCCACAAAGGTGTAACTGGACTACTTCTTTAAATTGACACCAGATCCGGTGACCTTTGGGACATGGTTTGACCCCCTTAGGAAAGTGCTATCATCATGAAACATTCAGATCACTTACAACTCAATAGATTCTACCTTCCTGTAACGTTTCAGCCTGATTGGACCTTGTTTTCACACAAATGAACCCAGAATGACGTGAAATTGTGCTTCGTGCAACATAATTCTGGGTGCCATTTACAAACCTTAAGTGCTAATGACTCCATTCCTTTTTGTGGTTGTAGGGGCTGTTGATTGGAGTACACTAAAAAAGACCTGATCTCTCTAGGACATTCAGAAGCCAAGTTATAAGCCCACAAATGTGTAACTGGACTACTTCTTTAAATTGACACCAGATCCGGTGACCTTTGGGACATGGTTTGACCCCCTTAGGAAAGTGCTATCATCATGAAACGTTCAGATCACTTACAACTCAATAGATTCTACCTTCCTGTAACGTTTCAGCCTGATTGGACCTTGTTTTCACACAAATGGACCCAGAATGATGTGAAATTGTACTTCGTGCAACATAATTCTGGGTGCCATTTACAAACCATAAGTGCTAATGACTCCATTCCTTTTTGTGGTTGTAGGGGCTGTTGATTGGAGTACATTAAAACAAACCTGATCTCTCTAGGACATTCAGAAGCCAAGTTATAAGCCCACAAAGGTGTAACTGGACTACTTCTTTAAATTGACACCAGATCCGGTGACCTTTGGGACATGGTTTGACCCCCTTAGGAAAGTGCTATCATCATGAAACATTCAGATCACTTACAACTCAATAGATTCTACCTTCCTGTAACGTTTCAGCCTGATTGGACCTTGTTTTCACACAAATGAATCCAGAATGACGTGAAATTGTGCTTCGTGCAACATAATTCTGGGTGCCATTTACAAACCTTAAGTGCTAATGACTCCATTCCTTTTTGTGGTTGTAGGGGCTGTTGATTGGAGTACACTAAAAAAGACCTGATCTCTCTAGGACATTCAGAAGCCAAGTTATAAGCCCACAAATGTGTAACTGGACTACTTCTTTAAATTGACACCAGATCCGGTGACCTTTGGGACATAGTTTGACCCCCTTAGGAAAGTGCTATCATCATGAAACGTTCAGATCACTTACAACTCAATAGATTCTACCTTCCTGTAACGTTTCAGCCTGATTGGACCTTGTTTTCACACAAATGAACCCAGAATGACGTGAAATTGTGCTTCGTGCAACATAATTCTGGGTGCCATTTACAAACCTTAAGTGCTAATGACTCCATTCCTTTTTGTGGTTGTAGGGGCTGTTGATTGGAGTACACTAAAAAAAACCTGGTCTCTCTAGGACATTCAGAAGCCAAGTTATAAGCCCACAAATGTGTAACTGGACTACTTCTTTAAATTGACACCAGATCCGGTGACCTTTGGGACATAGATTGACCCCCTTAGGAAAGTGCTATCATCATGAAACGTTCAGATCACTTACAACTCAATAGATTCTACCTTCCTGTAACGTTTCAGCCTGATTGGACCTTGTTTTCACACAAATGAACCCAGAATGATGTGAAATTGTGCTTCGTGCAACATAATTCTGGGTGCCATTTAAAAACCATAAGTTCTAATGACTCCATTCCTTTTAGTGGTAATGGGGGCTGCTAATTGGAGTACTCTAAAACGAACCTGACCTCTCCAGGATATTCAGAAGCCAAGTTCTAAGCCCACAAATGTGTAACTGGACTACTTCTTTAAAGTGACACCAGGCCCGGTGACCTTTGGGACATGGTTTGACCCCCTATAGGAATGTGCGATCATCATGAAACGTTCAGATCACTTACAACTCAATAGATTCTACCTTCCTGTAACGTTTCAGCCTGATTGGACCTTGTTTTCACACAAATGGACCCAGAATGATGTGAAATTGTACTTCGTGCAACATAATTCTGGGTGCCATTTACAAACCATAAGTGCTAATGACTCCATTCCTTTTTGTGGTTGTAGGGGCTGTTGATTGGAGTACATTAAAACAAACCTGATCTCTCTAGGACATTCAGAAGCCAAGTTATAAGCCCACAAAGGTGTAACTGGACTACGTCTTTACATTGACACCAGATCCGGTGACCTTTGGGACATGGTTTGACGCCCTTAGGAAAGTGCTATCATCATGAAACATTCAGATCACTTACAACTCAATAGATTCTACCTTCCTGTAACGTTTCAGCCTGATTTGACCTTGTTTTCACACAAATGAACCCAGAATGACGTGAAATTGTGCTTCGTGCAACATAATTCTGGGTGCCATTTACAAACCATAAGTGCTAATGACTCCATTCCTTTTTGTGGTTGTAGGGGCTGTTGAATGGAGTACATTAAAACAAACCTGATCTCTCTAGGACATTCAGAAGCCAAGTTATAAGCCCACAAAGGTGTAACTGGACTACTTCTTTAAATTGACACCAGATCCGGTGACCTTTGGGACATGGTTTGACCCCCTTAGGAAAGTGCTATCATCATGAAACGTTCAGATCACTTACAACTCAATAGATTCTACCTTCCTGTAACGTTTCAGCCTGATTGGACCTTGTTTTCACACAAATGGACCCAGAATGATGTGAAATTGTACTTCGTGCAACATAATTCTGGGTGCCATTTACAAACCATAAGTGCTAATGACTCCATTCCTTTTTGTGGTTGTAGGGGCTGTTGATTGGAGTACATTAAAACAAACCTGATCTCTCTAGGACATTCAGAAGCCAAGTTATAAGCCCACAAAGATGTAACTGGACTACTTCTTTAAATTGACACCAGGCCCGGTGACCTTTGGGACATGGTTTGACCCCCTTAGGAAAGAGCTATCATCATGAAACGTTCAGATCACTTACAACTCAATAGATTCTGCCTTCCTGTAACGTTTCAGCCTGATTGGACCTTGTTTTCACACAAATGAACCCAGAATGATGTGAAATTGTGCTTCGTGCAACATAATTCTGGGTGCCATTTAAAAACCATAAGTGCTAATGACTCCATTCCTTTTTGTGGTTGTAGGGGCTGTTGATTGGAGTATACTAAAACAAACCTGATCTCTCTAGGACATTCAGAAGCCAAGTTATGAGCCCACAAATGTGTAACTGGACTACTTCTTTAAATTGACACCAGATCCGGTGACCTTTGGGACATGGTTTGACCCCCTTAGGAAAGTGCTATCATCATGAAACATTCAGATCACTTACAACTCAATAGATTCTACCTTCCTGTAACGTTTCAGCCTGATTGGACCTTGTTTTCACACAAATGAACCCAGAATGATGTGAAATTGTGCTTCGTGCAACATAATTCTGGGTGCCATTTACAAACCTTAAGTGGTAATGACTCCATTCCTTTTTGTGGTTGTAGGGGCTGTTGATTGGAGTACACTAAAAAAAACCTGATCTCTCTAGGACATTCAGAAGCAAAGTTATAAGCCCACAAATGTGTAACTGGACTACTTCTTTAAATTGACACCAGATCCGGTGACCTTTGGGACATAGTTTGACCCCCTTAGGAAAGTGCTATCATCATGAAACGTTCAGATCACTTACAACTTAATAGATTCTACCTTCCTGTAACGTTTCAGCCTGATTGGACCTTGTTTTCACACAAATGAACCCAGAATGATGTGAAATTGTGCTTCGTGCAACATAATTCTGTGTGCCATTTAAAAACCATAAGTTCTAATGACTCCATTCCTTTTAGTGGTAATGGGGGCTGCTAATTGGAGTACTCTAAAACAAACCTGACCTCTCTAGGATATTCAGAAGCCAAGTTCTAAGCCCACAAAGGTGTAACTGGACTACTTCTTTAAATTGACACCAGATCCGGTGACCTTTGGGACATGGTTTGACCCCCTTAGGAAAGTGCTATCATCATGAAACATTCAGATCACTTACAACTCAATAGATTCTACCTTCCTGTAACGTTTCAGCCTGATTGGACCTTGTTTTCACCCAAATGAACCCAGAATGATGTGAAATTGTGCTTCGTGCAACATAATTCTGGGTGCCATTTACAAACCTTAAGTGCTAATGACTCCATTCCTTTTTGTGGTTGTAGGGGCTGTTGATTGGAGTACACTAAAAAAACCTGATCTCTCTAGGACATTCAGAAGCCAAGTTATAAGCCCACAAATGTGTAACTGGACTACTTCTTTAAATTGACACCAGATCCGGTGACCTTTGGGACATAGTTTGACCCCCTTAGGAAAGTGCTATCATCATGAAACGTTCAGATCACTTACAACTCAATAGATTCTACCTTCCTGTAACGTTTCAGCCTGATTGGACCTTGTTTTCACACAAATGAACCCAGAATGATGTGAAATTGTGCTTCGTGCAACATAATTCTGTGTGCCATTTAAAAACCATAAGTTCTAATGACTCCATTCCTTTTAGTGGTAATGGGGGCTGCTAATTGGAGTACTCTAAAACAAACCTGACCTCTCTAGGATATTCAGAAGCCAAGTTCTAAGCCCACAAAGGTGTAACTGGACTACTTCTTTAAAGTGACACCAGGCCCGGTGACCTTTGGGACATGGTTTGACCCCCTATAGGAATGTGCGATCATCATGAAACGTTCAGATCACTTACAACTCAATAGATTCTAACTTCTTGTAACGTTTCAGCCTGATTGGACCTTGTTTTCACACAAATGGACCCAGAATGATGTGAAATTGTGCTTCGTGCAACATAATTCTGGGTGCCATTTACAAACCATAAGTGCTATTGACTCCATTCCTTATTGAGGTTGTAGGGGCTGTTGATTGGAGTACACTAAAACAAACCTGATCTCTCTAGGACATTCAGAAGCCAAGTTATAAGCCCACAAAGGTGTAACTGGGCTACTTCTTTAAAGTGACACCAGGCCCGGTGACCATTGGGACATGGTTTGACCCCCTTAGGAAAGTGCTATCATCATGAAACATTCAGATCACTTACAACTCAATAGATTCTACCTTCCTGTAACGTTTCAGCCTGATTGGACCATGTTTTCACACAAATGGACCCAGAATGATGTGAAATTGTGCTTCGTGCAACATAATTCTGGGTGCCATTTACAAACCATAAGTGCTAATGACTCCATTCCTTTTTGTGGTTGTAGGGCCTGTTGATTGGAGTACACTAAACCAAACCTGATCTCTCTAGGACATTCAGAAGCCAAGTTATAAGCCCACAAATGTGTAACTGGACTACTTCTTTAAAGTGACACCAGATCCGGTGACCTTTGGGACATGGTTTTACCCCCTATAGGAATGTGCGATCATCTTGAAACGTTCAGATCACTTACAACTCAATAGATTCTACCTTCTTGTAACGTTTCAGCCTGATTGGACCTTGTTTCACTCAAATGAACACAGAATGATGTGAAATTGTGCTTCGTGCAACATAATTCTGGGTGCCATTTAAAAACCATAAGTGCTAATGACTCCATTCCTTTTAGTGGTAATGGGGGCTGTTAATTGGAGTACTCTAAAACAAACCTGACCTCTCTAGGATATTCAGAAGCCAAGTTATAAGCCCACAAAGGTGTAACTGGACTACTTCTTTGAATTGACACCAGATCCGGTGACCTTTGGGACATGGTTTGACCCCCTTAGAAAAGTGCTATCATCATGAAACGTTCAGATCACTTACAACTCAATAGATTCTACCTTCCTGTAACATTTCAGCCTGATTGGACCTTGTTTTCACACAAATGAACCCAGAATGATGTGAAATTGTGCTTCGTGCAACATAATTCTGGGTGCCATTTAAAAACCATAAGTGCTAATGACTCCATTCCTTTTTGTGGTTGTAGGGGCTGTTGATTGGAGTACACTAAAACAAACCTGATCTCTCTAGGACATTCAGAAGCCAAGTTATAAGCCCTCAAAGGTGTCACTGGACTACTTCTTTAAAGTGACACCAGGCCCGGTGACCTTTGGGACATGGTTTGACCCCCTATAGGAATGTGCGATCATCATGAAACGTTCAGATCACTTACAACTCAATAGATTCTACCTTCTTGTAACGTTTCAGCCTGATTGGACCTTGTTTTCACACAAATGGACCCAGAATGATGTGAAATTGTGCTTCGTGCAACATAATTCTGGGTGCCATTTACAAACCATAAGTGCTAATGACTCCATTCCTTTTTGTGGTTGTAGGGGCTGTTGGTTGGAATTCATTAAAACAAACCAGATCTCTCTAGGACATTCAGAAGCCAAGTTATAAGCCCACAAATGTGTAACTGGACTACTTCTTTAAATTGACACCAGATCCGGTGACCTTTGGGACATGGTTTGACCCCCTTAGGAAAGTGCTATCATCATGAAACGTTCAGATCACTTACAAATCAATAGATTCTACCTTCCTGTAACGTTTCAGCCTGATTGGACCTTGTTTTCACACAAATGAACCCAGAATGATGTGAAATTGTGCTTCGTGCAACATAATTCTGGGTGCCATTTACAAACCATAAGTGCTAATGACTCCATTCCTTTTTGTGGTTGTAGGGGCTGTTGATTGGAGTACACTAAAACAAACCTAACCTCTCTAGGGCATTCAGAAGCCAAGTTATAAGCCCACAAAGGTGTAACTGGACTACTTCTTTTAAGTGACACCAGGCCCGGTGACCTTTGGGACATGGTTTTGCCCCCTATAGGAATGTGCGATCATCTTGAAACATTCAGATCACTTACAACTCAATAGATTCTACCTTCCTGTAACGTTTCAGCCTGATTGGACCTTGTTTTCACACAAATGAACCCAGAATGATGTGAAATTGTGCTTCGTGCAACATAATTCTGGGTGCCATTTACAAACCATAAGTGCTAATGACTCCATTCCTTTTTGAGGTTGTAGGGGCTGTTGATTGGAGTACACTAAAACAAACCTGATCTCTCTAGGACATTCAGAAGCCAAGTTATAAGCCCTCAAAGGTGTAACTGGACTACTTTAGAGTGACACCAGGCCCGGTGACCTTTGGGACATGGTTTGACCCCCTTAAGAAATGCTATCATCATGAAACGTTCAGATCATTTACAACTCAATAGATTCTACCTTGCTGTAACGTTTCAGCCTGATTGGACCTTGTTTTCACACAAATGAACCCAGAATGATGTGAATTTGTGCTTCGTGCAACATAATCCTGGGTCCCATTTACAAAGCTTAAGTGCTCATGACTCCATTCCTTTTTTGTGGTTGTAGGGGCTGTTGATTGGAGTACACTAAAACAAACCTGATCTCTCTAGGACATTCAGAAGCCAAGTTATAAGCCCACAAATGTGTAACTGGACTACTTCTTTAAATTGACACCAGATCCGGTGACCTTTGGGACATGGTGTGACCCCCTTAGGAAAGTGCTATCATCATGAAACGTTCAGATCACTTACAACTCAATAGATTCTACCTTCCTGTAACGTTTCAGCCTGATTGGACCTTGTTTTCACACAAATGAACCCAGAATGATGTGAAATTGTGCTTCGTGCAACATAATTCTGTGTGCCATTTAAAAACCATAAGTTCTAATGACTCCATTCCTTTTAGTGGTAATGGGGGCTGCTAATTGGAGTACTCTAAAACAAACCTGACCTCTCTAGGATATTCAGAAGCCAAGTTCTAAGCCCACAAAGGTGTAACTGGACTACTTCTTTAAAGTGACACCAGGCCCGGTGACCTTTGGGACATGGTTTGACCCCCTATAGGAATGTGCGATCATCATGAAACGTTCAGATCACTTACAACTCAATAGATTCTAACTTCTTGTAACGTTTCAGCCTGATTGGACCTTGTTTTCACACAAATGGACCCATAATGATGTGAAATTGTGCTTTGTGCAACATAATTCTGGGTGCCATTTACAAACCATAAGTGCTATTGACTCCATTCCTTATTGAGGTTGTAGGGGCTGTTGATTGGAGTACACTAAAACAAACCGGATCTCTCTAGCACATTCAGAAGCCAAGTTATAAGCCCACAAAGGTGTAACTGGGCTACTTCTTTAAAGTGACACCAGGCCCGGTGACCATTGGGACATGGTTTGACCCCCTATAGGAATGTGCGATCATCATGAAACGTTCAGATCACTTACAACTCAATAGATTCTACCTTCTTGTAACGTTTCAGCCTGATTGGTCCTTGTTTTCATACAAATGGACCCAGAATGATGTGAAATTGTGCTTCGTGCAACATAATTCTGGGTGCCATTTACAAACCATAAGTGCTAATGACTCCATTCCTTTTTGTGGTTGTAGGGGCTGTTGATTGGAGTACACTAAAACAAACCTGATCTCTCTAGGACATTCAGAAGCCAAGTTATAAGCCCACAAATGTGTAACTGGACTACTTCTTTAAAGTGACACCAGATCCGGTGACCTTTGGGACGTGGTTTGACCCCCTTAGGAAAGTGCTATCATCATGAAACATTCAGATCACTTACAACTCAATAGATTCTACCTTCTTGTAACGTTTCAGCCTGATTGGACCTTGTTTTCACACAAATGAACCCAGAATGATGTGAAATTGTGCTTCGTGCAACATAATTCTGGGTGCCATTTACAAACCATAAGTGCTAATGACTCCATTCCTTTTTGAGGTTGTAGGGGCTGTTGATTGGAGTACACTAAAACAAACCTGATCTCTCTAGGACATTCAGAAGCCAAGTTATAAGCCCTCAAAGGTGTAACTGGACTACTTTAGAGTGACACCAGGCCCGGTGACCTTTGGGACATGGTTTGACCCCCTTAAGAAATGCTATCATCATGAAACGTTCAGATCATTTACAACTCAATAGATTCTACCTTGCTGTAACGTTTCAGCCTGATTGGACCTTGTTTTCACACAAATGAACCCAGAATGATGTGAATTTGTGCTTCGTGCAACATAATCCTGGGTCCCATTTACAAAGCTTAAGTGCTCATGACTCCATTCCTTTTTTGTGGTTGTAGGGGCTGTTGATTGGAGTACACTAAAACAAACCTGATCTCTCTAGGACATTCAGAAGCCAAGTTATAAGCCCACAAATGTGTAACTGGACTACTTCTTTAAATTGACACCAGATCCGGTGACCTTTGGGACATGGTGTGACCCCCTTAGGAAAGTGCTATCATCATGAAACGTTCAGATCACTTACAACTCAATAGATTCTACCTTCCTGTAACGTTTCAGCCTGATTGGACCTTGTTTTCACACAAATGAACCCAGAATGATGTGAAATTGTGCTTCGTGCAACATAATTCTGTGTGCCATTTAAAAACCATAAGTTCTAATGACTCCATTCCTTTTAGTGGTAATGGGGGCTGCTAATTGGAGTACTCTAAAACAAACCTGACCTCTCTAGGATATTCAGAAGCCAAGTTCTAAGCCCACAAAGGTGTAACTGGACTACTTCTTTAAAGTGACACCAGGCCCGGTGACCTTTGGGACATGGTTTGACCCCCTATAGGAATGTGCGATCATCATGAAACGTTCAGATCACTTACAACTCAATAGATTCTAACTTCTTGTAACGTTTCAGCCTGATTGGACCTTGTTTTCACACAAATGGACCCATAATGATGTGAAATTGTGCTTCGTGCAACATAATTCTGGGTGCCATTTACAAACCATAAGTGCTATTGACTCCATTCCTTATTGAGGTTGTAGGGGCTGTTGATTGGAGTACACTAAAACAAACCGGATCTCTCTAGCACATTCAGAAGCCAAGTTATAAGCCCACAAAGGTGTAACTGGGCTACTTCTTTAAAGTGACACCAGGCCCGGTGACCATTGGGACATGGTTTGACCCCCTATAGGAATGTGCGATCATCATGAAACGTTCAGATCACTTACAACTCAATAGATTCTACCTTCTTGTAACGTTTCAGCCTGATTGGTCCTTGTTTTCATACAAATGGACCCAGAATGATGTGAAATTGTGCTTCGTGCAACATAATTCTGGGTGCCATTTACAAACCATAAGTGCTAATGACTCCATTCCTTTTTGTGGTTGTAGGGGCTGTTGATTGGAGTACACTAAAACAAACCTGATCTCTCTAGGACATTCAGAAGCCAAGTTATAAGCCCACAAATGTGTAACTGGACTACTTCTTTAAAGTGACACCAGATCCGGTGACCTTTGGGACGTGGTTTGACCCCCTTAGGAAAGTGCTATCATCATGAAACATTCAGATCACTTACAACTCAATAGATTCTACCTTCTTGTAACGTTTCAGCCTGATTGGACCTTGTTTCACTCAAATGAACACAGAATGATGTGAAATTGTGCTTCGTGCAACATAATTCTGGGTGCCATTTAAAAACCATAAGTGCTAATGACTCCATTCCTTTTTGAGGTTGTAGGGGCTGTTGAATGGAGTACACTAAAACAAACCTGATCTCTCTAGGACATTCAGAAGCCAAGTTATAAGCCCTCAAAGGTGTAACTGGACTACTTTAAAGTGACACCAGGCCCGGTGACCTTTGGGACATGGTTTGACCCCCTTAAGAAATGCTATCATCATGAAACGTTCAGATCATTTACAACTCAATAGATTCTACCTTGCTGTAACGTTTCAGCCTGATTGGACCTTGTTTTCACACAAATGAACCCAGAATGATGTGAATTTGTGCTTCGTGCAACATAATCCTGGGTCCCATTTACAAAGCTTCAGTGCTCATGACTCCATTCCTTTTTTGTGGTTGTAGGGGCTGTTGATTGGAGTACACTAAAACAAACCTGATCTCTCTAGGACATTCAGAAGCCAAGTTATAAGCCCACAAATGTGTAACTGGACTACTTCTTTAAATTGACACCAGATCCGGTGACCTTTGGGACATGGTGTGACCCCCTTAGGAAAGTGATATCATCATGAAACGTTCAGATCACTTACAACTCAATAGATTCTACCTTCCTGTAACGTTTCAGCCTGATTGGACCTTGTTTTCACACAAATGAACCCAGAATGATGTGAAATTGTGCTTCGTGCAACATAATTCTGGGTGCCATTTACAAACCTTAAGTGGTAATGACTCCATTCCTTTTTGTGGTTGTAGGGGCTGTTGATTGGAGTACACTAAAAAAACCTGATCTCTCTAGGACATTCAGAAGCCAAGTTATAAGCCCTCAAATGTGTAACTGGACTACTTCTTTAAATTGACACCAGATCCGGTGACCTTTGGGACATGGTTTGAACCCCTATAGGAATGTGCGATCATCATGAAACGTTCAGATCACTTAAAACTCAATAGATTCTACCTTCCTGTAACGTTTCAGCCTGATTGGACCATGTTTTCACACAAATGGACCCAGAATGATGTGAAATTGTGCTTCGTGCAACATAATTCCGGGTGCCATTTACAAACCATAAGTGCTAATGACTCCATTCCTTTTTGTGGTTGTAGAGCCTGTTGATTGGAGTACACTAAAACAAACCTGATCTCTCTAGGACATTCAGAAGCCAAGTTATAAGCCCACAAATGTGTAACTGGACTACTTCTTTAAAGTGACACCAGATCCGGTGACCTTTGGGACATGGTTTTACCCCCTATAGGAATGTGCGATCATCTTGAAACGTTCAGATCACTTACAACTCAATATATTCTACCTTCTTGTAACGTTTCAGCCTTATTGGACCTTGTTTCACTCAAATGAACACAGAATGATGTGAAATTGTGCTTCGTGCAACATAATTCTGGGTGCCATTTAAAAACCATAAGTGCTAATGACTCCATTCCTTTTTGAGGTTGTAGGGGCTGTTGATTGGAGTACACTAAAACAAACCTGATCTCTCTAGGACATTCAGAAGCCAAGTTATAAGCCCTCAAAGGTGTAACTGGACTACTTTAAAGTGACACCAGGCCCGGTGACCTTTGGGACATGGTTTGACCCCCTTAAGAAATGCTATCATCATGAAACGTTCAGATCATTTACAACTCAATAGATTCTACCTTGCTGTAACGTTTCAGCCTGATTGGACCTTGTTTTCACACAAATGAACCCAGAATGATGTGAATTTGTGCTTCGTGCAACATAATCCTGGGTCCCATTTACAAAGCTTCAGTGCTCATGACTCCATTCCTTTTTTGTGGTTGTAGGGGCTGTTGATTGGAGTACACTAAAACAAACCTGATCTCTCTAGGACATTCAGAAGCCAAGTTATAAGCCCACAAATGTGTAACTGGACTACTTCTTTAAATTGACACCAGATCCGGTGACCTTTGGGACATGGTGTGACCCCCTTAGGAAAGTGATATCATCATGAAACGTTCAGATCACTTACAACTCAATAGATTCTACCTTCCTGTAACGTTTCAGCCTGATTGGACCTTGTTTTCACACAAATGAACCCAGAATGATGTGAAATTGTGCTTCGTGCAACATAATTCTGGGTGCCATTTACAAACCTTAAGTGGTAATGACTCCATTCCTTTTTGTGGTTGTAGGGGCTGTTGATTGGAGTACACTAAAAAAACCTGATCTCTCTAGGACATTCAGAAGCCAAGTTATAAGCCCTCAAATGTGTAACTGGACTACTTCTTTAAATTGACACCAGATCCGGTGACCTTTGGGACATAGTTTGACCCCCTTAGGAAAGTGCTATCATCATGAAACGTTCAGATCACTTACAACTCAATAGATTCTACCTTCCTGTAACGTTTCAGCCTGATTGGACCTTGTTTTCACACAAATGAACCCAGAATGATGTGAAATTGTGCTTCGTGCAACATAATTCTGTGTGCCATTTAAAAACCATAAGTTCTAATGACTCCATTCCTTTTAGTGGTAATGGGGGCTGCTAATTGGAGTACTCTAAAACAAACCTGACCTCTCTAGGATATTCAGAAGCCAAGTTCTAAGCCCACAAAGGTGTAACTGGACTACTTCTTTAAATTGACACCAGATCCGGTGACCTTTGGGACATGGTTTGACCCCCTTAGGAAAGTGCTATCATCATGAAACATTCAGATCACTTACAACTCAATAGATTCTACCTTCCTGTAACTTTTCAGCCTGATTGGACCTTGTTTTCACACAAATGAACCCAGAATGATGTGAAATTGTGCTTCGTGCAACATAATTCTGGGTGCCATTTACAAACCTTAAGTGCTAATGACTCCATTCCTTTTTGTGGTTGTAGGGGCTGTTGATTGGAGTACACTAAAAAAAACCTGATCTCTCTAGGACATTCAGAAGCCAAGTTATAAGCCCACAAATGTGTAACTGGACTACTTCTTTAAATTGACACCAGATCCGGTGACCTTTGGGACATAGTTTGACCCCCTTAGGAAAGTGCTATCATCATGAAACGTTCAGATCACTTACAACTCAATAGATTCTACCTTCCTGTAACGTTTCAGCCTGATTGGACCTTGTTTTCACACAAATGAACCCAGAATGATGTGAAATTGTGCTTCGTGCAACATAATTCTGTGTGCCATTTAAAAACCATAAGTTCTAATGACTCCATTCCTTTTAGTGGTAATGGGGGCTGCTAATTGGAGTACTCTAAAACAAACCTGACCTCTCTAGGATATTCAGAAGCCAAGTTCTAAGCCCACAAAGGTGTAACTGGACTACTTCTTTAAAGTGACACCAGGCCCGGTGACCTTTGGGACATGGTTTGACCCCCTATAGGAATGTGCGATCATCATGAAACGTTCAGATCACTTACAACTCAATAGATTCTAACTTCTTGTAACGTTTCAGCCTGATTGGACCTTGTTTTCACACAAATGGACCCAGAATGATGTGAAATTGTGCTTCGTGCAACATAATTCTGGGTGCCATTTACAAACCATAAGTGCTATTGACTCCATTCCTTATTGAGGTTGTAGGGGCTGTTGATTGGAGTACACTAAAACAAACCTGATCTCTCTAGGACATTCAGAAGCCAAGTTATAAGCCCACAAAGGTGTAACTGGGCTACTTCTTTAAAGTGACACCAGGCCCGGTGACCATTGGGACATGGTTTGACCCCCTATATGAATGTGCGATCATCATGAAACGTTCAGATCACTTACAACTCAATAGATTCTACCTTCTTGTAACGTTTCAGCCTGATTGGTCCTTGTTTTCACACAAATGGACCCAGAATGATGTGAAATTGTGCTTCGTGCAACATAATTCTGGGTGCCATTTACAAACCATAAGTGCTAATGACTCCATTCCTTTTTGTGGTTGTAGGGGCTGTTGGTTGGAGTACATTAAAACAAACCTGATCTCTCTAGGACATTCAGAAGCCAAGTTATAAGCCCACAAAGGTGTAACTGGACTACTTCTTTAAATTGACACCAGATCCGGTGACCTTTGGGACATAGTTTGACCCCCTTAGGAAAGTGCTATCATCATGAAACGTTCAGATCACTTACAACTCAATAGATTCTACCTTCCTGTAACGTTTCAGCCTGATTGGACCTTGTTTTCACACAAATGAACCCAGAATGATGTGAAATTGTGCTTCGTGCAACATAATTCTGGGTGCCATTTAAAAACCATAAGTGCTAATGACTCCATTCCTTTTAGTGGTAATGGGGGCTGTTAATTGGAGTACTCTAAAACAAACCTGACCTCTCTAGGATATTCAGAAGCCAAGTTATAAGCCCACAAAGGTGTAACTGGACTACTTCTTTGAATTGACACCAGATCCGGTGACCTTTGGGACATGGTTTGACCCCCTTAGAAAAGTGCTATCATCATGAAACGTTCAGATCACTTACAACTCAATAGATTCTACCTTCCTGTAACATTTCAGCCTGATTGGACCTTGTTTTCACACAAATGAACCCAGAATGATGTGAAATTGTGCTTCGTGCAACATAATTCTGGGTGCCATTTAAAAACCATAAGTGCTAATGACTCCATTCCTTTTTGAGGTTGTAGGGGCTGTTGATTGGAGTACACTAAAATAAACCTGATCTCTCTAGGACATTCAGAAGCCAAGTTATAAGCCCTCAAAGGTGTCACTGGACTACTTCTTTAAAGTGACACCAGGCCCGGTGACCTTTGGGACATGGTTTGACCCCCTATAGGAATGTGCGATCATCATGAAACGTTCAGATCACTTACAACTCAATAGATTCTACCTTCTTGTAACGTTTCAGCCTGATTGGACCTTGTTTTCACACAAATGGACCCAGAATGATGTGAAATTGTGCTTCGTGCAACATAATTCTGGGTGCCATTTACAAACCATAAGTGCTAATGACTCCATTCCTTTTTGTGGTTGTAGGGGCTGCTGGTTGGAATTCATTAAAACAAACAAGATCTCTCTAGGACATTCAGAAGCCAAGTTATAAGCCCACAAATGTGTAACTGGACTACTTCTTTTAAGTGACACCAGGCCCGGTGACCTTTGGGACATGGTTTTGCCCCCTATAGGAATGTGCGATCATCTTGAAACATTCAGATCACTTACAACTCAATAGATTCTACCTTCCTGTAACGTTTCAGCCTGATTGGACCTTGTTTTCACACAAATGAACCCAGAATGATGTGAAATTGTGCTTCGTGCAACATAATTCTGGGTGCCATTTAAAAACCATAAGTGCTAATGACTCCATTCCTTTTTGAGGTTGTAGGGGCTGTTGATTGGAGTACACTAAAACAAACCTGATCTCTCTAGGACATTCAGAAGCCAAGATATAAGCCCTCAAAGGTGTAACTGGACTACTTTAAAGTGACACCAGGCCCGGTGACCTTTGGGACATGGTTTGACCCCCTTAAGAAATGCTATCATCACGAAACGTTCAGATCATTTACAACTCAATAGATTCTACCTTGCTGTAACGTTTCAGCCTGATTGGACCTTGTTTTCACACAAATGAACCCAGAATGATGTGAATTTGTGCTTCGTGCAACATAATCCTGGGTCCCATTTACAAAGCTTCAGTGCTCATGACTCCATTCCTTTTTTGTGGTTGTAGGGGCTGTTGATTGGAGTACACTAAAACAAACCTGATCTCTCTAGGACATTCAGAAGCCAAGTTATAAGCCCACAAATGTGTAACTGGACTACTTCTTTAAATTGACACCAGATCCGGTGACCTTTGGGACATGGTGTGACCCCCTTAGGAAAGTGCTATCATCATGAAACGTTCAGATCACTTACAACTCAATAGATTCTACCTTCCTGTAACGTTTCAGCCTCATTGGACCTTGTTTTCACACAAATGAACCCAGAATGATGTGAAATTGTGCTTCGTGCAACATAATTCTGTGTGCCATTTAAAAACCATAAACTCTAATGACTCCATTCCTTTTAGTGGTAATGGGGGCTGCTAATTGGAGTACTCTAAAACAAACCTGACCTCTCTAGGATATTCAGAAGCCAAGTTCTAAGCCCACAAAGGTGTAACTGGACTACTTCTTTAAAGTGACACCAGGCCCGGTGACCTTTGGGACATGGTTTGACCCCCTATAGGAATGTGCGATCATCATGAAACGTTCAGATCACTTACAACTCAATAGATTCTAACTTCTTGTAACGTTTCAGCCTGATTGGACCTTGTTTTCACACAAATGGACCCAGAATGATGTGAAATTGTGCTTCGTGCAACATAATTCTGGGTTCCATTTACAAACCATAAGTGCTATTGACTCCATTCCTTATTGAGGTTGTAGGGGCTGTTGATTGGAGTACACTAAAACAAACCTGATCTCTCTAGGACATTCAGAAGCCAAGTTATAAGCCCACAAAGGTGTAACTGGGCTACTTCTTTAAAGTGACACCAGGCCCGGTGACCATTGGGACATGGTTTGACCCCCTATAGGAATGTGCGATCATCATGAAACGTTCAGATCACTTACAACTCAATAGATTCTACCTTCTTGTAACGTTTCAGCCTGATTGGTCCTTGTTTTCACACAAATGGACCCAGAATGATGTGAAATTGTGCTTCGTGCAACATTATTCTGGGTGCCATTTACAAACCATAAGTGCTAATGACTCCATTCCTTTTTGTGGTTGTAGGGGCTGTTGGTTGGAGTACATTAAAACAAACCTGATCTCTCTAGGACATTCAGAAGCCAAGTTATAAGCCCACAAATGTGTAACTGGACTACTTCTTTAAATTGACACCAGATCCAGTGACCTTTGGGACGTGGTTTGACCCCCTTAGGAAAGTGCTATCATCATGAAACATTCAGATCACTTACAACTCAATAGATTCTACCTTCCTGTAACGTTTCAGCCTGATTGGACCATGTTTTCACACAAATGGACCCAGAATGATGTGAAATTGTGCTTCGTGCAATATAATTCTGGGTGCCATTTACAAACCATAAGTGCTAATGACTCCATTCCTTTTTGTGGTTGTAGGGCCTGTTGATTGGAGTACACTAAAACAAACCTGATCTCTCTAGGACATTCAGAAGCCAAGTTATAAGCCCACAAATGTGTAACTGGACTACTTCTTTAAAGTGACACCAGATCCGGTGACCTTTGGGACATGGTTTTACCCCATATAGGAATGTGCGATCATCTTGAAACGTTCAGATCACTTACAACTCAATAGATTCTACCTTCTTGTAACATTTCAGCCTGATTGGACCTTGTTTCACTCAAATGAACACAGAATGATGTGAAATTGTGCTTCGTGCAACATAATTCTGGGTGCCATTTAAAAACCATAAGTGCTAATGACTCCATTCCTTTTAGTGGTAATGGGGGCTGTTAATTGGAGTACTCTAAAACAAACCTGACCTCTCTAGGATATTCAGAAGCCAAGTTATAAGCCCACAAAGGTGTAACTGGACTACTTCTTTGAATTGACACCAGATCCGGTGACCTTTGGGACATGGTTTGACCCCCTTAGAAAAGTGCTATCATCATGAAACGTTCAGATCACTTACAACTCAATAGATTCTACCTTCCTGTAACATTTCAGCCTGATTGGACCTTGTTTTCACACAAATGAACCCAGAATGATGTGAAATTGTGCTTCGTGCAACATAATTCTGGGTGCCATTTAAAAACCATAAGTGCTAATGACTCCATTCCTTTTTGAGGTTGTAGGGGCTGTTGATTGGAGTACACTAAAACAAATCTGATCTCTCTAGGACATTCAGAAGCCAAGTTATAAGCCCTCAAAGGTGTCACTGGACTACTTCTTTAAAGTGATACCAGGCCCGGTGACCTTTGGGACATGGTTTGACCCCCTATAGGAATGTGCGATCATCATGAAACGTTCAGATCACTTACAACTCAATAGATTCTACCTTCTTGTAACGTTTCAGCCTGATTGGACCTTGTTTTCACACAAATGGACCCAGAATGATGTGAAATTGTGCTTCGTGCAACATAATTCTGGGTGCCATTTACAAACCATAAGTGCTAATGACTCCATTCCTTTTTGTGGTTGTAGGGGCTGTTGGTTGGAATTCATTAAAACAAACCAGATCTCTCTAGGACATTCAGAAGCCAAGTTATAAGCCCACAAATGTGTAACTGGACTACTTCTTTAAATTGACACCAGATCCGGTGACCTTTGGGACATGGATTGACCCCCTTAGGAAAGTGCTATCATCATGAAACGTTCAGATCACTTACAAATCAATAGATTCTACCTTCCTGTAACGTTTCAGCCTGATTGGACCTTGTTTTCACACAAATGAACCCAGAATGATGTGAAATTGTGCTTCGTGCAACATAATTCTGTGTGCCATTTAAAAACCATAAGTTCTAATGACTCCATTCCTTTTAGTGGTAATGGGGGCTGCTAATTGGAGTACTCTAAAACAAACCTGACCTCTCTAGGATATTCAGAAGCCAAGTTCTAAGCCCACAAAGGTGTAACTGGACTACTTCTTTAAAGTGACACCAGGCCCGGTGACCTTTGGGACATGGTTTGACCCCCTATAGGAATGTGCGATCATCATGAAACGTTCAGATCACTTACAACTCAATAGATTCTAACTTCTTGTAACGTTTCAGCCTGATTGGACCTTGTTTTCACACAAATGGACCCAGAATGATGTGAAATTGTGCTTCGTGCAACATAATTCTGGGTGCCATTTACAAACCATAAGTGCTATTGACTCCATTCCTTATTGAGGTTGTAGGGGCTGTTGATTGGAGTACACTAAAACAAACCTGATCTCTCTAGGACATTCAGAAGCCAAGTTATAAGCCCACAAAGGTGTAACTGGGCTACTTCTTTAAAGTGACACCAGGCCCGGTGACCATTGGGACATGGTTTGACCCCCTATAGGAATGTGCGATCATCATGAAACGTTCAGATCACTTACAACTCAATAGATTCTTCCTTCTTGTAACGTTTCAGCCTGATTGGTCCTTGTTTTCACACAAATGGACCCAGAATGATGTGAAATTGTGCTTCGTGCAACATAATTCTGGGTGCCATTTACAAAGCATAAGTGCTAATGACTCCATTCCTTTTTGTGGTTGTAGGGGCTGTTGGTTGGAGTACATTAAAACAAACCTGATCTCTCTAGGACATTCAGAAGCCAAGTTATAAGCCCACAATTGTGTAACTGGACTACTTCTTTAAATTGACACCAGATCCAGTGACCTTTGGGACGTGGTTTGACCCCCTTAGGAAAGTGCTATCATCATGAAACATTCAGATCACTTACAACTCAATAGATTCTACCTTCCTGTAACGTTTCAGCCTGATTGGACCATGTTTTCACACAAATGGACCCAGAATGATGTGAAATTGTGCTTCGTGCAACATAATTCTGGGTGCCATTTACAAACCATAAGTGCTAATGACTCCATTCCTTTTTGTGGTTGTAGGGCCTGTTGATTGGAGTACACTAAAACAAACCTGATCTCTCTAGGACAATCAGAAGCCAAGTTATAAGCCCACAAATGTGTAACTGGACTACTTCTTTAAAGTGACACCAGATCCGGTGACCTTTGGGACATGGTTTTACCCCCTATAGGAATGTGCGATCATCTTGAAACGTTCAGATCACTTACAACTCAATAGATTCTACCTTCTTGTAACGTTTCAGCCTGATTGGACCTTGTTTCACTCAAATGAACACAGAATGATGTGAAATTGTGCTTCGTGCAACATAATTCTGGGTGCCATTTAAAAACCATAAGTGCTAATGACTCCATTCCTTTTAGTGGTAATGGGGGCTGTTAATTGGAGTAATCTAAAACAAACCTGACCTCTCTAGGATATTCAGAAGCCAAGTTATAAGCCCACAAAGGTGTAACTGGACTACTTCTTTGAATTGACACCAGATCCGGTGACCTTTGGGACATGGTTTGACCCCCTTAGAAAAGTGCTATCATCATGAAACGTTCAGATCACTTACAACTCAATAGATTCTACCTTCCTGTAACATTTCAGCCTGATTGGACCTTGTTTTCACACAAATGAACCCAGAATGATGTGAAATTGTGCTTCGTGCAACATAATTCTGGGTGCCATTTAAAAACCATAAGTGCTAATGACTCCATTCCTTTTTGAGGTTGTAGGGGCTGTTGATTGGAGTACACTAAAACAAACCTGATCTCTCTAGGACATTCAGAAGCCAAGTTATAAGCCCTCAAAGGTGTCACTGGACTACTTCTTTAAAGTGACACCAGGCCCGGTGACCTTTGGGACATGGTTTGACCCCCTATAGGAATGTGCGATCATCATGAAACGTTCAGATCACTTACAACTCAATAGATTCTACCTTCTTGTAACGTTTCAGCCTGATTGGACCTTGTTTTCACACAAATGGACCCAGAATGATGTGAAATTGTGCTTCGTGCAACATAATTCTGGGTGCAATTTACAAACCATAAGTGCTAATGACTCCATTCCTTTTTGTGGTTGTAGGGGCTGTTGGTTGGAATTCATTAAAACAAACCAGATCTCTCTAGGACATTCAGAAGCCAAGTTATAAGCCCACAAATGTGTAACTGGACTACTTCTTTAAATTGACACCAGATCCGGTGACCTTTGGGACATGTTTTGACCCCCTTAGGAAAGTGTTATCATCATGAAACGTTCAGATCACTTACAAATCAATAGATTCTACCTTCCTGTAACGTTTCAGCCTGATTGGACCTTGTTTTCACACAAATGAACCCAGAATGATGTGAAATTGTGCTTCGTGCAACATAATTCTGGGTGCCATTTACAAACCATAAGTGCTAATGACTCCATTCCTTTTTGTGGTTGTAGGGGCTGTTGGTTGGAATTCATTAAAACAAACTAGATCTCTCTAGGACATTCAGAAGCCAAGTTATAAGCCCTCAAAGGTGTAACTGGACTACTTTAAAGTGACACCAGGCCCGGTGACCTTTGGGACATGGTTTGACCCCCTTAAGAAATGCTATCATCATGAAACGTTCAGATCATTTACAACTCAATAGATTCTACCTTGCTGTAACGTTTCAGCCTGATTGGACCTTGTTTTCACACAAATGAACCCAGAATGATGTGAATTTGTGCTTCGTGCAACATAATCCTGGGTCCCATTTACAAAGCTTAAGTGCTCATGACTCCATTCCTTTTTTGTGGTTGTAGGGGCTGTTGATTGGAGTACACTAAAACAAACCTGATCTCTCTAGGACATTCAGAAGCCAAGTTATAAGCCCACAAATGTGTAACTGGACTACTTCTTTAAATTGACACCAGATCCGGTGACCTTTGGGACATGGTGTGACCCCCTTAGGAAAGTGATATCATCATGAAACGTTCAGATCACTTACAACTCAATAGATTCTACCTTCCTGTAACGTTTCAGCCTGATTGGACCTTGTTTTCACACAAATGGACCCAGAATGATGTGAAATTGTACTTCGTGCAACATAATTCTGGGTGCCATTTACAAACCATAAGTGCTAATGACTCCATTCCTTTTTGTGGTTGTGGGGGCTGTTGATTGGAGTACACTAAAAAAAACCTGATCTCTCTAGGACATTCAGAAGCCAAGTTATAAGCCCACAAATGTGTAACTGGACTACTTCTTTAAATTGACACCAGATCCGGTGACCTTTGGGACATAGTTTGACCCCCTTAGGAAAGTGCTATCATCATGAAATGTTCAGATCACTTACAACTCAATAGATTCTACCTTCCTGTAACGTTTCAGCCTGATTGGACCTTGTTTTCACACAAATGAACCCAGAATTATGTGAAATTGTGCTTCGTGCAACATAATTCTGGGTGCCATTTAAAAACCATAAGTTCTAATGACTCCATTCCTTTTAGTGGCAATGGGGGCTGCTAATTGGAGTACTCTAAAACGAACCTGACCTCTCTAGGATATTCAGAAGCCAAGTTCTAAGCCCACAAAGGTGTAACTGGACTACTTCTTTAAAGTGACACCAGGCCCGGTGACCTTTGGGACATGGTTTGACCCCCTATAGGAATGTGCGATCATCATGAAACGTTCAGATCAATTACAACTCAATAGATTCTAACTTCTTGTAACGTTTCAGCCTGATTGGACCTTGTTTTCACACAAATGGACCCAGAATGATGTGAAATTCTACTTCGTGCAACATAATTCTGGGTGCCATTTACAAACCATAATTGCTAATGACTCCATTCCTTTTTGTGGTTGTAGGGGCTGTTGATTGGAGTACATTAAAACAAACCTGATCTCTCTAGGACATTCAGAAGCCAAGTTATAAGACCACAAAGGTGTAACTGGACTACTTCTTTAAATTGACACCAGGCCCGGTGACCTTTGGGACATGGTTTGACCCCCTTAGGAAAGAGCTATCATCATGAAACGTTCAGATCACTTACAACTCAATAGATTCTGCCTTCCTGTAACGTTTCAGCCTGATTGGACCTTGTTTTCACACAAATGAACCCAGAATGATGTGAAATTGTGCTTCGTGCAACATAATTCTGGGTGCCATTTAAAAACCATGAGTGCTAATGACTCCATTCCTTTTTGTGGTTGTAGGGGCTGTTGATTGGAGTATACTAAAACAAACCTGATCTCTCTAGGACATTCAGAAGCCAAGTTATGAGCCCACAAATGTGTAACTGGACTACTTCTTTAAATTGACACCAGATCCGGTGACCTTTGGGACATGGTTTGACCCCCTTAGGAAAGTGCTATCATCATGAAACATTCAGATCACTTACAACTCAATAGATTCTACCTTCCTGTAACGTTTCAGCCTGATTGGACCTTGTTTTCACACAAATGAACCCAGAATGATGTGAAATTGTGCTTCGTGCAACATAATTCTGGGTACCATTTACAAACCTTAAGTGGTAATGACTCCATTCCTTTTTGTGGTTGTAGGGGCTGTTGATTGGAGTACACTAAAAAAAACCTGATCTCTCTAGGACATTCAGAAGCCAAGTTATAAGCCGACAAATGTGTAACTGGACTACTTCTTTAAATTGACACCAGATCCGGTGACCTTTGGGACATAGTTTGACCCCCTTAGGAAAGTGCTATCATCATGAAACGTTCAGATCACTTACAACTCAATAGATTCTACCTTCCTGTAACGTTTCAGCCTGATTGGACCTTGTTTTCACACAAATGAACCCAGAATGATGTGAAATTGTGCTTCGTGCAACATAATTCTGTGTGCCATTTAAAAACCATAAGTTCTAATGACTCCATTCCTTTTAGTGGTAATGGGGGCTGCTAATTGGAGTACTCTAAAACAAACCTGACCTCTCTAGGATATTCAGAAGCCAAGTTCTAAGCCCACAAAGGTGTAACTGGACTACTTCTTTAAATTGACACCAGATCCGGTGACCTTTGGGACATGGTTTGACCCCCTTAGGAAAGTGCTATCATCATGAAACATTCAGATCACTTACAACTCAATAGATTCTACCTTCCTGTAAGGTTTCAGCCTGATTGGACCTTGTTTTCACACAAATGAACCCAGAATGATGTGGAATTGTGCTTCGTGCAACATAATTCTGGGTGCCATTTACAAACCTTAAGTGCTAATGACTCCATTCCTTTTTGTGGTTGTAGGGGCTGTTGATTGGAGTACACTAAAAAAACCTGATCTCTCTAGGACATTCAGAAGCCAAGTTATAAGCCCACAAATGTGTAACTGGACTACTTCTTTAAATTGACACCAGATCCGGTGACCTTTGGGACATAGTTTGACCCCCTTAGGAAAGTGCTATCATCATGAAACGTTCAGATCACTTACAACTCAATAGATTCTACCTTCCTGTAACGTTTCAGCCTGATTGGACCTTGTTTTCACACAAATGAACCCAGAATGATGTGAAATTGTGCTTCGTGCAACATAATTCTGTGTGCCATTTAAAAACCATAAGTTCTAATGACTCCATTCCTTTTAGTGGTAATGGGGGCTGCTAATTGGAGTACTCTAAAACAAACCTGACCTCTCTAGGATATTCAGAAGCCAAGTTCTAAGCCCACAAAGGTGTAACTGGACTACTTCTTTAAAGTGACACCAGGCCCGGTGACCTTTGGGACATGGTTTGACCCCCTATAGGAATGTGCGATCATCATGAAACGTTCAGATCACCTACAACTCAATAGATTCTAACTTCTTGTAACGTTTCAGCCTGATTGGACCTTGTTTTCACACAAATGGACCCAGAATGATGTGAAATTGTGCTTCGTGCAACATAATTCTGGGTGCCATTTACAAACCATAAGTGCTAATGACTCCATTCCTTTTTGTGGTTGTAGGGGCTGTTGGTTGGAGTACATTAAAACAAACCTGATCTCTCTAGGACATTCAGAAGCCAAGTTATAAGCCCACAAATGTGTAACTGGACTACTTCTTTAAATTGACACCAGATCCAGTGACCTTTGGGACGTGGTTTGACCCCCTTAGGAAAGTGCTATCATCATGAAACATTCAGATCACTTACAACTCAATAGATTCTACCTTCCTGTAACGTTTCAGCCTGATTGGACCTTGTTTTCACACAAATGGACCCAGAATGATGTGAAATTGTGCTTCGTGCAACATAATTCTGGGTGCCATTTACAAACCATAAGTGCTAATGACTCCATTCCTTTTTGTGGTTGTAGGGCCTGTTGATTGGAGTACACTAAAACAAACCTGATCTCTCTAGGACATTCAGAAGCCAAGTTATAAGCCCACAAATGTGTAACTGGACTACTTCTTTAAAGTGACACCAGATCCGGTGACCTTTGGGACATGGTTTTACCCCCTATAGGAATGTGCCATCATCTTGAAACGTTCAGATCACTTACAACTCAATAGATTCTACCTTCTTGTAACGTTTCAGCCTGATTGGACCTTGTTTCACTCAAATGAACACAGAATGATGTGAAATTGTGCTTCGTGCAACATAATTCTGGGTGCCATTTAAAAACCATAAGTGCTAATGACTCCATTCCTTTTAGTGGTAATGGGGGCTGTTAATTGGAGTACTCTAAAACAAACCTGACCTCTCTAGGATATTCAGAAGCCAAGTTATTAGCCCAAAAAGGTGTAACTGGACTACTTCTTTGAATTGACACCAGATCCGGTGACCTTTGGGACATGGTTTGACCCCCTTAGAAAAGTGCTATCATCATGAAACGTTCAGATCACTTACAACTCAATAGATTCTACCTTCCTGTAACATTTCAGCCTGATTGGACCTTGTTTTCACACAAATGAACCCAGAATGATGTGAAATTGTGCTTCGTGCAACATAATTCTGGGTGCCATTTAAAAACCATAAGTGCTAATGACTCCATTCCTTTTTGAGGTTGTAGGGGCTGTTGAGTGGAGTACACTAAAACAAACCTGATCTCTCTAGGACATTCACAAGCCAAGTTATAAGCCCTCAAAGGTGTCACTGGACTACTTCTTTAAAGTGACACCAGGCCCGGTGACCTTTGGGACATGGTTTGACCCCCTATAGGAATGTGCGATCATCATGAAACGTTCAGATCACTTACAACTCAATAGATTCTACCTTCTTGTAACGTTTCAGCCTGATTGGACCTTGTTTTCACACAAATGGACCCAGAATGATGTGAAATTGTGCTTCGTGCAACATAATTCTGGGTGCCATTTACAAACCATAAGTGCTAATGACTCCATTCCTTTTTGTGGTTGAAGGGGCTGTTGGTTGGAATTCATTAAAACAAACCAGATCTCTCTAGGACATTCAGAAGCCAAGTTATAAGCCCACAAATGTGTAACTGGACTACTTCTTTAAATTGACACCAGATCCGGTGACCTTTGGGACATGGTTTGACCCCCTTAGGAAAGTGCTATCATCATGAAACGTTCAGATCACTTACAAATCAATAGATTCTACCTTCCTGTAACGTTTCAGCCTGATTGGACCTTGTTTTCACACAAATGAACCCAGAATGATGTGAAATTGTGCTTCGTGCAACATAATTCTGGGTGCCATTTACAAACCATAAGTGCTAATGACTCCATTCCTTTTTGTGGTTGTAGGGGCTGTTGATTGGAGTACACTAAAACAAACCTAACCTCTCTAGGGCATTCAGAAGCCAAGTTATAAGCCCACAAAGGTGTAACTGGACTACTTCTTTTAAGTGACACCAGGCCCGGTGACCTTTGGGACATGGTTTTGCCCCCTATAGGAATGTGCGATCATCTTGAAACATTCAGATCACTTACAACTCAATATATTCAACCTTCCTGTAACGTTTCAGCCTGATTGGACCTTGTTTTCACACAAATGAACCCAGAATGATGTGAAATTGTGCTTCGTGCAACATAATTCTGGGTGCCATTTAAAAACCATAAGTGCTAATGACTCCATTCCTTTTTGAGGTTGTAGGGGCTGTTGATTGGAGTACACTAAAACAAACCTGATCTCTCTAGGACATTCAGAAGCCAAGTTATAAGCCCTCAAAGGTGTAACTGGACTACTTTAAAGTGACACCAGGCCCGGTGACCTTTGGGACATGGTTTGACCCCCTTAAGAAATGCTATCATCATGAAATGTTCAGATCATTTACAACTCAATAGATTCTACCTTGCTGTAACGTTTCAGCCTGATTGGACCTTGTTTTCACACAAATGAACCCAGAATGATGTGAATTTGTGCTTCGTGCAACATAATCCTGGGTCCCATTTACAAAGCTTAAGTGCTCATGACTCCATTCCTTTTTGTGGTTGTAGGGGCTGTTGATTGGAGCACACTAAAAAAACCTGATCTCTCTAGGACATTCAGAAGCCAAGTTATAAGCCCACAAATGTGTAACTGGACTACTTCTTTAAATTGACACCAGATCCGGTGACCTTTGGGACATAGTTTGACCCCTTTAGGAAAGTGCTATCATCATGAAACGTTCAGATCACTTACAACTCAATAGATTCTACCTTCCTGTAACGTTTCAGCCTGATTGGACCTTGTTTTCACACAAATGAACCCAGAATGATGTGAAATTGTGCTTCGTGCAACATAATTCTGTGTGCCATTTAAAAACCATAAGTTCTAATGACTCCATTCCTTTTAGTGGTAATGGGGGCTGCTAATTGGAGTACTCTAAAACAAACCTGACCTCTCTAGGATATTCAGAAGCCAAGTTCTAAGCCCACAAAGGTGTAACTGGACTACTTCTTTAAAGTGACACCAGGCCCGGTGACCTTTGGGACATGGTTTGACCCCCTATAGGAATGTGCGATCATCATGAAACGTTCAGATCACCTACAACTCAATAGATTCTAACTTCTTGTAACGTTTCAGCCTGATTGGACCTTGTTTTCACACAAATGGACCCAGAATGATGTGAAATTGTGCTTCGTGCAACATAATTCTGGGTGCCATTTACAAACCATAAGTGCTAATGACTCCATTCCTTTTTGTGGTTGTAGGGGCTGTTGGTTGGAGTACATTAAAACAAACCTGATCTCTCTAGGACATTCAGAAGCCAAGTTATAAGCCCACAAATGTGTAACTGGACTACTTCTTTAAATTGACACCAGATCCAGTGACCTTTGGGACGTGGTTTGACCCCCTTAGGAAAGTGCTATCATCATGAAACATTCAGATCACTTACAACTCAATAGATTCTACCTTCCTGTAACGTTTCAGCCTGATTGGACCTTGTTTTCACACAAATGGACCCAGAATGATGTGAAATTGTGCTTCGTGCAACATAATTCTGGGTGCCATTTACAAACCATAAGTGCTAATGACTCCATTCCTTTTTGTGGTTGTAGGGCCTGTTGATTGGAGTACACTAAAACAAACCTGATCTCTCTAGGACATTCAGAAGCCAAGTTATAAGCCCACAAATGTGTAACTGGACTACTTCTTTAAAGTGACACCAGATCCGGTGACCTTTGGGACATGGTTTTACCCCCTATAGGAATGTGCCATCATCTTGAAACGTTCAGATCACTTACAACTCAATAGATTCTACCTTCTTGTAACGTTTCAGCCTGATTGGACCTTGTTTCACTCAAATGAACACAGAATGATGTGAAATTGTGCTTCGTGCAACATAATTCTGGGTGCCATTTAAAAACCATAAGTGCTAATGACTCCATTCCTTTTAGTGGTAATGGGGGCTGTTAATTGGAGTACTCTAAAACAAACCTGACCTCTCTAGGATATTCAGAAGCCAAGTTATAAGCCCAAAAAGGTGTAACTGGACTACTTCTTTGAATTGACACCAGATCCAGTGACCTTTGGGACATGGTTTGACCCCCTTAGAAAAGTGCTATCATCATGAAACGTTCAGATCACTTACAACTCAATAGATTCTACCTTCCTGTAACATTTCAGCCTGATTGGACCTTGTTTTCACACAAATGAACCCAGAATGATGTGAAATTGTGCTTCGTGCAACATAATTCTGGGTGCCATTTAAAAACCATAAGTGCTAATGACTCCATTCCTTTTTGAGGTTGTAGGGGCTGTTGATTGGAGTACACTAAAACAAACCTGATCTCTCTAGGACATTCACAAGCCAAGTTATAAGCCCTCAAAGGTGTCACTGGACTACTTCTTTAAAGTGACACCAGGCCCGGTGACCTTTGGGACATGGTTTGACCCCCTATAGGAATGTGCGATCATCATGAAACATTCAGATCACTTACAACTCAATAGATTCTACCTTCTTGTAACGTTTCAGCCTGATTGGACCTTGTTTTCACACAAATGGACCCAGAATGATGTGAAATTGTGCTTCGTGCAACATAATTCTGGGTGCCATTTACAAACCATAAGTGCTAATGACTCCATTCCTTTTTGTGGTTGTAGGGGCTGTTGGTTGGAATTCATTAAAACAAACCAGATCTCTCTAGGACATTCAGAAGCCAAGTTATAAGCCCACAAATGTGTAACTGGACTACTTCTTTAAATTGACACCAGATCCGGTGACCTTTGGGACATGGTTTGACCCCCTTAGGAAAGTGCTATCATCATGAAACGTTCAGATCACTCACAAATCAATAGATTCTACCTTCCTGTAACGTTTCAGCCTGATTGGACCTTGTTTTCACACAAATGAACCCAGAATGATGTGAAATTGTGCTTCGTGCAACATAATTCTGGGTGCCATTTACAAACCATAAGTGCTAATGACTCCATTCCTTTTTGTGGTTGTAGGGGCTGTTGATTGGAGTACACTAAAACAAACCTAACCTCTCTAGGGCATTCAGAAGCCAAGTTATAAGCCCACAAAGGTGTAACTGGACTACTTCTTTTAAGTGACACCAGGCCCGGTGACCTTTGGGACATGGTTTTGCCCCCTATAGGAATGTGCGATCATCTTGAAACATTCAGATCACTTACAACTCAATATATTCAACCTTCCTGTAACGTTTCAGCCTGATTGGACCTTGTTTTCACACAAATGAACCCAGAATGATGTGAAATTGTGCTTCGTGCAACATAATTCTGGGTGCCATTTAAAAACCATAAGTGCTAATGACTCCATTCCTTTTTGAGGTTGTAGGGGCTGTTGATTGGAGTACACTTAAACAAACCTGATCTCTCTAGGACATTCAGAAGCCAAGTTATAAGCCCTCAAAGGTGTAACTGGACTACTTTAAAGTGACACCAGGCCCGGTGACCTTTGGGACATGGTTTGACCCCCTTAAGAAATGCTATCATCATGAAATGTTCAGATCATTTACAACTCAATAGATTCTACCTTGCTGTAACGTTTCAGCCTGATTGGACCTTGTTTTCACACAAATGAACCCAGAATGATGTGAATTTGTGCTTCGTGCAACATAATCCTGGGTCCCATTTACAAAGCTTAAGTGCTCATGACTCCATTCCTTTTTTGTGGTTGTAGGGGCTGTTGATTGGAGTACATTAAAACAAACCTGATCTCTCTAGGACATTCAGAAGCCAAGTTATAAGACCACAAAGGTGTAACTGGACTACTTCTTTAAATTGACACCAGGCCCGGTGACCTTTGGGACATGGTTTGACCCCCTTAGGAAAGAGCTATCATCATGAAACGTTCAGATCACTTACAACTCAATAGATTCTGCCTTCCTGTAACGTTTCAGCCTGATTGGACCTTGTTTTCACACAAATGAACCCAGAATGATGTGAAATTGTGCTTCGTGCAACATAATTCTGGGTGCCATTTAAAAACCATAAGTGCTAATGACTCCATTCCTTTTTGTGGTTGTGGGGGCTGTTGATTGGAGTACATTAAAACAAACCTGATCTCTCTAGGACATTCAGAAGCCAAGTTATAAGCCCACAAAGGTGTAACTGGACTACTTCTTTAAATTGACACCAGATCCGGTGACCTTTGGGACATGGTTTGACCCCCTTAGGAAAGTGCTATCATCATGAAACATTCAGATCACTTACAACTCAATAGATTCTACCTTCCTGTAACGTTTCAGCCTGATTGGACCTTGTTTTCACACATATGAACCCAGAATGACGTGAAATTGTGCTTCGTGCAACATAATTCTGGGTGCCATTTACAAACCTTAAGTGCTCATGACTCCATTCCTTTTTTGTGGTTGTAGGGGCTGTTGATTGGAGTACACTAAAACAAACCTGATCTCTCTAGGACATTCAGAAGCCAAGTTATAAGCCCACAAAGGTGTAACTGGACTACTTCTTTAAATTGACACCAGATCCGGTGACCTTTGGGACATGGTGTGACCCCCTTAGGAAAGTGATATCATCATGAAACGTTCAGATCACTTAAAACTCAATAGATTCTACCTTCCTGTAACGTTTCAGCCTGATTGGACCTTGTTTTCACACAAATGAACCCAGAATGATGTGAAATTGTGCTTCGTGCAACATAATTCTGGGTGCCATTTACAAACCATAAGTGCTAATGACTCCATTCCTTTTTGTGGTTGTAGGGGCTGTTGATTGGAGTACACTAAAACAAACCTAACCTCTCTAGGGCATTCAGAAGCCAAGTTATAAGCCCACAAAGGTGTAACTGGACTACTTCTTTTAAGTGACACCAGGCCCGGTGACCTTTGGGACATGGTTTTGCCCCCTATAGGAATGTGCGATCATCTTGAAACATTCAGATCACTTACAACTCAATAGATTCTACCTTCTTGTAACGTTTCAGCCTGATTGGACCTTGTTTCACTCAAATGAACACAGAATGATGTGAAATTGTGCTTCGTGCAACATAATTCTGGGTGCCATTTAAAAACCATAAGTGCTAATGACTCCATTCCTTTTAGTGGTAATGGGGGCTGTTAATTGGAGTACTCTAAAACAAACCTGACCTCTCTAGGATATTCAGAAGCCAAGTTATAAGCCCAAAAAGGTGTAACTGGACTACTTCTTTGAATTGACACCAGATCCAGTGACCTTTGGGACATGGTTTGACCCCCTTAGAAAAGTGCTATCATCATGAAACGTTCAGATCACTTACAACTCAATAGATTCTACCTTCCTGTAACATTTCAGCCTGATTGGACCTTGTTTTCACACAAATGAACCCAGAATGATGTGAAATTGTGCTTCGTGCAACATAATTCTGGGTGCCATTTAAAAACCATAAGTGCTAATGACTCCATTCCTTTTTGAGGTTGTAGGGGCTGTTGATTGGAGTACACTAAAACAAACCTGATCTCTCTAGGACATTCACAAGCCAAGTTATAAGCCCTCAAAGGTGTCACTGGACTACTTCTTTAAAGTGACACCAGGCCCGGTGACCTTTGGGACATGGTTTGACCCCCTATAGGAATGTGCGATCATCATGAAACATTCAGATCACTTACAACTCAATAGATTCTACCTTCTTGTAACGTTTCAGCCTGATTGGACCTTGTTTTCACACAAATGGACCCAGAATGATGTGAAATTGTGCTTCGTGCAACATAATTCTGGGTGCCATTTACAAACCATAAGTGCTAATGACTCCATTCCTTTTTGTGGTTGTAGGGGCTGTTGGTTGGAATTCATTAAAACAAACCAGATCTCTCTAGGACATTCAGAAGCCAAGTTATAAGCCCACAAATGTGTAACTGGACTACTTCTTTAAATTGACACCAGATCCGGTGACCTTTGGGACATGGTTTGACCCCCTTAGGAAAGTGCTATCATCATGAAACGTTCAGATCACTTACAAATCAATAGATTCTACCTTCCTGTAACGTTTCAGCCTGATTGGACCTTGTTTTCACACAAATGAACCCAGAATGATGTGAAATTGTGCTTCGTGCAACATAATTCTGGGTGCCATTTACAAACCATAAGTGCTAATGACTCCATTCCTTTTTGTGGTTGTAGGGGCTGTTGATTGGAGTACACTAAAACAAACCTAACCTCTCTAGGGCATTCAGAAGCCAAGTTATAAGCCCACAAAGGTGTAACTGGACTACTTCTTTTAAGTGACACCAGGCCCGGTGACCTTTGGGACATGGTTTTGCCCCCTATAGGAATGTGCGATCATCTTGAAACATTCAGATCACTTACAACTCAATATATTCAACCTTCCTGTAACGTTTCAGCCTGATTGGACCTTGTTTTCACACAAATGAACCCAGAATGATGTGAAATTGTGCTTCGTGCAACATAATTCTGGGTGCCATTTAAAAACCATAAGTGCTAATGACTCCATTCCTTTTTGAGGTTGTAGGGGCTGTTGATTGGAGTACACTTAAACAAACCTGATCTCTCTAGGACATTCAGAAGCCAAGTTATAAGCCCTCAAAGGTGTAACTGGACTACTTTAAAGTGACACCAGGCCCGGTGACCTTTGGGACATGGTTTGACCCCCTTAAGAAATGCTATCATCATGAAATGTTCAGATCATTTACAACTCAATAGATTCTACCTTGCTGTAACGTTTCAGCCTGATTGGACCTTGTTTTCACACAAATGAACCCAGAATGATGTGAATTTGTGCTTCGTGCAACATAATCCTGGGTCCCATTTACAAAGCTTAAGTGCTCATGACTCCATTCCTTTTTTGTGGTTGTAGGGGCTGTTGATTGGAGTACATTAAAACAAACCTGATCTCTCTAGGACATTCAGAAGCCAAGTTATAAGACCACAAAGGTGTAACTGGACTACTTCTTTAAATTGACACCAGGCCCGGTGACCTTTGGGACATGGTTTGACCCCCTTAGGAAAGAGCTATCATCATGAAACGTTCAGATCACTTACAACTCAATAGATTCTGCCTTCCTGTAACGTTTCAGCCTGATTGGACCTTGTTTTCACACAAATGAACCCAGAATGATGTGAAATTGTGCTTCGTGCAACATAATTCTGGGTGCCATTTAAAAACCATAAGTGCTAATGACTCCATTCCTTTTTGTGGTTGTGGGGGCTGTTGATTGGAGTACATTAAAACAAACCTGATCTCTCTAGGACATTCAGAAGCCAAGTTATAAGCCCACAAAGGTGTAACTGGACTACTTCTTTAAATTGACACCAGATCCGGTGACCTTTGGGACATGGTTTGACCCCCTTAGGAAAGTGCTATCATCATGAAACATTCAGATCACTTACAACTCAATAGATTCTACCTTCCTGTAACGTTTCAGCCTGATTGGACCTTGTTTTCACACATATGAACCCAGAATGACGTGAAATTGTGCTTCGTGCAACATAATTCTGGGTGCCATTTACAAACCTTAAGTGCTCATGACTCCATTCCTTTTTTGTGGTTGTAGGGGCTGTTGATTGGAGTACACTAAAACAAACCTGATCTCTCTAGGACATTCAGAAGCCAAGTTATAAGCCCACAAAGGTGTAACTGGACTACTTCTTTAAATTGACACCAGATCCGGTGACCTTTGGGACATGGTGTGACCCCCTTAGGAAAGTGATATCATCATGAAACGTTCAGATCACTTAAAACTCAATAGATTCTACCTTCCTGTAACGTTTCAGCCTGATTGGACCTTGTTTTCACACAAATGAACCCAGAATGATGTGAAATTGTGCTTCGTGCAACATAATTCTGGGTGCCATTTACAAACCATAAGTGCTAATGACTCCATTCCTTTTTGTGGTTGTAGGGGCTGTTGATTGGAGTACACTAAAACAAACCTAACCTCTCTAGGGCATTCAGAAGCCAAGTTATAAGCCCACAAAGGTGTAACTGGACTACTTCTTTTAAGTGACACCAGGCCCGGTGACCTTTGGGACATGGTTTTGCCCCCTATAGGAATGTGCGATCATCTTGAAACATTCAGATCACTTACAACTCAATATATTCAACCTTCCTGTAACGTTTCAGCCTGATTGGACCTTGTTTTCACACAAATGAACCCAGAATGATGTGAAATTGTGCTTCGTGCAACATAATTCTGGGTGCCATTTAAAAACCATAAGTGCTAATGACTCCATTCCTTTTTGAGATTGTAGGGGCTGTTGATTGGAGTACACTAAAACAAACCTGATCTCTCTAGGACATTCAGAAGCCAAGTTATAAGCCCTCAAAGGTGTAACTGGACTACTTTAAAGTGACACCAGGCCCGGTGACCTTTGGGACATGGTTTGACCCCCTTAAGAAATGCTATCATCATGAAATGTTCAGATCATTTACAACTCAATAGATTCTACCTTGCTGTAACGTTTCAGCCTGATTGGACCTTGTTTTCACACAAATGAACCCAGAATGATGTGAATTTGTGCTTCGTGCAACATAATCCTGGGTCCCATTTACAAAGCTTAAGTGCTCATGACTCCATTCCTTTTTTGTGGTTGTAGGGGCTGTTGATTGGAGTACACTAAAACAAACCTGATCTCTCTAGGACATTCAGAAGCCAAGTTATAAGCCCACAAATGTGTAACTGGACTACTTCTTTAAATTGACACCAGATCCGGTGACCTTTGGGACATGGTGTGACCCCCTTAGGAAAGTGATATCATCATGAAACGTTCAGATCACTTAAAACTCAATAGATTCTACCTTCCTGTAACGTTTCAGCCTGATTGGACCTTGTTTTCACACAAATGGACCCAGAATGATGTGAAATTGTACTTCGTGCAACATAATTCTGGGTGCCATTTACAAACCATAAGTGCTAATGACTCCATTCCTTTTTGTGGTTGTGGGGGCTGTTGATTGGAGTACATTAAAACAAACCTGATCTCTCTAGGACATTCAGAAGCCAAGTTATAAGACCACAAAGGTGTAACTGGACTACTTCTTTAAATTGACACCAGGCCCGGTGACCTTTGGGACATGGTTTGACCCCCTTAGGTAAGAGCTATCATCATGAAACGTTCAGATCACTTACAACTCAATAGATTCTGCCTTCCTGTAACGTTTCAGCCTGATTGGACCTTGTTTTCACACAAATGAACCCAGAATGATGTGAAATTGTGCTTCGTGCAACATAATTCTGGGTGCCATTTAAAAAACATAAGTGCTAATGACTCCATTCCTTTTTGTGGTTGTGGGGGCTGTTGATTGGAGTACATTAAAACAAACCTGATCTCTCTAGGACATTCAGAAGCCAAGTTATAAGCCCACAAAGGTGTAACTGGACTACTTCTTTAAATTGACACCAGATCCGGTGACCTTTGGGACATGGTTTGACCCCCTTAGGAAAGTGCTATCATCATGAAACATTCAGATCACTTACAACTCAATAGATTCTACCTTCCTGTAACGTTTCAGCCTGATTGGACCTTGTTTTCACACAGATGAACCCAGAATGACGTGAAATTGTGCTTCGTGCAACATAATTCTGGGTGCCATTTACAAACCTTAAGTGCTAATGACTCCATTCCTTTTTGTGGTTGTAGGGGCTGTTGATTGGAGTACACTAAAAAAAACCTGATCTCTCTAGGACATTCAGAAGCCAAGTTATAAGCCCACAAATGTGTAACTGGACTACTTCTTTAAATTGACACCAGATCCGGTGACCTTTGGGACATAGTTTGACCCCCTTAGGAAAGTGCTATCATCATGAAACGTTCAGATCACTTACAACTCAATAGATTCTACCTTCCTGTAACGTTTCAGCCTGATTGGACCTTGTTTTCACACAAATGAACCCAGAATGATGTGAAATTGTGCTTCGTGCAACATAATTCTGGGTGCCATTTAAAAACCATAAGTTCTAATGACTCCATTCCTTTTAGTGGCAATGGGGGCTGCTAATTGGAGTACTCTAAAACGAACCTGACCTCTCTAGGATATTCAGAAGCCAAGTTCTAAGCCCTCAAAGGTGTAACTGGACTACTTCTTTAAAGTGACACCAGGCCCGGTGACCTTTGGGACATGGTTTGACCCCCTATAGGAATGTGCGATCATCATGAAACGTTCAGATCAATTACAACTCAATAGATTCTAACTTCTTGTAACGTTTCAGCCTGATTGGACCTTGTTTTCACACAAATGGACCCAGAATGATGTGAAATTGTACTTCGTGCAACATAATTCTGGGTGCCATTTACAAACCATAATTGCTAATGACTCCATTCCTTTTTGTGGTTGTAGGGGCTGTTGATTGGAGTACATTAAAACAAACCTGATCTCTCTAGGACATTCAGAAGCCAAGTTATAAGACCACAAAGTGTAACTGGACTACTTCTTTAAATTGACACCAGGCCCGGTGACCTTTGGGACATGGTTTGACCCCCTTAGGAAAGAGCTATCATCATGAAACGTTCAGATCACTTACAACTCAATAGATTCTGCCTTCCTGTAACGTTTCAGCCTGATTGGACCTTGTTTTCACACAAATGAACCCAGAATGATGTGAAATTGTGCTTCGTGCAACATAATTCTGGGTGCCATTTAAAAACCATAAGTGCTAATGACTCCATTCCTTTTTGTGGTTGTAGGGGCTGTTGATTGGAGTATACTAAAACAAACCTGATCTCTCTAGGACATTCAGAAGCCAAGTTATGAGCCCACAAATGTGTAACTGGACTACTTCTTTAAATTGACACCAGATCCGGTGACCTTTGGGACATAGTTTGACCCCCTTAGGAAAGTGCTATAATCATGAAACGTTCAGATCACTTACAACTCAATCGATTCTACCTTCCTGTAACGTTTCAGCCTGATTGGACCTTGTTTTCACACAAATGAACCCAGAATGATGTGAAATTGTGCTTCGTGCAACATAATTCTGGGTGCCATTTAAAAACCATAAGTTCTAATGACTCCATTCCTTTTAGTGGTAATGGGGGCTGCTAATTGGAGTACTCTAAAACAAACCTGACCTCTCTAGGATATTCAGAAGCCAAGTTCTAAGCCCACAAAGGTGTAACTGGACTACTTCTTTAAAGTGACACCAGGCCCGGTGACCTTTGGGACATGGTTTGACCTCCTATAGGAATGTGCGATCATCATGAAACGTTCAGATCACTTACAACTCAATAGATTCTAACTTCTTGTAACGTTTCAGCCTGATTGGACCTTGTTTTCACACAAATGGACCCAGAATGATGTGAAATTGTGCTTCGTGCAACATAATTCTGGGTGCCATTTACAAACCATAAGTGCTATTGACTCCATTCCTTATTGAGGTTGTAAGGGCTGTTGATTGGAGTACACTAAAACAAACCTGATCTCTCTAGGACATTCAGAAGCCAAGTTATAAGCCCACAAAGGTGTAACTGGGCTACTTCTTTAAAGTGACACCAGGCCCGGTGACCTTTGGGACATGGTTTGACCCCCTATAGGAATGTGCGATCATCATGAAACGTTCAGATCACTTACAACTCAATAGATTCTACCTTCTTGTAACGTTTCAGCCTGATTGGACCTTGTTTTCACACAAATGGACCCAGAATGATGTGAAATTGTGCTTTGTGCAACTTAATTCTGGGTGCCATTTACAAACCATAAGTGCTAATGACTCCATTCCTTTTTGTGGTTGTAGGGGCTGTTGGTTGGAGTACATTAAAGCAAACCTGATTTCTCTAGGACATTCAGAAGCCAAGTTATAAGCCCACAAATGTGTAACTGGACTACTTCTTTAAATTGACACCAGATCCAGTGACCTTTGGGACGTGGTTTGACCCCCTTAGGAAAGTGCTATCATCATGAAACATTCAGACCACTTACAACTCAATAGATTCTACCTTCCTGTAACGTTTTAGCCTGATTGTACCTTGTTTTCACACAAATGAACCCAGAATGATGTGAAATTGTGCTTCGTGCAACATAATTCTGGGTGCCATTTAAAAACCATAAGTTCTAATGACTCCATTCCTTTTTGTGGTTGTAGGGGCTGTTGATTGGAGTATACTAAAACAAACCCGATCTCTCTAGGACATTCAGAAGCCAAGTTATAAGCCCACAAATGTGTAACTGGACTACTTCTTTAAAGTGACACCAGGCCCGGTGACCTTTGGGACATGGTTTGACCCCCTATAGGAATGTGCGATCATCATGAAACGTTCAGATCACTTACAACTCAATAGATTCTACCTTCTCGTAACGTTTCAGCCTGATTGGACCTTGTTTTCACACAAATGGACCCAGAATGATGTGAAATTGTGCTTCGTGCAACATAATTCTGGGTGCCATTTAAAAACCACAAGTGCTAATGACTCCATTCCTTTTTGAGGTTGTAGGGGCTGTTGATTGGAGTACACTAAAACAAACCTGATCTCTCTAGGACATTCAGAAGCCAAGTTATAAGCCCACAAATGTGTAACTGGACTAATTCTTTAAATTGAAACCAGATCCGGTGACCTTTGGGACATGGTTTGACCCCCTTAGGAAAGTGCTATCATCATGAAACGTTCAGATCACTTACAACTCAATAGATTCTACCTTCCTGTAACGTTTCAGCCTGATTGGACCATGTTTTCACACAAATGGACCCAGAATGATGTGAAATTGTGCTTCGTGCAACATAATTCTGGGTGCCATTTACAAACTATAAGTGCTAATGACTCCATTCCTTTTTGTGGTTGTAGGGCCTGTTGATTGGAGTACACTAAAACAAACCTGATCTCTCTAGGACATTCAGAAGCCAAGTTATAAGCCCACAAATGTGTAACTGGACTACTTCTTTAAAGTGACACCAGATTCGGTGACCTTTGGGACATGGTTTTACCCCCTATAGGAATGTGCGTTCATCTTGAAACGTTCAGATCACTTACAACTCAATAGATTCTACCTTCTTGTAACGTTTCAGCCTGATTGGACCTTGTTTCACTCAAATGAACCCAGAATGATGTGAAATTGTGCTTCGTGCAACATAATTCTGGGTGCCATTTAAAAACCATAAGTGCTAATGACTCCATTCCTTTTAGTGGTAATGGGGGATGTTAATTGGAGTACTCTAAAACAAACCTGACCTCTCTAGGATATTCAGAAGCCAAGTTATAAGCCCACAAAGGTGTAACTGGACTACTTCTTTAAATTGACACCAGGCCCGGTGACCTTTGGGACATGGTTTGACCCCCTTAGGAAAGTGCTATCATCATGAAACGTTCAGATCACTTACAACTCAATAGATTCTACCTTCCTGTAACGTTTCAGCCTGATTGGACCTTGTTTTCACACAAATGAACCCAGAATGATGCGGAATTGTGCTTCGTGCAACATAATTCTGGGTGCCATTTAAAAACCATAAGTGCTAATGACTCCATTCCTTTTAGTGGTTATGGGGGCTGCTAATTGGAGTACTTTAAAACAAACATGACCTCTCTAGGATATTCAGAAGCCAAGTTATAAGCCCACAAAGGTGTAACTGGACTACTTCTTTAAAGTGACACCAGGCCCGGTGACCTTTGGGACATGGTTTGACCCCCTATAGGAATGTGCGATCATCATGAAACGTTCAGATCACTTACAACTCAATAGATTCTACCTTCTTGTAACGTTTCAGCCTAATTGGACCTTGTTTTCACACAAATGGACCCAGAATGATGTGAAATTGTGCTTCGTGGAACATAATTCTGGGTGCCATTTACAAACCATAAGTGCTAATGACTCCCTTCATTTTTGTGGTTGTAGGGGCTGTTGGTTGGAGTACATTAAAACAAACCTGATCTCTCTAGGACATTCAGAAGCCAAGTTATAAGCCCACAAATGTGTAACTGGACTACTTCTTTAAATTGACACCAGATCCGGTGACCTTTGGGACATGGTTTGACCCCCTTAGGAAAGTGCTATCATCATGAAACATTCAGATCACTTACAACTCAATAGATTCTACCTTCCTGTAACGTTTCAGCCTGATTGTACCTTGTTGTCACACAAATGAACCCAGAAAGATGTGAAATTGTGCTTCGTGCAACATAATTCTGGGTGCCATTTAAAAACCATAAGTGCTAATGACTCCATTCCTTTTTGTGGTTGTAGGGGCTGTTGATTGGAGTATACTAAAACAAACCTGATCTCTCTAGGACATTCAGAAGCCAAGTTATAAGCTCACAAATGTGTAACTGGACAACTTCTTTAAATTGACACCAGATCCAGTGACCTTTGGGACGTGGTTTGACCCCCTTAGGAAAGTGCTATCATCATGAAACATTCAGCTCACTTACAACTCAATAGATTCTACCTTCTCGTAACGTTTCAGCCTGATTGGACCTTGTTTTCACACAAATGGACCCAGAATGATGTGACATTGTGCTTCGTGCAAAATAATTCTGGGTGCCATTTAAAAACCATAAGTGCTAATGACTCCATTCCTTTTTGAGGTTGTAGGGGCTGTTGATTGGAGTACACTAAAACAAACCTGATCTCTCTAGGACATTCAGAAACCAAGTTATAAGCCCTCAAAGGTGTAATTGGACTAATTATTTAAAGTGACACCAGATCCGGTGACCTTTGGGACATGGTTTTACCCCCTTAGGAAAGTGCTATCATCATGAAACATTCAGATCACTTACAACTCAATAGATTCTACCTTCCTGTAACGTTTCAGCCTGATTGGACCATGTTTTCACACAAATGGACCCAGAATGATGTGAAATTGTGCTTCGTGCAACATAATTCTGGGTGCCATTTAAAAACCATAAGTGATAATGACTCCATTCCTTTTTGTGGTTGTAGGGGCTGTTGATTGGAGTACACTAAAAAAAGCCTGATCTCTCTAGGACATTCAGAAGCCAAGTTATAAGCCCACAAAGGTGTAACTGGGCTACTTCTTTAAAGTGACACCAGGCCCGGTGACCTTTGGGACATGGTTTGATCCCCTTAGGAAAGTACTATCATCATGAAACGTTCAGATCACTTACAACTCAATAGATTCTACCTTCCTGTAACGTTTCAGCCTGATTGGACCTTGTTTTCACACAAATGAAACCAGAATGATGTGAAATTGTGCTTTGTGCCACATAATTCTGGGTGCCATTTAAAAACCATAAGTGCTAATGACTCCATTCCTTTTTGTGGTTGTAGGGGATGTTGATTGGAGTATACTAAAACAAACCTGATCTCTCTAGGACATTCAGAAGCCAAGTTATAAGCCCACAAATGTGTAACTGGACTACTTCTTTAAATTGAAACCAGATCCGGTGACCTTTGGGACATGGTTTGACCCCCTTAGGAAAGTGCTATCATCATGAAACGTTCAGATAACTTACAACTCAATAGATTCTACCTTCTTGTAACGTTTCAGCCTGATTGGACCATGTTTTCACACAAATGGACCCAGAATGATGTGAAATTGTGCTTCGTGCAACATAATTCTGGGTGCCATTTACAAACCATAAGTGCTAATGACTCCATTCCTTTTTGTGGTTGTAGGGCCTGTTGATTGGAGTACACTAAAACAAACCTGATCTCTCTAGGACATTCAGAAGCCAAGTTATAAGCCCACAAAGGTGTAACTGGACTACTTCTTTAAAGTGACACCAGATCCGGTGACCTTTGGGACATGGTTTTACCCCCTATAGGAATGTGCAATCATCTTGAAACGTTCAGATCACTTACAACTCAATAGATTCTACCTTCTTGTAACGTTTCAGCCTGATTGGACCTTGTTTCACTCAAATGAACCCAGAATGATGTGAAATTGTGCTTCGTGCAACATAATTCTGGGTGCCATTTAAAAACCATAAGTGCTAATGACTCCATTCCTTTTAGTGGTAATGGGGGCTGTTAATTGGAGTACTCTAAAACAAACCTGACCTCTCTAGGATATTCAGAAGCCAAGTTATAAGCCCACAAAGGTGTAACTGGACTACTTCTTTAAATTGACACCAGGCCCGGTGACCTTTGGGACATGGTTTGACCCCCTTAGGAAAGTGCTATCATCATGAAATGTTCAGATCACTTACAACTCAATAGATTCTACCTTCCTGTAACGTTTCAGCCTGATTGGACCTTGTTTTCACACAAATGAAGCCAGAATGATGTGGAATTGTGCTTCGTGCAACATAATTCTGGGTGCCATTTAAAAACCATAAGTGCTATTGACTCCATTCCTTTTAGTGGTAATGCGGGCTGCTAATTGGAGTACTCTAAAACAAACCTGACCTCTCTAGGATATTCAGAAGCCAAGTTATAAGCCCACAAAGGTGTAACTGGACTACTTCTTTAAAGTGACACCAGGCCCGGTGACCTTTGGGGCATGGTTTGACCCCCTATAGGAATGTGCGATCATCATGAAACGTTCAGATCACTTACAACTCAATAGATTCTACCTTCTTGTAACGTTTCAGCCTGATTGGACCTTGTTTTCACACAAATGGACCCAGAATGATGTGAAATTGTGCTTCGTGGAACATAATTCTGGGTGCCATTTACAAACCATAAGTGCTAATGACTCCATTCCTTTTTGTGGTTGTAGGGGCTGTTGGTTGGAGTACATTAAAACAAACCTGATCTCTCTAGGACATTCAGAAGCCAAGTTATAAGCCCACAAAGGTGTAACTGGACTACTTCTTTAAATTGACTCCAGGCCCGGTGACCTTTGGGACATGGTTTGACCCCCTTAGGAAAGAGCTATCATCATGAAACGTTCAGATCACTTACAACTCAATAGATTCTACCTTCCTGTAACGTTTCAGCCTGATTGGACCTTGTTTTCACACAAATGAACCCAGAATGATGTGGAATTGTGCTTCGTGCAACATAATTCTGGGTGCCATTTAAAAACCATAAGTGATAATGACTCCATTCCTTTTTGTGGTTGTAGGGGCTGTTGATTGGAGTATACTAAAACAAACCTGATCTCTCTAGGACATTCAGAAGCCAAGTTATGAGCCCACAAATGTGTAACTGGACTACTTCTTTAAATTGACACCAGATCAGGTGACATTTGGGACATGGTTTGACCCCCTTAGGAAAGTGCTATCATCATGAAACATTCAGATCACTTACAACTCAATAGATTCTACCTTCCTGTAACGTTTCAGCCTGATTGGACCTTGTTTTCACACAAATGAACCCAGAATGATGTGAAATTGTGCTTCGTGCAACATAATTCTGGGTGCCATTTACAAACCATAAGTGCTAATGACTCCATTCCTTTTTGTGGTTGTAGGGGCTGTTGATTGGAGTACACTAAAACAAACCTGATCTCTCTAGGACATTCAGAAGCCAAGTTATAAGCCCACAAATGTGTAACTGGACTACTTCTTTAAATTGACACCAGATCCGGTGACCTTTGGGACATAGTTTGACCCCCTTAGGAAAGTGCTATCATCATGAAACGTTCAGATCACTTACAACTCAATAGATTCTACCTTCCTGTAACGTTTCAGCTTGATTGGACCTTGTTTTCACACAAATGAACCCAGAATGATGTGAAATTGTGCTTCGTGCAACATAATTCTGGGTGCCATTTAAAAACCATAAGTTCTAATGACTCCATTCCTTTTTGTGGTTGTAGGGGCTGTTGATTGGAGTATACTAAAACAAACCTGATCTCTCTAGGACATTCAGAAGCCAAGTTATAAGCCCACAAATGTGTAACTGGACTACTTCTTTAAAGTGACACCAGGCCCGGTGACCTTTGGGACATGGTTTGACCCCCTATAGGAATGTGCGATCATCATGAAACGTTCAGATCACTTACAACTCAATAGATTCTACCTTCTCGTAACGTTTCAGCCTGATTGGACCTTGTTTTCACACAAATGGACCCAGAATGATGTGAGATTGTGCTTCGTGCAACATAATTCTGGGTGCCATTTAAAAACCATAAGTGCTAATGACTCCATTCCTTTTTGAGGTTGTAGGGGCTGTTGATTGGAGTACACTAAAACAAACCTGATCTCTCTAGGACATTCAGAAGCCAAGTTATAAGCCCTCAAAGGTGTAATTGGACTACTTCTTTAAAGTGACACCAGGCCCGGTGACCTATGGGACATGGTTTGATACCCTTAGGAAAGTACTATCATCATGAAACGTTCAGATCACTTACAGCTCCATAGATTTTACCTTCCTGTAACATTTCAGCCTGATTGGACCTTGTTTTCACACAAATGAACCCAGAATGATGTGAAATTGTGCTTTGTGCCACATAATTCTGGGTGCCATTTAAAAACCATACGTGCTAATGACTCCATTCCTTTTTGTGGTTGTAGGGGCTGTTGATTGGAGTATACTAAAACAAACCTTATCTCTCTAGGACATTCAGAAGCCAAGTTATAAGCCCACAAATGTGTAACTGGACTACTTCTTTAAATTGAAACCAGATCCGGTGACCTTTGGGACATGGTTTTACCCCCTATAGGAAAGTGCTATCATCATGAAACGTTCAGATCACTTACAACTCAATAGATTCTACCTTCTTGTAACGTTTCAGCCTGATTGGACCTTGTTTTCATTCAAATGAACCCAGAATGATGTGAAATTGTGCTTCGTGCAACATAATTCTGGGTGCCATTTAAAAACCATAAGTGCTAATGACTCCATTCCTTTTAGTGGTAATGGGGGCTGTTAATTGGAGTACTCTAAAACAAACCTGATCTCTCTAGGACATTCAGAAGACAAGTTATAAGCCCACAAATGTGTAACTGGACTACTTCTTTAAATTGACACCAGATCCGGTGACCTTTGGGACATGGTTTGACCCCCTTAGGAAAGTGCTATCATCATGAAACATTCAGATCACTTACAACTCAATAGATTCTGCCTTCCTGTAACGTTTCAGCCTGATTGTACCTTGTTTTCACACAAATGAACCCAGAATGATGTGAAATTGTGCTTCGTGCAACATAATTCTGGGTGCCATTTAAAAACCATAAGTGCTAATGACTCCATTCCTTTTTGAGGTTGTAGGGGCTGTTGATTGGAGTACACTAAAACAAACCTGATCTCTCTAGGACATTCAGAAACCAAGTTATAAGCCCTCAAAGGTGTAATTGGACTACTTCTTTAAAGTGACACCAGATCCGGTGACCTTTGGGACATGGTTTTACCCCCTATAGGAATGTGCGATCTTCTTGAAACGTTCAGATCACTTACAACTCAATAGATTCTACCTTCTTGTAACGTTTCAGCCTGATTGGACCTTGTTTTCACTCAAATGAACCCAGAATGATGTGAAATTGTGCTTTGTGCAACATAATTCTGGGTGCCATTTAAAAACCATAAGTGCTAATGACTCCATTCCTTTTAGTGGTAATGGGGGCTGTTAATTGGAGTACTCTAAAACAAACCTGACCTCTCTAGGTTATTCAGAAGCCAAGTTATAAGCCCACAAAGGTGTAACTGGACTACTTCTTTATATTGACACCAGGCCCGGTGACCTTTGGGACATGGTTTGACCCCCTTAGGAAAGTGCTATCATCATGAAACGTTCAGATCACTTACAACTCAATAGATTCTACCTTCCTGTAACGTTTCAGCCTGATTTGACCTTGTTTTCACACAAATGAACCCATAATGATGTGGAATTGTGCTTCGTGCAACATAATTCTGGGTGCCATTTAAAAACCATAAGTGCTAATGACCCATTCCTTTTAGTGGTAATGGGGGCTGCTAATTGGAGTACTCTAAATCAAACCTGACCTCTCTAGGATATTCAGAAGCCAAGTTATAAGCCCACAAAGGTGTAACTGGACTACTTCTTTAAAGTGACACCAGGCCCAGTGACCTTTGGGACATGGTTTGACCCCCTATAGGAATGTGCGATCATCATTAAAACGTTCAGATCACTTACAACTCAATAGATTCTACCTTCTTGTAACGTTTCAGCCTGATTGGACCTTGTTTTCACACAAATGGACCCAGAATGATGTGAAATTGTGCTTCGTGGAACATAATTCTGGGTGCCATTTACAAACCATAATTGCTAATGACTCCATTTCTTTTTGTGGTTGTAGGGGCTGTTGGTTGGAGTACATTAAAACAAACCTGATCTCTCTAGGACATTCAGAAGCCAAGTTATAAGCCCACAAATGTGTAACTGGACTACTTCTTTAAATTGACACCAGATCCGGTGACCTTTGGGACATGGTTTGACCCCCTTAGGAAAGTGCTATCATCATGAAACATTCAGATCACTTACAACTCAATAGATTCTACCTTCCTGTAACGTTTCAGCCTGATTGTACCTTGTTTTCACACAAATGAACCCAGAAAGATGTGAAATTGTGCTTCGTGCAACATAATTCTGGGTGCCATTTAAAAACCATAAGTGCTAATGACTCCATTCCTTTTTGTGGTTGTAGGGGCTGTTGATTGGAGTATACTAAAACAAACCTGATCTCTCTAGGACATTCAGAAGCCAAGTTATAAGCTCACAAATGTGTAACTGGACAACTTCTTTAAATTGACACCAGATCCAGTGACCTTTGGGACGTGGTTTGACCCCCTTAGGAAAGTGCTATCATCATGAAACATTCAGCTCACTTACAACTCAATAGATTCTACCTTCTCGTAACGTTTCAGCCTGATTGGACCTTGTTTTCACACAAATGGACCCAGAATGATGTGACATTGTGCTTCGTGCAAAATAATTCTGGGTGCCATTTAAAAACCATAAGTGCTAATGACTCCATTCCTTTTTGAGGTTGTAGGGGCTGTTGATTGGAGTACACTAAAACAAACCTGATCTCTCTAGGACATTCAGAAACCAAGTTATAAGCCCTCAAAGGTGTAATTGGACTAATTATTTAAAGTGACACCAGATCCGGTGACCTTTGGGACATGGTTTTACCCCCTTAGGAAAGTGCTATCATCATGAAACATTCAGATCACTTACAACTCAATAGATTCTACCTTCCTGTAACGTTTCAGCCTGATTGGACCATGTTTTCACACAAATGGACCCAGAATGATGTGAAATTGTGCTTCGTGCAACATAATTCTGGGTGCCATTTAAAAACCATAAGTGATAATGACTCCATTCCTTTTTGTGGTTGTAGGGGCTGTTGATTGGAGTACACTAAAAAAAGCCTGATCTCTCTAGGACATTCAGAAGCCAAGTTATAAGCCCACAAAGGTGTAACTGGGCTACTTCTTTAAAGTGACACCAGGCCCGGTGACCTTTGGGGCATGGTTTGACCCCCTATAGGAATGTGCGATCATCATGAAACGTTCAGATCACTTACAACTCAATAGATTCTACCTTCTTGTAACGTTTCAGCCTGATTGGACCTTGTTTTCACACAAATGAACCCAGAATGATGTGAAATTGTGCTTTGTGCCACATAATTCTGGGTGCCATTTAAAAACCATAAGTGCTAATGACTCCATTCCTTTTTGTGGTTGTAGGGGATGTTGATTGGAGTATACTAAAACAAACCTGATCTCTCTAGGACATTCAGAAGCCAAGTTATAAGCCCACAAATGTGTAACTGGACTACTTCTTTAAATTGAAACCAGATCCGGTGACCTTTGGGACATGGTTTGACCCCCTTAGGAAAGAGCTATCATCATGAAACGTTCAGATCACTTACAACTCAATAGATTCTACCTTCCTGTAACGTTTCAGCCTGATTGGACCTTGTTTTCACACAAATGAACCCAGAATGATGTGAAATTGTGCTTCGTGCAACATAATTCTGGGTGCCATTTAAAAACCATAAGTGATAATGACTCCATTCCTTTTTGTGGTTGTAGGGGCTGTTGATTGGAGTATACTAAAACAAACCTGATCTCTCTAGGACATTCAGAAGCCAAGTTATGAGCCCACAAATGTGTAACTGGACTACTTCTTTAAATTGACACAAGATCCGGTGACATTTGGGACATGGTTTGACCCCCTTAGGAAAGTGCTATCATCATGAAACATTCAGATCACTTACAACTCAATAGATTCTACCTTCCTGTAACGTTTCAGCCTGATTGGACCTTGTTTTCACACAAATGAACCCAGAATGATGTGAAATTGTGCTTCGTGCAACATAATTCTGGGTGCCATTTACAAAGCTTAAGTGCTAATGACTCCATTCCTTTTTGTGGTTGTAGGGGCTGTTGATTGGAGTACACTAAAACAAACCTGATCTCTCTAGGACATTCAGAAGCCAAGTTATAAGCCCACAAATGTGTAACTGGACTACTTCTTTAAATTGACACCAGATCCGGTGACCTTTGGGACATAGTTTGACCCCCTTAGGAAAGTGCTATCATCATGAAACGTTCAGATCACTTACAACTCAATAGATTCTACCTTCCTGTAACGTTTCAGCTTGATTGGACCTTGTTTTCACACAAATGAACCCAGAATGATGTGAAATTGTGCTTCGTGCAACATAATTCTGGGTGCCATTTAAAAACCATAATTTCTAATGACTCCATTCCTTTTAGTGGTAATGGGGGCTGCTAATTGGAGTACTCTAAAACAAACCTGACCTCTCTAGGATATTCAGAAGCCAAGTTCTAAGCCCACAAAGGTGTAACTGGACTACTTTAAAGTGACACCAGGCCCGGTGACCTTTGGGACATGGTTTGACCCCCTATAGGAATGTGCGATCATCATGAAACGTTCAGATCACTTACAACTCAATAGATTCTAACTTCTTGTAAAGTTTCAGCCTGATTGGACCTTGTTTTCACACAAATGGACCCAGAATGATGTGAAATTGTGCTTTGTGCAACATAATTCTGGGTGCCAATTACAAACCATAAGTGCTATTGACTCCATTCCTTATTGAGGTTGTAGGGGCTGTTGATTGGAGTACACTAAAAAAAACCTGATCTCTCTAGGACATTCAGAAGCCAAGTTATAAGCCCACAAAGGTGTAACTGGGCTACTTCTTTAAATTGACACCAGATCCGGTGACCTTTGGGACATGGTATGACCCCCTTAGGAAAGTGCTATCATCATGAAACATTCAGATCACTTACAACTCAATAGATTCTACCTTCCTGTAACGTTTCAGCCTGATTGGACCTTGTTTTCACACAAATGAACCCAGAATGATGTGAAATTGTGCTTCGTGCAACATAATTCTGGGTGCCATTTACAAACCTTAAGTGCTAATGACTCCATTCCTTTTTGTGGTTGTAGGGGCTGTTGATTGGAGTACACTAAAACAAACCTGATCTCTCTAGGACATTCAGAAGCCAAGTTATAAGCCCACAAATGTGTAACTGGACTACTTCTTTAAATTGACACCAGATCCGGTGACCTTTGGGACATAGTTTGACCCCCTTAGGAAAGTGCTATCATCATAAAACGTTCAGATCACTAACAACTCAATAGATTCTACCTTCCTGTAACGTTTCAGCCTGATTGGACCTTGTTTTCACACAAATGAACCCAGAATGATGTGAAATTGTGCTTCGTGCAACATAATTCTGGGTGCCATTTACAAACCATAATTTCTAATGACTCCATTCCTTTTAGTGGTAATGGGGGCTGCTAATTGGAGTACTCTAAAACAAACCTGACCTCTCTAGGATATTCAGAAGCCAAGTTCTAAGCCCACAAAGGTGTAACTGGACTACTTTAAAGTGACACCAGGCCCGGTGACCTTTGGGACATGGTTTGACCCCCTCTAGGAATGTGCGATCATCATGAAACGTTCAGATCACTTACAACTCAATAGATTCTAACTTCTTGTAAAGTTTCAGCCTGATTGGACCTTGTTTTCACACAAATGGACCCAGAATGATGTGAAATTGTGCTTTGTGCAACATAATTCTGGGTGCCATTTACAAACCATAAGTGCTATTGACTCCATTCCTTATTGAGGTTGTAGGGGCTGTTGATTGGAGTACACTAAAAAAAAACCTGATCTCTCTAGGACATTCAGAAGCCAAGTTATAAGCCCACAAAGGTGTAACTGGGCTACTTCTTTAAAGTGACACCAGGCCCGGTGACCTTTGGGACATGGTTTGACCCCCTATAGGAATGTGCGATCATCATGAAACGTTCAGTTCACTTACAACTCAATAGATTCTACCTTCTTGTAACGTTTCAGCCTGATTGGACCTTGTTTTCACACAAATGGACCCAGAATGATGTGAAATTGTGCTTCGTGCAACATAATTCTGGGTGCCATTTACAAACCATAAGTGCTAATGACTCCATTCCTTTTTGTGGTTGTAGGGGCTGTTGGTTGGAGTACATTAAAACAAACCTGATCTCTCTAGGACATTCAGAAGCCAAGTTATAAGCCCACAAATGTGTAACTGGACTACTTCTTTAAATTGACACCAGATCCAGTGACCTTTGGGGCGTGGTTTGACCCCCTTAGGAAAGTGCTATCATCATGAAACATTCAGATCACTTACAACTCAATAGAATCTACCTTCCTGTAACGTTTCAGCCTGATTGTACCTTGTTTTCACACAAATGAACCCAGAATGATGTGAAATTGTGCTTCGTGCAACATAATTCTGGGTGCCATTTAAAAACCATAAGTTCTAATGACTCCATTCCTTTTTGTGGTTGTAGGGGCTGTTGATTGGAGTATACTAAAACAAACCTGATCTCTCTAGGACATTCAGAAGCCAAGTTATAAGCCCACAAATGTGTAACTGGACTACTTCTTTAAAGTGACACCAGGCCCGGTGACCTTTGGGACATGGTTTGAACCCCTATAGGAATGTGCGATCATCATGAAACGTTCAGATCACTTACAACTCAATAGATTCTACCTTCTCGTAACGTTTCAGCCTGATTGGACCTTGTTTTCACACAAATGGACCCAGAATGATGTGAGATTGTGCTTCGTGCAACATAATTCTGGGTGCCATTTAAAAACCATAAGTGCTAATGACTCCATTCCTTTTTGAGGTTGTAGGGGCTGTTGATTGGAGTACACTAAAACAAACCTGATCTCTCTAGGACATTCAGAAGCCAAGTTATAAGCCCTCAAAGGTGTAATTGGACTACTTCTTTAAAGTGACACCAGGCCCGGTGACCTATGGGACATGGTTTGATACCCTTAGGAAAGTACTATCATCATGAAACGTTCAGATCACTTACAGCTCCATAGATTTTACCTTCCTGTAACATTTCAGCCTGATTGGACCTTGTTTTCACACAAATGAACCCAGAATGATGTGAAATTGTGCTTTGTGCCCCATTATTCTGGGTGCCATTTAAAAACCATACGTGCTAATGACTCCATTCCTTTTTGTGGTTGTAGGGGCTGTTGATTGGAGTATACTAAAACAAACCTTATCTCTCTAGGACATTCAGAAGCCAAGTTATAAGCCCACAAATGTGTAACTGGACTACTTCTTTAAATTGAAACCAGATCCGGTGACCTTTGGGACATGGTTTTACCCCCTATAGGAAAGTGCTATCATCATGAAACGTTCAGATCACTTACAACTCAATAGATTCTACCTTCTTGTAACGTTTCAGCCTGATTGGACCTTGTTTTCACTCAAATGAACCCAGAATGATGTGAAATTGTGCTTCGTGCAACATAATTCTGGGTGCCATTTAAAAACCATAAGTGCTAATGACTCCATTCCTTTTAGTGGTAATGGGGGCTGTTAATTGGAGTACTCTAAAACAAACCTGATCTCTCTAGGACATTCAGAAGACAAGTTATAAGCCCACAAATGTGTAACTGGACTACTTCTTTAAATTGACACCAGATCCGGTGACCTTTGGGACATGGTTTGACCCCCTTAGGAAAGTGCTATCATCATGAAACATTCAGATCACTTACAACTCAATAGATTCTGCCTTCCTGTAACGTTTCAGCCTGATTGTACCTTGTTTTCACACAAATGAACCCAGAATGATGTGAAATTGTGCTTCGTGCAACATAATTCTGGGTGCCATTTAAAAACCATAAGTGCTAATGACTCCATTCCTTTTTGAGGTTGTAGGGGCTGTTGATTGGAGTACACTAAAACAAACCTGATCTCTCTAGGACATTCAGAAACCAAGTTATAAGCCCTCAAAGGTGTAATTGGACTACTTCTTTAAAGTGACACCAGATCCGGTGACCTTTGGGACATGGTTTTACCCCCTATAGGAATGTGCGATCATCTTGAAACGTTCAGATCACTTACAACTCAATAGATTCTACCTTCTTGTAACGTTTCAGCCTGATTGGACCTTGTTTTCACTCAAATGAACCCAGAATGATGTGAAATTGTGCTTTGTGCAACATAATTCTGGGTGCCATTTAAAAACCATAAGTGCTAATGACTCCATTCCTTTTAGTGGTAATGGGGGCTGTTAATGGGAGTACTCTAAAACAAACCTGACCTCTCTAGGTTATTCAGAAGCCAAGTTATAAGCCCACAAAGGTGTAACTGGACTACTTCTTTATATTGACACCAGGCCCGGTGACCTTTGAGACATGGTTTGACCCCCTTAGGAAAGTGCTATCATCATGAAACGTTCAGATCACTTACAACTCAATAGATTCTACCTTCCTGTAACGTTTCAGCCTGATTTGACCTTGTTTTCACACAAATGAACCCATAATGATGTGGAATTGTGCTTCGTGCAACATAATTCTGGGTGCCATTTAAAAACCATAAGTGCTAATGACCCATTCCTTTTAGTGGTAATGGGGGCTGCTAATTGGAGTACTCTAAATCAAACCTGACCTCTCTAGGATATTCAGAAGCCAAGTTATAAGCCCACAAAGGTGTAACTGGACTACTTCTTTAAAGTGACACCAGGCCCAGTGACCTTTGGGACATGGTTTGACCCCCTATAGGAATGTGCGATCATCATTAAAACGTTCAGATCACTTACAACTCAATAGATTCTACCTTCTTGTAACGTTTCAGCCTGATTGGACCTTGTTTTCACACAAATGGACCCAGAATGATGTGAAATTGTGCTTCGTGGAACATAATTCTGGGTGCCATTTACAAACCATAATTGCTAATGACTCCATTTCTTTTTGTGGTTGTAGGGGCTGTTGGTTGGAGTACATTAAAACAAACCTGATCTCTCTAGGACATTCAGAAGCCAAGTTATAAGCCCACAAATGTGTAACTGGACTACTTCTTTAAATTGACACCAGATCCGGTGACCTTTGGGACATGGTTTGACCCCCTTAGGAAAGTGCTATCATCATGAAACATTCAGATCACTTACAACTCAATAGATTCTACCTTCCTGTAACGTTTCAGCCTGATTGTACCTTGTTTTCACACAAATGAACCCAGAAAGATGTGAAATTGTGCTTCGTGCAACATAATTCTGGGTGCCATTTAAAAACCATAAGTGCTAATGACTCCATTCCTTTTTGTGGTTGTAGGGGCTGTTGATTGGAGTATACTAAAACAAACCTGATCTCTCTAGGACATTCAGAAGCCAAGTTATAAGCTCACAAATGTGTAACTGGACAACTTCTTTAAATTGACACCAGATCCAGTGACCTTTGGGACGTGGTTTGACCCCCTTAGGAAAGTGCTATCATCATGAAACATTCAGCTCACTTACAACTCAATAGATTCTACCTTCTCGTAACGTTTCAGCCTGATTGGACCTTGTTTTCACACAAATGGACCCAGAATGATGTGACATTGTGCTTCGTGCAAAATAATTCTGGGTGCCATTTAAAAACCATAAGTGCTAATGACTCCATTCCTTTTTGAGGTTGTAGGGGCTGTTGATTGGAGTACACTAAAACAAACCTGATCTCTCTAGGACATTCAGAAACCAAGTTATAAGCCCTCAAAGGTGTAATTGGACTACTTATTTAAAGTGACACCAGATCCTGTGACCTTTGGGACATGGTTTTACCCCCTATAGGAATGTGCGATCATCTTGAAACGTTCAGATCACTTACAACTCAATAGATTCTACCTTCCTGTAACGTTTCAGCCTGATTGGACCTTAATTTTACACAAATGAACCCAGAATGATGTGAAATTGTGCTTTGTGCAACATAATTCTGGGTGCCATTTAAAAACCATAAGTGCTAATGACTCCATTCCTTTTAGTGGTAATGGGGGCTGCTAATTGGAGTACTCTAAAACAAACCTGACCTCTCTAGGATATTCAGAAGCCAAGTTATAAGCCCACAAAGGTGTAACTGGACTACTTCTTTAAAGTGACACCAGGCCCGGTGACCTTTGGGACATGGTTTGACCCCCTATAGGAATGTGCGATCATCATGAAACGTTCAGATCACTTACAACTCAATAGATTCTACCTTCTTGTAACGTTTCAGCCTGATTGGACCTTGTTTTCACACAAATGGACCCAGAATGATGTGAAATTGTGCTTTGTGGAACATAATTCTGGGTGCCATTTACAAACCATAAGTGCTAATGACTCCATTCCTTTTTGTGGTTGTAGGGGCTGTTGGTTGGAGTACATTAAAACAAACCTGATCTCTCTAGGACATTCAGAAGCCAAGTTATAAGCCCACAAATGTGTAACTGGACTACTTCTTTAAATTGACACCAGATCCGGTGACCTTTGGGACATGGTTTGACCCCCTTAGGAAAGTGCTATCATCATGAAACATTCAGATCACTTACAACTCAATAGATTCTACCTTCCTGTAACGTTTCAGCCTGATTGTACCGTGTTTTCACACAAATGAACCCAGAATGATGTGAAATTGTGCTTCGTGCAACATAATTCTGGGTGCCATTTAAAAACCATAAGGGCTAATGACTCCATTCCTTTTTGTGGTTGTAGGGGCTGTTGATTGGAGTATACTAAAACAAACCTGATCTCTCTAGGACATTCAGAAGCCAAGTTATAAGCCCACAAATGTGTAACTGGACTACTTCTTTAAATTGACACCAGATCCAGTGACCTTTGGGACATGGTTTGACCCCCTTAGGAAAGTGCTATCATCATGAAACGTTCAGATCACTTACAACTCAATAGATTCTACCTTCCTGTAACGTTTCAGCCTGATTTGACCTTGTTTTCACACAAATGAACCCATAATGATGTGGAATTGTGCTTCGTGCAACATAATTCTGGGTGCCATTTAAAAACCATAAGTGCTAATGACCCATTCCTTTTAGTGGTAATGGGGGCTGCTAATTGGAGTACTCTAAATCAAACCTGACCTCTCTAGGATATTCAGAAGCCAAGTTATAAGCCCACAAAGGTGTAACTGGACTACTTCTTTAAAGTGACACCAGGCCCAGTGACCTTTGGGACATGGTTTGACCCCCTATAGGAATGTGCGATCATCATTAAAACGTTCAGATCACTTACAACTCAATAGATTCTACCTTCTTGTAACGTTTCAGCCTGATTGGACCTTGTTTTCACACAAATGGACCCAGAATGATGTGAAATTGTGCTTCGTGGAACATAATTCTGGGTGCCATTTACAAACCATAATTGCTAATGACTCCATTTCTTTTTGTGGTTGTAGGGGCTGTTGGTTGGAGTACATTAAAACAAACCTGATCTCTCTAGGACATTCAGAAGCCAAGTTATAAGCCCACAAATGTGTAACTGGACTACTTCTTTAAATTGACACCAGATCCGGTGACCTTTGGGACATGGTTTGACCCCCTTAGGAAAGTGCTATCATCATGAAACATTCAGATCACTTACAACTCAATAGATTCTACCTTCCTGTAACGTTTCAGCCTGATTGTACCTTGTTTTCACACAAATGAACCCAGAAAGATGTGAAATTGTGCTTCGTGCAACATAATTCTGGGTGCCATTTAAAAACCATAAGTGCTAATGACTCCATTCCTTTTTGTGGTTGTAGGGGCTGTTGATTGGAGTATACTAAAACAAACCTGATCTCTCTAGGACATTCAGAAGCCAAGTTATAAGCTCACAAATGTGTAACTGGACAACTTCTTTAAATTGACACCAGATCCAGTGACCTTTGGGACGTGGTTTGACCCCCTTAGGAAAGTGCTATCATCATGAAACATTCAGCTCACTTACAACTCAATAGATTCTACCTTCTCGTAACGTTTCAGCCTGATTGGACCTTGTTTTCACACAAATGGACCCAGAATGATGTGACATTGTGCTTCGTGCAAAATAATTCTGGGTGCCATTTAAAAACCATAAGTGCTAATGACTCCATTCCTTTTTGAGGTTGTAGGGGCTGTTGATTGGAGTACACTAAAACAAACCTGATCTCTCTAGGACATTCAGAAACCAAGTTATAAGCCCTCAAAGGTGTAATTGGACTACTTATTTAAAGTGACACCAGATCCTGTGACCTTTGGGACATGGTTTTACCCCCTATAGGAATGTGCGATCATCTTGAAACGTTCAGATCACTTACAACTCAATAGATTCTACCTTCCTGTAACGTTTCAGCCTGATTGGACCTTAATTTTACACAAATGAACCCAGAATGATGTGAAATTGTGCTTTGTGCAACATAATTCTGGGTGCCATTTAAAAACCATAAGTGCTAATGACTCCATTCCTTTTAGTGGTAATGGGGGCTGCTAATTGGAGTACTCTAAAACAAACCTGACCTCTCTAGGATATTCAGAAGCCAAGTTATAAGCCCACAAAGGTGTAACTGGACTACTTCTTTAAAGTGACACCAGGCCCGGTGACCTTTGGGACATGGTTTGACCCCCTATAGGAATGTGCGATCATCATGAAACGTTCAGATCACTTACAACTCAATAGATTCTACCTTCTTGTAACGTTTCAGCCTGATTGGACCTTGTTTTCACACAAATGGACCCAGAATGATGTGAAATTGTGCTTTGTGGAACATAATTCTGGGTGCCATTTACAAACCATAAGTGCTAATGACTCCATTCCTTTTTGTGGTTGTAGGGGCTGTTGGTTGGAGTACATTAAAACAAACCTGATCTCTCTAGGACATTCAGAAGCCAAGTTATAAGCCCACAAATGTGTAACTGGACTACTTCTTTAAATTGACACCAGATCCGGTGACCTTTGGGACATGGTTTGACCCCCTTAGGAAAGTGCTATCATCATGAAACATTCAGATCACTTACAACTCAATAGATTCTACCTTCCTGTAACGTTTCAGCCTGATTGTACCGTGTTTTCACACAAATGAACCCAGAATGATGTGAAATTGTGCTTCGTGCAACATAATTCTGGGTGCCATTTAAAAACCATAAGGGCTAATGACTCCATTCCTTTTTGTGGTTGTAGGGGCTGTTGATTGGAGTATACTAAAACAAACCTGATCTCTCTAGGACATTCAGAAGCCAAGTTATAAGCCCACAAATGTGTAACTGGACTACTTCTTTAAATTGACACCAGATCCAGTGATCTTTGGGACGTGGTTTGACCCCCTTAGGAAAGTGCTATCATCATGAAACATTCAGATCACTTACAACTCAATAGATTCTACCTTCTCGTAACGTTTCAAACTGATTGGACCTTGTTGTCACACAAATGGACCCATAATGATGTGAAATTGTGCTTTGTGCAACATAATTCTGGGTGCCATTTAAAAACCATAAGTGCTAATGACTCCATTCCTTTTTGAGGTTGTAGGGGCTTTTGATTGGAGTACACTAAAACAAACCTGATCTCTCTAGGACATTCAGAAACCAAGTTATAAGCCCTCAAAGGTGTAATTGGATTACTTCTTTAAAGTGACACCAGATCCGGTGACCTTTGGGACATGGTTTTACCCCCTATAGGAATGTGTGATCATCTTGAAACGTTCAGATCACTTACAACTCAATAGATTCTACCTTCTTGTAACGTTTCAGCCTGATTGGACCTTGTTTTCACTCAAATGAACCCAGAATGATGTGAAATTGTGCTTTGTGCAACATAATTCTGGGTGCCATTTAAAAACCATAAGTGCTAATACTCCATTCCTTTTAGTGGTAATGGGGGCTGTTAATTGGAGTACTCTAAAACAAACCTGACCTCTCTAGGTTATTCAGAAGCCAAGTTATAAGCCAACAAAGGTGTAACTGGACTACTTCTTTAAATTGACACCAGGCCCGGTGACCTTTGGGACATGGTTTGACCCCCTTAGGAAAGTGCTATCATCATGAAACGTTCAGATCACTTACAACTCAATAGATTCTACCTTCCTGTGACGTTTCAGCCTGATTTGACCTTGTTTTCACACAAATGAACCCAGAATGATGTGGAATTGTGCTTCGTGCAACATAATTCTGGGTGCCATTTACAAACCATAAGTGCTAATGACCCATTCCTTTTAGTGGTAATGGGGGCTGCTAATTGGAGTACTCTAAATACAACCTGACCTCTCTAGGATATTCAGAAGCCAAGTTATAAGCCCACAAAGGTGTAACTGGACTACTTCTTTAAAGTGACACCAGGCCCGGTGACCTTTGGGACATGGTTTGACCCCCTATAGGAATGTGCGATCATCATGAAACGTTCAGATCACTTACAACTCAATAGATTCTACCTTCTTGTAACGTTTCAGCCTGATTGGACCTTGTTTTCACACAAATGGACCCAGAATGATGTGAAATTGTACTTCGTGGAACATAATTCTGGGTGCCATTTACAAACCATAAGTGCTAATGACTCCATTCCTTTTTGTGGTTGTAGGGGCTGTTGGTTGGAGTACATTAAAACAAACCTGATCTCTCTAGGACATTCAGAAGCCAAGTTATAAGCCCACAAATGTGTAACTGGACTACTTCTTTAAATTGACACCAGATCCGGTGACCTTTGGGACATGGTTTGACCCCCTTAGGAAAGTGCTATCATCATGAAACATTCAGATCACTTACAACTCAATAGATTCTACCTTCTCGTAACGTTTCAGCCTGATTGGACCTTGTTTTCACACAAATGGACCCAGAATGATGTGAAATTGTGCTTCATGCAAAATAATTCTGGGTGCCATTTAAAAACCATAAGTGCTAATGACTCCATTCCTTTTTGAGGTTGTAGGGGCTGTTGATTGGAGTACACTAAAACAAACCTGATCTCTCTAGGACATTCAGAAACCAAGTTATAAGCCCTCAAAGGTGTAATTGGACTACTTCTTTAAAGTGACACCAGATCCGGTGACCTTTGGGACATGGTTTTACCCCCTATAGGAATGTGCGATCATCTTGAAACGTTCATATCACTTACAACTCAATAGATTCTACCTTCCTGTTACGTTTCAGCCTGATTGGACCTTGTTTTCACACAAATGAACCCAGAATGATGTGGAATTGTGCTTCGTGCAACATAATTCTGGGTGCCATTTAAAAACCATAAGTGCTAATGACTCCATTCCTTTTAGTGGTAATGGGGGCTGCTAATTGGAGTACTCTAAAACAAACCTGACCTCTCTAGGACATTCAGAAGCCAAGTTGTAAGCCCACAAATGTGTAACTGGACTACTTCTTTAAATTGACACCAGATCCGGTCACCTTTGGGACATGGTTTGACCCCCTATAGGAATGTGCGATCATCATGAAACGTTCAGATCACTTACAACTCAATAGATTCTACCTTCTTGTAACGTTTCAGCCTGATTGGACCTTGTTTTCACACAAATGGACCCAGAATGATGTGAAATTTACGTCGTGGAACATAATTCTGGGTGCCATTTACAAACCATAAGTGCTAATGACTTCATTCCTTTTTGTGGTTGTAGGGGCTGTTGGTTGGAGTACATTAAAACAAACCTGATCTCTCTAGGACATTCAGAAGCCAAGTTATAAGCCCACAAATGTGTAACTGGACTACTTCTTTAAATTGACACCAGATCCGGTCACCTTTGGGACATGGTTTGACCCCCTTAGAAAAGTGCTATCATCATGAAACATTCAGATCACTTACAACTCATTAGATTCTACCTTCTCGTAACGTTTCAGCCTGATTGGACCTTGTTTTCACACAAATGGACCCAGAATGATGTGAAATTGTGCTTCGTGCAACATAATTCTGGGTGCCATTTAAAAACCATAAGTGCTAATGACTCCATTCCTTTTTGAGGTTGTAGGGGCTGTTGATTGGAGTACACTAAAACAAACCTGATCTCTCTAGGACATTCAGAAACCAAGTTATAAGCCCTCAAAGGTGTAATTGGACTACTTCTTTAAAGTGACACCAGGCCCGGTGACCTTTGGGACATGGTTTGATCCCCTTAGGAAAGTACTATCATCATGAAACGTTCAGATCACTTACAACTCAATAGATTCTACCTTCCTGTAACGTTTCAGCCTGATTGGACGTTGTTTTCAAACAAATGAACCCAGAATGATGTGAAATTGTGCTTTGTGCCACATAATTCTGGGTGCCATTTAAAAACCATAAGTGCTAATGACTCCATTCCTTTTTGTGGTTGTAGGGGCTGTTGATTGGAGTATACTTAAACAAACCTGATCTCTCTAGGACATTCAGAAGCCAAGTTATAAGCCCACAAATGTGTAACTGGACTACTTCTTTAAATTGACACCAGATCCGGTGACCATTGGGACATGGTTTGACCCCCTTAGGAAAGTGCTATCATCATGAAACGTTCAGATCACTTACAACTCAATAAATTATACCTTCCTGTAACGTTTCAGCCTGATTGGACCATGTTTTCACACAAATGGACCCAGAATGATGTGAAATTGTGCTTCGTGCAACATAATTCTGGGTGCCATTTACAAACCATAAGTGCTAATGACTCCATTCCTTTTTGTGGTTGTAGGGCCTGTTGATTGGAGTACACTAAAACAAACCTGATCTCTCTAGGACATTCAGAAGCCAAGTTATAAGCCCACAAATGTGTAACTGGACTACTTCTTTAAAGTGACACCAGATCCGGTGACCTTTGAACATGGTTTTACCCCCTATAGGTATGTGCGATCATCTTGAAACGTTCAGATCACTTACAACTCAATAGATTCTACCTTCTTGTAACGTTTCAGCCTGATTGGACCTTGTTTTCACTCAAATGAACCCAGAATGATGTGAAATTGTGCTTCGTGCAACATAATTCTGGGTGCCATTTAAAAACCATAAGTGCTAATGACTCCATTCCTTTTAGTGGTAATGGGGGCTGTTAATTGGAGTACTCTAAAACAAACCTGACCTCTCTAGGATATTCAGAAGCCAAGTTATAAGCCCACAAAGGTGTAACTGGACTACTTCTTTAAATTGACACCAGGCCCGGTGACCTTTGGGACATGGTTTGATCCCCTTAGGAAAGTGCTATCATCATGAAACGTTCAGATCACTTACAACTCAATAGATTCTACCTTCCTGTAACGTTTCAGCCTGATTGGACCTTGTTTTCACACAAATGAACCACGGTTGATGTGAAATTGTGCTTCGAGCAACATAATTCTGGGTGCCATTTAAAAACCATAAGTGCTAATGACTCCATTCCTTTTAGTGGTAATGGGGGCTGCTAATTGGAGTACTCTAAAACAAACCTGACCTCTCTAGGATATTCAGAAGCCAAGTTATAAGCCCACAAAAGTGTAACTGGACTACTTCTTTAAAGTGACACCAGGCCCGGTGACCTTTGGGACATGGTTTGACCCCCTATAGGAATGTGCGATCATCATGAAACGTTCAGATCACTTACAACTCAATATATTCTACCTTCTTGTAACGTTTCAGCCTGATTGGACCTTGTTTTCGCACAAATGGACCCAGAATGATGTGAAATTGTGCTTCGTGGAACATAATTCTGGGTGCCATTTACAAACCATAAGTGCTAATGACTCCATTCCTTTTTGTGGTTGTAGGGGCTGTTGGTTGGAGTACATTAAAACAAACCTGATCTCTCTAGAACATTCAGAAGCCAAGTTATAAGCCCACAAATGTGTAACTGGACTACTTCTTTAAATTGACACCAGATCCGGTGACCTTTGGGACATGGTTTGACCCCCTTAGGAAAGTGATATCATCATGAAACATTCAGATCTCTTACAACTCAATAGATTCTACCTTCCTGTAACGTTTCAGCCTGATTGGACGTTGTTTTCACACAAATGAACCCAGAATGATGTGAAATTGTGCTTTGTGCCACATAATTCTGGGTGCCATTTAAAAACCATAAGTGCTAATGACTCCATTCCTTTTTGTGGTTGTAGGGGCTGTTGATTGGAGTATACTAAAACAACCCTGATCTCTCTAGGACATTCAGAAGCCAAGTTATAAGCCCACAAATGTGTAACTGGACTACTTCTTTAAATTGAAACCAGATCCGGTGACCATTGGGACATGGTTTGACCCCCTTAGGAAAGTGCTATCATCATGAAACGTTCAGATCACTTACAACTCAATAAATTATACCTTCCTGTAACGTTTCAGCCTGATTGGACGTTGTTTTCACACAAATGGACCCAGAATGATTTGAAATTGTGCTTCGTGCAACATAATTCTGGGTGCCATTTACAAACCATAAGTGCTAATGACTCCATTCCTTTTTGTGGTTGTAGGGCCTGTTGATTGGAGTACACTAAAACAAACCTGATCTCTCTAGGACATTCAGAAGCCAAGTTATAAGCCCACAAATGTGTAACTGGACTACTTCTTTAAAGTGACACCAGATCCGGTGACCTTTGAACATGGTTTTACCCCCTATAGGAATGTGCGATCATCTTGAAACGTTCAGATCACTTACAACTCAATAGATTCTACCTTCTTGTAACGTTTCAGCCTGATTGGACCTTCTTTTCACTCAAATGAACCCAGAATGATGTGAAATTGTGCTTCGTGCAACATAATTCTGGGTGCCATTTAAAAACCATAAGTGCTAATGACTCCATTCCTTTTAGTGGTAATGGGGGCTGTTAATTGGAGTACTCTAAAACAAACCTGACCTCTCTAGGATATTCAGAAGCCAAGTTATAAGCCCACAAAGGTGTAACTGGACTACTTTAAATTGACACCAGGCACGGTGACCTTTGGGACATGGTTTGATCCCCTTAGGAAAGTGCTATCATCATGAAACGTTCAGATCACTTACAACTCAATAGATTCTACCTTCCTGTAACGTTTCAGCCTGATTGGACCTTGTTTTCACACAAATGAACCACGATTGTTGTGAAATTGTGCTTCGAGCAACATAATTCTGGGTGCCATTTAAAAACCATAAGTGCTAATGACTCCATTCCTTTTAGTGGTAATGGGGGCTGCTAATTGGAGTACTCTAAAACAAACCTGACCTCTCTAGGATATTCAGAAGCCAAGTTATAAGCCCACAAAGGTGTAACTGGACTACTTCTTTAAAGTGACACCAGGCCCGGTGACCTTTGGGACATGGTTTGACCCCCTATAGGAATGTGCGATCATCATGAAACGTTCAGATCACTTACAACTCAATATATTCTACCTTCTTGTAACGTTTCAGCCTGATTGGACCTTGTTTTCACACAAATGGACCCAGAATGATGTGAAATTGTGCTTCGTGGAACATAATTCTTGGTGCCATTTACAAACCATAAGTGCTAATGACTCCATTCCTTTTTGTGGTTGTAGGGGCTGTTGGTTGGAGTACATTAAAACAAACCTGATCTCTCTAGAACATTCAGAAGCCAAGTTATAAGCCCACAAATGTGTAACTGGACTACTTCTTTAAATTGACACCAGATCCGGTGACCTTTGGGACATGGTTTGACCCCCTTAGGAAAGTGCTATCATCATGAAACATTCAGATCACTTACAACTCAATAGATTCTACCTTCCTGTAACGTTTCAGCCTGATTGTACCTTGTTTTCACACAAATGAACCCAGAATGATGTGAAATTGTGCTTCGTGCAACATAATTCTGGGTGCCATTTAAAAACCATAAGTGCTAATGACTCCATTCCTTTTTGTGGTTGTAGGGGCTGTTGATTGGAGTATACTAAAACAAACCTGATCTCTCTAGGACATTCAGAAGCCAAGTTATAAGCCCACAAATGTGTAACTGGACTACTTCTTTAAATTGACACCAGATCCGGTGACCTTTGGGACATTGTTTGACCCCCTTAGGAAAGTGCTATCATCATGAAACGTTCAGATCACTTACAACTCAATAGATTCTACCTTCTTGTAACGTTTCAGCCTGATTGGACCTTGTTTTCACACAAATGGACCCAGAATGATGTGAAATTGTGCTTCGTGCAACATAATTCTGGGTGCCATTTAATAACCATAAGTGCTAATGACTCCATTCCTTTTTGAGGTTGTAGGGGCTGTTGATTGGAGTACACTAAAACAACCCTGATCTCTCTAGGACATTCAGAAACAAAGTTATAAGCCCTCAAAGGTGTAATTGGACTACTTCTTTAAAGTGACACCAGGCCCGGTGACCTTTGGGACATGGTTTGACCCCCTATAGGAATGTGCGATCATCATGAAACGTTCAGATCACTTACAACTCAATAGATTCTACCTTCTTGTAACGTTTCAGCCTGATTGGACCTTGTTTTCACACAAATGGACCCAGAATGATGTGAAATTGTGCTTCGTGCAACATAATTCTGGGTGCCATTTACAAACCATAAGTGCTAATGACTCCATTCCTTTTTGTGGTTGTAGGGGCTGTTGATTGGAGTACACTAAAACAAACCTGATCTCTCTAGGACATTCAGAAGCCAAGTTATAAGCCCACAAAGGTGTAACTGGACTACTTCTTTAAATTGACACCAGATCCGGTTACCTTTGGGACATTGTTTGACCCCCTTAGGAAAGTCCGATCATCTTGAAACGTTCAGATCACTTACAACTCAATAGATTCTACCTTCTTGTAACGTTTCAGCCTGATTGGACCTTGTTTTCACACAAATGGACCCAGAATAATGTGAAATTGTGCTTAGTGCAACATAATTCTGGGTGCCATTTAAAAACCATAAGTGCTAATGACTCCATTCCTTTTAGTGGTAACGGGGGCTGTTAATTGGAGTACTCTAAAACAAACCTGGCCTCTCTAGGATATTCAGAAGCCAAGTTATAAGCCCACAAAGGTGTAACTGGACTACTTCTTTAAAGTGACGCCTGGCCCGGTGACCTTTGGGACATAGTTTGACCCCCTATAGGAATGTGCGATCATCATGAAACGTTCAGATCACTTACAACTCAATAGATTCTACCTTCTTGTAACGTTTCAGCCTGATTGGACCTTGTTTTCACACAAATGGACCCAGAATGATGTGAAATTGTGCTTCGTGCAACATAATTCTGGGTGCCATTTACAAACCATAAGTGCTAATGACTCCATTCCTTTTTGTGGTTGTAGGGGCTGTTGATTGGAGTACACTAAAACAAACCTGATCTCTCTAGGACATTCAGAAGCCAAGTTATAAGCCCACAAAGGTGTAACTGGACTACTTCTTTAAATTGACACCAGATCCGGTGACCTTTGGGACATTGTTTGACCCCCTTAGGAAAGTGCGATCATCTTGAAACGTTCAGATCACTTACAACTCAATAGGTTCTACCTTCTTGTAACGTTTCAGCCTGATTGGACCTTGTTTTCACACAAATGGAACCAGAATGATGTGAAATTGTGCTTAGTGCAATATAATTCTGGGTACCATTTACAAACCATAAGTGCTAATGACTCCATTCCTTTTTGTGGTTGTAGGGGCTGTTGGTTGGAGTACATTAAAACAAACCTGATCTCTCTAGGACATTCAGAAGCCAATTTATAAGCCCACAAATGTGTAACTGGACTACTTCTTTAAATTGACACCAGATCCGGTGACCTTTGGGACATTGTTTGACCCCCTTAGGAAAGTGCTATCATCATGAAACGTTCAGATCACTTACAACTCAATAGATTCTACCTTCTTGTAACGTTTCAGCCTGATTGGACCTTGTTTTCACACAAATGGACCCAGAATGATGTGAAATTGTGCTTCGTGCAACATAATTCTGGGTACCATTTAAAAACCATAAGTGCTAATGACTCCATTCATTTTTGAGGTTGTAGGGGCTGTTGATTGGAGTACACTAAAACAAACCTGATCTCTCTAGGACATTCAGAAACCAAGTTATAAGCCCTCAAACGTGTAATTGGACTACTTCTTCAAAGTGACACCAGGCCCGGTGACCTTTGGGACATGGTTTGACCCTCTATAGGAATGTGCGATCATCATGAAACGTTCAGATCACTTACAACTCAATAGATTCTACCTTCTTGTAACGTTTCAGCCTAATTGGACCGTGTTTTCACACAAATGGACCCAGAATGATATGAAATTGTGCTTCGTGCAACATAATTCTGGGTGCCATTTACAAACCATAAGTGCTAATGACTCCATTCCTTTTTGTGGTTGTAGGGGCTGTTGATTGGAGTACACTAAAACAAACCTGATCTCTCTAGGACATTCAGAAGCCAAGTTATAAGCCCACAAAGGTGTAACTGGACTACTTCTTTAAATTGACACCAGATCCGGTGACCTTTGGGACATTGTTTGACCCCCTTAGGAAAGTGCGATCATCTTGAAATGTTCAGATCACTTACAACTCAATAGATTCTACCTTCTTGTAACGTTTCAGCCTGATTGGACCTTGTTTTCACACAAATGAACCCAGAATGATGTGAAATTGTGCTTCGTGCAACATAATTCTGGGTGCCATTTACAAACCATAAGTGCTAATGACTCCATTGCTTTTTGTGGTTGTAGGGGCTGTTGATTGGAGAACACTAATACAAACCTAACCTCTCTAGGACATTCAGAAGCCAAGTTATAAGCCCACAAAGGTGTAACTGGACTACTTCTTTAAAGTGACACCAGGCCCGGTGACCTTTGGGACATGGTTTGACCCCCTTAGGAAAGTGCTATCATCATGAAACGTTCAGATCACTTACAACTCAATAGATTCTACCTTCCTGTAACATTTCAGCCTGATTGGACCTTGTTTTCACACAAATGAACCCAGAATGATGTGAAATTGTGCTTCGTGCAACATAATTCTGGGTGCCATTTACAAACCATAAGTGCTAATGACTCCATTCCTTTTTGTGGTTGTAGGGGCTGTTGATTGGAGTACACTAAAACAAACCTAACCTCTCTAGGACATTCAGAAGCCAAGTTATAAGCCCACAAAGGTGTAACTGGACTACCTCTTTAAAGTGACACCAGGCCCGGTGACCTTTGGGACATGGTTTTGCCCCCTATAGGAATGTGCGATCATCTTGAAACGTTCAGATCACTTACAACTCAATAGAATCTACCTTCTTGTAGCGTTTCAGCCTGATTGGACCTTGTTTTCACACAAATGGACCCAGAATGATGTGAAATTGTGCTTCATGCAACATAATTCTGGGTGCCATTTACAAACCTTAAGTGCTAATGACTCCATTCCTTTTTGTGGTTGTAGGGGCTGTTGATTGGAGTACACTAAAACAAACCTGATCTCTCTAGGACATTCAGAAGCCAAGTTATAAGCCCACAAATGTGTAACTTGACTACTTCTTTAAATTGACACCAGATCCGGTGACCTTTGGGACATGGTTTGAACCCCTTAGGAAAGTGCTATCATCATGAAACGTTCAGATCACTTACAACTCAATAGATTCTACCTTCCTGTAACGTTTCAGCCTGATTGGACCTTGTTTTCACACAAATGGACCCAGAATGATGTGAAATTGTGCTTCGTGCAACATAATTCTGGGTGCCATTTACAAACCATAAGTGCTAATGACTCCATTCCTTTTTTTGGTTGTAGGGGCTGTTGATTGGAGTACATTAAAACAAACCTGATCTCTCTAGGACATTCAGAAGCCAAGTTATAAGCCCACAAATGTGTAACTGGACTACTTCTTTAAATTGACACCAGATCCGGTGACCTTTGGGACATGGTTTGACCCCCTTAGGAAAGTGCTATCATCATGAAACGTTCAGATCACTTACAACTCAATAGATTCTACCTTCCTGTAGCGTTTCAGCCTGATTGAACCTTGTTTTCACACAAATGGACCCAGAATGATGTGAAATTGTGCTTCGTGCAACATAATTCTGGGTGCCATTTACAAACCATAAGTGCTAATGACTCCATTCCTTTTTGTGATTGTAGGGGGTGTTGATTGGAGTACATTAAAATAAACCTGATCTCTCTAGGACATTCAGAAGCCAAGTTTTAAGCCCACAAATAAGTAACTGGACTACTTCTTTAAATTGACACCAGATCCGGTGACCTTTGGGACATGGTTTGACCCCCTTAGGAAAGTGCTATCATCATGAAACGTTCAGATCACTTACAACTCAATAGATTCTACCTTCCTGTAACGTTTCAGCCTGATTGGACCTTGTTTTCACACAAATGAACCCAGAATGATGTGAAATTGTGCTTAGTGCAGCATAATTCTGGGTGCCATTTACAAACCATAAGGGCTGTTTATTGGAGTACACTAAAACAAACCTGATCTCTCTAGGAAATTCAGAAGCCAAGTTATAAGCCCACAAATGTGTAACTGGACTACTTCTTTAAATTGACACCAGATCCGGTGACCTTTGGGACATGGTTTGACCCCCTTAGGAAAGTGCGATCATCATGAAACGTTCAGATCACTTACAACTCAATAGATTCTACCTTCCTGTAACGTTTCTGCCTGATTGGACCTTGTTTTCACACAAATGAACCCAGAATGATGTGAAATTGTGCTTCGTGCAACATAATTCTGGGTGCCATTTCAAAACCATAAGTGCTAATGACTCTATTCCTTTTTGTGGTTGTAGGGGCTTTTGATTGGAGTACTCTAAAACAAACCTGATCTCTCTAGGAAATTCAGAAGCCAAGTTATAAGCCCACAAAGGTGTAACTGGACTACTTCTTTAAAGTGACACCAGGCCCGGTGACCTTTGGGACATGGTTTGACCCCCTATAGGAATGTGCGATCATCATGAAACGTTCAGATCACTTACAACTCAATAGTTTCTACCTTCTTGTAACGTTTCAGCCTGATTGGACCTTGTTTTCACACAAATGGACCCAGAATGATGTGAAATTGTGCTTCGTGCAACATAATTCTGGGTGCCATTTACAAACCATAAGGGCTGTTGATTGGAGTACACTAAAACAAACCTGATCTCTCTAGGAAATTCAGAAGCCAAGTTATAAGCCCACAAAGGTGTAACTGGACTACTTCTTTAAAGTGACACCAGGCCCGATGACCTTTGGGACATGGTTTGACCCCCTATAGGAATGTGCGATCATCATGAAACGTTCAGATCACTTACAACTCAATAGATTCTACCTTCCTGTAACGTTTCAGCCTGATTGGACCTTGTTTTCACACAAATGAACCCAGAATGATGTGAAATTGTGCTTAGTGCAGCATAATTCTGGGTGCCATTTAAAAACCATAAGGGCTGTTGATTGGAGTACACTAAAACAAACCTGAAATCTCTAGGAAATTCAGAAGCCAAGTTATAGGCCCACAAATGTGTAACTGGACTACTTCTTTAAATTGACACCAGATCCGGTGACCTTTGGGACATGGTTTGACCCCCTTAGGAAAGTGCTATCATCATGAAAGGCCCAGATCACTTACAACTCAATAGATTCTACCTTCCTGTAACGTTTCTGCCTTATTGGACCTTGTTTTCACACAAATGAACCCAGAATGATGTGAAATTGTGCTTCGTGCAACATAATTCTGGGTGCCATTTAAAAACCATAAGTGCTAATGACTCCATTCCTTTTTGGGGTAATGGGGGCTGTTAACTGGAGTACTCTAAAACAAACCTGACCTCTCTAGGATATTCAGAAGCCAAGTTATAAGCCCACAAATGTGTAACTGGACTACTTCTTTAAATTGACACCAGATCCGGTGACCTTTGGGACATGGTTTTACCCGCTATAGGAATGTGCAATCATCATGAAACTTTCAGATCACTTACAACTCAAAAGATTGTACCTTCTTGTAACGTTTCAGCCTGATTGGACCTTGTTTTCACACAAATGAACCCAGAATGATGTGAAATTGTGCTTCGTGCAACATAATTCTGGGTGCCATTTAAAAACCATAAGTGCTAATGACTCCATTCCTTTTGGGGGTGATGGGGGCTGTTAATTGTAGTGCTCTAAAACAAACCTGACCTCTCTAGGATATTCAGAAGCCAAGTTATAAGCCCACAAAGGTGTAAATGGACTACTTCTTTAAATTGACACCAGATCCGGTGACGTTTGGGACATGGTTTGACCCCCTTAGGAAAGTGCTATCATCATGAAACGTTCAGATCACTTACAACTCAATAGATTCTACCTTCCTGTAACGTTTCAGCCTGATTGGACCTTGTTTTCACACAAATGAACCCAGAATGACGTGAAATTGTGCTTCGTGCAACATAATTCTGGGTGCCATTTAAAAACCATAAGTGCTAATGACTCCATTCCTTTTTGGGATAATGGGGGCTGTTAATTGGAGTACACTAAAACAAACCTGACCTCTCTAGGACATTCAGAAGCCAAGTTATAAGCCCACAAATGTGTAACTGGACTACTTCTTTAAAGTGACACCAGGCCCGGTGACCTTTGGGACAAGGTTTGACCTCCTATAGGAATGTGCGATCATCATGAAACGTTCAGATCACTTACAACTCAATAGATTCTACCTTCTTGTAACGTTTCAGCCTGATTGGACCTTGTTTTCACACAAATGAAGCTAGACTGATGTGAAATTGTGCTTCGTGCAACATAATTCTGGGTGCCATTTACAAACCATAAGTGCTAATGACTCCATTCCTTTTTGTGGTTGTAGGGGCTGTTGATTGGAGTACACTAAAACAACCCTGATCTCTCTAGGACATTCAGAAGCCAAGTCATAAGCCCACAAATGTGTAACTGGACTACTTCTTTAAATTGACACCAGATCCGGTGACCTTTGGGACATGGTTTGACCCCCTTAGGAAAGTGGTATCATCATGAAACGTTCAGATCCCTTACAACTCAATAGATTCTACCTTCCTGTAACATTTCAGCCTGATTGGACCTTGTTTTCACACAAATGGACCCAGAATGATGTGAAATTGTGCTTCGTGCAACATAATTCTGGGTGCCATTTAAAAACCATAAGTGCTAATGACTCCATTTCTTTTTGAGGTTGTAGGGATTGATGATTGGAGTACACTAAATCAAACCTGATCTCTCTAGGACATTCAGAAGCCAGGTTATAAGCCCACAAATGTGTAACTGGACTACTTCTTTAAAGTGACACCAGGCCCTGTGACCTTTGGGACATGGTTTTTCCCGCTATAGGAATGTGCGATCATCATGAAACGTTCAGATCACTTACAACTCAATAGATTGTACCTTCTTGTAACGTTTCAGCCTGATTGGACCTTGTTTTCACACAAATGAACCCAGAATGATGTGAAATTGTGCGTCGTGCAACATAATTCTGGGTGCCATTTAAAAACCATAAGTGCTAATGACTCCATTCCTTTTTGTGGTAATGGGGGCTGTTAATTGTAGTACTCTAAGACAAACCTGACCTCTCTAGGATATTCAGAAGCCAAGTTATAAGCCCACAAAGTTGTAAATGGACTACTTCTTTAAATTGACACCAGATCCGGTGACGTTTGGGACATGGTTTGACCCCCTTAGGAAAGGTCTATCATCATGAAACGTTCAGATCACTTACAACTCAATAGATTCTACCTTCCTGTAACGTTTCAGCCTGATTGGACCTTGTTTTCACACAAATGAACCCAGAATGACGTGAAATTGTGCTTCGTGCAACATAATTCTGGGTGCCATTTAAAAACCATAAGTGCTAATGACTCCATTCCTTTTTGGGATAATGGGGTCTGTTAATTGGAGTACACTAAAACTCACCTGACCTCTCTAGGACATTCAGAAGCCAAGTTATAAGCCCACAAATGTGTAACTGGACTACTTCTTTAAAGTGACACCAGGCCCGGTGACCTTTGGGACAAGGTTTGACCTCCTATAGGAATGTGCGATCATCATGAAACGTTCAGATCACTTACAACTCAATAGATTCTACCTTCTTGTAACGTTTCAGCCTGATTGGACCTTGTTTTCACACAAATGAAGCTAGACTGATGTGAAATTGTGCTTCGTGCAACATAATTCTGGGTGCCATTTACAAACCATAAGTGCTAATGACTCCATTCCTTTTTGTGGTTGTAGGGGCTGTTGATTGGAGTACACTAAAACAACCCTGATCTCTCTAGGACATTCAGAAGCCAAGTCATAAGCCCACAAATGTGTAACTGGACTACTTCTTTAAATTGACACCAGATCCGGTGACCTTTGGGACATGGTTTGACCCCCTTAGGAAAGTGGTATCATCATGAAACGTTCAGATCCCTTACAACTCAATAGATTCTACCTTCCTGTAACATTTCAGCCTGATTGGACCTTGTTTTCACACAAATGGACCCAGAATGATGTAAAATTGTGCTTCGTGCAACATAATTCTGGGTGTCATTTAAAAACCATAAGAGCTAATGACTCCATTCCTTTTTGGGGCAATAGGGGCTGTTGATTGGAGTACCCTAAATCAAACCTGACCTCTCTAGGATATTCAGAAGCCAAGTGATAAGCCCACAAATGTGTAACTGGACTACTTCTTTAAATTGACACCAGATCCGGTGACCTTTGGGACATGGTTTGACCCCCTTAGGAAAGTGGTATCATCATGAAACGTTCAGATCCCTTACACCTCAATAGATTCTACCTTCCTGTAACATTTCAGCCTGATTGGACCTTGTTTTCACACAAATGGACCCAGAATGATGTGAAATTGTGCTTCGTGCAACATAATTCTGGGTGCCATTTAAAAACCATAAGTGCTAATGACTCCATTCCTTTTTGTGGTAATGGGGGCTGTTAATTGGAGTACTCTAAAACAAACCTGACCTCTCTAGGATATTCAGAAGCCAAGTTATAAGCCCACAAAGGTGTAACTGGACTACTTCTTTAAAGTGACACCAGGCCCGGTGACCTTTGGGACATGGTTTGACCCCCTATAGGAATGTGCAATCATCATGAAACGTTCATATCACTTACAACTCAATAGATTCTACCTTCTTGTAACGTTTCAGCCTGAATTGACCTTGTTTTCACACAAATGGACCCAGAATGATGTGAAATTGTGCTTCGTGCAACATAATTCTGGGTGGCATTTACAAACCATAAGTGCTAATGACTCCATTCCTTTTTGTGGTTGTAGGGGCTGTTGATTGGAGTACACTAAAACAACCCTGATCTCTCTTGGACATTCAGAAGCCAAGTTATAAGCCCACAAATGTGTAACTGGACTACTTTAAATTGACACCAGATCCGGTGACCTTTGGGACATGGTTTGACCCCCTTAGGAAAGTGCTATCATCATGAAACGTTCAGACCACTTACAACTCAATATATTCTACCTTCCTGTAACATTTCAGCCTGATTGGACCTTGTTTTCACACAAATGAACCCAGAATGATGTGAAATTGTGCTTAGTGCAGCATAATTCTGGGTGCCATTTAAAAACCATAAGGGCTGTTGATTGGAGTACACTAAAACAAACCTGAAATCTCTAGGAAATTCAGAAGCCAAGTTATAGGCCCACAAATGTGTAACTGGACTACTTCTTTAAATTGACACCAGATCCGGTGACCTTTGGGACATGGTTTGACCCCCTTAGGAAAGTGCTATCATCATGAAAGGCCCAGATCACTTACAACTCAATAGATTCTACCTTCCTGTAACGTTTCTGCCTTATTGGACCTTGTTTTCACACAAATGAACCCAGAATGATGTGAAATTGTGCTTCGTGCAACATAATTCTGGGTGCCATTTAAAAACCATAAGTGCTAATGACTCCATTCCTTTTTGGGGTAATGGGGGCTGTTAACTGGAGTACTCTAAAACAAACCTGACCTCTCTAGGATATTCAGAAGCCAAGTTATAAGCCCACAAATGTGTAACTGGACTACTTCTTTAAATTGACACCAGATCCGGTGACCTTTGGGACATGGTTTTACCCGCTATAGGAATGTGCAATCATCATGAAACTTTCAGATCACTTACAACTCAAAAGATTGTACCTTCTTGTAACGTTTCAGCCTGATTGGACCTTGTTTTCACACAAATGAACCCAGAATGATGTGAAATTGTGCTTCGTGCAACATAATTCTGGGTGCCATTTAAAAACCATAAGTGCTAATGACTCCATTCCTTTTGGGGGTGATGGGGGCTGTTAATTGTAGTGCTCTAAAACAAACCTGACCTCTCTAGGATATTCAGAAGCCAAGTTATAAGCCCACAAAGGTGTAAATGGACTACTTCTTTAAATTGACACCAGATCCGGTGACGTTTGGGACATGGTTTGACCCCCTTAGGAAAGTGCTATCATCATGAAACGTTCAGATCACTTACAACTCAATAGATTCTACCTTCCTGTAACGTTTCAGCCTGATTGGACCTTGTTTTCACACAAATGAACCCAGAATGACGTGAAATTGTGCTTCGTGCAACATAATTCTGGGTGCCATTTAAAAACCATAAGTGCTAATGACTCCATTCCTTTTTGGGATAATGGGGGCTGTTAATTGGAGTACACTAAAACAAACCTGACCTCTCTAGGACATTCAGAAGCCAAGTTATAAGCCCACAAATGTGTAACTGGACTACTTCTTTAAAGTGACACCAGGCCCGGTGACCTTTGGGACAAGGTTTGACCTCCTATAGGAATGTGCGATCATCATGAAACGTTCAGATCACTTACAACTCAATAGATTCTACCTTCTTGTAACGTTTCAGCCTGATTGGACCTTGTTTTCACACAAATGAAGCTAGACTGATGTGAAATTGTGCTTCGTGCAACATAATTCTGGGTGCCATTTACAAACCATAAGTGCTAATGACTCCATTCCTTTTTGTGGTTGTAGGGGCTGTTGATTGGAGTACACTAAAACAACCCTGATCTCTCTAGGACATTCAGAAGCCAAGTCATAAGCCCACAAATGTGTAACTGGACTACTTCTTTAAATTGACACCAGATCCGGTGACCTTTGGGACATGGTTTGACCCCCTTAGGAAAGTGGTATCATCATGAAACGTTCAGATCCCTTACAACTCAATAGATTCTACCTTCCTGTAACATTTCAGCCTGATTGGACCTTGTTTTCACACAAATGGACCCAGAATGATGTGAAATTGTGCTTCGTGCAACATAATTCTGGGTGCCATTTAAAAACCATAAGTGCTAATGACTCCATTTCTTTTTGAGGTTGTAGGGATTGATGATTGGAGTACACTAAATCAAACCTGATCTCTCTAGGACATTCAGAAGCCAGGTTATAAGCCCACAAATGTGTAACTGGACTACTTCTTTAAAGTGACACCAGGCCCTGTGACCTTTGGGACATGGTTTTTCCCGCTATAGGAATGTGCGATCATCATGAAACGTTCAGATCACTTACAACTCAATAGATTGTACCTTCTTGTAACGTTTCAGCCTGATTGGACCTTGTTTTCACACAAATGAACCCAGAATGATGTGAAATTGTGCGTCGTGCAACATAATTCTGGGTGCCATTTAAAAACCATAAGTGCTAATGACTCCATTCCTTTTTGTGGTAATGGGGGTTGTTAATTGTAGTACTCTAAGACAAACCTGACCTCTCTAGGATATTCAGAAGCCAAGTTATAAGCCCACAAAGTTGTAAATGGACTACTTCTTTAAATTGACACCAGATCCGGTGACGTTTGGGACATGGTTTGACCCCCTTAGGAAAGGTCTATCATCATGAAACGTTCAGATCACTTACAACTCAATAGATTCTACCTTCCTGTAACGTTTCAGCCTGATTGGACCTTGTTTTCACACAAATGAACCCAGAATGACGTGAAATTGTGCTTCGTGCAACATAATTCTGGGTGCCATTTAAAAACCATAAGTGCTAATGACTCCATTCCTTTTTGGGATAATGGGGTCTGTTAATTGGAGTACACTAAAACTCACCTGACCTCTCTAGGACATTCAGAAGCCAAGTTATAAGCCCACAAATGTGTAACTGGACTACTTCTTTAAAGTGACACCAGGCCCGGTGACCTTTGGGACAAGGTTTGACCTCCTATAGGAATGTGCGATCATCATGAAACGTTCAGATCACTTACAACTCAATAGATTCTACCTTCTTGTAACGTTTCAGCCTGATTGGACCTTGTTTTCACACAAATGAAGCTAGACTGATGTGAAATTGTGCTTCGTGCAACATAATTCTGGGTGCCATTTACAAACCATAAGTGCTAATGACTCCATTCCTTTTTGTGGTTGTAGGGGCTGTTGATTGGAGTACACTAAAACAACCCTGATCTCTCTAGGACATTCAGAAGCCAAGTCATAAGCCCACAAATGTGTAACTGGACTACTTCTTTAAATTGACACCAGATCCGGTGACCTTTGGGACATGGTTTGACCCCCTTAGGAAAGTGGTATCATCATGAAACGTTCAGATCCCTTACAACTCAATAGATTCTACCTTCCTGTAACATTTCAGCCTGATTGGACCTTGTTTTCACACAAATGGACCCAGAATGATGTAAAATTGTGCTTCGTGCAACATAATTCTGGGTGTCATTTAAAAACCATAAGAGCTAATGACTCCATTCCTTTTTGGGGCAATAGGGGCTGTTGATTGGAGTACCCTAAATCAAACCTGACCTCTCTAGGATATTCAGAAGCCAAGTGATAAGCCCACAAATGTGTAACTGGACTACTTCTTTAAATTGACACCAGATCCGGTGACCTTTGGGACATGGTTTGACCCCCTTAGGAAAGTGGTATCATCATGAAACGTTCAGATCCCTTACACCTCAATAGATTCTACCTTCCTGTAACATTTCAGCCTGATTGGACCTTGTTTTCACACAAATGGACCCAGAATGATGTGAAATTGTGCTTCGTGCAACATAATTCTGGGTGCCATTTAAAAACCATAAGTGCTAATGACTCCATTCCTTTTTGTGGTAATGGGGGCTGTTAATTGGAGTACTCTAAAACAAACCTGACCTCTCTAGGATATTCAGAAGCCAAGTTATAAGCCCACAAAGGTGTAACTGGACTACTTCTTTAAAGTGACACCAGGCCCGGTGACCTTTGGGACATGGTTTGACCCCCTATAGGAATGTGCAATCATCATGAAACGTTCATATCACTTACAACTCAATAGATTCTACCTTCTTGTAACGTTTCAGCCTGAATTGACCTTGTTTTCACACAAATGGACCCAGAATGATGTGAAATTGTGCTTCGTGCAACATAATTCTGGGTGGCATTTACAAACCATAAGTGCTAATGACTCCATTCCTTTTTGTGGTTGTAGGGGCTGTTGATTGGAGTACACTAAAACAACCCTGATCTCTCTTGGACATTCAGAAGCCAAGTTATAAGCCCACAAATGTGTAACTGGACTACTTTAAATTGACACCAGATCCGGTGACCTTTGGGACATGGTTTGACCCCCTTAGGAAAGTGCTATCATCATGAAACGTTCAGACCACTTACAACTCAATATATTCTACCTTCCTGTAACATTTCAGCCTGATTGGGCCTTGTTTTCACACAAATGGACCCAGAATGATGTGAAATTGTGCTTCGTGCAACATAATTCTGGGTGCCATTTACAAACCATAAGTGCTAATGACTCCATTCCTTTTTGTGGTTGTAGGGGCTGTTGATTGGAGTACACTAAAACAACCCTGATCTCTCTAGGACATTCAGAAGCCAAGTTATAAGCCCACAAATGTGTAACTGGACTACTTCGTTAAATTGACACCAGATCCGGTGACCTTTGGGACATGGTTTGACCCCCTTAGGATAGTGCAATCATCATGAAACGTTCAGATCACTTACAACTCAATAGATTCTACCTTCCTGTAACATTTCAGCCTGATTGGACCTTGTTTTCACACAAATGGACCCAGAATGATGTGAAATTGTGCTTCGTGCAACATAATTCTGGGTGCCATTTAAAAACCATAAGTGCTAATGACTCAATTTCTTTTTGAGGTTGTAGGGGCTGATGATTGGAGTACACTAAAATAAAACTGATCTCTCTAGGACATTCAGAAGCCAAGTTATAAGCCCACAAATGTGTAACTGGACTACTTCTTTAAAGTGACACCAGATCCGGTGACCTTTGGGACATGGTTTGACCCCCTTAGGAATGTGCGATCATCATGAAACGTTCAGATCACTTACAACTCAATAGATTCTACCTTCCTGTAGCGTTTCAGCCTGATTGGACCTTGTTTTCACACAAATGGACCCAGAATGATGTAAAATTGTGCTTCGTGCAACATAATTCTGGGTGTCATTTAAAAACCATAAGAGCTAATGACTCCATTCCTTTTTGGGGCAATAGGGGCTGTTGATTGGAGTACCCTAAAACAAAACTGACCTCTCTAGGATATTCAGAAGCCAAGTTATAAGCCCACAAAGGTGTAAATGGACTACTTCTTTAAATTGACACCAGATCCGGTGACGTTTGGGACATGGTTTGACCCCCTTAGGACAGCTCTATCATCATGAAACGTTCAGATCACTTACAACTCAATAGATTCCACCTTCCTGTAACGTTTCAGCCTGATTGGACCTTGTTTTCACACAAATGAACCCAGAATGATGTGAAATTGTGCTTCGTGCAACATAATTCTGGGTGCCATTTAAAAACGATAAGTGCTAATGACTCCATTCCTTTTTGGGGTAATTGGGGCTGTTAATTGGAGTACACTAAAACAAACCTGACCTCTCTAGGATATTCAGAAGCCAAGTTATAAGCCCACAAATGTGTAACTGGACTACTTCTTTAAAGTGACACCAGGCCCGGTGACCTTTGGGACATGGTTTGACCCCCTATAGGAATGTGTGATTATCATGAAACGTTCAGATCACTTACAACTCAATAGATTCTACCTTCTTGTAACGTTTCAGCCTGATTGGACCTTGTTTTCACACAAATGGACCCAGAATGATGTGAAATTGTGCTTTGTGCAACATAATTCTGGGTACCATTTACAAACCATAAGTGCTAATGACTCCATTCCTTTTTGTGGTTGTAGGGGCTGTTGATTGGAGTACACTAAAACAAACCTGACCTCTCTAGGACATTCAGAAGCCAAGTTATAAGCCCACAAATGTGTAACTGGAATACTTCTTTAAAGTGACACCAGATCCGGTGACCTTTGGGACATGGTTTTTCCCGCTATAGGAATGTGCGATCATCATGAAACGTTCAGATCACTTACAACTCAATAGATTGTACCTTCTTGTAACGTTTCAGCCTGATTGGACCTTGTTTTCACACAAATGAACCCAGAATGATGTGAAATTGTGCGTCGTGCAACATAATTTTGGGTGCCATTTAAAAACCATAAGTGCTAATGACTCCATTCCTTTTTGTGGAAATGGGGGCTGTTAATTGTAGTACTCTAAGACAAACCTGACCTCTCTAGGATATTCAGAAGCCAAGTTATAAGCCCACAAAGGTGTAAATGGACTACTTCTTTAAATTGACACCAGATCCGGTGACGTTTGGGACATGGTTTGACCCCCTTAGGAAAGCTCTATCATCATGAAACGTTCAGATCACTTACAACTCAATAGATTCTACCTTCCTGTAACGTTTCAGCCTGATTGGACCTTGTTTTCACACAAATGAACCCAGAATGATGTGAAATGGTGCTTCGTGCAACATAATTCCGGGTGCCATTTAAAAACGATAAGTGCTAATGACTCCATTCCTTTTTGGGGTAGTGGGGGCTGTTAATTGGAGTACACTAAAACAAACCTGACCTCTCTAGGATATTCAGAAGCCAAGTTATAAGCCCACAAATGTGTAACTGGACTACTTCTTTAAAGTGACACCAGGCCCGGTGACCTTTGGGACATGGTTTGACCCCCTATAGGAATGTGTGATTATCATGAAACGTTCAGATCACTTACAACTCAATAGATTCTACCTTCTTGTAACGTTTCAGCCTGATTGGACCTTGTTTTCACACAAATGGACCCAGAATGATGTGAAATTGTGCTTTGTGCAACATAATTCTGGGTACCATTTACAAACCATAAGTGCTAATGACTCCATTCCTTTTTGTGGTTGTAGGGGCTGTTGATTGGAGTACACTAAAACAAACCTGACCTCTCTAGGACATTCAGAAGCCAAGTTATAAGCCCACAAATGTGTAACTGGACTACTTCTTTAAAGTGACGCCAGATCCGGTGACGTTTTGGACATGGTTTGACCCCCTTAGGAAAGTGCTATCATCATGAAACGTTTAGATCACTTACAACTCAATAGATTCTACCTTCCTGTAACGTTTCAGCCTGATTGGACCTTGTTTTCACACAAATGAACCCAGAATGATGTGAAATTGTGCTTCGTGCAACATAATTCTGGGTGCCATTTAAAAACCATAAGTGCTAATGACTCCATTCCTTTTTGTGGTAATGGGGGCTGTTAATTGGAGTACTCTAAAACAAACCTGACCTCTCTAGGATATTCAGAAGCCAAGTTATAAGCCCACAAAGGTGTAACAGGACTACTTCTTTAAAGTGACACCAGGCCCGGTGACCTTTGGGACATGGTTTGACCCCCTATAGGAATGTGCAATCATCATGAAACGTTCATATCACTTACAACTCAATATATTCTACCTTCTTGTAACGTTTCAGCCTGATTGGACCTTGTTTTCACACAAATGGACCCAGAATGATGTGAAATTGTGCTTCGTGCAACATAATTCTGGGTGCCATTTACAAACCATAAGTGCTAATGACTCCATTCCTTTTTGTGGTTGTAGGGGCTGTTGATTGGAGTACACTAAAACAACCCTGATCTCTCTTGGACATTCAGAAGCCAAGTTATAAGCCCACAAATGTGTAACTGGACTACTTTAAATTGACACCAGATCCGGTGACCTTTGGGACATGGTTTGACCCCCTTAGGAAAGTGCTATCATCATGAAACGTTCAGACCACTTACATGTCAATATATTCTACCTTCCTGTAACATTTCAGCCTTATTGGGCCTTGTTTTCACACAAATGGACCCAGAATGATGTGAAATTGTGCTTCGTGCAACATAATTCTGGGTGCCATTTACAAACCATAAGTGCTAATGACTCCATTCCTTTTTGTGGTTGTAGGGGCTGTTGATTGGAGTACACTAAAACAACCCTGATCTCTCTAGGACATTCAGAAGCCAAGTTATAAGCCCACAAATGTGTAACTGGACTACTTCGTTAAATTGACACCAGATCCGGTGACCTTTGGGACATGGTTTGACCCCCTTAGGATAGTGCAATCATCATGAAACGTTCAGATCACTTACAACTCAATAGATTCTACCTTCCTGTAACATTTCAGCCTGATTGGACCTTGTTTTCACACAAATGGACCCAGAATGATGTGAAATTGTGCTTCGTGCAACATAATTCTGGGTGCCATTTAAAAACCATAAGTGCTAATGACTCCATTTCTTTTTGAAGTTGTAGGGGCTGATGATTGGAGTACACTAAAATAAAACTGATCTCTCTAGGACATTCAGAAGCCAAGTTATAAGCCCACAAATGTGTAACTGGACTACTTCTTTAAAGTGACACCAGATCCGGTGACCTTTGGGACATGGTTTGACCCCCTTAGGAATGTGCGATCATCATGAAACGTTCAGATCACTTACAACTCAATAGATTCTACCTTCCTGTAGCGTTTCAGCCTGATTGGACCTTGTTTTCACACAAATGGACCCAGAATGATGTAAAATTGTGCTTCGTGCAACATAATTCTGGGTGTCATTTAAAAACCATAAGAGCTAATGACTCCATTCCTTTTTGGGGCAATAGGGGCTGTTGATTGGAGTACCCTAAAACAAACCTGACCTCTCTAGGATATTCAGAAGCCAAGTTATAAGCCCACAAAGGTGTAAATGGACTACTTCTTTAAATTGACACCAGATCCGGTGACATTTGGGACATGGTTTGACCCCCTTAGGAAAGTGCTATCATCATGAAACGTTCAGATCAATTACAACTCAATAGATTCTACCTTCCTGTAACGTTTCAGCCTGATTGGACCTTGTTTTCACACAAATGAACCCAGAATGATGTGAAATTGTGCTTCGTGCAACATAATTCTGGGTGCCATTCAAAAACCATAAGTGCTAATGACTCCATTCCTTTTTGGGGTAATGGGGGCTGTTAATTGGAGTACACTAAAACAAACCTGACCTCTCTAGGATATTCAGAAGCCAAGTTATAAGCCCACAAATGTGTAACTGGACTACTTCTTTAAAGTGACACCAGGCCCGGTGACCTTTGGGACATGGTTTGACCCCCCTATAGGAATGTGTGATTATCATGAAACGTTCAGATCACTTACAACTCAATAGATTCTACCTACTTGTAACGTTTCAGCCTGATTGGACCTTGTTTTCACACAAATGGACCCAGAATGATGTGAAATTGTGCTTCGTGCAACATAATTCTGGGTGCCATTTACAAACCATAAGTGCTAATGACTCCATTCCTTTTTGTGGTTGTAGGGGCTGTTGATTGGAGTACACAAAAAAAAACCTGATCTCTCTAGGACATTCAGAAGCCAAGTTATAAGCCCACAAATGTGTAACTCGACTACTTCTTTAAATTGACACCAGATCCGGTGACCTTTGGGACATGGTTTGACCCCCTTAGGAAAGTGCTATCATCATGAAACGTTCAGATCACTTACAACTCAATAGATTCTACCTTCCTGTAACGTTTCTGCCTGATTGGACCTTGTTTTCACACAAATGAACCCAGAATGATGTGAAATTGTGCTTCGTGCAACATAATTCTGGGTGCCATTTAAAAACCATAAGTGCTAATGACTCCATTCCTTTTTGGGGTAATGGGGGCTGTTAATTGGAGTACTCTAAAACAAACCTGACCTCTCTAGGATTTTCAGAAGCCAAGTTATAAGCCCACAAATGTGTAACTGGACTACTTCTTTAAATTGACACCAGATCCGGTGACCTTTGGGACATGGTTTGACCCCCTTAGGAAAGTGCTATCATCATGAAACGTTCAGATCACTTACAACTCAATAGATTCTACGTTCCTGTAACATTTCAGCCTGATTGGACCTTGTTTTCACACAAATGGACCCAGAATGATGTGAAATTGTGCTTCGTGCAACATAATTATGGGTGCCATTTACAAACCATAAGTGCTAATGACTCCATTCCTTTTTGGGGTAATGGGGGCTGTTAATTGGAGTACACTAAAACAAACCTGACCTCTCTAGGATATTCAGAAGCCAAGTTATAAGCCCACAAATGTGTAACTGGACTACTTCTTTAAAATGACACCAGGCCCGGTGACCTTTGGGACATGGTTTGACCCCCTATAGGAGTGTGTGATTATCATGAAACGTTCAGATCACTTACAACTCAATAGATTCTACCTTCTTGTAACGTTTCAGCCTGATTGGACCTTGTTTTCACACAAATGGACCCAGAATGATGTGAAATTGTGCTTTGTGCAACATAATTCTGGGTACCATTTACAAACCATAAGTGCTAATGACTCCATTCCTTTTTGTGGTTGTATGGGCTGTTGATTGGAGTACACTAAAACAAACCTGACCTCTCTAGGACATTCAGAAGCCAAGTTATAAGCCCACAAATGTGTAACTGGACTACTTCTTTAAAGTGACGCCAGATCCGGGGACGTTTTGGACATGGTTTGACCCCCTTAGGAAAGTGCTATCATCATGAAACGTTTAGATCACTTACAACTCAATAGATTCTACCTTCCTGTAACGTTTCAGCCTGATTGGACCTTGTTTTCACACAAATGAACCCAGAATGATGTGAAATTGTGCTTCGTGCAACATAATTCTGGGTGCCATTTAAAAACCATAAGTGCTAATGACTCCATTCCTTTTTGTGGTAATGGGGGCTGTTAATTGGAGTACTCTAAAACAAACCTGACCTCTCTAGGATATTCAGAAGCCAAGTTATAAGCCCACAAAGGTGTAACTGGAGTACTTCTTTAAAGTGACACCAGACCGGTGACCTTTGGGACATGGTTTGACCCCCTATAGGAATGTGCAATCATCATGAAACGTTCATATCACTTACAACTCAATATATTCTACCTTCTTGTAACGTTTCAGCCTGATTGGACCTTGTTTTCACACAAATGGACCCAGAATGATGTGAAATTGTGCTTCGTGCAACATAATTCTGGGTGCCATTTACAAACCATAAGTGCTAATGACTCCATTCCTTTTTGTGGTTGTAGGGGCTGTTGATTGGAGTACACTAAAACAACCCTGATCTCTCTTGGACATTCAGAAGCCAAGTTATAAGCCCACAAATGTGTAACTGGACTACTTTAAATTGACACCAGATCCGGTGACCTTTGGGACATGGTTTGACCCCCTTAGGAAAGTGCTATCATCATGAAACGTTCAGACCACTTACATCTCAATATATTCTACCTTCCTGTAACATTTCAGCCTGATTGGGCCTTGTTTTCACACAAATGGACCCAGAATGATGTGGAATTGTGCTTCGTGCAACATAATTCTGGGTGCCATTTACAAACCATAAGTGCTAATGACTCCATTCCTTTTTGTGGTTGTAGGGGCTGTTGATTGGAGTACACTAAAACAACCCTGATCTCTCTAGGACATTCAGAAGCCAAGTTATAAGCCCACAAATGTGTAACTGGACTACTTCGTTAAATTGACACCAGATCCGGTGACCTTTGGGACATGGTTTGACCCCCTTAGGATAGTGCAATCATCATGAAACGTTCAGATCACTTACAACTCAATAGATTCTACCTTCCTGTAACATTTCAGCCTGATTGGACCTTGTTTTCACACAAATGGACCCAGAATGATGTGAAATTGTGCTTCGTGCAACATAATTCTGGGTGCCATTTAAAAACCATAAGTGCTAATGACTCCATTTCTTTTTGAGGTTGTAGGGGCTGATGATTGGAGTACACTAAAATAAAACTGATCTCTCTAGGACATTCAGAAGCCAAGTTATAAGCCCACAAATGTGTAACTGGACTACTTCTTTAAAGTGACACCAGATCCGGTGACCTTTGGGACATGGTTTGACCCCCTTAGGAATGTGCGATCATCATGAAACGTTCAGATCACTTACAACTCAATAGATTCTACCTTCCTGTAGCGTTTCAGCCTGATTGGACCTTGTTTTCACACAAATGGACCCAGAATGATGTAAAATTGTGCTTCGTGCAACATAATTCTGGGTGTCATTTAAAAACCATAAGAGCTAATGACTCCATTCCTTTTTGGGGCAATAGGGGCTGTTGATTGGAGTACCCTAAAACAAACCTGACCTCTCTAGGATATTCAGAAGCCAAGTTATAAGCCCACAAAGGTGTAAATGGACTACTTCTTTAAATTGACACCAGATCCGGTGACATTTGGGACATGGTTTGACCCCCTTAGGAAAGTGCTATCATCATGAAACGTTCAGATCAATTACAACTCAATAGATTCTACCTTCCTGTAACGTTTCAGCCTGATTGGACCTTGTTTTCACACAAATGAACCCAGAATGATGTGAAATTGTGCTTCGTGCAACATAATTCTGGGTGCCATTTAAAAACCATAAGTGCTAATGACTCCATTCCTTTTTGGGGTAATGGGGGCTGTTAATTGGAGTACACTAAAACAAACCTGACCTCTCTAGGATATTCAGAAGCCAAGTTATAAGCCCACAAATGTGTAACTGGACTACTTCTTTAAAGTGACACCAGGCCCGGTGACCTTTGGGACATGGTTTGACCCCCCTATAGGAATGTGTGATTATCATGAAACGTTCAGATCACTTACAACTCAATAGATTCTACCTACTTGTAACGTTTCAGCCTGATTGGACCTTGTTTTCACACAAATGGACCCAGAATGATGTGAAATTGTGCTTCGTGCAACATAATTCTGGGTGCCATTTACAAACCATAAGTGCTAATGACTCCATTCCTTTTTGTGGTTGTAGGGGCTGTTGATTGGAGTACACAAAAAAAAAAACCTGATCTCTCTAGGACATTCAGAAGCCAAGTTATAAGCCCACAAATGTGTAACTCGACTACTTCTTTAAATTGACACCAGATCCGGTGACCTTTGGGACATGGTTTGACCCCCTTAGGAAAGTGCTATCATCATGAAACGTTCAGATCACTTACAACTCAATAGATTCTACCTTCCTGTAACGTTTCTGCCTGATTGGACCTTGTTTTCACACAAATGAACCAAGAATGATGTGAAATTGTGCTTCGTGCAACATAATTCTGGGTGCCATTTAAAAGCCATAAGTGCTAATGACTCCATTCCTTTTTGGGGTAATGGGGGCTGTTAATTGGAGTACTCTAAAACAAACCTGACCTCTCTAGGATATTCAGAAGCCAAGTTATAAGCCCACAAAAGTGTAACTGGACTACTTCTTTAAATTGACACCAGATCCGGTGACCTTTGGGACATGGTTTGACCCCCTTAGGAAAGTGCTATCATCATGAAACGTTCAGATCACTTACAACTCAATAGATTCTACGTTCCTGTAACATTTCAGCCTGATTGGACCTTGTTTTCACACAAATGGACCCAGAATGATGTGAAATTGTGCTTCGTGCAACATAATTATGGGTGCCATTTACAAACCATAAGTGCTAATGACTCCATTTCTTTTTGAGGTTGTAGGGGCTGATGATTGGAGTACTCTAAAACAAACCTGACCTCTCTAGGATATTCAGAAGCCAAGTTATAAGCCCACAAATGTGTAACTGGACTACTTCTTTAAAGTGACACCAGGCCCGGTGACCTTTGGGACATGGTTTGACCCCCTATAGGAATGTGTGATTATCATGAAACGTTCAGATCACTTACAACTCAATAGATTCAACCTTCTTGTAACGTTTCAGCCTGATTGGACCTTGTTTTGACACAAATGGACCCAGAATGATGTGAAATTGTGCTTCGTGCAACATAATTCTGGGTGCCATTTACAAACCATAAGTGCTAATGACTCCATTCCTTTTTGTGGTTGTATGGGCTGTTGATTGGAGTACACTAAAACAAACCTGATCTCTCTAGGACATTCAGAAGCCAGGTTATAAGCCCACAAATGTGTAACTGGACTACTTCTTTAAAGTGACACCAGATCCGGTGACCTTTGGGACATGGTTTGACCCCCTTAGGAATGTGCGATCATCATGAAACGTTCAGATCACTTACAACTCAATAGATTCTACCTTCCTGTAGCGTTTCAGCCTGATTAGACCTTGTTTTCACACAAATGGACCCAGAATGATGTGAAAATGTGCTTCGTGCAACATAATTCTGGGTGTCATTTAAAAACCATAAGAGCTAATGACTCCATTCATTTTTGGGGCAATAGGGGCTGTTGATTGGAGTACCCTAAAATAAACCTGACCTCTCTGAGACATTCAGAAGCCAAGTTGTAAGCCCCCAAATGTGTGTTTGGAACCCCGCCTTTAAGGAACAAGTGATTCGTTGACCTTTATGACCTGATTTGACACCCTTAGGAATGTGCTATCATCATGAAACACAGGAATCATTTACAACTCAATAGATTCTACTTTTCTGTGACGTTTCAGCCTGATTGAAGCTTTTTTATGAGAAATGGACCCAGAATGATGTGAAATTGTGCTTCGTGCAACATAATTCTGGGTGCGATTTAAAAACCATAAGTGCTAATGACTCCATTCCTTTTTGTGGTTGTAGGGGCTGTTAATTGGAGTACTCTAAAACAAACCTGACCTCTCTAGGACATTCAGAAGCCAAGTTATAAGCCCACAAATGTGTAACTGGACTACTTCTTTAAAGTGACACCAGGCCCTGTGACCATTGGGACATGGTTTTACCCCCTATAGGAGTGTGCGATCATCATGAAACATTCAGATCACTTCCAACTCAATAGATTCTACCTTCTTGTAACGTTTCAGCCTGATTGGACCCTGTTTTCACACAAATGGACCCAGAATGATGTGAAATTGTGCTTCGTGCAACATAATTCTGGGTGCCATTTACAAACCATAAGTGCTAATGACTCCATTCCTTTTTGTGGTAATGGGGGCTGTTAATTGGAGTACTTTAAAACAAACCTGACCTCTCTAGGACATTCAGAAGCCAAGTTATAAGCCCACAAATGTGTAACTGGACTACTTCTTTAAATTGACACCAGATCCAGTGACGTTTGGGACATGGTTTGACCCCCTTAGCAAAGTGCTATCATCATGAAACGTTCAGATAACTTACAACTCAATATATTCTACCTTCTTGTAACGTTTCAGCCTGATTGGACCTTGTTTTCACACAAATGGACCCAGAATGATGTGAAATTGTGCTTCGTGCAACATAATTCTGGGTGCCATTTACAAACCATAAGTGCTAATGACTCCATTCCTTTTTGTGGTTGTAGGGGCTGTTGATTGGAGTACACTAAAACAACCCTGATCTCTCTAGGACATTCAGAAGCCAAGTTATAAGCCCACAAATGTGTAACTGGACTACTTTAAATTGACACCAGATCCGGTGACCTTTGGGACATGGTTTGACCCCCTTAGGAAAGTGCTATCATCATGAAACGTTCAGATCACTTACAACTCAATAGATTCTACCTTCCTGTAACGTTTCTGCCTGATTGGACCTTGTTTTCACACAAATGAACCCAGAATGATGTGAAATTGTGCTTCGTGCAACATAATTCTGGGTGCCATTTAAAAACCATAAGTGGTAATGACTCCATTCCTTTTTGGGGTAATGGGGGCTGTTAATTGGAGTACTCTAAAACAAACCTGACCTCTCTAGGATATTCAGAAGCCAAGTTATAAGCCCACAAATGTGTAACTGGACTACTTCTTTAAAGTGACACCAGGCCCGGTGACCTTTGGGACATGGTTTGACCCCCTATAGGAGTGTGCGATCATCATGAAACATTCAGATCACTTCCAACTCAATAGATTCTACCTTCTTGTAACGTTTCAGCCTGATTGGACCCTGTTTTCACACAAATGGACCCAGAATGATGTGAAATTGTGCTTTGTGCAACATAATTCTGGGTGCCATTTACAAACCATAAGTGCTAATGACTCCATTCCTTTTTGTGGTTGTAGGGGCTGATGATTGGAGTACTCTAAAACAACCCTGATCTCTCTAGGACATTCAGAAGCCAAGTTATAAGCCCACAAATGTGTAACTGGACTACTTCTTTAAATTGACACCAGATCCGGTGACCTTTGGGACATGGTTTGACCCCCTTAGGAAAGTGCAATTATCATGAAACGTTCAGATCACTTACAACTCAATAGATTCTACCTTCCTGTAACATTTCAGCCTGATTGGACCTTGTTTTCACACAAATGGACCCAGAATGATGTGAAATTGTGCTTCGTGCAACATAATTCTGGGTGCGATTTAAAAACCATAAGTGCTAATGACTCCATTCCTTTTTGTGGTTGTAGGGGCTGTTAATTGGAGTACTCTAAAACAAACCTGACCTCTCTAGGACATTCAGAAGCCAAGTTATAAGCCCACAAATGTGTAACTGGACTACTTCTTTAAAGTGACACCAGGCCCTGTGACCATTGGGACATGGTTTTACCCCCTATAGGAGTGTGCGATCATCATGAAACATTCAGATCACTTCCAACTCAATAGATTCTACCTTCTTGTAACGTTTCAGCCTGATTGGACCCTGTTTTCACACAAATGGACCCAGAATGATGTGAAATTGTGCTTCGTGCAACATAATTCTGGGTGCCATTTACAAACCATAAGTGCTAATGACTCCATTCCTTTTTGTGGTAATGGGGGCTGTTAATTGGAGTACTTTAAAACAAACCTGACCTCTCTAGGACATTCAGAAGCCAAGTTATAAGCCCACAAATGTGTAACTGGACTACTTCTTTAAATTGACACCAGATCCAGTGACGTTTGGGACATGGTTTGACCCCCTTAGCAAAGTGCTATCATCATGAAACGTTCAGATAACTTACAACTCAATATATTCTACCTTCTTGTAACGTTTCAGCCTGATTGGACCTTGTTTTCACACAAATGGACCCAGAATGATGTGAAATTGTGCTTCGTGCAACATAATTCTGGGTGCCATTTACAAACCATAAGTGCTAATGACTCCATTCCTTTTTGTGGTTGTAGGGGCTGTTGATTGGAGTACACTAAAACAACCCTGATCTCTCTAGGACATTCAGAAGCCAAGTTATAAGCCCACAAATGTGTAACTGGACTACTTTAAATTGACACCAGATCCGGTGACCTTTGGGACATGGTTTGACCCCCTTAGGAAAGTGCTATCATCATGAAACGTTCAGATCACTTACAACTAAATAGATTCTACCTTCCTGTAACGTTTCTGCCTGATTGGACCTTGTTTTCACACAAATGAACCCAGAATGATGTGAAATTGTGCTTCGTGCAACATAATTCTGGGTGCCATTTAAAAACCATAAGTGGTAATGACTCCATTCCTTTTTGGGGTAATGGGGGCTGTTAATTGGAGTACTCTAAAACAAACCTGACCTCTCTAGGATATTCAGAAGCCAAGTTATAAGCCCACAAATGTGTAACTGGACTACTTCTTTAAAGTGACACCAGGCCCGGTGACCTTTGGGACATGGTTTGACCCCCTATAGGAGTGTGCGATCATCATGAAACATTCAGATCACTTTCAACTCAATAGATTCTACCTTCTTGTAACGTTTCAGCCTGATTGGACCCTGTTTTCACACAAATGGACCCAGAATGATGTGAAATTGTGCTTCGTGCAACATAATTCTGGGTGCCATTTACAAACCATAAGTGCTAATGACTCCATTCCTTTTTGTGGTTGTAGGGGCTGATGATTGGAGTACTCTAAAACAACCCTGATCTCTCTAGGACATTCAGAAGCCAAGTTATAAGCCCACAAATGTGTAACTGGACTACTTCTTTAAATTGACACCAGATCCGGTGACCTTTGGGACATGGTTTGACCCCCTTAGGAAAGTGCAATTATCATGAAACGTTCAGATCACTTACAACTCAATAGATTCTACCTTCCTGTAACATTTCAGCCTGATTGGACCTTGTTTTCACACAAATGGACCCAGAATGATGTGAAATTGTGCTTCGTGCAACATAATTCTGGGTGCCATTTAAAAACCATAAGTGCTAATGACTCCATTTCTTTTTGTGGTTGTAGGGGCTGATGATTGGAGTACTCTAAAACAAACCTGACCTCTCTAGGATATTCAGAAGCCAAGTTATAAGCCCACAAATGTGTAACTGGACTACTTCTTTAAAGTGACACCAGGCCCGGTGACCTTTGGGACATGGTTTGACCCCCTATAGGAATGTGTGATTATCATGAAACATTCAGATCACTTACAACTCAATAGATTCTACCTTCTTGTAACGTTTCAGCCTGATTGGACCTTGTTTTGACACAAATGGACCCAGAATGATGTGAAATTGTTCTTCGTGCAACATAATTCTGGGTGCGATTTAAAAACCATAAGTGCTAATGACTCCATTCCTTTTTGTGGTTGTAGGGGCTGTTAATTGGAGTACTCTAAAACAAACCTGACCTCTCTAGGACATTCAGAAGCCAAGTTATAAGCCCACAAATGTGTAACTGGACTACTTCTTTAAAGTGACACCAGGCCCGGTGACCTTTGGGACATGGTTTGACCCCCTATAGGAATGTGTGATTATCATGAAACGTTCAGATCACTTACAACTCAATAGATTCTACCTTCTTGTAACGTTTCAGCCTGATTGGACCTTGTTTTGACACAAATGGACCCAGAATGATGTGAAATTGTGATTCGTGCAACATAATTCTGGGTGCCATTTACAAACCATAAGTGCTAATGACTCCATTCCTTTTTGTGGTTGTAGGGGCTGTTGATTGGAGTACACTAAAACAACCCTGATCTCTCTAGGACATTCAGAAGCCAAGTTATAAGCCCACAAATGTGTAACTGGACTACTTCTTTAAATTGACACCAGATCCGGTGACCTTTGGGACATGGTTTGACCACCTTAGGAAAGTGCAATTATCATGAAACGTTCAGATCACTTACAACTCAATAGATTCTACCTTCCTGTAACATTTCAGCCTGATTGGACCTTGTTTTCACACAAATGGACCCAGAATGATGTGAAATTGTGCTTCGTGCAACATAATTCTGGGTGCCATTTAAAAACCATAAGTGCTAATGACTCAATTCCTTTTTGTGGTAATGGGGGCTGTTAATTGGAGTACTCTAAAACAAACCTTACCTCTCTAGGATATTCAGAAGCCAAGTTATAAGCCCACAAAGGTGTAACTGGACCACTTTAAAGTGACACCAGGCCCGGTGACCTTTGGGACATGGTTTGACCCCCTATAGGAATGTGCGATCATCATGAAACGTTCAGATCACTTAGAACTCAATAGATTCTACCTTCTTGTAACGTTTAAGCCTGATTGGACTTTGTTTTCACACAAATGGACCCAGAATGATGTGAAATTGTGCTTCGTGCAACATAATTCTGGGTGCCATTTACAAACCATAAGTGCTATTGACTCCATTCCTTTTTGTGGTTGTAGGGGCTGTTGATTGGAGTACACTAAAACAAACCTGACCTCTCTAGGACATTCAGAAGCCAAGTTATAAGCCCACAAAGGTGTAACTGGACTACTTCTTTAAGGTGACACCAGGCCCGGTGACCTTTGGGACATGGTTTTACCCCCTATAGGAATGTGCGATCATCATGAATCGTTCAGATCACTTATAACTCAATTGATTCTACCTTCTTGTAACGTTTCAGCCTGATTGGACCTTGTTTTCACACAAATGGACCCAGAATGATGTGAAATTGTGCTTCGTGCAACATAATTCTGGGTGCCATTAACAAACCATAAGTGCTAATGACTCCATTCCTTTGTGTGGTTGTAGGTGCTGTTTATTGGAGTACACTAAAACAAACCTGATCCCTCTAGGACATTCAGAAGCCAAGTTATAAGCCCACAAATGTGTAACTGGACCACTTCTTTAAAATGACACCAGATCTGGTGACCTTTGGGACATGGTTTGACCCCCTTAGGAAAATGCTATCATCATGAAACGTTCAGATCACTTACAACTCAATAGATTCTACCTTCCTGTAACGTTTCAGCCTGATTGGACCTTGTTTTCACACAAATGAACCCAGATTGATGTGAAATTGTTCTTCGTGCAACATAATTCTGGGTGCGATTTAAAAACCATAAGTGCTAATGACTCCATTCCTAATGTGGTTGTAGGGGCTGTTAATTGGAGTACTCTAAAACAAACCTGACCTCTCTAGGACATTCAGAAGCCAAGTTATAAGCCCACAAATGTGTAACTGGACTACTTCTTTAAAGTGACACCAGGCCCTGTGACCATTGGGACATGGTTTTACCCCCTATAGGAATGTGCGATCATCATGAAACATTCAGATCACTTCCAACTCAATAGATTCTACCTTCTTGTAACGTTTCAGCCTGATTGGACCCTGTTTTCACACAAATGGACCCAGAATGATGTGAAATTGTGCTTCGTGCAACATAATTCTGGGTGCCATTTACAAACCATAAGTGCTAATGACTCCATTCCTTTTTGTGGTAATGGGGGCTGTTAATTGGAGTACTCTAAAACAAACCTGACCTCTCTAGGACATTCAGAAGCCAAGTTATAAGCCCACAATTGTGTAACTGGACTACTTCTTTAAATTGACACCAGATCCGGTGACGTTTGGTACATGGTTTGACCCCCTTAGAAAAGTGCTATCATCATGAAACGTTCAGATCACTTACAACTCAATAGATTCTACCTTCCTATAACGTTTCAGCCTGATTGGACCTTGTTTTCACACAAATGAACCCAGAATGATGTGAAATTGTGCTTCGTGCAACATAATTCCGGGTGGCATTTAAAAACCATAATTGCTAATGACTCCATTCCTTTTTAGGGTAATGGGGGCTGTTAATTGGAGTACTCTAAAACAAACCTGACCTCTCTAGGATATTCAAAAGCCAAGTTATAAGCCCACAAATGTGTAATTGGACTACTTCTTTAAAGTGACACCAGGCCCGGTGACCTTTGGGACATGGTTTGACCCCCTATAGGAATGTGCGATCATCATGAAACGTTCAGATCATTTACAACTCAATAGATTCTACCTTCCTGTAACGTTTCAGCCTGATTGGACCTTGTTTTCACACAAATGAACCCAGAATGATGTGAAATTGTGCTTCGTGCAACATAATTCTGGGTGCCATTTACAAACCATAAGTGCTAATGACTCCATTCCTTTTTGTGGTTGTAGGGGCTGTTAATTGGAGTACACTAAAACAAACCTGATCTCTCTAGGACATTCAGAAGCCAAGTTATAAGCCCACAAATGTGTAACTGGACTACTTCTTTAAAGTGACACCAGGCCCGGTGACCTTTGGGACATGGTTTTACCCCCTATAGGAATGTGCGATCATCATGAAACGTTCAGATCACTTACAGCTCAGGAGATTCTACCTTCCTGTAACGTTTCAGCCTGATTGGACCTTGTTTTCACACAAATGGACCCAGAATGATGTGAAATTTTGCTTCGTGCAACATAATTCTGGGTGCCATTTAAAAACCATAAGTGCTAATGACTCCATTCCTTTTTGTGGTTGTAGGGGCTGTTGATTGGAGTACATTAAAACAAACCTGACCTCTCTAGGATATTCAGAAGCCAAGTTATAAGCCCACAAAGGTGTAACTTGACTACTTCTTTAAAGTGACACCAGGCCCGGTGACCTTTGGGACATGGTTTGACCCCCTATAGGAATGTGCGATCATCATGAAACGTTCAGATCACTTACAACTCTATAGATTCTACCTTCCTGTAAAGTTTCAGCCTGATTGGACCTTGTTTTCACACAAATGAACCCAGAATGATGTGAAATTGTGCTTCGTGCAACATAATTCTGGGTGCCATTTCAAAACCATAAGTGCTAATGACTCTATTCCTTTTTGTGGTGTAGGGGCTGTTGATTGGAGTACAATAAAACAAACCTGATCTCTCTAGGAAATTCTGAAGCCAAGTTATAAGCCCACAATGGTGTAACTGGACTACTTCTTTAAAGTGACACCAGGCCCCTTGACCTTTGGGACATGGTTTGACCCCCTAGAGGAATGTGCGATCGTCATGAAATGTTTAGATCACTTACAACTCAATAGTTTCTACCTTATTGTAACGTTTCAGCCTGATTGGACCTTGTTTTCACACAAATGGACCCAGAAGGATGTGAAATTGTGCTTCGTGCAACATAATTCTGGGTGCCATTTACAAACCATAAGTGCTAATGACTCCATTCCTTTTTGTGGTTGTAGGGACTGTTGATTGGAGTACATTAAAACAAACCTGACCTCTCTAGGATATTCAGAAGCCAAGTTATAAACCCACAAATGTGTAACTGGACTACTTCTTTAAATTGACACCAGATCCGGTGACCTTTGGGACATGGATTGACCCCCTTAGGAAAGTGCTATCATCATGAAATGTTCAGATCACTTACAACTCAATAGATTCTACCTTCCTGTAACGTTTCTGCCTGATTGGACCTTGTTTTGACACAAATGAACCCAGAATGATGTGAAATTGTGCTTCGTGCAACATAATTCTGGGTGCCATTTAAAAACCATAAGTGCTAATGACTCCATTCCTTTTTGTGGTTGTAGGTGCTGTTGATTGGAGTACTCTAAAACAAACCTGACCTCTCTAGGATATTCAGAAGCCAAGTTATAAGCCCACAAAGGTGTAACTGGACTACTTCTTTAAAGTGACACCAGGCCCGGTGACCTTTGGGACATGGTTTGACCCCCTATAGGAATGTGTAATCATCATGAATTGTTCATATCACTTACAACTCAATAGATTCTACCTTCTTGTAACATTTCAGCCTGATTGGACCTTGTTTTCACACAAATGGACCCAGAATGATGTGAAATTGTGCTTCGTGCAACATAATTCTGGGTGCCATTTACAAACCATAAGTGCTAATGACTCCATTCCTTTTTGTGCTTGTAGGGGCTGTTGATTGGAGTACACTAAAACAACCCTGATCTCTCTAGGACATTCAGAAGCCAAGTTATAAGCCCACAAATGTGTAACTGGACTACTTCTTTAAATTGACACCAGATCCGGTGACCTTTGGGACATGGTTTGACCCCCTTAGGAAAGTGCTATCATCATGAAACATTCAGATCACTTACAACTCAATAGATTCTACCTTCCTGTAATGTTTCTGCCTGATTGGACCTTGTTTTCACACAAATGAACCCAGAATGATGTGAAATTGTGCTTCGTGCAACATAATTCTGGGTGCCATTTAAAAACCATAAGTGCTAATGACTCCATTCCTTTTTGGAGTAATGGGGGCTGATGATTGGAGTACTCTAAAACAAACCTGACCTCTCTAGGATATTCAGAAGCCAAGTTATAAGCCCACAAAGGTGTAACTTGACTACTTCTTTAAAGTGACACCAGGCCCGGTGACCTTTGGGACATGGTTTGACCCCCTATAGGAATGTGCGATCATCATGAAACGTTCAGATCACTTACAACTCTATAGATTCTACCTTCCTGTAAAGTTTCAGCCTGATTGGACCTTGTTTTCACACAAATGAACCCAGAATGATGTGAAATTGTGCTTCGTGCAACATAATTCTGGGTGCCATTTCAAAACCATAAGTGCTAATGACTCTATTCCTTTTTGTGGTGTAGGGGCTGTTGATTGGAGTACAATAAAACAAACCTGATCTCTCTAGGAAATTCTGAAGCCAAGTTATAAGCCCACAAAGGTGTAACTGGACTACTTCTTTAAAGTGACACCAGGCCCTGTGACCTTTGGGACATGGTTTGACCCCCTAGAGGAATGTGCGATCGTCATGAAATGTTCAGATCACTTACAACTCAATAGTTTCTACCTTATTGTAACGTTTCAGCCTGATTGGACCTTGTTTTCACACAAATGGACCCAGAAGGATGTGAAATTGTGCTTCGTGCAACATAATTCTGGGTGCCATTTACAAACCATAAGTGCTAATGACTCCATTCCTTTTTGTGGTTGTAGGGACTGTTGATTGGAGTACATTAAAACAAACCTGACCTCTCTAGGATATTCAGAAGCCAAGTTATAAACCCACAAATGTGTAACTGGACTACTTCTTTAAATTGACACCAGATCCGGTGACCTTTGGGACATGGATTGACCCCCTTAGGAAAGTGCTATCATCATGAAATGTTCAGATCACTTACAACTCAATAGATTCTACCTTCCTGTAACGTTTCTGCCTGATTGGACCTTGTTTTCACACAAATGAACCCAGAATGATGTGAAATTGTGCTTCGTGCAACATAATTCTGGGTGCCATTTAAAAACCATAAGTGCTAATGACTCCATTCCTTTTTGTGGTTGTAGGGGCTGTTGATTGGAGTACTCTAAAACAAACCTGACCTCTCTAGGATATTCATAAGCCAAGTTATAAACCCACAAAGGTGTAACTGGACTACTTCTTTAAAGTGACACCAGGCCCGGTGACCTTTGGGACATGGTTTGACCCCCTATAGGAATGTGTAATCATCATGAAACGTTCATATCACTTACAACTCAATAGATTCTACCTTCTTGTAACATTTCAGCCTGATTGGACCTTGTTTTCACACAAATGGACCCAGAATGATGTGAAATTGTGCTTCGTGCAACATAATTCTGGGTGCCATTTACAAACCATAAGTGCTAATGACTCCATTCCTTTTTGTGGTTGTAGGGGCTGTTGATTGGAGTACACTAAAACAACCCTGATCTCTCTAGGACATTCAGAAGCCAAGTTATAAGCCCACAAATGTGTAACTGGACTACTTCTTTAAATTGACACCAGATCCGGTGACCTTTGGGACATGGTTTGACCCCCTATAGGAATGTGTGATTATCATGAAACGTTCAGATCACTTACAGCTCAGGAGATTCTACCTTCCTGTAACGTTTCAGCCTGATTGGACCTTGTTTTCACACAAATGAACCCAGAATGATGTGAAATTGTGCTTCGTGCAACATAATTCTGGGTGCCATTTAAAAACCATAAGTGCTAATGACTCCATTACTTTTTGGGGTAATGGGGGCTGATGATTGGAGTACTCTAAAACAAACCTGACCTCTCTAGGATATTCAGAAGCCAAGTTATAAGCCCACAAATGTGTAACTGGACTACTTCTTTAAAGTGACACCAGGCCCGGTGACCTTTGGGACATGGTTTGACCCCCTATAGGAATGTGTGATTATCATGAAACGTTCAGATCACTTACAACTCAATAGATTCTACCTTCTTGTAACGTTTCAGCCTGATTGGACCTTGTTTTGACACAAATGGACCCAGAATGATGTGAAATTGTGCTTCGTGCAACATAATTCTGGGTGCCATTTACAAACCATAAGTGCTAATGACTCCATTCCTTTTTGTGGTTGTAGGGGCTGTTGATTGGAGTACACTAAAACAAACCTGATCTCTCTAGGACATTCAGAAGCCAGGTTATAAGCCAACAAATGTGTAACTGGACTACTTATTTAAATTGACACCAGATCCGGTGACGTTTGGGACATGGTTTGACCCCCTTAGGAATGTGCTATCATCATGAAACGTTCTGATCACTTACAACTCAATAGATTCTACCTTCCTGTAACGTTTCAGCCTGATTGGTTCTTGTTTTCACACAAATGAACCCAGAATGATGTGAAATTGTGCTTCGTGCAACATAATTCTGGGTGCCATTTACAAACCATAAGTGCTAATGACTCCATTCCTTTTTGTGGTTGTAGGGGCTGTTGATTGGAGTACACTAAAACAAACCTGATCTCTCTAGGACATTCAGAAGCCAGGTTATAAGCCCACAAATGTGTAACTGGACTACTTCTTTAAAGTGACACCAGATCCGGTGACCTTTGGGACATGGTTTGACCCCCTTAGGAATGTGCGATCATCATGAAACGTTCAGATGACTTACAACTCAATAGATTCTACCTTCCTGTAGCGTTTCAGCCTGATTGGACCTTGTTTTCACACAAATGGACCCAGAATGATGTGAAATTGTGCTTCGTGCAACATAATTCTGGGTGTCATTTAAAAACCATAAGAGCTAATGACTCCATTCCTTTTTGGGGCAATAGGGGCTGTTGATTGGAGTACCCTAAAACAAACCTGACCTCTCTGAGACATTCAGAAGCCAAGTTGTAAGCCCCCAAAGGTGTGTTTGGAACCAAGCCTTTAAGGAACAAGTGATTCGGTGACCTTTATGACCTGATTTGACACCCTTAGGAATGTGCTATCAACATGAAACACAGGAATCATTTACAACTCAATAGATTCTACTTTTCTGTGACGTTTCAGCCTGATTGAAGCTTTTTTATGAGAAATGGACCCAGAATGATGTGAAACTGTGCTTCGTGCAACATAATTCTGGGTGCCATTTAAAAACCATAAGTGCTAATGACTCAATTCCTTTTTGTGGTAATGGGGGCTGTTAATTGGAGTACACTAAAACAAACCTTACCTCTCTAGGATATTCAGAAGCCAAGTTATAAGCCCACAAAGGTGTAACTGGACCACTTTAAAGTGACACCAGGCCCGGTGACCTTTGGGACATGGTTTGACCCCCTATAGGAATGTGCGATCATCATGAAACGTTCAGATCACTTACAACTCAATAGATTCTACCTTCTTGTAACGTTTAAGCCTGATTGGACTTTGTTTTCACACAAATGGACCCAGAATGATGTGAAATTGTGCTTCGTGCAACATAATTCTGGGTGCCATTTACAAACCATAAGTGCTAATGACTCCATTCCTTTTTGTGGTTGTAGGGGCTATTGATTGGAGTACACTAAAACAAACCTGATCTCTCTAGGACATTCAGAAGCCAAGTTATAAGCCCCTAAATGTGTAACTGGACTACTTCTTTAAATTGACGCCAGATCCGGTGACGTTTTGGACATGGTTTGACCCCCTTAGGAAAGTGCTATCATCATGACACGTTCAGATCACTTACAACTCAATAGATTCTACCTTCCTGTAACGTTTCAGCCTGATTGGACCTTGTTTTCACACAAATGAACCCAGAATGATGTGAAATTGTGCTTCGTGCAACATAATTCTGGGTGCCATTTAAAAACCATAAGTGCTAATGACTCCATTCCTTTTTGTGGTAATGGGGGCTGTTAATTGGAGTACTCTAAAACAAACCTGACCTCTCTAGGATCTTCAGAAGCCAAGTTATAAGCCCACAAAGGTGTAACTGGACTACTTCTTTAAAGTGACACCAGGCCCGGTGACCTTTGGGACATGGTTTGACCCCCTATAGGAATGTGTAATCATCATGAAACGTTCATATCACTTACAACTCAATAGATTCTACCTTCTTGTAACGTTTCAGCCTGATTGGACCTTGTTTTCACACAAATGGACCCAGAATGATGTGAAATTGTGCTTCGTGCAACATAATTCTGGGTGCCATTTACAAACCATAAGTGCTAATGACTCCATTTCTTTTTGAGGTTGTAGGGGCTAATGATTGGAGTACTCTAAAACAAACCTGACCTCTCTAGGATATTCAGAAGCCAAGTTATAAGCCCACAAATGTGTAACTGGACTACTTCTTTAAAGTGACACCAGGCCCGGTGACCTTTGGGACATGGTTTGACCCCCTATAGGAATGTGTGATTATCATGAAACGTTCAGATCACTTACAACTCAATAGATTCTACCTTCTTGTAACGTTTCAGCCTGATTGGACCTTGTTTTGACACAAATGGACCCAGAATGATGTGAAATTGTGCTTCGTGCAACATAATTCTGGGTGCCATTTACAAACCATAAGTGCTAATGACTCCATTCCTTTTTGTGGTTGTAGGGGCTGTTGATTGGAGTACACTAAAACAAACCTGATCTCTCTAGGACATTCAGAAGCCAGGTTATAAGCCCACAAATGTGTAACTGGACTACTTCTTTAAAGTGACACCAGATCCGGTGACCTTTGGGACATGGTTTGACCCCCTTAGGAATGTGCGATCATCATGAAACGTTCAGATCACTTACAACTCAATAGATTCTACCTTCCTGTGGTGTTTCAGCCTGATTAGACCTTGTTTTCACACAAATGGACCCAGAATGATGTGAAATTGTGCTTCGTGCAACATAATTCTGGGTGTCATTTAAAAACCATAAGAGCTAATGACTCCATTCCTTTTTGTGGTAATGGGGGCTGTTAATTGGAGTACTCTAAAACAAACCTGACCTCTCTAGGATCTTCAGAAGCCAAGTTATAAGCCCACAAAGGTGTAACTGGACTACTTCTTTAAAGTGACACCAGGCCCGGTGACCTTTGGGACATGGTTTGACCCCCTATAGGAATGTGTAATCATCATGAAACGTTCATATCACTTACAACTCAATAGATTCTACCTTCTTGTAACGTTTCAGCCTGATTGGACCTTGTTTTCACACAAATGGACCCAGAATGATGTGAAATTGTGCTTCGTGCAACATAATTCTGGGTGCCATTTACAAACCATAAGTGCTAATGACTCCATTTCTTTTTGAGGTTGTAGGGGCTGATGATTGGAGTACTCTAAAACAAACCTGACCTCTCTAGGATATTCAGAAGCCAAGTTATAAGCCCACAAATGTGTAACTGGACTACTTCTTTAAAGTGACACCAGGCCCGGTGACCTTTGGGACATGGTTTGACCCCCTATAGGAATGTGTGATTATCATGAAACGTTCAGATCACTTACAACTCAATAGATTCTACCTTCTTGTAACGTTTCAGCCTGATTGGACCTTGTTTTGACACAAATGGACCCAGAATGATGTGAAATTGTGCTTCGTGCAACATAATTCTGGGTGCCATTTACAAACCATAAGTGCTAATGACTCCATTCCTTTTTGTGGTTGTAGGGGCTGTTAATTGGAGTACACTAAAATAACCCTGATCTCTCTAGGACATTCAGAAGCCAAGTTATAAGCCCACAAATGTGTAACTGGACTACTTATTTAAATTGACACCAGATCCGGTGACGTTTGGGACATGGTTTGACCCCCTTAGGAAAGTGCGATCATCATGAAACGTTCAGATCACTTACAACTCAATAGATTCTACCTTCCTGTAGCGTTTCAGCCTGATTAGACCTTGTTTTCACACAAATGGACCCAGAATGATGTGAAATTGTGCTTCGAGCAACATAATTCTGGGTGCCATTTACAAACCATAAGTGCTAATGACTCCATTCCTTTTTGTGGTTGTAGGGGCTGTTGATTGGAGTACACTAAAACAAACCTGATCTCTCTAGGACATTCAGAAGCCAGGTTATAAGCCCACAAATGTGTAACTGGACTACTTCTTTAAAGTGACACCAGATCCGGTGACCTTTGGGACATGGTTTGACCCCCTTAGGAATGTGCGATCATCATGAAACGTTCAGATCACTTACAACTCAATAGATTCTACCTTCCTGTGGCGTTTCAGCCTGATTAGACCTTGTTTTCACACAAATGGACCCAGAATGATGTGAAATTGTGCTTCGTGCAACATAATTCTGGGTGTCATTTAAAAACCATAAGAGCTAATGACTCCATTCCTTTTTGGGGCAATAGGGGCTGTTGATTGGAGTACACTAAAACAAACCTGACCTCTCTGAAACATTCAGAAGCCAAGTTGTAAGCCCCCAAAGGTGTGTTTGGACCCCGCCTTTAAGGAACAAGTGATTCGGTGACCTTTATGACCTGATTTGACACCCTTAGGAATGTGCTATCATCATGAAACACAGGAATCATTTACAACTCAATAGATTCTACTTTTCTGTGACGTTTCAGCCTGATTGAAGCTTTTTTATGAGAAATGGACCCAGAATGATGTGAAATTGTGCTTCGTGCAACATAATTCTGGGTGCCATTTAAAAACCATAAGTGCTAATGACTCAATTCCTTTTTGTGGTAATGGGGGCTGTTAATTGGAGTACTCTAAAACAAACCTTTCCTCTCTAGGATATTCAGAAGCCAAGTTATAAGCCCACAAAGGTGTAACTGGACCACTTTAAAGTGACACCAGATCCGGTGACCTATGGGACATGGTTTGACCCCCTATAAGAATGTGCAATCATCATGAAACGTTCAGATCACTTACAACTCAATAGATTCTACCTTCTTGTAACGTTTAAGCCTGATTTGACTTTGTTTTCACACAAATGGACCCAGAATGATGTGAAATTGTGCTTCGTGCAACATAATTCTGGGTGCCATTTACAAACCATAAGTGCTATTGACTCCATTCCTTTTTGTGGTTGTAGGGGCTGTTGATTGGAGTACACTAAAACAAACCTGACCTCTCTAGGACATTCAGAAGCCAAGTTATAAGCCCACAAAGGTGTAACTGGACTACTTCTTTAAGGTGACACCAGGCCCGGTGACCTTTGGGACATGGTTTTACCCCCTATAGGAATGTGCGATCATCATGAATCGTTCAGATCACTTACAAATCAATTGATTCTACCTTCTTGTAACGTTTCAGCCTGATTGGACCTTGTTTTCACACAAATGGACCCAGAATGATGTGAAATTGTGCTTCGTGCAACATAATTCTGGGTGCCATTAACAAACCATAAGTGCTAATGACTCCATTCCTTTGTGTGGTTGTAGGTGCTGTTTATTGGAGTACACTAAAACAAACCTGATCCCTCTAGGACATTCAGAAGCCAAGTTATAAGCCCACAAATGTGTAACTGGACTACTTCTTTAAAGTGACACCAGGCCCGGTGACCTTTGGGACATGGTTTGACCCCCTATAGGAATGTGTGATTATCATGAAACGTTCAGATCACTTACAACTCAATAGATTCTACCTTCTTGTAACGTTTCAGCCTGATTGGACCTTGTTTTGACACAAATGGACCCAGAATGATGTGAAATTGTGCTTCGTGCAACATAATTCTGGGTGCCATTTACAAACCATAAGTGCTAATGACTCCATTTCTTTTTGAGGTTGTAGGGGCTAATGATTGGAGTACTCTAAAACAAACCTGACCTCTCTAGGATATTCAGAAGCCAAGTTATAAGCCCACAAATGTGTAACTGGACTACTTCTTTAAAGTGACACCAGGCCCGGTGACCTTTGGGACATGGTTTGACCCCCTATAGGAATGTGTGATTATCATGAAACGTTCAGATCACTTACAACTCAATAGATTCTACCTTCTTGTAACGTTTCAGCCTGATTGGACCTTGTTTTGACACAAATGGACCCAGAATGATGTGAAATTGTGCTTCGTGCAACATAATTCTGGGTGCCATTTACAAACCATAAGTGCTAATGACTCCATTCCTTTTTGTGGTTGTAGGGGCTGTTGATTGGAGTACACTAAAACAAACCTGATCTCTCTAGGACATTCAGAAGCCAGGTTATAAGCCCACAAATGTGTAACTGGACTACTTCTTTAAAGTGACACCAGATCCGGTGACCTTTGGGACATGGTTTGACCCCCTTAGGAATGTGCGATCATCATGAAACGTTCAGATCACTTACAACTCAATAGATTCTACCTTCCTGTGGTGTTTCAGCCTGATTAGACCTTGTTTTCACACAAATGGACCCAGAATGATGTGAAATTGTGCTTCGTGCAACATAATTCTGGGTGTCATTTAAAAACCATAAGAGCTAATGACTCCATTCCTTTTTGTGGTAATGGGGGCTGTTAATTGGAGTACTCTAAAACAAACCTGACCTCTCTAGGATCTTCAGAAGCCAAGTTATAAGCCCACAAAGGTGTAACTGGACTACTTCTTTAAAGTGACACCAGGCCCAGTGACCTTTGGGACATGGTTTGACCCCCTATAGGAATGTGTAATCATCATGAAACGTTCATATCACTTACAACTCAATAGATTCTACATTCTTGTAACGTTTCAGCCTGATTGGACCTTGTTTTCACACAAATGGACCCAGAATGATGTGAAATTGTGCTTCGTGCAACATAATTCTGGGTGCCATTTACAAACCATAAGTGCTAATGACTCCATTTCTTTTTGAGGTTGTAGGGGCTGATGATTGGAGTACTCTAAAACAAACCTGACCTCTCTAGGATATTCAGAAGCCAAGTTATAAGCCCACAAATGTGTAACTGGACTACTTCTTTAAAGTGACACCAGGCCCGGTGACCTTTGGGACATGGTTTGACCCCCTATAGGAATGTGTGATTATCATGAAACGTTCAGATCACTTACAACTCAATAGATTCTACCTTCTTGTAACGTTTCAGCCTGATTGGACCTTGTTTTGACACAAATGGACCCAGAATGATGTGAAATTGTGCTTCGTGCAACATAATTCTGGGTGCCATTTACAAACCATAAGTGCTAATGACTCCATTCCTTTTTGTGGTTGTAGGGGCTGTTAATTGGAGTACACTAAAATAACCCTGATCTCTCTAGGACATTCAGAAGCCAAGTTATAAGCCCACAAATGTGTAACTGGACTACTTATTTAAATTGACACCAGATCCGGTGACGTTTGGGACATGGTTTGACCCCCTTAGGAAAGTGCGATCATCATGAAACGTTCAGATCACTTACAACTCAATAGATTCTACCTTCCTGTAGCGTTTCAGCCTGATTAGACCTTGTTTTCACACAAATGGACCCAGAATGATGTGAAATTGTGCTTCGAGCAACATAATTCTGGGTGCCATTTACAAACCATAAGTGCTAATGACTCCATTCCTTTTTGTGGTTGTAGGGGCTGTTGATTGGAGTACACTAAAACAAACCTGATCTCTCTAGGACATTCAGAAGCCAGGTTATAAGCCCACAAATGTGTAACTGGACTACTTCTTTAAAGTGACACCAGATCCGGTGACCTTTGGGACATGGTTTGACCCCCTTAGGAATGTGCGATCATCATGAAACGTTCAGATCACTTACAACTCAATAGATTCTACCTTCCTGTGGCGTTTCAGCCTGATTAGACCTTGTTTTCACACAAATGGACCCAGAATGATGTGAAATTGTGCTTCGTGCAACATAATTCTGGGTGTCATTTAAAAACCATAAGAGCTAATGACTCCATTCCTTTTTGGGGCAATAGGGGCTGTTGATTGGAGTACACTAAAACAAACCTGACCTCTCTGAAACATTCAGAAGCCAAGTTGTAAGCCCCCAAAGGTGTGTTTGGACCCCGCCTTTAAGGAACAAGTGATTCGGTGACCTTTATGACCTGATTTGACACCCTTAGGAATGTGCTATCATCATGAAACACAGGAATCATTTACAACTCAATAGATTCTACTTTTCTGTGACGTTTCAGCCTGATTGAAGCTTTTTTATGAGAAATGGACCCAGAATGATGTGAAATTGTGCTTCGTGCAACATAATTCTGGGTGCCATTTAAAAACCATAAGTGCTAATGACTCAATTCCTTTTTGTGGTAATGGGGGCTGTTAATTGGAGTACTCTAAAACAAACCTTTCCTCTCTAGGATATTCAGAAGCCAAGTTATAAGCCCACAAAGGTGTAACTGGACCACTTTAAAGTGACACCAGATCCGGTGACCTATGGGACATGGTTTGACCCCCTATAAGAATGTGCAATCATCATGAAACGTTCAGATCACTTACAACTCAATAGATTCTACCTTCTTGTAACGTTTAAGCCTGATTTGACTTTGTTTTCACACAAATGGACCCAAAATGATGTGAAATTGTGCTTCGTGCAACATAATTCTGGGTGCCATTTACAAACCATAAGTGCTATTGACTCCATTCCTTTTTGTGGTTGTAGGGGCTGTTGATTGGAGTACACTAAAACAAACCTGACCTCTCTAGGACATTCAGAAGCCAAGTTATAAGCCCACAAAGGTGTAACTGGACTACTTCTTTAAGGTGACACCAGGCCCGGTGACCTTTGGGACATGGTTTTACCCCCTATAGGAATGTGCGATCATCATGAATCGTTCAGATCACTTACAAATCAATTGATTCTACCTTCTTGTAACGTTTCAGCCTGATTGGACCTTGTTTTCACACAAATGGACCCAGAATGATGTGAAATTGTGCTTCGTGCAACATAATTCTGGGTGCCATTAACAAACCATAAGTGCTAATGACTCCATTCCTTTGTGTGGTTGTAGGTGCTGTTTATTGGAGTACACTAAAACAAACCTGATCCCTCTAGGACATTCAGAAGCCAAGTTATAAGCCCACAAATGTGTAACTGGACCACTTCTTTAAAATGACACCAGATCCGGTGACCTTTGGGACATGGTTTGACCCCCTTAGGAAAGTGCTATCATCATGAAACGTTCAGATCACTTACAACTCAATAGATTCTACCTTCCTGTAACGTTTCAGCCTGATTGGACCTTGTTTTCACACAAATGAACCCAGATTGATGTGAAATTGTTCTTCGTGCAACATAATTCTGGGTGCGATTTAAAAACCATAAGTGCTAATGACTCCATTCCTTTTTGTGGTTGTAGGGGCTGTTAATTGGAGTACTCTAAAAAAAACCTGACCTCTCTAGGACATTCAGAAGCCAAGTTATAAGCCCACAAATGTGTAACTGGACTACTTCTTTAAAGTGACACCAGGCCCTGTGACCATTGGGACATGGTTTTACCCCCTATAGGAATGTGCGATCATCATGAAACATTCAGATCACTTCCAACTCAATAGATTCTACCTTCTTGTAACGTTTCAGCCGGATTGGACCCTGTTTTCACACAAATGGACCCAGAATGATGTGAAATTGTGCTTCGTGCAACATAATTCTGGGTGCCATTTACAAACCATAAGTGCTAATGACTCCATTCCTTTTTGGGGTAATGGGGGCTGTTAATTGGAGTACTCTAAAACAAACCTGACCTCTCTAGGATATTCAAAAGCCAAGTTATAAGCCCACAAATGTGTAATTGGACTACTTCTTTAAAGTGACACCAGGCCCGGTGACCTTTGGGACATGGTTTGACCCCTATAGGAATGTGCGATCATCATGAAATGTTCAGATCATTTACAACTCAATAGATTCTACCTTCCTGTAATGTTTCAGCCTGATTGGACCTTGTTTTCACACAAATGAACCCAGAATGATGTGAAATTGTGCTTCGTGCAACATAATTCTGGGTGCCATTTACAAACCATAAGTGCTAATGACTCCAGTCCTTTTTGTGGTTGTAGGGGCTGTGAATTGGAGTACACTAAAACAAACCTGATCTCTCTAGGACATTCAGAAGCCAAGTTATAAGCCCACAAATGTGTAACTGGACTACTTCTTTACAGTGACACCAGGCCAAGTGACCTTTGGGACATGGTTTTACCCCCTATATGAATGTGCGATCATCATGAAACGTTCAGATCACTTACAGCTCAGGAGATTCTACCTTCCTGTAACGTTTCAGCCTGATTGGACCTTGTTTTCACACAAATGGACCCAGAATGATGTGAAATTTTGCTTCGTGCAACATAATTCTGGGTGCCATTTAAAAACCATAAGTGCTAATGACTCCATTCCTTTTTGTGGTTGTAGGGGCTGTTGATTGGAGTACATTAAAACAAACCTGACCTCTCTAGGATATTCAGAAGCCAAGTTATAAGCCCACAAAGGTGTAAATTGACTACTTCTTTAAAGTGACACCAGGCCCGGTGACCTTTGGGACATGGTTTGACCCCCTATAGGAATGTGCGATCATCATGAAACGTTCAGATCACTTACAACTCAATAGATTCTACCTTCCTGTAACGTTTCAGCCTGATTGGACCTTGTTTTCACACAAATGAACCCAGAATGATGTGAAATTGTGCTTCGTGCAACATAATTCTGGGTGCCATTTAAAAACCATAAGTGCTAATGACTCCATTCCTTTTTGTGGTTGTAGGGCCTGTTGATTGGAGTACTCAAAAACAAACCTGACCTCTCTAGGATATTCAGAAGCCAAGTTATAAGCCCACAAAGGTGTAACTGGACTACTTCTTTAAAGTGACACCAGGCCCGGTGACCTTTGGGACATTGTTTGACCCCCTATAGGAATGTGTGATTATCATGAAACGTTCAGATCACTTACAACTCAATAGATTCTACCTTCTTGTAACGTTTCAGCCTGATTGGACCTTGTTTTGACACAAATGGACCCAGAATGATGTGAAATTGTGCTTCGTGCAACATAATTCTGGGTGCCATTTACAAACCATAAGTGCTAATGACTCCATTCCTTTTTGTGGTTGTAGGGGCTGTTAATTGGAGTACACTAAAATAACCCTGATCTCTCTAGGACATTCATAAGCCAAGTTATAAGCCCACAAATGTGTAACTGGACTAATTTAAATTGACACCAGATCCGGTGACGTTTGGGACATGGTTTGACCCCCTTAGGAAAGTGCTATCATCATGAAACGTTCTGATCACTTACAACTCAATAGATTCTACCTTCCTGTAACGTTTCAGCCTGATTGGTTCTTGTTTTCACACAAATGAACCCAGAATGATGTGAAATTGTGCTTCGTGCAACATAATTCTGGGTGCCATTTACAAACCATAAGTGCTAATGACTCCATTCCTTTTTGTGGTTGTAGGGGCTGTTGATTGGAGTACACTAAAACAAACCTGATCTCTCTAGGACATTCAGAAGCCAGGTTATGAGCCCACAAAAGTGTAACTGGACTACTTCTTTAAAGTGACACCAGATCCGGTGACCTTTGGGACATGGTTTGACCCCCTTAGGAATGTGCGATCATCATGAAACGTTCAGATCACTTACAACTCAATAGATTCTACCTTCCTGTAGCGTTTCAGCCTGATTAGACCTTGTTTTCACACAAATGGACCCAGAATGATGTGAAATTGTGCTTCGTGCAACATAATTCTGGGTGTCATTTAAAAACCATAAGAGCTAATGACTCCATTCCTTTTTGGGGCAATAGGGGCTGTTGATTGGAGTACCTTAAAACAAACCTGACCTCTCTGAGACATTCAGAAGCCAAGTTGTAAGCCCCCAAAGGTGTGTTTGGAACCCCGCCTTTAAGGAACAAGTGATTCGGTGACCTTTATGACCTGATTTGACACCCTTAGGAATGTGCTATCATCATGAAACACAGGAATCATTTACATCTCAATAGATTCTACTTTTCTGTGACGTTTCAGCCTGATTGAAGCTTTTTTATGAGAAATGGACCCAGAATGATGTGAAATTGTGCTTCGTGCAACATAATTCTGGGTGCCATTTCAAAACCATAAGTGCTAATGACTCTATTCCTTTTTGTGGGTGTAGGGGCTGTTGATTGGAGTACAATAAAACAAACCTGATCTCTCTAGGAAATTCTGAAGCCAAGTTATAAGCCCACAAAGGTGTAACTGGACTACTTCTTTAAAGTGACACCAGGCCCTGTGACCTTTGGGACATGGTTTGACCCCCTAGAGGAATGTGCGATCGTCATGAAACGTTCAGATCACTTACAACTCAATAGTTTCTACCTTATTGTAACGTTTCAGCCTGATTGGACCTTGTTTTCACACAAATGGACCCAGAATGATGTGAAATTGTGCATCATGCAACATAATTCTGGGTGCCATTTACAAACCATGAGTGCTAATGACTGCATTCCTTTTTGTGGTTGTAGGGACTGTTGATTGGAGTACATTAAAACAAACCTGACCTCTCTAGGATATTCAGAAGCCAAGTTATAAACCCACAAATGTGTAACTGGACTACTTCTTTAAATTGACACCAGATCCGGTGACCTTTGGGACATGGTTTGACCCCCTTAGGAAAATGCTATCATCATGAAACGTTCAGATCACTTACAACTCAATAGATTCTACCTTCCTGTAACGTTTCAGCCTGATTGGACCTTGTTTTCACACAAATGAACCCAGAATGATGTGAAATTGTGCTTCGTGCAACATAATTCTGGGTGCCATTTACAAACCATAAGTGCTAATGACTCCAGTCCTTTTTGTGGTTGTAGGGGCTGTTAATTGGAGTACACTAAAACAAACCTGATCTCTCTAAGACATTCAGAAGCCAAGTTATAAGCCCACAAATGTGTAACTGGACTACTTCTTTAAAGTGACACCAGGCCCGGTGACCTTTGGGACATGGTTTTACCCCCTATAGGAATGTGCGATCATCATGAAACGTTCAGATCACTTACAGCTCAGGAGATTCTACCTTCCTGTAACGTTTCAGCCTGATTGGACCTTGTTTTCACACAAATGGACCCAGAATGATGTGAAATTTTGCTTCGTGCAACATAATTCTGGGTGCCATTTAAAAACCATAAGTGCTAATGACTCCATTCCTTTTTGTGGTTGTAGGGGCTGTTGATTGGAGTACATTAAAACAAACCTGACCTCTCTAGGATATTCAGAAGCCAAGTTATAAGCCCACAAAGGTGTAACTTGACTACTTCTTTAAAGTGACACCAGGCCCGGTGACCTTTGGGACATGGTTTGACCCCCTATAGGAATGTGCGATCATCATGAAATGTTCAGATCACTTACAACTCAATAGATTCTTCCTTTCTGTAACGTTTCTGCCTGATTGGACCTTGTTTTCACACAAATGAACCCAGAATGATGTGAAATTGTGCTTCGTGCAACATAATTCTGGGTGCCATTTAAAAACCATAAGTGCTAATGACTCCATTCCTTTTTGTGGTTGTAGGGGCTGATGATTGGAGTACTCTAAAACAAACCTGACCTCTCTAGGATATTCAGAAGCCAAGTTATAAGCCCACAAATGTGTAACTGGACTACTTCTTTAAAGTGACACCAGGCCCGGTGACCTTTGGGACATGGTTTGACCCCCTATAGGAATGTGTGATTATCATGAAACGTTCAGATCACTTACAACTCAATAGATTCTACCTTCTTGTAACGTTTCAGCCTGATTGGACCTTGTTTTGACACAAATGGACCCAGAATGATGTGAAATTGTGCTTCGTGCAACATAATTCTGGGTGCCATTTACAAACCACAAGTGCTAATGACTCCATTCCTTTTTGTGGTTGTAGGGGCTGTTGATTGGAGTACACTAAAACAAACCTGATCCTCTAGGACATTCAGAAGCCAGGTTATAAGCCCACAAATGTGTAACTGGACTACTTCTTTAATGTGACACCAGATCCGGTGACCTTTGGGACATGGTTTGACCCCCTTAGGAATGTGCGATCATCATGAAACGTTCAGATCACTTACAACTCAATAGATTCTACCTTCCTGTAGCGTTTCAGCCGGATTAGACCTTGTTTTCACACAAATGGACCCAGAATGATGTGAAATTGTGCTTCGTGCAACATAATTCTGGGTGTCATTTAAAAACCATAAGAGCTAATGACTCCATTCCTTTTGGGGCAATAGGGGCTGTTGATTGGAGTACCCTAAAACAAACCTGACCTCTCTGAGACATTCAGAAGCCAAGTTGTAAGCCCCCAAAGGTGAGTTTGGAACCCCGCCTTTAAGGAACAAGTGATTCGGTGACCTTTATGACCTGATTTGACACCCTTAGGAATGTGCTATCATCATGAAACACAGGATTCATTTACAACTCAATAGATTCTACTTTTCTGTGACGTTTCAGCCTGATTGAAGCTTTTTTATGAGAAATGGACCCAGAATGTGTTATGGGTTACTCCTCCTGATTGTTTTAATGCATGTTTTTTCTTTCTCTGTGTAGGTTGGCTGTGGCTCTTCCTGCTGTTCCTGCCCCTCTTTGGAGCATCGGGGAATGCCGCAGCTGACTGCAATTTCCTGATTGCCACACCATGTATTTAAGCAGCTGCTTCCTGTGCATGGTGTGGCGTTGTTGTGAAGAGTTTCTGGTGTTTAGAGCATAGCTTTGTTTCGAGTCTGTGGTAGTTTTGTTTTGTATTACCCGTGAAGTCCTTTTCCCACTTATGTGGTGATTTTTTGTTATTAAAAGTAATCAGTATAGGATCTGGTCATCCTGTCTCCTGCATTTGGGTTTATTCCTGTGTACCCTCGCGTGACATTACAACGCCACCATGACCAACCCAGCAGGAGGAATACCAGCTGCCAACGTTCCCTTACCTGGGTCAGATGAGGACGCGGCAAGTGGAGGTGAACTTGCTGTATTGGCTCGGGAGTTACGCGGCTGCCTGTCCGGAATGCAACAACTCCATGGACGCCTCTCTAGGCTGGAGCAGGCTCCCACTCCGCAGGCTCCCACTCCGCCTCGTCAGGTCCGCCTGGGTTCCCCCGAGCTCTTCAATGGCACGGCTGTGGACTGCCGGCCGTTCCTCGCCTCCTGCAGGCTGCATTTTGACTTTAACCCCGGTGAGTTCCCCTCTGAAGAAAGCAAAGTAGCCTTCGCCATGAGCTTTTTAACTGGACAAGCTAAGAGGTGGGGCCTGGCGGAGTGGGACCGAGGCTCGGACCTCCGCCGCTCTTTTCGGGAATTCTCTCGCCAGCTGCTCATGGTGTTCGATCCATCCACTCCTCACCGAACTGCTGCTGCTGACTTACTCTGCCTTAGGCAGGGCGGACGTAGCGTCTCTGCCTATGCAGTGGAGTTCCGTACCTTGGCAGCTAACACTCGCTGGCCGGAAGAGGCGCAGATCGACGTCTTCCTTCGAGGTCTCTCCAGCTCTCTGAAGGACGAGCTCGCTGCACGGGAGGTTCCGGAGGATCTGGAGGAGCTAATCGAGCTGGCTACCCGCATCGATCGTCGGAGGATGGAGCGAAGCAGAGAGGAACGCCGTCTACCGGATTTTAACCACGCACCCCTCAGGGCCTTGTCAAAGCCTCCCGTCGCTCGTGAGGCTCAGTCTCCTGTGGAACCCATGCAGCTGGGAGTGGGACGGCTCCCCGCATCTGAACGACGGAGACGGATGAGGGAGGGGCTGTGTCTGTACTGTGCTCGTCCCGGTCACCAGGTGCGTCAATGTCCGGGAAACGGGGGGGCTCACTAGCGGGGGGGCACCTAGTGAGTCGATTTTCATCTTCCTCCCCACCCTCTCGACCCCCCGTCAATGTGCTGGTGACCTATGGCCAGATGCAGAATGCTTATGAGACTTTGATTGACTCTGGTTCAGATGGTGATCTGATATCCCAGGAAGTGGTAAGCGCACTTTGTATTCCAGTAATACCCTTATCCCCTGCCTTGCTCATCCGTGCCATAAACGGTTCCATCATCCACAGAGTAACAGCACGCACGGTTCCTATTAAGGTAACTGTTTATGGAAACCATTCTGAACTTATGGATTTTTATGTAGTGGATTCCATGAGGCCTCCGGTTATTTTAGGTTTTCCTTGGTTGTGTAAACATTCTCCTCACATTGACTGGTGTTCAGGCCGTGTGCTCTCCTGGAGCTCTTTCTGTTTGCTGAACTGTTTAACGGCTGCTGCTACACGCTCCTCTGTCTCTAACCCTCCTGTTGAACCTCCAGACTTAAGTTCGGTGCCCCCCGAGTATGCAGACTTGGCCGCTGTGTTTTGCAAGGTGCGAGCCAAGGCCCTGCCCCCTCATCGTCCTTATGACTGCGCCATTGACCTCCTACCTGGAACGCAGCCTCCTAAGGGCCACATCTACCCCCTCGCCATCCCTGAGCGTGCGGCCATGGAGGAGTACCTACAGGAGAGCCTGCAGGCTGGGATCATTCGCCCATCCTCATCGCCAGCTGGGGCGGGATTCTTCTTTGTGGGCAAGCGGGATGGGGGCTTACGGCCCTGCATTGACTACAGAGTGCTGAATGCTATTACAGTCCGGAACACTTACCCTTTGCCTCTGTTACAGTCTGCTTTTGATCTTCTCAGGGGGGCACAGATCTTCACAAAGCTGGACCTGCGGAGCGCTTACCATTTGGTTCGTATTCGTGAGGGAGATGAGTGGAAGACTGCTTTCAATACTCCCAATGGCCATTTTGAGTATTTGGTCATGCCGTTTGGTCTCACCAATGCGCCCGCAGTTTTCCAATGTCTCATAAATGACGTTCTCAAGGACATGATCAACAAATTTGTGTTTGTTTATTTGGATGATATCTTGATATTTTCCCCAGACCGAGACACTCATGTGCAGCACGTCAGAGCCGTATTGCAGCGTCTTCTCGAGAACCAGCTGTTCTGCAAGGCGGAGAAATGTGAGTTCCACACAACACAAACCAAGTTCCTTGGGCATGTGGTTTCTCCTGGTTCAGTGCAGATGGACGAGGCTAAGGTACAAGCTGTTCTCGATTGGCCTGTCCCCGCGGATCGTAAGCAACTCCAGCGCTTCTTGGGGTTTGCTAACTTCTACAGACGTTTCATCAAAGGGTTCAGTGGCGTGGCTGCACCTCTCCATAAACTCACCTCAGCTCAGGTACGTTTTGTCTGGGACGTTGGAGCCAATAGGGCTTTTACTGAGCTTAAAAGACGTTTCTCTACGGCTCCTATCCTGACACAGCCTGACCCCTCCAAACAGTTTATTTTGGAGGTCGATGCGTCTGAGTCTGGGGTGGGGGCCGTGTTGTCACAGAGAGCGTCTGATAACAAAGTTCATCCCTGCGCGTATTTCTCCTGCAAGCTCAATCCTGCAGAGAGAAACTACGACATAGGGAACAGAGAGTTGCTAGCTGTTAAGCTAGCCCTTGATGAATGGCGCCACTGGCTGGAGGGTGCAAGACAGCCTTTTCTGGTGTGGACAGACCACAAGAACCTAGAGTACATTCGCACGGCTAAGCGACTTAATCCACGCCAAGCCCGGTGGGCTCTGTTTTTTGACCGTTTCAACTTCACCCTCTCTTATCGCCCTGGCAGCAAAAACATCAAACCTGACGCCTTGTCCCGACAATATCAGCAGGACTGCAGGTCGACAGAGGTCCCGGGTACCACCACCATCGTTCCTCCTGTCCTGGTACTTGGGGCTAACCGCTGGGCCTTGGAACGTAGGGTCAAGTCTGCAGTTTCAGGCACGATCCCAATCCCTGATGGATGCCCCCCTAACTGCTTGTTTGTGCCTTCGAGTCTACGCCCCGCGGTGCTGAAGTGGGGGCACTCGTCACGCCTGGCTTGCCATCCCGGGATGACAAGGACCGCCTTCCTGGTGGCTCAGCGTTTCTGGTGGCCCACCATGTCCTCTGACATACGAGCTTTCGTCTCCTCGTGCCCTGTGTGTGCCAGTGCTAAAGTGCCCAGAACCCCTGCTGCAGGTCTCCTACAGCCTTTACCTATCCCCTCAAGACCATGGTCCCACATAGCCATGGACTTCATCACGGGTCTGCCCCGTTCAAGAGGTAACACTGTCATTCTGACTATCGTGGACAGATTTTCGAAGTTGGTTCATGCTGTGCCCCTACAGAAACTGCCTTCGGCAAAACAACTGGCCGAGATAGTGGCACGACATGTGTTTCGACTGCACGGGCTTCCTGAGAACATTACCTCGGATCGGGGTCCACAGTTCGTGGCAGCATTCTGGAGAGAATTCTGCAAGCTCCTCGGGATAACGGTCAGTTTAAGTTCTGGTTTCCATCCTCAGACCAACGGGCAAGTGGAGCGGTTTAATCAGGACTTGGAGACCACCCTACGAGCTATGTGCTCTAAGAACCACTCGACCTGGTCCTCACAGCTTCCTTGGGCAGAATATTCCCATAATTCTCTTGTGAACTCTACCGGTTTCTCCCCTTTTCAGGCTGCCTATGGTTATCAGCCCCCACTTTTCCCCCATCAGGAGAGGTCTGCATCGGCCTCCGGCCCTGCCGCGTTTGTACGACGCTGTCGGCGCACTTGGGTGGACTACCGCTCTCGTCTGGTCCAGAATCAGGAACGGTTCACCGCAGTGGCGAACCGTCGGAGATCAGCCGCACCCGACTACAAGGTGGGAGACAAGGTTTGGCTTGCCTCGACAGATGTGCCATTGAAAGGGGGTTTGAGAAAGCTCCTTCCTCGGTACATCGGCCCCTATTCAGTGTCCAGGGTCATCAACCCGGTGGCGGTCAGGTTGGACCTTCCTCGCTCCCTGCGGATCCACCCTGTTTTCCACGTGAGCAAGCTTAAGCCCTTTGTGACTAGCCCCTTGCATCCGCCCCCTGCGGCTCCGCCTGCTCCTCGCCTTGTGGACGGTGGTCCGGTCTTCAAGGTGAACAAGCTCCTGGCCTCCCGGAGGGTGGGTCGGGGCATCCAGTACCTGGTGGATTGGGAGGGTTACGGCCCGGCGGACCGCCAGTGGGTCCCCGAACGCCACGTCCTGTGCCGTGACCTGATCGCCCGTTTTCACCGGGACAACCCTGATCAGCCTCGTCGTCCGTCTGGAAGCCGGACCTTGTGAGGGGGGTTATGTTATGGGTTACTCCTCCTGATTGTTTTAATGCATGTTTTTTCTTTCTCTGTGTAGGTTGGCTGTGGCTCTTCCTGCTGTTCCTGCCCCTCTTTGGAGCATCGGGGAATGCCGCAGCTGACTGCAATTTCCTGATTGCCACACCATGTATTTAAGCAGCTGCTTCCTGTGCATGGTGTGGCGTTGTTGTGAAGAGTTTCTGGTGTTTAGAGCATAGCTTTGTTTCGAGTCTGTGGTAGTTTTGTTTTGTATTACCCGTGAAGTCCTTTTCCCACTTATGTGGTGATTTTTTGTTATTAAAAGTAATCAGTATAGGATCTGGTCATCCTGTCTCCTGCATTTGGGTTTATTCCTGTGTACCCTCGCGTGACAGAATGATGTGAAATTGTGCTTCGTGCAACATAATTCTGGGTGCCATTTCAAAACCATAAGTGCTAATGACTCTATTCCTTTTTGTGGGTATAGGGGCTGTTGATTGGAGTACAATAAAACAAACCTGACCTCTCTAGGAAATTCTGAAGCCAAGTTATAAGCCCACAAAGGTGTAACTGGACTACTTCTTTAAAGTGACACCAGGCCCTGTGACCTTTGGGACATGGTTTGACCCCCTAGAGGAATGTGCGATCGTCATGAAACGTTCAGATCACTTACAACTCAATAGTTTCTACCTTATTGTAACGTTTCAGCCTGAATGGACCTTGTTTTCACACAAATGGACCCAGAAGGATGTGAAATTGTGCTTCGTGCAACATAATTCTGGGTGCCATTTACAAACCATAAGTGCTAATGACTCCATTCCTTTTTGTGGTTGTAGGGACTGTTGATTGGAGTACATTAAAACAAACCTGACCTCTCTAGGATATTCAGAAGCCAAGTTATAAACCCACAAATGTGTAACTGGACTACTTCTTTAAATTGACACCAGATCCGTTGACCTTTGGGACATGGTTTGACCCCCTTAGGAAAATGCTATCATCATGAAACGTTCAGATCACTTACAACTCAATAGATTCTACCATCCTGTAACGTTTCTGCCTGATTGGACCTTTTTTTCACACAAATGAACCCAGAATGATGTGAAATTGTGCTTCGTGCAACATAATTCTGGGTGCCATTTAAAAACCATAAGTGCTAATGACTCCATTCCTTTTTGTGGTTGTAGGGGCTTTTGATTGGAGTACACTAAAACAAACCTGATCTCTCTAGGAAATTCAGAAGCCAAGTTATAAGCCCACAAAGGTGTAACTGGACTACGTCTTTGAAGTGACACCAGGCCCGGTCACCTTTGGGACATGGTTTGACCCCCTATAGGAATGTGCGATCATCATGAAACGTTCAGATCACTTACAACTCAATAGTTTCTACCTTCTTGTAACAATTCAGCCTGATTGGACCTTGTTTTCACACAAATGGACCCAGAATGATGTGAAATTGTGCTTCGTGCAACATAATCCCGGGTGCCATTTACAAACCATAAGGGCTGTTTATTGGAGTACACTAAAACAAACCTGATCTCTCTAGGAAATTCAGAAGCCAAGTTATAAGCCCACAAATGTGTAACTGGACTACTTCTTTAAATTGACACCAGATCCGGTGACCTTTGGGACATGGTTAGAGCCCCTTAGGAAAGTGCTATCATCATGAAACGTTCAGATCACTTACAACTCAATAGATTCTACCTTCCTGTAACGTTTCTGCCTGATTGGACCTTGTTTTCACACAAATGAACCCAGAATGATGTGAAATTGTGCTTCGTGCAACATAATTCTGGGTGCCATTTAAAAACCATAAGTGCTAATGACTCCATTCCTTTTTGGGGTAATGGGGGCTGTTAATTGGAGTACTCTAAAACAAACCTGACCTCTCTAGGATATTCAGAAGCCAAGTTATAAGACCACAAAGGTGTAACTGGACTACTTCTTTAAATTGACACCAGATCCGGTGACCTTTGGGACATGGTTTGACCCCCTTAGGAAAGTGCTATCATCATGAAACGTTCAGATCACTTACAACTCAATAGATTCTACGTTCCTGTAACATTTCAGCCTGATTGGACCTTGTTTTCACACAAATGGACCCAGAATGATGTGAAATTGTGCTTCGTGCAACATAATTCTGGGTGCCATTTAAAAACCATAAGTGCTAATGACTCCATTTCTTTTTGAGGTTGTAGGGGCTGATGATTGGAGTACACTAAAACAAACCTGATCTCTCTAGGACATTCAGAAGCCAAGTTATAAGCCCACAAATATGTAACTGGACTACTTCTTTAAAGTGACACCAGGCCCTGTGACCTTTGGGACATGGTTTCACCCGCTATAGGAATGTGCGATCATCATGAAACGTTCAGATCACTTACAACTCAATAGATTCTACCTTCCTGTAACGTTTCAGCCTGAGTGGACCTTGTTTTCACACAAAAGAACCCAGAATGATGTGAAATTGTGCTTCGTGCAACATAATTCTGGGTGCCATTTAAAAACCATAAGTGCTAATGACTCCATTCCTTTTTGTGGTAATGGGGGCTGTTAATTGGAGTACTCTAAAACAAACCTGACCTCTCTAGGATATTCAGAAGCCAAGTTATAAGCCCACAAAGGTGTAACTGGACTACTTCTTTAAAGTGACACCAGGCCCGGTGACCTTTGGGACATGGTTCGACCCCCTATAGGAATGTGCAATCATCATGAAACGTTCATATCACTTACAACTCAATAGATTCTACCTTCTTGTAACGTTTCAGCCTGATTGGACCTTGTTTTCACACAAATGGACCCAGAATGATGTGATATTGTGCTTCGTGCAACATAATTCTGGGTGCCATTTACAAACCATAAGTGCTAATGACTCCATTCCTTTTTGTGGTTGTAGGGGCTGTTAATTGGAGTACACTAAAACAAACCTGATCTCTCTAGGACATTCAGAAGCCAAGTTATAAGCCCACAAATGTGTAACTGGACTACTTCTTTAAAGTGACACCAGGCCCGGTGACCTTTGGGACATGGTTTTACCCCCTATAGGAATGTGCGATCATCATGAAACGTTCAGATCACTTACAGCTCAGTAGATTCTACCTTCCTGTAACGTTTCAGCCTGATTGGACCTTGTTTTCACACAAATGGACCCAGAATGATGTGAAATTTTGCTTCGTGCAACATAATTCTGGGTGCCATTTAAAAACCATAAGTGCTAATGACTCCATTCCTTTTTGTGGTTGTAGGGGATGTTGATTGGAGTACATTAAAACAAACCTGACCTCTCTAGGATATTCAGAAGCCAAGTTATAAGCCCACAAAGGTGTAACTGGACTACTTCTTTGAAGTGACACCAGGCCCGGTGACCTTTGGGACATGGTTTGACCCCCTATAGGAATGTGCGATCATCATGAAACGTTCAGATCACTTACAACTCAATAGTTTCTACCTTCTTGTAACAATTCAGCCTGATTGGACCTTGTTTTCACACAAATGGACCCAGAATGATGTGAAATTGTGCTTCGTGCAACATAATTCCGGGTGCCATTTACAAACCATAAGGGCTGTTTATTGGAGTACACTAAAACAAACCTGATCTCTCTAGGAAATTCAGAAGCCACGTTATAAGCCCACAAATGTGTAACTGGACTACTTCTTGAAATTGACACCAGATCCGGTGACCTTTGGACATGGTTTGAGCCCCTTAGGAAAGTGCTATCATCATGAAACGTTCAGATCACTTACAACTCAATAGATTCTACCATCCTGTAACGTTTCTGCCTGATTGGACCTTGTTTTCACACAAATGAACCCAGAATGATGTGAAATTGTGCTTCGTGCAACATAATTCTGGGTGCCATTTAAAAACCAAAAGTGCTAATGACTCCATTCCTTTTTGGGGTAATGGGGGCTGTTAATTGGACTACTCTAAATCAAACCTGACCTCTCTAGGATATTCAGAAGCCAAGTTATAAGACCACAAAGGTGTAACTGGACTACTTCTTTAAATTGACACCAGATCCGGTGACCTTTGGGACATGGTTTGACCCCCTTAGGAAAGTGCTATCATCATGAAACGTTCAGATCACTTACAACTCAATAGATTCTACGTTCCTGTAACATTTCAGCCTAATTGGACCTTGTTTTCACACAAATGGACCCAGAATGATGTGAAATTGTGCTTCGTGCAACATAATTCTGGGTGCCATTTAAAAACCATAAGTGCTAATGACTCCATTTCTTTTTGAGGTTGTAGGGGCTGATGATTGGAGTACACTAAAACAAACCTGATCTCTCTAGGACATTCAGAAGCCAAGTTATAAGCCCACAAATATGTAACTGGACTACTTCTTTAAAGTGACACCAGGCCCTGTGACCTTTGGGACATGGTTTTACCCGCTATAGGAATGTGCGATCATCATGAAACGTTCAGATCACTTACAACTCAATAGATTCTACCTTCCTGTAACGTTTCAGCCTGAGTGGACCTTGTTTTCACACAAAAGAACCCAGAATGATGTGAAATTGTGCTTCGTGCAACATATTTCTGGGTGCCATTTAAAAACCATAAGTGCTAATGACTCCATTCCTTTTTGTGTTAATGGGGGCTGTTAATTGGAGTACTCTAAAACAAACCTGACCTCTCTAGGATATTCAGAAGCCAAGTTATAAGACCACAAAGGTGTAACTGGACTACTTCTTTAAATTGACACCAGATCCGGTGACCTTTGGGACATGGTTTGACCCCCTTAGGAAAGTGCTATCATCATGAAACGTTCAGATCACTTACAACTCAATAGATTCTACGTTCCTGTAACATTTCAGCCTGATTGGACCTTGTTTTCACACAAATGGACCCAGAATGATGTGAAATTGTGCTTCGTGCAACATAATTCTGGGTGCCATTTAAAAACCATAAGTGCTAATGACTCCATTTCTTTTTGAGGTTGTAGGGGCTGATGATTGGAGTACACTAAAACAAACCTGATCTCTCTAGGACATTCAGAAGCCAAGTTATAAGCCCACAAATATGTAACTGGACTACTTCTTTAAAGTGACACCAGGCCCTGTGACCTTTGGGACATGGTTTTACCCGCTATAGGAATGTGCGATCATCATGAAACGTTCAGATCACTTACAACTCAATAGATTCTACCTTCCTGTAACGTTTCAGCCTGAGTGGACCTTGTTTTCACACAAAAGAACCCAGAATGATGTGAAATTGTGCTTCGTGCAACATAATTCTGGGTGCCATTTAAAAACCATAAGTGCTAATGACTCCATTCCTTTTTGTGGTAATGGGGGCTGTTAATTGGAGTACTCTAAAACAAACCTGACCTCTCTAGGATATTCAGAAGCCAAGTTATAAGCCCACAAAGGTGTAACTGGACTACTTCTTTAAAGTGACACCAGGACCGGTGACCTTTGGGACATGGTTCGACCCCCTATAGGAATGTGCAATCATCATGAAACGTTCATATCACTTACAACTCAATAGATTCTACCTTCTTGTAACGTTTCAGCCTGATTGGACCTTGTTTTCACACAAATGGTCCCAGAATGATGTGAAATTGTGCTTCGTGCAACATAATTCTGGGTGCCATTTACAAACCATAAGTGCTAATGACTCCATTCCTTTTTGTGGTTGTAGGGGCTGTTAATTGGAGTACACTAAAACAAACCTGATCTCTCTAGGACATTCAGAAGCCAAGTTATAAGCCCACAAATGTGTAACTGGACTACTTCTTTAAAGTGACACCAGGCCCGGTGACCTTTGGGACATGGTTTTACCCCCTATAGGAATGTGCGATCATCATGAAACGTTCAGATCACTTACAGCTCAGTAGATTCTACCTTCCTGTAACGTTTCAGCCTGATTGGACCTTGTTTTCACACAAATGGACCCAGAATGATGTGAAATTTTGCTTTGTGCAACATAATTCTGGGTGCCATTTAAAAACCATAAGTGCTAATGACTCCATTCCTTTTTGTGGTTGTAGGGGCTGTTGATTGGAGTACATTAAAACAAACCTGACCTCTCTAGGATATTCAGAAGCCAAGTTATAAGCCCACAAAGGTGTAACTGGACTACTTCTTTGAAGTGACACCAGGCCCGGTGACCTTTGGGACATGGTTTGACCCCCTATAGGAATGTGCGATCATCATGAAACGTTCAGATCACTTACAACTCAATAGTTTCTACCTTCTTGTAACAATTCAGCCTGATTGGACCTTGTTTTCACACAAATGGACCCAGAATGATGTGAAATTGTGCTTCGTGCAACATAATTCCGGGTGCCATTTACAAACCATAAGGGCTGTTTATTGGAGTACACTAAAACAAACCTGATCTCTCTAGGAAATTCAGAAGCCAAGTTATAAGCCCAAAAATGTGTAACTGGACTACTTCTTTAAATTGACACCAGATCCGGTGACCTTTGGGACATGGTTTGAGCCCCTTAGGAAAGTGCTATCATCGTGAAACGTTCAGATCACTTACAACTCAATAGATTCTACCATCCTGTAACGTTTCTGCCTGATTGGACCTTGTTTTCACACAAATGAACCCAGAATGATGTGAAATTGTGCTTCGTGCAACATAATTCTGGGTGCCATTTAAAAACCATAAGTGCTAATGACTCCATTCCTTTTTGGGGTAATGGGGGCTGTTAATTGGAGTACTCTAAATCAAACCTGACCTCTCTAGGATATTCAGAAGCCAAGTTATAAGACCACAAAGGTGTAACTGGACTACTTCTTTAAATTGACACCAGATCCGGTGACCTTTGGGACATGGTTTGACCCCCTTAGGAAAGTGCTATCATCATGAAACGTTCAGATCACTTACAACTCAATAGATTCTACGTTCCTGTAACATTTCAGCCTAATTGGACCTTGTTTTCACACAAATGGACCCAGAATGATGTGAAATTGTGCTTCGTGCAACATAATTCTGGGTGCCATTTAAAAACCATAAGTGCTAATGACTCCATTTCTTTTTGAGGTTGTAGGGGCTGATGATTGGAGTACACTAAAACAAACCTGATCTCTCTAGGACATTCAGAAGCCAAGTTATAAGCCCACAAATGTGTAACTGGACTACTTCTTTAAAGTGACACCAGGCCCTGTGACCTTTGGGACATGGTTTTACCCGCTATAGGAATATGCGATCATATTGAAACGTTCAGATCACTTACAACTCAATAGATTCTACCTTCCTGTAACGTTTCAGCCTGAGTGGACCTTGTTTTCACACAAAAGAACCCAGAATGATGTGAAATTGTGCTTCGTGCAACATAATTCTGGGTGCCATTTAAAAACCATAAGTGCTAATGACTCCATTCCTTTTTGTGGTAATGGGGGCTGTTAATTGGAGTACTCTAAAACAAACCTGACCTCTCTAGGATATTCAGAAGCCAAGTTATAAGCCCACAAAGGTGTAACTGGACTACTTCTTTAAAGTGACACCAGGCCCGGTGACCTTTGGGACATGGTTCGACCCCCTATAGGAATGTGCAGTCATCATGAAACGTTCATATCACTTACAACTCAATAGATTCTACCTTCTTGTAACGTTTCAGCCTGATTGGACCTTGTTTTCACACAAATGGACCCAGAATGATGTGAAATTGTGCTTCGTGCAACATAATTCTGGGTGCCATTTACAAACCATAAGTGCTAATGACTCCATTCATTTTTGTGGTTGTAGGGGCTGTTGATTGGAGTACACTAAAACAACCCTGATCTCTCTAGGACATTCAGAAGCCAAGTTATAAGCCCACAAATGTGTAACTGGACTACTTCTTTAAATTGACACCAGATCCAGTGACCTTTGGGACATGATTTGACCCCCTTAGGAAAGTGCTATCATCATGAAACGTTCAGATCACTTACAACTCAATAGATTCTACCTTCCTGTAACGTTTCTGCCTGATTGGACCTTGTTTTCACACAAATGAACCCAGAATGATGTGAAATTGTGCTTCGTGCAACATAATTCTGGGTGCCATTTAAAAACCATAAGTGCTAATGACTCCATTCCTTTTTGGGGTAATGGGGGCTGTTAATTGGAGTACTCTAAAACAAACCTGACCTCTCTAGGATATTCAGAAGCCAAGTTATAAGCCCACAAATGTGTAACTGGACTACTTCTTTAAATTGACACCAGATCCGGTGACCTTTGGGACATGGTTTGACCCCCTTAGGAAAGTGCTATCATCATGAAACGTTCAGATCACTTACAACTCAATAGATTCTACCTTCCTGTAACATTTCAGCCTGATTGGACCTTGTTTTCACACAAACGGACCCAGAATGATGTGAAATTGTGCTTCGTGCAACATAATTCTGGGTGCCATTTAAAAACCATAAGTGCTAATGACTCCATTTCTTTTCTAGGTTGTAGGGGCTGATGATTGGAGTACTCTAAAACAAACCTGACCTCTCTAGGACATTCAGAAGCCAAGTTATAAGCCCACAAATATGTAACTGGACTACTTCTTTAAAGTGACACCAGGCCCTGTGACCTTTGGGACATGGTTTTACCCGCTATAGGAATGTGCGATCATCATGAAACGTTCAGATCACTTACAACTCAATAGATTCTACCTTCCTGTAACGTTTCAGCCTGAGTGGACCTTGTTTTCACACAAAAGAACCCAGAATGATGTGAAATTGTGCTTCGTGCAACATAATTCTGGGTGCCATTTAAAAACCATAAGTGCTAATGACTCCATTCCTTTTTGTGGTAATGGGGGCTGTTAATTGGAGTACTCTAAAACAAACCTGACCTCTCTAGGATATTCAGAAGCCAAGTTATAAGCCCACAAAGGTGTAACTGGACTACTTCTTTAAAGTGACACCAGGACCGGTGACCTTTGGGACATGGTTCGACCCCCTATAGGAATGTGCAATCATCATGAAACGTTCATATCACTTACAACTCAATAGATTCTACCTTCTTGTAACGTTTCAGCCTGATTGGACCTTGTTTTCACACAAATGGTCCCAGAATGATGTGAAATTGTGCTTCGTGCAACATAATTCTGGGTGCCATTTACAAACCATAAGTGCTAATGACTCCATTCCTTTTTGTGGTTGTAGGGGCTGTTAATTGGAGTACACTAAAACAAACCTGATCTCTCTAGGACATTCAGAAGCCAAGTTATAAGCCCACAAAGGTGTAACTGGACTACTTCTTTAAAGTGACACCAGGCCCGGTGACCTTTGGGACATGGTTTTACCCCCTATAGGAATGTGCGATCATCATGAAACGTTCAGATCACTTACAGCTCAGTAGATTCTACCTTCCTGTAACGTTTCAGCCTGATTGGACCTTGTTTTCACACAAATGGACCCAGAATGATGTGAAATTTTGCTTTGTGCAACATAATTCTGGGTGCCATTTAAAAACCATAAGTGCTAATGACTCCATTCCTTTTTGTGGTTGTACTGGCTGTTGATTGGAGTACATTAAAACAAACCTGACCTCTCTAGGATATTCAGAAGCCAAGTTATAAGCCCACAAAGGTGTAACTGGACTACTTCTTTGAAGTGACACCAGGCCCGGTGACCTTTGGGACATGGTTTGACCCCCTATAGGAATGTGCGATCATCATGAAACGTTCAGATCACTTACAACTCAATAGTTTCTACCTTCTTGTAACAATTCAGCCTGATTGGACCTTGTTTTCACACAAATGGACCCAGAATGATGTGAAATTGTGCTTCGTGCAACATAATTCCGGGTGCCATTTACAAACCATAAGGGCTGTTTATTGGAGTACACTAAAACAAACCTGATCTCTCTAGGAAATTCAGAAGCCAAGTTATAAGCCCAAAAATGTGTAACTGGACTACTTCTTTAAATTGACACCAGATCCGGTGACCTTTGGGACATGGTTTGAGCCCCTTAGGAAAGTGCTATCATCGTGAAACGTTCAGATCACTTACAACTCAATAGATTCTACCATCCTGTAACGTTTCTGCCTGATTGGACCTTGTTTTCACACAAATGAACCCAGAATGATGTGAAATTGTGCTTCGTGCAACATAATTCTGGGTGCCATTTAAAAACCATAAGTGCTAATGACTCCATTCCTTTTTGGGGTAATGGGGGCTGTTAATTGGAGTACTCTAAATCAAACCTGACCTCTCTAGGATATTCAGAAGCCAAGTTATAAGACCACAAAGGTGTAACTGGACTACTTCTTTAAATTGACACCAGATCCGGTGACCTTTGGGACATGGTTTGACCCCCTTAGGAAAGTGCTATCATCATGAAACGTTCAGATCACTTATAACTCAATAGATTCTACGTTCCTGTAACATTTCAGCCTAATTGGACCTTGTTTTCACACAAATGGACCCAGAATGATGTGAAATTGTGCTTCGTGCAACATAATTCTGGGTGCCATTTAAAAACCATAAGTGCTAATGACTCCATTTCTTTTTGAGGTTGTAGGGGCTGATGATTGGAGTACACTAAAACAAACCTGATCTCTCTAGGACATTCAGAAGCCAAGTTATAAGCCCACAAATATGTAACTGGACTACTTCTTTAAAGTGACACCAGGCCCTGTGACCTTTGGGACATGGTTTTACCCGCTATAGGAATATGCGATCATATTGAAACGTTCAGATCACTTACAACTCAATAGATTCTACCTTCCTGTAACGTTTCAGCCTGAGTGGACCTTGTTTTCACACAAAAGAACCCAGAATGATGTGAAATTGTGCTTCGTGCAACATAATTCTGGGTGCCATTTAAAAACCATAAGTGCTAATGACTCCATTCCTTTTTGTGGTAATGGGGGCTGTTAATTGGAGTACTCTAAAACAAACCTGACCTCTCTAGGATATTCAGAAGCCAAGTTATAAGCCCACAAAGGTGTAACTGGACTACTTCTTTAAAGTGACACCAGGCCCGGTGACCTTTGGGACATGGTTCGACCCCCTATAGGAATGTGCAGTCATCATGAAACGTTCATATCACTTACAACTCAATAGATTCTACCTTCTTGTAACGTTTCAGCCTGATTGGACCTTGTTTTCACACAAATGGACCCAGAATGATGTGAAATTGTGCTTCGTGCAACATAATTCTGGGTGCCATTTACAAACCATAAGTGCTAATGACTCCATTCATTTTTGTGGTTGTAGGGGCTGTTGATTGGAGTACACTAAAACAACCCTGATCTCTCTAGGACATTCAGAAGCCAAGTTATAAGCCCACAAATGTGTAACTGGACTACTTCTTTAAATTGACACCAGATCCAGTGACCTTTGGGACATGATTTGACCCCCTTAGGAAAGTGCTATCATCATGAAACATTCAGATCACTTACAACTCAATAGATTCTACCTTCCTGTAACGTTTCTGCCTGATTGGACCTTGTTTTCACACAAATGAACCCAGAATGATGTGAAATTGTGCTTCGTGCAACATAATTCTGGGTGCCATTTAAAAACCATAAGTGCTAATGACTCCATTCCTTTTTGGGGTAATGGGGGCTGTTAATTGGAGTACTCTAAAACAAACCTGACCTCTCTAGGATATTCAGAAGCCAAGTTATAAGCCCACAAATGTGTAACTGGACTACTTCTTTAAATTGACACCAGATCCGGTGACCTTTGGGACATGGTTTGACCCCCTTAGGAAAGTGCTATCATCATGAAACGTTCAGATCACTTACAACTCAATAGATTCTACCTTCCTGTAACATTTCAGCCTGATTGGACCTTGTTTTCACACAAACGGACCCAGAATGATGTGAAATTGTGCTTCGTGCAACATAATTCTGGGTGCCATTTAAAAACCATAAGTGCTAATGACTCCATTTCTTTTCTAGGTTGTAGGGGCTGATGATTGGAGTACTCTAAAACAAACCTGACCTCTCTAGGATATTCAGAAGCCAAGTTATAAGCCCACAAATGTGTAACTGGACTACTTCTTTAAAGTGACACCAGGCCCGGTGACCTTTGGGACATGGTTTGACCCCCTATAGGAATGTGTGATTATCATGAAACGTTCAGATCACTTACAACTCAATAGATTCTACCTTCTTGTAACGTTTCAGCCTGATTGGACCTTGTTTTGACACAAATGAACCCAGAATGATGTGAAATTGTGCTTCGTGCAACATAATTCTGGGTGCCATTTAAAAACCATAAGTGCTAATGACTCCATTCCTTTTTGGGGTAATGGGGGCTGTTAATTGGAGTACTCTAAAACAAACCTGACCTCTCTAGGATATTCAGAAGCCAAGTTATAAGCCCACAAATGTGTAACTGGACTACTTCTTTAAATTGACACCAGATCCGGTGACCTTTGGGACATGGTTTGACCCCCTTAGGAAAGTGCTATCATCATGAAACGTTCAGATCACTTACAACTCAATAGATTCTACCTTCCTGTAACATTTCAGCCTGATTGGACCTTGTTTTCACACAAACGGACCCAGAATGATGTGAAATTGTGCTTCGTGCAACATAATTCTGGGTGCCATTTAAAAACCATAAGTGCTAATGACTCCATTTCTTTTCTAGGTTGTAGGGGCTGATGATTGGAGTACTCTAAAACAAACCTGACCTCTCTAGGATATTCAGAAGCCAAGTTATAAGCCCACAAATGTGTAACTGGACTACTTCTTTAAAGTGACACCAGGCCCGGTGACCTTTGGGACATGGTTTGACCCCCTATAGGAATGTGTGATTATCATGAAACGTTCAGATCACTTACAACTCAATAGATTCTACCTTCTTGTAACGTTTCAGCCTGATTGGACCTTGTTTTGACACAAATGGACCCAGAATGATGTGAAATTGTGCTTCGTGCAACATAATTCTGGGTGCCATTTACAAACCATAAGTGCTAATGACTCCATTCCTTTTTGTGGTTGTAGGGGCTGTTGATTGGAGTACACTAAAACAACCCTGATCTCTCTAGGACATTCAGAAGCCAACTTATAAGCCCACAAATGTGTAACTGGACTACTTATTTAAATTGACACCAGATCCGGTGACGTTTGGGACATGGTTTGACCCCCTTAGGAAAGTGCTATCATCATGAAACGTTCTGATCACTTACAACTCAATAGATTCTACCTTCCTGTAACATTTCAGCCTGATTGGTTCTTGTTTTCACACAAATGAACCCAGAATGATGTGAAATTGTGCTTCGTGCAACATAATTCTGGGTGCCATTTACAAACCATAAGTGCTAATGACTCCATTCCTTTTTGTTGTTGTAGGGGCTGTTGATTGGAGTACACTAAAATAAACCTGATCTCTCTAGGACATTCAGAAGCCAAGTTATAAGCCCACAAATGTGTAACTGGACTACTTCTTTAAAGTGACACCAGATCCGGTGACCTTTGGGACATGGATTGACCCCCTTAGGAATGTGCGATCATCATGAAACGTTCAGATCACTTACAACTCTATAGATTCTACCTTCCTGTAGCGTTTCAGCCTGATTGGACCTTGTTTTCACACAAATGAACCCAGAATGATGTGAAATTGTGCATCGTGCAACATAATTCTGGGTGCCATTTAAAAACCATAAGTGCTAATGACTCCATTCCTTTTTGGGGTAATGGGGGCTGTTAATTGGAGTACACTAAAAGAAACCTGACCTCTCTAGGATATTCAGAAGCCAAGTTATAAGCCCACAAATGTGTAACTGGACTACTTCTTTAAAGTGACACCAGGCCCGGTGACCTTTGGGACATGGTTTGACCCCCTATAGGAATGTGTGATTATCATGAAACGTTCAGATCACTTACATTTCAATAGATTCTACCTTCTTGTAACGTTTCAGCCTGATTGGACCTTGTTTTCACACAAATGGACCCAGAATGATGTGAAATTGTGCATCGTGCAACATAATTCTGGGTGCCATTTACAAACCATAAGTGCTAATGACTCCATTCCTTTTTGTGGTTGTAGGGGCTGTTGATTGGAGTACACTAAAACAAACCTGACATCTCTAGGACATTCAAAAGCCAAGTTATAAGCCCACAAATGTGTAACTGGACTACTTCTTTAAAGTGACACCAGGCCCGGTGACCTTTGGGACATGGTTTGACCCCCTATAGGAATGTGCGATCATCTTGAAACGTTCAGATCACTTACAACTCAATAGATTCTACCTTCTTGTAACGTTTCAGCCTGATTGGACCTTGTTTTCACACAAATGGACCCAGAATGATGTGAAATTGTGCTTCGTGCAACATAATTCTGGGTGCCATTTACAAACCATAAGTGCTAATGACTCCATTCCTTTTTGTGGTTGTAGGGGGTGTTGATTGGAGTACAATAAAACAAACCTGATCTCTTTAGGACATTCAGAAGCCAAGTTATAAGCCCACAAATGTGTAACTGGACTACTTCTTTAAAGTGACACCAGGCCCGGTGACCTTTGGGACATGGTTTGACCCCCTATAGGAATGTGTAATCATCATGAAACATTCATATCACTTACAACTCAATAGATTCTACCTTCCTGTAACGTTTCAGCCTGATTGGTTCTTGTTTTCACACAAATGAACCCAGAATGATGTGAAATTGTGCTTCGTGCAACATAATTCTGGGTGCCATTTACAAACCATGAGTGCTAATGCCTCCATTCCTTTTTGTGGTTGTAGGGGCTGTTGATTGGAGTACACTAAAATAAACCTGATCTCTCTAGGACATTCAGAAGCCAGGTTATAAGCCCACAAATGTGTAACTGGACTACTTCTTTAAAGTGACACCAGATCCGGTGACCTTTGGGACATGGTTTGACCCCCTTAGGAATGTGCTATCATCATGAAACGTTCAGATCACTTACAACTCAATAGATTCTACCTTCCTGTAGCGTTTCAGCCTGATTGGACCTTGTTTTCACACAAATGGACCCAGAATGATGTGAAATTGTGCTTCGTGCAACATAATTCTGGGTGTCATTTAAAAACCATGAGCTAATGACTCCATTCCTTTTTGGGGCAATAGGGGCTGTTGATTGGAGTACCCTAAAACAAACCTGACCTCTCTGAAACATTCAGAAGCCAAGTTGTAAGCCCCCAAAGGTGTGTTTGGAACCCCGCCTTTAAGGAACAAGTGATCCGGTGACCTTTATGACCTGATTTGACACCCTTAGGAATGTGCTATCATCATGAAACACAGGAATAATTTACAACTCAATAGATTCTACTTTTCTGTGACGTTTCAGCCTGATTGAAGCTTTTTTATGAGAAATGGACCCAGAATGATGTGAAATTGTGCTTCGTGCAACATAATTCTGGGTGCCATTTAAAAACCATAAGTGCTAATGACTCAATTCCTTTTTGTGGTAATGGGGGATGTTAATTGGAGTACTCTAAAACAAACCTTACCTCTCTAGGATATTCAGAAGCCAAGTTATAAGCCCACAAAGGTGTAACTGGACAACTTTAAAGTGACACCAGGCCCTGTGACCTTTGGGACATGGTTTGACCCCCTATAGGAATGTGCGATCATCATGAAACGTTCAGATCACTTACAACTCAATAGATTCAACCTTCTTGTAACGTTTCAGTCTGATTGGACTTTGTTTTCACACAAATGGACCCAGAATGATGTGAAATTGTGCTTCGTGCAACATAATTCTGGGTGCCATTTACAAACCATAAGTGCTATTGATTCCATTCCTTTTTGTGGTTGTAGGGGCTGTTGATTGGAGTACACTAAAACAAACCTGACCTCTCTAGGACATTCAGAAGCCAAGTTATAAGCCCACAAATGTGTAACTGGACTACTTATTTAAATTGACACCAGATCCGGTGACGTTTGGGACATGGTTTGACCCCCTTAGGAAAGTGCTATTATCATGAAACGTTCTGATCACTTACAACTCAATAGATTCTACCTTCCTGTAACGTTTCAGCCTGATTGGTTCTTGTTTTCACACAAATGAACCCAGAATGATGTGAAATTGTGCTTCGTGCAACATAATTCTGGGTGCCATTTACAAACCATAAGTGGTAATGACTCCATTCCTTTTTGTGGTTGTAGGGGCAGTTGATTGGAGTATACTAAAATAAACCTGATCTCTCTAGGACATTCCGAAGCCAAGTTATAAGCCCACAAATGTGTAACTGGACTACTTCTTTAAAGTGACACCAGATCCGGTGACCTTTGGGACATGGTTTGACCCCTTTAGGAATGCGCGATCATCATGAAACATTCAGATCACTTACAACTCAATAGATTCTACCTTCCTGTAGCGTTTCAGCCTGACTGGACCTTGTTTTCACACAAATGGACCCAGGATGATGTAAAATTGTGGTTCGTGCAACATAATTCTGGGTGTCATTTAAAAACCATAAGAGCTAATGACTCCATTCTTTTTGGGGCAATAGGGGCTGTTGATTGGAGTACCCTAAAACAAACCTGACCTCTCTAGGAAATTCAGAAGCCAAGTAATAAGCCCACAAAGGTGTAAATGGACTACTTCTTTAAATTGACACCAGATCCGGTGACGTTTGGGACATGGTTTGACCCCCATAGGAAAGTGCTATCATCATGAAATGTTCAGATCACTTAAAACTCAATAGATTCTACCTTCCTGTAACGTTTCAGCCTGATTGGACCTTGTTTTCACACAAATGCACCCAGAATGATGTGAAATTGTGCTTCGTGCAACATAATTCTGGGTGCCATTTAAAAACCATAAGTGCTAATGACTCCATTCCATTTTGGGGTAATGGGGGCTGTTAATTGGAGTACACTAAAACAAACCTGACCTCTCTAGGATATTCAGAAGCCAAGTTATAAGCCCACAAATGTGTAACTGGACTACTTCTTTAAAGTGACACCAGGCCCGGTGACCTTTGGGACATGGTTTAACCCCCTATAGGAATGTGTTATTATCATGAAACGTTCAGATTACTTACAACTCAATAGATTCTACCTTCTTGTAACGTTTCAGCCTGATTGGACCTTGTTTTCACACAAATGGACCCAGAATGATGTGAAATTGTGCTTCGTGCAACATAATTCTGGGTGCCATTTACAAACCATAAGTGCTAATGACTCCATTCCTTTTTGTGGTTGTAGGGGCTGTTGATTGGAGTACACTAAAACAAACATGATCTCTCTAGGACATTCAGAATCCAAGTTATAAGCCCACAAATGTGTAACTGGACTACTTCTTTAAATTGACGCCAGATCCGGTGACGTTTTGGACATGGTTTGACCCCCTTAGGAAAGTGCTATCATCATGAAACGTTCAGATCACCTACAACTCAATAGATTCTACCTTCCTGTAAAGTTTCAGCCTGATTGGACCTTGTTTTCACACAAATTAACCCAGAATGATGTGAAATTGTGCTTAGTGCAACATAATTCTGGGTGCCATTTACAAACCATAAGTGCTAATGACTCAATTCCCTTTTGTGGTTGTAGGGCCTGTTGATTGGAGTACACTAAAACAAACCTGATCTCTCTAGGACATTCAGAAGCCAAGTTATAAGCCCACAAAGGTGTAACTGGACTACTTCTTTAAAGTGACACCAGGCCCGTTGACCTTTGGGACATGGTTTGACCCCCTATAGGAATGTGCGATCATCATGAAACGTTCAGATCACTTACAACTCAATAGATTCTCCCTTCTTGTAACGTTTCAGCCTGATTGGACTTTGTTTTCACACAAATGAACCCAGAATGATGTGAAATTGTGCTTCGTGCAACATAATTCTGGGTGCCATTTACAAACCATAAGTGCTATCGACTCCATTCCTTTTTGTGGTTGTAGGGGCTGTTGATTGGAGTACACTAAAACAAACCTGACCTCTCTAGGACATTCAGAAGCCAAGTTATAAGCCCACAAATGTGTAACTGGACTACTTCTTTAAAGTGACACCAGATCCGGTGACCTTTGGGACATGGTTTGACCCCTTTAGGAATGCGCGATCATCATGAAACGTTCAGATCACTTACAACTCAATAGATTCTACCTTCCTGTAGCGTTTCAGCCTGATTGGACCTTGTTTTCACACAAATGGACCCAGAATGATGTAAAATTGTGGTTTGTGCAACATAATTCTGGGTGTCATTTAAAAACCATAAGAGCTAATGACTCCATTCCTTTTTGGGGCAATAGGGGCTGTTGATTGGAGTACCCTAAAACAAACCTGACCTCTCTAGGATATTCAGAAGCCAAGTTATAATCCCACAAAGGTGTAAATGGACTACTTCTTTAAATTGACACCAGATCCGGTGACGTTTGGGACATGGTTTGACCCCCATAGGAAAGTGCTATCATCATGAAACGTTCAGATCACTTACAACTCAATAGATTCTACCTTCCTGTAACGTTTCAGCCTGATTGGACCTTGTTTTCACACAAATGGACCCAGAATGATGTGAAATTGTGCTTCGTGCAACATAATTCTGGGTGCCATTTAAAAACCATAAGTGCTAATGACTCCATTCCTTTTTGGGGTAATGGGGGCTGTTAATTGGAGTACACTAAAACAAACCTGATCTCTCTAGGATATTCAGAAGCCAAGTTATAAGCCCACAAATGTGTAACTGGACTACTTCTTTAAAGTGACACCAGGCCCGGTGACCTTTGGGACATGGTTTGACCCCCTATAGGAATGTGTTATTATCATGAAACGTTCAGATCACTTACAACTCAATAGATTCTACCTTCTTGTAACGTTTCAGCCTGATTGGACCTTGTTTTCACACAAATGGACCCAGAATGATGTGAAATTGTGCTTCGTGCAACATAATTCTGGGTGCCATTTACAAACCATAAGTGCTAATGACTCCATTCCTTTTTGTGGTTGTAGGGGCTGTTGATTGGAGTACACTAAAACAAACCTGACCTCTCTAGGACATTGAAAAGCCAAGTTATAAGCCCACAAATGTGTAACTGGACTACTTCTTTAAAGTGACACCAGGCCCGGTGACCTTTGGGACATGGTTTGACCCCCTATAGGAATGTGCGATCATCATAAAACGTTCAGATCACTTACAACTCAATAGATTCTACCTTCTTGTAACGTTTCAGCCTGATTGGACCTTGTTTTCACACAAATGGACCCAGAATGATGTGAAATTGTGCTTCGTGCAACATAATTCTGGGTGCCATTTACAAACCATAAGTGCTAATGACTCCATTCCTTTTTGAGGTTGTAGGGGCTGTTGATTGGAGTACACTAAAACAAACCTGACCTCTCTAGGACATTGAAAAGCCAAGTTATAAGCCCACAAATGTGTAACTGGACTACTTCTTTAAAGTGACACCAGGCCCGGTGACCTTTGGGACATGGTTTGACCCCCTATAGGAATGTGCGATCATCATGAAACGTTCAGATCACCTACAACTCAATAGATTCTACCTTCCTGTGAAGTTTCAGCCTGATTGGACCTTGTTTTCACACAAATGAACCCAGAATGATGTGAAATTGTGCTTAGTGCAACATAATTCTGGGTGCCATTTACAAACCATAAGTGCTAATTACTCAATTCCCTTTTGTGGTTGTAGGGCATGTTGATTGGAGTACACTAAAACAAACCTGATCTCTCTAGGACATTCAGAAGCCAAGTTATAAGCCCACAAAGGTGTAACTGGACTACTTCTTTAAAGTGACACCAGGCCCGTTGACCTTTGGGACATGGTTTGACCCCCTATAGGAATGTGCGATCATCATGAAACGTTCAGATCACTTACAACTCAATAGATTCTCCCTTCTTGTAACGTTTCAGCCTGATTGGACTTTGTTTTCACACAAATGAACCCAGAATGATGTGAAATTGTGCTTCGTGCAACATAATTCTGGGTGCCATTTACAAACCATAAGTGCTATTGACTCCATTCTTTTTTGTGGTTGTAGGGGCTGTTGATTGGAGTACACTAAAACAAACCTGACCTCTCTAGGACATTCAGAAGCCAAGTTATAAGCCCACAAATGTGTAACTGGACTACTTATTTAAATTGACACCAGATCCGGTGACGTTTGGGACATGGTTTGACCCCCTTAGGAAAGTGCTATCATCATTAAACGTTCTGATCACTTACAACTCAATAGATTCTACCTTCCTGTAACGTTTCAGCCTGATTGGTTCTTGTTTTCACACAAATGAACCTAGAATGATTTGAAATTGTGCTTCGTGCAACATAATTCTGGGTGCCATTTTCAAACCATAAGTGGTAATGACTCCATTCCTTTTTGTGGTTGTAGGGGCTGTTGATTGGAGTACACTAAAATAAACCTGATCTCTCTAGGACATTCAGAAGCCAAGTTATAAGCCCACAAATGTGTAACTGGACTACTTCTTTAAAGTGACACCAGATCCGGTGACCTTTGGGACATGGTTTGACCCCTTTAGGAATGCGCGATCATCATGAAACGTTCATATCACTTACAACTCAATAGATTCTACCTTCCTGTAGCGTTTCAGCCTGATTGGACCTTGTTTTCACACAAATGGACCCAGAATGATGTAAAATTGTGGTTCGTGCAACATAATTCTGGGTGTCATTTAAAAACCATAAGAGCTAATGACTCCATTCCTTTTTGGGGCAATAGGGGCTGTTGATTGGAGTACCCTAAAACAAACCTGACCTCTCTAGGATATTCAGAAGCCAAGTTATAAGCCCACAAAGGTGTAAATGGACTACTTCTTTAAATTGACACCAGATCTGGTGACGTTTGGGACATGGTTTGACCCCCATAGGAAAGTGCTATCATCATGAAACGTTCAGATCACTTACAACTCAATAGATTCTACCTTCCTGTAACGTTTCAGCCTGATTGGACCTTGTTTTCACACAAATGAACCCAGAATGATGTGAAATTGTGCTTCGTGCAACATAATTCTGGGTGCCATTTAAAAACCATAAGTGCTAATGACTCCATTCCTTTTTGGGGTAATGGGGGCTGTTAATTGGAGTACACTAAAACAAACCTGACCTCTCTAGGATATTCAGAAGCCAAGTTATAAGCCCACAAATGTGTAACTGGACTACTTCTTTAAAGTGACACCAGGCCCGGTGACCTTTGGGACATGGTTTGACCCCCTATAGGAATGTGTTATTATCATGAAACGTTCAGATCACTTACAACTCAATAGATTCTACCTTCTTGTAACGTTTCAGCCTGATTGGACCTTGTTTTCACACAAATGGACCCAGAATGATGTGAAATTGTGCTTCGTGCAACATAATTCTGGGTGCCATTTACAAACCATAAGTGCTAATGACTCCATTCCTTTTTGTGGTTGTAGGGGCTGTTGATTGGAGTACACTAAAACAAACCTGACCTCTCTAGGACATTCAAAAGCCAAGTTATAAGCCCACAAATGTGTAACTGGACTACTTCTTTAAAGTGACACCAGGCCCAGTGACCATTGGGACATGGTTTGACCCCCTATAGGAATGTGCGATCATCATGAAACGTTCAGATCACTTACAACTCAATAGATTCTACCTTCTTGTATTGTTTCAGCCTGATTGGACCTTGTTTTCACACAAATGGACCCAGAATGACGTGAAATTGTGCTTCGTGCAACATAATTCTGGGTGCCATTTACAAACCATAAGTGCTAATGACTCCATTCCTTTTTGTGGTTGTAGGGGCTGTTGATTGGAGTACACTAAAACAAACCTGATCTCTCTAGGACATTCAGAAGCCAAGTTATAAGCCCACAAATGTGTAACTGGACTACTTCTTTAAATTGACGCCAGATCCGGTGACGTTTTGGACATGGTTTGACCCCCTTAGGAAAGTGCTATCATCATGAAACGTTCAGATCACTTACAACTCAATAGGTTCTACCTTCCTGTAAAGTTTCAGCCTGATTGGACCTTGTTTTCACACAAATGAACCCAGAATGATGTGAAATTGTGCTTCGTGCAACATAATTCTGGGTGCCATTTAAAAACCATAAGTGCTAATGACTCCATTCCTTTTTGTGGTAATGGGGGCTGTTAATTGGAGTACTCTAAAACAAACCTGACCTCTCTAGGATATTCAGAAGCCAAGTTATAAGCCCACAAAGGTGTAACTGGACTACTTCTTTAAAGTGACACCAGGCCCGGTGACCTTTGGGACATGGTTTGACCCCCTACAGGAATGTGTAATCATCATGAAATGTTCATATCACTTACAACTCAATAGATTCTACCTTCTTGTAACGTTTCAGCCTGATTGGACCTTGTTTTCACACAAATGGACCCAGAATGATGTGAAATTGTGCTTCGTGCAACATAATTCTGGGTGCCATTTACAAACCATAAGTGCTAATGACTCCATTCCTTTTTGTGGTTGTAGGGGCTGTTGATTGGAGTACACTAAAACAACCCTGATCTCTCTAGGACATTCAGAAGCCAAGTTATAAGCCCACAAATGTGTAACTGGACTACTTCTTTAAATTGACACCAGATCCGGTGACCTTTGGGACATGGTTTGACCCCCTTAGGAAAGTGCTATCATCATGAAACTTTCAGATCACTTACAACTCAATAGATTCTACCTTCCTGTAACGTTTCTGCTTGATTGGACCTTGTTTTCACACAAATGAACCCAGAATGATGTGAAATTGTGCTTCGTGCAACATAATTCTGGCTGCCATTTAAAAACCATAAGTGCTAATGACTCCATTCAATTTTGGGGTAATGGGGGCTGTTAATTGGAGTACTCTAAAACAAACCTGACCTCTCTAGGATATTCAGAAGCCAAGTTATAACCCCTTAAATGTGTTACTGGTCTACTTCTTTAAAGTGACACCAGGCCCGGTGACCTTTGGGACATGGTTTGACCCCCTATAGGAATGTGTGATTATCATCAAATGTTCAGATCACTTACAACTCAATAGATTCTACGTTCTTGTAACGTTTCAGCCTGATTGGACCTTGTTTTCACACAAATGGACCCAGAATGATGTGAAATTGTGCTTCGTTCAACATAATTCTGGGTGCCATTTACAAACCATAGGTGCTAATGACTCCATTCTTTTTTGTGGTTGTAGGGGCTGTTCATTGGAGTACACTAAAACAAACCTGACCTCTCTAGGACATTCAGAAGCCAAGTTATAAACCCACAAAGGTGTAACTGGACTACTTATTTAAAGTGACACAAGGCCCGGTGACCTTTGGGAGATGGTTTTACCCCCTATAAGAATGTGCGATCATCATGAAACGTTCAGATCACTTACAACTCAATAGATTCTACCTTCTTGTAACGTTTCAGCCTGATTGGACCTTGTTTTCACACAAATGGACCCAGAATGCTGTGAAATTGTGCTTCATGCAACATAATTCTGGGTGCCATTTCCAAACCATAAGTGCTAATGACTCCATTCCTTTTTGTGGTTGTAGGGGCTGTTGATTGGAGTACACTAAAACAAACCTGATCTCTCTAGGACATTCAGAAGCCAAGTTATAAGCCCACAAATGTGTAACTGGACTAATTCTTTAAATTGACACCAGATCGGGTTACCTTTGGGACATGGTTTGACCCCCTTAGGAAAGTGCTATCATCATGAAACATTCAGATCACTTACAACTCAATAGATTCTACCTTCCTGTAAAGTTTCAGCCTGATTGGACCTTGTTTTCACACAAATGAACCCAGAATGATGTGAAATTGTGCTTCGTGCAACATAATTCTGGGTGCCATTTAAAAACCATAAGTGCTAATGACTCCATTCCTTTTTGTGGTAATGGGGGCTGTTAATTGGAGTACTCTAAAACAAACCTGACCTCTCTAGGGTATTCAGAAGCCAAGTTATAAGCCCACAAAGGTGTAACTGGACTACTTCTTTAAAGTGACACCAGGCCCGGTGACCTTTGGGACATGGTTTGACCCCCTACAGGAATGTGTAATCATCATGAAATGTTCATATCACTTACAACTCAATAGATTCTACCTTCTTGTAACGTTTCAGCCTGATTGGACCTTGTTTTCACACAAATGGACCCAGAATGATGTGAAATTGTGCTTCGTGCAACATAATTCTGGGTGCCATTTACAAACCATAAGTGCTAATGACTCCATTCCTTTTTGTGGTTGTAGGGGCTGTTGATTGGAGTACACTAAAACAACCCTGATCTCTCTAGGACATTCAGAAGCCAAGTTATAAGCCCACAAATGTGTAACTGGACTACTTCTTTAAATTGACACCAGATCCGGTGACCTTTGGGACATGGTTTGACCCCCTTAGGAAAGTGCTATCATCATGAAACTTTCAGATCACTTACAACTCAATAGATTCTACCTTCCTGTAACGTTTCTGCTTGATTGGACCTTGTTTTCACACAAATGAACCCAGAATGATGTGAAATTGTGCTTCGTGCAACATAATTCTGGCTGCCATTTAAAAACCATAAGTGCTAATGACTCCATTCAATTTTGGGGTAATGGGGGCTGTTAATTGGAGTACTCTAAAACAAACCTGACCTCTCTAGGATATTCAGAAGCCAAGTTATAACCCCTTAAATGTGTTACTGGTCTACTTCTTTAAAGTGACACCAGGCCCGGTGACCTTTGGGACATGGTTTGACCCCCTATAGGAATGTGTGATTATCATTAAATGTTCAGATCACTTACAACTCAATAGATTCTACGTTCTTGTAACGTTTCAGCCTGATTGGACCTTGTTTTCACACAAATGGACCCAGAATGATGTGAAATTGTGCTTCGTTCAACATAATTCTGGGTGCCATTTACAAACCATAGGTGCTAATGACTCCATTCTTTTTTGTGGTTGTAGGGGCTGTTCATTGGAGTACACTAAAACAAACCTGACCTCTCTAGGACATTCAGAAGCCAAGTTATAAACCCACAAAGGTGTAACTGGACTACTTATTTAAAGTGACACAAGGCCCGGTGACCTTTGGGAGATGGTTTTACCCCCTATAAGAATGTGCGATCATCATGAAACGTTCAGATCACTTACAACTCAATAGATTCTACCTTCTTGTAACGTTTCAGCCTGATTGGACCTTGTTTTCACACAAATGGACCCAGAATGCTGTGAAATTGTGCTTCATGCAACATAATTCTGGGTGCCATTTCCAAACCATAAGTGCTAATGACTCCATTCCTTTTTGTGGTTGTAGGGGCTGTTGATTGGAGTACACTAAAACAAACCTGATCTCTCTAGGACATTCAGAAGCCAAGTTATAAGCCCACAAATGTGTAACTGGACTAATTCTTTAAATTGACACCAGATCGGGTTACCTTTGGGACATGGTTTGACCCCCTTAGGAAAGTGCTATCATCATGAAACATTCAGATCACTTACAACTCAATAGATTCTACCTTCCTGTAACGTTTCAGCCTGACTGGACCTTGTTTTCACACAAATGGACCCAGAATGATGTGAAATTGTGCTTCGTGCAACATAATTCTGGGTGCCATTTACAAACCATAAGTGCTAATGACTCCATTCCTTTTTGTGGTTGTAGGGGCTGTTGATTGGAGTACACTAAAACAAACCTGACCTCTCTAGGACATTGAAAAGCCAAGTTATAAGCCCACAAATGTGTAACTGGACTACTTCTTTAAAGTGACACCAGGCCCGGTGACCTTTGGGACATGGTTTGACCCCCTATAGGAATGTGCGATCATCATGAAACGTTCAGATCACTTACAACTCAATAGATTCTACCTTCTTGTAACGTTTCAGCCTGATTGGACCTTGTTTTCACACAAATGGACCCAGAATGATGTGAAATTGTGCTTCGTGCAACATAATTCTGGGTGCCATTTACAAACCATAAGTGCTAATGACTCCATTCCTTTTTGAGGTTGTAGGGGCTGTTGATTGGAGTACACTAAAACAAACATGATCTCTCTAGGACATTCAGAAGCCAAGTTATAAGCCCACAAATGTGTAACTGGACTACTTCTTTAAATTGACGCCAGATCCGGTGACGTTTTGGACATGGTTTGACCCCCTTAGGAAAGTGCTATCATCATGAAACGTTCAGATCACCTACAACTCAATAGATTCTACCTTCCTGTGAAGTTTCAGCCTGATTGGACCTTGTTTTCACACAAATGAACCCAGAATGATGTGAAATTGTGCTTAGTGCAACATAATTCTGGGTGCCATTTACAAACCATAAGTGCTAATGACTCAATTCCCTTTTGTGGTTGTAGGGCCTGTTGATTGGAGTACACTAAAACAAACCTGATCTCTCTAGGACATTCAGAAGCCAAGTTATAAGCCCACAAAGGTGTAACTGGACTACTTCTTTAAAGTGACACCAGGCCCGTTGACCTTTGGGACATGGTTTGACCCCCTATAGGAATGTGCGATCATCATGAAACGTTCAGATCACTTACAACTCAATAGATTCTCCCTTCTTGTAACGTTTCAGCCTGATTGGACTTTGTTTTCACACAAATGAACCCAGAATGATGTGAAATTGTGCTTCGTGCAACATAATTCTGGGTGCCATTTACAAACCATAAGTGCTATTGACTCCATTCTTTTTTGTGGTTGTAGGGGCTGTTGATTGGAGTACACTAAAACAAACCTGACCTCTCTAGGACATTCAGAAGCCAAGTTATAAGCCCACAAATGTGTAACTGGACTACTTATTTAAATTGACACCAGATCCGGTGACGTTTGGGACATGGTTTGACCCCCTTAGGAAAGTGCTATCATCATTAAACGTTCTGATCACTTACAACTCAATAGATTCTACCTTCCTGTAACGTTTCAGCCTGATTGGTTCTTGTTTTCACACAAATGAACCTAGAATGATTTGAAATTGTGCTTCGTGCAACATAATTCTGGGTGCCATTTTCAAACCATAAGTGGTAATGACTCCATTCCTTTTTGTGGTTGTAGGGGCTGTTGATTGGAGTACACTAAAATAAACCTGATCTCTCTAGGACATTCAGAAGCCAAGTTATAAGCCCACAAATGTGTAACTGGACTACTTCTTTAAATTGACACCAGATCCGGTGACCTTTGGGACATGGTTTGACCCCTTTAGGAATGCGCGATCATCATGAAACGTTCAGATCACTTACAACTCAATAGATTCTACCTTCCTGTAGCGTTTCAGCCTGATTGGACCTTGTTTTCACACAAATGGACCCAGAATGATGTAAAATTGTGGTTCGTGCAACATAATTCTGGGTGTCATTTTAAAACCATAAGAGCTAATGACTCCATTCCTTTTTGGGGCAATAGGGGCTTTTGAATGGAGTACCCTAAAACAAACCTGACCTCTCTAGGATATTCAGAAGCCAAGTTATAAGCCCACAAAGGTGTAAATGGACTACTTCTTTAAATTGACACCAGATCTGGTGACGTTTGGGACATGGTTTGACCCCCATAGGAAAGTGCTATCATCATGAAACGTTCAGATCACTTACAACTCAATAGATTCTACCTTCCTGTAACGTTTCAGCCTGATTGGACCTTGTTTTCACACAAATGAACCCAGAATGATGTGAAATTGTGCTTCGTGCAACATAATTCTGGGTGCCATTTAAAAACCATAAGTGCTAATGACTCCATTCCTTTTTGGGGTAATGGGGGCTGTTAATTGGAGTACACTAAAACAAACCTGACCTCTCTAGGATATTCAGAAGCCAAGTTATAAGCCCACAAATGTGTAACTGGACTACTTCTTTAAAGTGACACCAGGCCCGGTGACCTTTGGGACATGGTTTGACCCCCTATAGGAATGTGTTATTATCATGAAACGTTCAGATCACTTACAACTCAATAGATTCTACCTTCTTGTAACGTTTCAGCCTGATTGGACCTTGTTTTCACACAAATGGACCCAGAATGATGTGAAATTGTGCTTCGTGCAACATAATTCTGGGTGCCATTTACAAACCATAAGTGCTAATGACTCCATTCCTTTTTGTGGTTGTAGGGGCTGTTGATTGGAGTACACTAAAACAAACCTGACCTCTCTAGGACATTCAAAAGCCAAGTTATAAGCCCACAAATGTGTAACTGGACTACTTCTTTAAAGTGACACCAGGCCCAGTGACCATTGGGACATGGTTTGACCCCCTATAGGAATGTGCGATCATCATGAAACGTTCAGATCACTTACAACTCAATAGATTCTACCTTCTTGTATTGTTTCAGCCTGATTGGACCTTGTTTTCACACAAATGGACCCAGAATGACGTGAAATTGTGCTTCGTGCAACATAATTCTGGGTGCCATTTACAAACCATAAGTGCTAATGACTCCATTCCTTTTTGTGGTTGTAGGGGCTGTTGATTGGAGTACACTAAAACAAACCTGATCTCTCTAGGACATTCAGAAGCCAAGTTATAAGCCCACAAATGTGTAACTGGACTACTTCTTTAAATTGACGCCAGATCCGGTGACGTTTTGGACATGGTTTGACCCCCTTAGGAAAGTGCTATCATCATGAAACGTTCAGATCACTTACAACTCAATAGATTCTACCTTCCTGTAAAGTTTCAGCCTGATTGGACCTTGTTTTCACACAAATGAACCCAGAATGATGTGAAATTGTGCTTCGTGCAACATAATTCTGGGTGCCATTTAAAAACCATAAGTGCTAATGACTCCATTCCTTTTTGTGGTAATGGGGGCTGTTAATTGGAGTACTCTAAAACAAACATGACCTCTCTAGGATATTCAGAAGCCAAGTTATAAGCCCACAAAGGTGTAACTGGACTACTTCTTTAAAGTGACACCAGGCCCGGTGACCTTTGGGACATGGTTTGACCCCCTACAGGAATGTGTAATCATCATGAAATGTTCATATCACTTACAACTCAATAGATTCTACCTTCTTGTAACGTTTCAGCCTGATTGGACCTTGTTTTCACACAAATGGACCCAGAATGATGTGAAATTGTGCTTCGTGCAACATAATTCTGGGTGCCATTTACAAACCATAAGTGCTAATGACTCCATTCCTTTTTGTGGTTGTAGGGGCTGTTGATTGGAGTACACTAAAACAACCCTGATCTCTCTAGGACATTCAGAAGCCAAGTTATAAGCCCACAAATGTGTAACTGGACTACTTCTTTAAATTGACACCAGATCCGGTGACCTTTGGGACATGGTTTGACCCCCTTAGGAAAGTGCTATCATCATGAAACTTTCAGATCACTTACAACTCAATAGATTCTACCTTCCTGTAACGTTTCTGCTTGATTGGACCTTGTTTTCACACAAATGAACCCAGAATGATGTGAAATTGTGCTTCGTGCAACATAATTCTGGCTGCCATTTAAAAACCATAAGTGCTAATGACTCCATTCAATTTTGGGGTAATGGGGGCTGTTAATTGGAGTACTCTAAAACAAACCTGACCTCTCTAGGATATTCAGAAGCCAAGTTATAACCCCTTAAATGTGTTACTGGTCTACTTCTTTAAAGTGACACCAGGCCCGGTGACCTTTGGGACATGGTTTGACCCCCTATAGGAATGTGTGATTATCATTAAATGTTCAGATCACTTACAACTCAATAGATTCTACGTTCTTGTAACGTTTCAGCCTGATTGGACCTTGTTTTCACACAAATGGACCCAGAATGATGTGAAATTGTGCTTCGTTCAACATAATTCTGGGTGCCATTTACAAACCATAGGTGCTAATGACTCCATTCTTTTTTGTGGTTGTAGGGGCTGTTCATTGGAGTACACTAAAACAAACCTGACCTCTCTAGGACATTCAGAAGCCAAGTTATAAACCCACAAAGGTGTAACTGGACTACTTATTTAAAGTGACACAAGGCCCGGTGACCTTTGGGAGATGGTTTTACCCCCTATAAGAATGTGCGATCATCATGAAACGTTCAGATCACTTACAACTCAATAGATTCTACCTTCTTGTAACGTTTCAGCCTGATTGGACCTTGTTTTCACACAAATGGACCCAGAATGATGTGAAATTGTGCTTCATGCAACATAATTCTGGGTGCCATTTCCAAACCATAAGTGCTAATGACTCCATTCCTTTTTGTGGTTGTAGGGGCTGTTGATTGGAGTACACTAAAACAAACCTGATCTCTCTAGGACATTCAGAAGCCAAGTTATAAGCCCACAAATGTGTAACTGGACTAATTCTTTAAATTGACACCAGATCGGGTTACCTTTGGGACATGGTTTGACCCCCTTAGGAAAGTGCTATCATCATGAAACATTCAGATCACTTACAACTCAATAGATTCTACCTTCCTGTAACGTTTCAGCCTGACTGGACCTTGTTTTCACACAAATGAACCCAGAATGATGTGAAATTGTGCTTCGTGCAACATAATTCTGGGTGTCATTTAAAAACCATAAGTGCTAATGATTCCATTCCTTTTTGGGGTAATGGGGCTGTTAATTGGAGTACTCTAAAACAAACCTGACCTCTCTAGGATATTCAGAAGCCAAGTTATAAGCCCACAAAGGTGTAACTGGACTACTTCTTTAAAGTGACACAAGGCCCGGTGACCTTTGGGACATGGTTTGACCCCCTATAGGAATGTGCGATCATCATGAAACGTTCAGATCACTTACAACTCAATAGATTCTCCCTTCTTGTAACGTTTCAGCCTGATTGGACTTTGTTTTCACACAAATGAACCCAGAATGATGTGAAATTGTGCTTCGTGCAACATAATTCTGGGTGCCATTTAAAAACCATAAGTGCTGATGACTCCATTTCTTTTTGAGGTTGTAGGGGCTGATGATTGGAGTACACTAAAACAAACCTGATCTCTCTAGGACATTCAGAAGCCAAGTTATAAGCCCACAAAGGTGTAACTGGACTACTTCTTTAAAGTGACACCAGGCCCGTTGACCTTTGGGACATGGTTTGACCCCCTATAGGAATGTGCGATCATCATGAAACAATCAGTTCACTTACAACTCAATAGATTCTCCCTTCTTGTAACGTTTCAGCCTGATTGGACTTTGTTTTCACACAAATGGACCCAGAATGATGTGAAATTGTGCTTCGTGCAACATAATTCTGGGTGCCATTTACAAACCATAAGTGCTATTGACTCCATTCCTTTTTGTGGTTGTAGGGGCTGTTGATTGGAGTACACTAAAACAAACCTGACCTCTCTAGGACATTCAGAAGCCAAGTTATAAGCCCACAAATGTGTAACTGGACTACTTCTTTAAAGTGACACCAGATCCGGTGACCTTTGGGACATGGTTTGACCCCTTTAGGAATGCGCGATCATCATGAAACGTTCAGATCACTTACAACTCAATAGATTCTACCTTCCTGTAGCGTTTCAGCCTGATTGGACCTTGTTTTCACACAAATGGACCCAGAATGATGTAAAATTGTGGTTCGTGCAACATAATTCTGGGTGTCATTTAAAAACCATAAGAGCTAATGACTCCATTCCTTTTTGGGGCAATAGGGGCTGTTGATTCGAGTACCCTAAAACAAACCTGACCTCTCTAGGATATTCAGAAGCCAAGTTATAAGCCCACAAAGGTGTAAATGGACTACTTCTTTAAATTGACACCAGATCCGGTGACGTATGGGACATGGTTCGACCCCCATAGGAAAGTGCTATCATCATGAAACGTTCAGATCATTTACAACTCAATAGATTCTACCTTCCTGTAAAGTTTCAGCCTGATTGGACCTTGTTTTCACACAAATGAACCCAGAATGATGTGAAATTGTGCTTCGTGCAACATAATTCTGGGTGCCATTTAAAAACCATAAGTGCTAATGACTCCATTCCTTTTTGTGGTAATGGGGGCTGTTAATTGGAGTACTCTAAAACAAACTTGACCTCTCTAGGATATTCAGAAGCCAAGTTATAAGCCCACAAAGGTGTAACTGGACTACTTCTTTAAAGTGACACCAGGCCCGGTGACCTTTGGGACATGGTTTGACCCCCTATAGGAATGTGTAATCATCATGAAACGTTCATATCACTTACAACTCAATAGATTCTACCTTCTTGTAACGTTTCAGCCTGATTGGACCTTGTTTTCACACAAATGGACCCAGAATGATGTGAAATTGTGCTTCGTGCAACATAATTCTGGGTGCCATTTACAAACCATAAGTGCTAATGACTCCATTCCTTTTTGTGGTTGTAGGGGCTGTTGATTGGAGTACACTAAAACAACCCTGATCTCTCTAGGACATTCAGAAGCCAAGTTATAAGCCCACAAATGTGTAACTGGACTACTTCTTTAAATTGACACCAGATCCGGTGACCTTTGGGACATGGTTTGACCCCCTTAGGAAAGTGCTATCATCATGAAACTTTCAGATCACTTACAACTCAATAGATTCTACCTTCCTGTAACGTTTCTGCCTGATTGGACCTTGTTTTCACACAAATGAACCCAGAATGATGTGAAATTGTGCTTCGTGCAACATAATTCTGGGTGCCATTTAAAAACCATAAGTGCTAATGACTCCATTCCTTTTTGGGGTAATGGGGGCTGTTAATTGGAGTACTCTAAAACAAACCTGACCTCTCTAGGATATTCAGAAGCCAAGTTATAAGCCCACAAATGTGTAACAGGACTACTTCTTTAAATTGACACCAGATCCGGTGACCTTTGGGACATGGTTTGACCCCCTTAGGATAGTGCTATCATCATGAAACGTTCAGATCACTTACAACTCAATAGATTCTACCTTCCTGTAACATTTCAGCCTAATTGGACCTTGTTTTCACACAAATGGACCCAGAATGATGTGAAATTGTGCTTCGTGCAACATAATTCTGGGTGCCATTTAAAAACCATAAGTGCTGATGACTCCATTTCTTTTTGAGGTTGTAGGGGCTGATGATTGGAGTACACTAAAACAAACCTGATCTCTCTAGGACATTCAGAAGCCAAGTTATAAGCCCACAAATGTGTAACTGGACTACTTCTTTAAAGTGACACCAGGCCCTGTGACCTTTGGGACATGGTTTTACCCGCTATAGGAAAGTGCTATCATCAAGAAACGTTCAGATCACTTACAACTCAATAGATTCTAACTTCCTGTAACGTTTCAGCCTGATTGGACCTTGTTTTCACACAAATGAACCCAGAATGATGTGAAATTGTGCTTCGTGCAACATAATTCTGGCTGCCATTTAAAAACCATAAGTGCTAATGACTCCATTCATTTTTGGGGTAATGGGGGCTGTTAATTGGAGTACTCTAAAACAAACCTGACCTCTCTAGGATATTCAGAAGCCAAGTTATAAGCCCACAAATGTGTTACTGGACTACTTCTTTAAAGTGACACCAGGCCCGGTGACCTTTGGGACATGGTTTGACCCCCTATAGGAATGTGTGATTATCATTAAATGTTCAGATCACTTACAACTCAATAGATTCTACGTTCTTGTAACGTTTCAGCCTGATTGGACCTTGTTTTCACACAAATGGACCCAGAATGATGTGAAATTGTGCTTCGTGCAACATAATTCTGGGGTCCATTTAAAAACCATAAGTGCTGATGACTCCATTTCTTTTTGAGGTTGTAGGGGCTGATGATTGGAGTACACTAAAACAAACCTGATCTCTCTAGGACATTCAGAAGCCAAGTTATAAGCCCACAAAGGTGTAACTGGACTACTTCTTTAAAGTGACACCAGATCCGGTGACCTTTGGGACATGGTTTGACCCCTTTAGGAATGCGCGATCATCATGAAACGTTCAGATCACTTACAACTCAATAGATTCTACCTTCCTGTAGCGTTTCAGCCTGATTGGACCTTGTTTTCACACAAATGGACCCAGAATGATGTAAAATTGTGGTTCGTGCAACATAATTCTGGGTGTCATTTAAAAACCATAAGAGCTAATGACTCCATTCCTTTTTGGGGCAATAGGGGCTGTTGATTGGAGTACCCTAAAACAAACCTGACCTCTCTAGGATATTCAGAAGCCAAGTTATAAGCCCACAAAGGTGTAAATGGACTACTTCTTTAAATTGACACCAGATCCGGTGACGTTTGGGACATGGTTCGACCCCCATAGGAAAGTGCTATCATCATGAAACGTTCAGATCACTTACAACTCAATAGATTCTACCTTCCTGTAAAGTTTCAGCCTGATTGGACCTTGTTTTCACACAAATGAACCCAGAATGATGTGAAATTGTGCTTCGTGCAACATAATTCTGGCTGCCATTTAAAAACCATATGTGCTAATGACTCCATTCATTTTTGGGGTAATGGGGGCTGTTAATTGGAGTACTCTAAAACAAACCTGACCTCCCTAGGATATTCAGAAGCCAAGTTATAAGCCCACAAATGTGTTACTGGACTACTTCTTTAAAGTGACACCAGGCCCGGTGACCTTTGGGACATGGTTTGACCCCCTATAGGAATGTGTGATTATCATTAAATGTTCAGATCACTTACAACTCAATAGATTCTACGTTCTTGTAACGTTTCAGCCTGATTGGACCTTGTTTTCACACAAATGGACCCAGAATGATGTGAAATTGTGCTTCGTTCAACATAATTCTGGGTGCCATTTACAAACCATAGGTGCTAATGACTCCATTCCTTTTTGTGGCTGTAGGGGCTGTTGATTGGAGTACACTAAAACAAACGTGACCTCTCTAGGACATTCAGAAGCCAAGTTATAAACCCACAAAGGTGTAACTGGACTACTTATTTAAAGTGACACAAGGCCCGGTGACCTTTGGGACATGGTTTTACCCCCTATAAGAATGTGCGATCATCATGAAACGTTCAGATCACTTACAACTCAATAGATTCTACCTTCTTGTAACGTTTCAGCCTGATTGGACCTTGTTTTCACACAAATGGACCCAGAATGATGTGAAATTGTGCTTCGTGCAACATAATTCTGGGGTCCATTTAAAAACCATAAGTGCTGATGACTCCATTTCTTTTTGAGGTTGTAGGGGCTGATGATTGGAGTACTCTAAAACAAACCTGACCTCTCTAGGATATTCAGAAGCCAAGTTATAAGCCCACAAAGGTGTAACTGGACTACTTCTTTAAAGTGACACCAGGCCCGGTGACCTTTGGGACATGGTTTGACCCCCTATAGGAATATGTAATCATCATGAAACGTTCATATCACTTACAACTCAATAGATTCTACCTTCTTGTAACGTTTCAGCCTGATTGGACCTTGTTTTCACACAAATGGACCCAGAATGATGTGAAATTGTGCTTCGTGCAACATAATTCTGGGTGCCATTTACAAACCATAAGTGCTAATGACTCCATTCCTTTTTGTGGTTGTAGGGGCTGTTGATTGGAGTACACTAAAACAACCCTGATCTCTCTAGGACATTCAGAAGCCAAGTTATAAGCCCACAAATGTGTAACTGGACTACTTCTTTAAATTGACACCAGATCCGGTGACCTTTGGGACATGGTTTGACCCCCTTAGGAAAGTGCTATCATCATGAAACTTTCAGATCACTTACAACTCAATAGATTCTACCTTCCTGTAACGTTTCTGCCTGATTGGACCTTGTTTTCACACAAATGAACCCAGAATGATGTGAAATTGTGCTTCGTGCAACATAATTCTGGGTGCCATTTAAAAACCATAAGTGCTAATGACTCCATTCCTTTTTGGGGTAATTGGGGCTGTTAATTGGAGTACTCTAAAACAAACCTGACCTCTCTAGGATATTCAGAAGCCAAGTTATAAGCCCACAAATGTGTAACAGGACTACTTCTTTAAATTGACACCAGATCCGGTGACCTTTGGGACATGGTTTGACCCCCTTAGGATAGTGCTATCATCATGAAACGTTCAGATCACTTACAACTCAATAGATTCTACCTTCCTGTAACATTTCAGCCTAATTGGACCTTGTTTTCACACAAATGGACCCAGAATGATGTGAAATTGTGCTTCGTGCAACATAATTCTGGGTGCCATTTAAAAACCATAAGTGCTGATGACTCCATTTCTTTTTGAGGTTGTAGGGGCTGATGATTGGAGTACACTAAAACAAACCTGATCTCTCTAGGACATTCAGAAGCCAAGTTATAAGCCCACAAATGTGTAACTGGACTACTTCTTTAAAGTGACACCAGGCCCTGTGACCTTTGGGACATGGTTTTACCCGCTATAGGAAAGTGCTATCATCATGAAACGTTCAGATCACTTACAACTCAATAGATTCTAACTTCCTGTAACGTTTCAGCCTGATTGGACCTTGTTTTCACACAAATGAACCCAGAATGATGTGAAATTGTGATTCGTGCAACATAATTCTGGCTGCCATTTAAAAACCATAAGTGCTAATGACTCCATTCATTTTTGGGGTAATGGGGGCTGTTAATTGGAGTACTCTGAAACAAACCTGACCTCTCTAGGATATTCAGAAGCCAAGTTATAAGCCCACAAATGTGTTACTGGACTACTTCTTTAAAGTGACACCAGGCCCGGTGACCTTTGGGACATGGTTTGACCCCCTATAGGAATGTGTGATTATCATTAAATGTTCAGATCACTTACAACTCAATAGATTCTACGTTCTTGTAACGTTTCAGCCTGATTGGACCTTGTTTTCACACAAATGGACCCAGAATGATGTGAAATTGTGCTTCGTTCAACATATTCTGGGTGCCATTTACAAACCATAGGTGCTAATGACTCCATTCCTTTTTGTGGTTGTAGGGGCTGTTGATTGGAGTACACTAAAACAAACGTGACCTCTCTAGGACATTCAGAAGCCAAGTTATAAACCCACAAAGGTGTAACTGGACTACTTATTTAAAGTGACACAAGGCCCGGTGACCTTTGGGACATGGTTTTACCCCCTATAAGAATGTGCGATCATCATGAAACGTTCAGATAACTTACAACTCAATAGATTCTACCTTCTTGTAACGTTTCAGCCTGATTGGACCTTGTTTTCACACAAATGGACCCAGAATGATGTGAAATTGTGCTTCGTGCAAAATAATTCTGGGTGCCATTTCCAAACCATAAGTGCTAATGACTCCATTCCTTTTTGTGGTTGTAGGGGCTGTTGATTGGAGTACACTAAAACAAACCTGATCTCTCTAGGACATTCAGAAGCCAAGTTATAAGCCCACAAATGTGTAACTGGACTAATTCTTTAAATTGACACCAGATCGGGTTACCTTTGGGACATGGTTTGACCCCCTTAGGAAAGTGCTATCATCATGAAACATTCAGATCACTTACAACTCAATAGATTCTACCTTCCTGTAACGTTTCAGCCTGACTGGACCTTGTTTTCACACAAATGAACCCAGAATGATGTGAAATTGTGCTTCGTGCAACATAATTCTGGGTGTCATTTAAAAACCATAAGTGCTAATGATTCCATTCCTTTTTGGGGTAATGGGGCTGTTAATTGGAGTACTCTAAAACAAACCTGACCTCTCTAGGATATTCAGAAGCCAAGTTATAAGCCCACAAAGGTGTAACTGGACTACTTCTTTAAAGTGACACCAGGCCCGGTGACCTTTGGGACATGGTTTGACCCCCTATAGGAATGTGCGATCATCATGAAACGTTCAGATCACTTACAACTCAATAGATTCTACCTTCTTGTAACGTTTCAGCCTGATTGGACCTTGTTTTCACACAATGGACCCAGAATTATGTGAAATTGTGCTTCGTGCAACATAATTCTGGGTGCCATTTACAACCCATAAGTGCTAATGACTCCATTCCTTTTTGTGGTTGTAGGGGCTGTTGATTGGAGTACACTAAAACAAACCTGACCTCTCTAGGACATTGAAAAGCCAAGTTATAAGCCCACAAATGTGTAACTGGACTACTTCTTTAAAGTGACACCAGGCCCGGTGACCTTTGGGACATGGTTTGACCCCCTATAGGAATGTGCGATCATCATGAAACGTTCAGATCACTTACAACTCAATAGATTCTACCTTCTTGTAACGTTTCAGCCTGATTGGACCTTGTTTTCACACAAATGGACCCAGAATGATGTGAAATTGTGCTTCGTGCAACATAATTCTGGGTGCCATTTACAAACCATAAGTGCTAATGACTCCATTCCTTTTTGAGGTTGTAGGGGCTGTTGATTGGAGTACACTAAAACAAACCTGACCTCTCTAGGACATTGAAAAGCCAAGTTATAAGCCCACAAATGTGTAACTGGACTACTTCTTTAAAGTGACACCAGGCCCGGTGACCTTTGGGACATGGTTTGACCCCCTATAGGAATGTGCGATCATCATGAAACGTTCAGATCACCTACAACTCAATAGATTCTACCTTCCTGTGAAGTTTCAGCCTGATTGGACCTTGTTTTCACACAAATGAACCCAGAATGATGTGAAATTGTGCTTAGTGCAACATAATTCTGGGTGCCATTTACAAACCATAAGTGCTAATTACTCAATTCCCTTTTGTGGTTGTAGGGCATGTTGATTGGAGTACACTAAAACAAACCTGATCTCTCTAGGACATTCAGAAGCCAAGTTATAAGCCCACAAAGGTGTAACTGGACTACTTCTTTAAAGTGACACCAGGCCCGTTGACCTTTGGGACATGGTTTGACCCCCTATAGGAATGTGCGATCATCATTAAACGTTCAGATCACTTACAACTCAATAGATTCTCCCTTCTTGTAACGTTTCAGCCTGATTGGACTTTGTTTTCACACAAATGAACCCAGAATGATGTGAAATTGTGCTTCGTGCAACATAATTCTGGGTGCCATTTACAAACCATAAGTGCTATTGACTCCATTCTTTTTTGTGGTTGTAGGGGCTGTTGATTGGAGTACACTAAAACAAACCTGACCTCTCTAGGACATTCAGAAGCCAAGTTATAAGCCCACAAATGTGTAACTGGACTACTTATTTAAATTGACACCAGATCCGGTGACGTTTGGGACATGGTTTGACCCCCTTAGGAAAGTGCTATCATCATTAAACGTTCTGATCACTTACAACTCCATAGATTCTACCTTCCTGTAACGTTTCAGCCTGATTGGTTCTTGTTTTCACACAAATGAACCTAGAATGATTTGAAATTGTGCTTCGTGCAACATAATTCTGGGTGCCATTTTCAAACCATAAGTGGTAATGACTCCATTCCTTTTTGTGGTTGTAGGGGCTGTTGATTGGAGTACACTAAAATAAACCTGATCTCTCTAGGACATTCAGAAGCCAAGTTATAAGCCCACAAATGTGTAACTGGACTACTTCTTTAAAGTGACACCAGATCCGGTGACCTTTGGGACATGGTTTGACCCCTTTAGGAATGCGCGATCATCATGAAACGTTCATATCACTTACAACTCAATAGATTCTACCTTCCTGTAGCGTTTCAGCCTGATTGGACCTTGTTTTCACACAAATGGACCCAGAATGATGTAAAATTGTGGTTCGTGCAACATAATTCTGGGTGTCATTTAAAAACCATAAGAGCTAATGACTCCATTCCTTTTTGGGGCAATAGGGGCTGTTGATTGGAGTACCCTAAAACAAACCTGACCTCTCTAGGATATTCAGAAGCCAAGTTATAAGCCCACAAAGGTGTAAATGGACTACTTCTTTAAATTGACACCAGATCTGGTGACGTTTGGGACATGGTTTGACCCCCATAGGAAAGTGCTATCATCATGAAACGTTCAGATCACTTACAACTCAATAGATTCTACCTTCCTGTAACGTTTCAGCCTGATTGGACCTTGTTTTCACACAAATGAACCCAGAATGATGTGAAATTGTGCTTCGTGCAACATAATTCTGGGTGCCATTTAAAAACCATAAGTGCTAATGACTCCATTCCTTTTTGGGGTAATGGGGGCTGTTAATTGGAGTACACTAAAACAAACCTGACCTCTCTAGGATATTCAGAAGCCAAGTTATAAGCCCACAAATGTGTAACTGGACTACTTCTTTAAAGTGACACCAGGCCTGGTGACCTTTGGGACATGGTTTGACCCCCTATAGGAATGTGTTATTATCATGAAACGTTCAGATCACTTACAACTCAATAGATTCTACCTTCTTGTAACGTTTCAGCCTGATTGGACCTTGTTTTCACACAAATGGACCCAGAATGATGTGAAATTGTGCTTCGTGCAACATAATTCTGGGTGCCATTTACAAACCATAAGTGCTAATGACTCCATTCCTTTTTGTGGTTGTAGGGGCTGTTGATTGGAGTACACTAAAACAAACCTGACCTCTCTAGGACATTCAAAAGCCAAGTTATAAGCCCACAAATGTGTAACTGGACTACTTCTTTAAAGTGACACCAGGCCCAGTGACCATTGGGACATGGTTTGACCCCCTATAGGAATGTGCGATCATCATGAAACGTTCAGATCACTTACAACTCAATAGATTCTACCTTCTTGTATTGTTTCAGCCTGATTGGACCTTGTTTTCACACAAATGGACCCAGAATGACGTGAAATTGTGCTTCGTGCAACATAATTCTGGGTGCCATTTACAAACCATAAGTGCTAATGACTCCATTCCTTTTTGTGGTTGTAGGGGCTGTTGATTGGAGTACACTAAAACAAACCTGATCTCTCTAGGACATTCAGAAGCCAAGTTATAAGCCCACAAATGTGTAACTGGACTACTTCTTTAAATTGACGCCAGATCCGGTGACGTTTTGGACATGGTTTGACCCCCTTAGGAAAGTGCTATCATCATGAAACGTTCAGATCACTTACAACTCAATAGATTCTACCTTCCTGTAAAGTTTCAGCCTGATTGGACCTTGTTTTCACACAAATGAACCCAGAATGATGTGAAATTGTGCTTCGTGCAACATAATTCTGGGTGCCATTTAAAAACCATAAGTGCTAATGACTCCATTCCTTTTTGTGGTAATGGGGGCTGTTAATTGGAGTACTCTAAAACAAACCTGACCTCTCTAGGATATTCAGAAGCCAAGTTATAAGCCCACAAAGGTGTAACTGGACTACTTCTTTAAAGTGACACCAGGCCCGGTGACCTTTGGGACATGGTTTGACCCCCTACAGGAATGTGTAATCATCATGAAATGTTCATATCACTTACAACTCAATAGATTCTACCTTCTTGTAACGTTTCAGCCTGATTGGACCTTGTTTTCACAAAAATGGACCCAGAATGATGTGAAATTGTGCTTCGTGCAACATAATTCTGGGTGCCATTTACAAACCATAAGTGCTAATGACTCCATTCCTTTTTGTGGTTGTAGGGGCTGTTGATTGGAGTACACTAAAACAACCCTGATCTCTCTAGGACATTCAGAAGCCAAGTTATAAGCCCACAAATGTGTAACTGGACTACTTCTTTAAATTGACACCAGATCCGGTGACCTTTGGGACATGGTTTGACCCCCTTAGGAAAGTGCTATCATCATGAAACTTTCAGATCACTTACAACTCAATAGATTCTACCTTCCTGTAACGTTTCTGCTTGATTGGACCTTGTTTTCACACAAATGAACCCAGAATGATGTGAAATTGTGCTTCGTGCAACATAATTCTGGCTGCCATTTAAAAACCATAAGTGCTAATGACTCCATTCAATTTTGGGGTAATGGGGGCTGTTAATTGGAGTACTCTAAAACAAACCTGACCTCTCTAGGATATTCAGAAGCCAAGTTATAACCCCTTAAATGTGTTACTGGTCTACTTCTTTAAAGTGACACCAGGCCCGGTGACCTTTGGGACATGGTTTGACCCCCTATAGGAATGTGTGATTATCATTAAATGTTCAGATCACTTACAACTCAATAGATTCTACGTTCTTGTAACGTTTCAGCCTGATTGGACCTTGTTTTCACACAAATGGACCCAGAATGATGTGAAATTGTGCTTCGTTCAACATAATTCTGGGTGCCATTTACAAACCATAGGTGCTAATGACTCCATTCTTTTTTGTGGTTGTAGGGGCTGTTCATTGGAGTACACTAAAACAAACCTGACCTCTCTAGGACATTCAGAAGCCAAGTTATAAACCCACAAAGGTGTAACTGGACTACTTATTTAAAGTGACACAAGGCCCGGTGACCTTTGGGAGATGGTTTTACCCCCTATAAGAATGTGCGATCATCATGAAACGTTCAGATCACTTACAACTCAATAGATTCTACCTTCTTGTAACGTTTCAGCCTGATTGGACCTTGTTTTCACACAAATGGACCCAGAATGCTGTGAAATTGTGCTTCATGCAACATAATTCTGGGTGCCATTTCCAAACCATAAGTGCTAATGACTCCATTCCTTTTTGTGGTTGTAGGGGCTGTTGATTGGAGTACACTAAAACAAACCTGATCTCTCTAGGACATTCAGAAGCCAAGTTATAAGCCCACAAATGTGTAACTGGACTAATTCTTTAAATTGACACCAGATCGGGTTACCTTTGGGACATGGTTTGACCCCCTTAGGAAAGTGCTATCATCATGAAACATTCAGATCACTTACAACTCAATAGATTCTACCTTCCTGTAAAGTTTCAGCCTGATTGGACCTTGTTTTCACACAAATGAACCCAGAATGATGTGAAATTGTGCTTCGTGCAACATAATTCTGGGTGCCATTTAAAAACCATAAGTGCTAATGACTCCATTCCTTTTTGTGGTAATGGGGGCTGTTAATTGGAGTACTCTAAAACAAACCTGACCTCTCTAGGGTATTCAGAAGCCAAGTTATAAGCCCACAAAGGTGTAACTGGACTACTTCTTTAAAGTGACACCAGGCCCGGTGACCTTTGGGACATGGTTTGACCCCCTACAGGAATGTGTAATCATCATGAAATGTTCATATCACTTACAACTCAATAGATTCTACCTTCTTGTAACGTTTCAGCCTGATTGGACCTTGTTTTCACACAAATGGACCCAGAATGATGTGAAATTGTGCTTCGTGCAACATAATTCTGGGTGCCATTTACAAACCATAAGTGCTAATGACTCCATTCCTTTTTGTGGTTGTAGGGGCTGTTGATTGGAGTACACTAAAACAACCCTGATCTCTCTAGGACATTCAGAAGCCAAGTTATAAGCCCACAAATGTGTAACTGGACTACTTCTTTAAATTGACACCAGATCCGGTGACCTTTGGGACATGGTTTGACCCCCTTAGGAAAGTGCTATCATCATGAAACTTTCAGATCACTTACAACTCAATAGATTCTACCTTCCTGTAACGTTTCTGCTTGATTGGACCTTGTTTTCACACAAATGAACCCAGAATGATGTGAAATTGTGCTTCGTGCAACATAATTCTGGCTGCCATTTAAAAACCATAAGTGCTAATGACTCCATTCAATTTTGGGGTAATGGGGGCTGTTAATTGGAGTACTCTAAAACAAACCTGACCTCTCTAGGATATTCAGAAGCCAAGTTATAACCCCTTAAATGTGTTACTGGTCTACTTCTTTAAAGTGACACCAGGCCCGGTGACCTTTGGGACATGGTTTGACCCCCTATAGGAATGTGTGATTATCATTAAATGTTCAGATCACTTACAACTCAATAGATTCTACGTTCTTGTAACGTTTCAGCCTGATTGGACCTTGTTTTCACACAAATGGACCCAGAATGATGTGAAATTGTGCTTCGTTCAACATAATTCTGGGTGCCATTTACAAACCATAGGTGCTAATGACTCCATTCTTTTTTGTGGTTGTAGGGGCTGTTCATTGGAGTACACTAAAACAAACCTGACCTCTCTAGGACATTCAGAAGCCAAGTTATAAACCCACAAAGGTGTAACTGGACTACTTATTTAAAGTGACACAAGGCCCGGTGACCTTTGGGAGATGGTTTTACCCCCTATAAGAATGTGCGATCATCATGAAACGTTCAGATCACTTACAACTCAATAGATTCTACCTTCTTGTAACGTTTCAGCCTGATTGGACCTTGTTTTCACACAAATGGACCCAGAATGCTGTGAAATTGTGCTTCATGCAACATAATTCTGGGTGCCATTTCCAAACCATAAGTGCTAATGACTCCATTCCTTTTTGTGGTTGTAGGGGCTGTTGATTGGAGTACACTAAAACAAACCTGATCTCTCTAGGACATTCAGAAGCCAAGTTATAAGCCCACAAATGTGTAACTGGACTAATTCTTTAAATTGACACCAGATCGGGTTACCTTTGGGACATGGTTTGACCCCCTTAGGAAAGTGCTATCATCATGAAACATTCAGATCACTTACAACTCAATACATTCTACCTTCCTGTAACGTTTCAGCCTGACTGGACCTTGTTTTCACACAAATGGACCCAGAATGATGTGAAATTGTGCTTCGTGCAACATAATTCTGGGTGCCATTTACAAACCATAAGTGCTAATGACTCCATTCCTTTTTGTGGTTGTAGGGGCTGTTGATTGGAGTACACTAAAACAAACCTGACCTCTCTAGGACATTGAAAAGCCAAGTTATAAGCCCACAAATGTGTAACTGGACTACTTCTTTAAAGTGACACCAGGCCCGGTGACCTTTGGGACATGGTTTGACCCCCTATAGGAATGTGCGATCATCATGAAACGTTCAGATCACTTACAACTCAATAGATTCTACCTTCTTGTAACGTTTCAGCCTGATTGGACCTTGTTTTCACACAAATGGACCCAGAATGATGTGAAATTGTGCTTCGTGCAACATAATTCTGGGTGCCATTTACAAACCATAAGTGCTAATGACTCCATTCCTTTTTGAGGTTGTAGGGGCTGTTGATTGGAGTACACTAAAACAAACATGATCTCTCTAGGACATTCAGAAGCCAAGTTATAAGCCCACAAATGTGTAACTGGACTACTTCTTTAAATTGACGCCAGATCCGGTGACGTTTTGGACATGGTTTGACCCCCTTAGGAAAGTGCTATCATCATGAAACGTTCAGATCACCTACAACTCAATAGATTCTACCTTCCTGTGAAGTTTCAGCCTGATTGGACCTTGTTTTCACACAAATGAACCCAGAATGATGTGAAATTGTGCTTAGTGCAACATAATTCTGGGTGCCATTTACAAACCATAAGTGCTAATGACTCAATTCCCTTTTGTGGTTGTAGGGCCTGTTGATTGGAGTACACTAAAACAAACCTGATCTCTCTAGGACATTCAGAAGCCAAGTTATAAGCCCACAAAGGTGTAACTGGACTACTTCTTTAAAGTGACACCAGGCCCGTTGACCTTTGGGACATGGTTTGACCCCCTATAGGAATGTGCGATCATCATGAAACGTTCAGATCACTTACAACTCAATAGATTCTCCCTTCTTGTAACGTTTCAGCCTGATTGGACTTTGTTTTCACACAAATGAACCCAGAATGATGTGAAATTGTGCTTCGTGCAACATAATTCTGGGTGCCATTTACAAACCATAAGTGCTATTGACTCCATTCTTTTTTGTGGTTGTAGGGGCTGTTGATTGGAGTACACTAAAACAAACCTGACCTCTCTAGGACATTCAGAAGCCAAGTTATAAGCCCACAAATGTGTAACTGGACTACTTATTTAAATTGACACCAGATCCGGTGACGTTTGGGACATGGTTTGACCCCCTTAGGAAAGTGCTATCATCATTAAACGTTCTGATCACTTACAACTCAATAGATTCTACCTTCCTGTAACGTTTCAGCCTGATTGGTTCTTGTTTTCACACAAATGAACCTAGAATGATTTGAAATTGTGCTTCGTGCAACATAATTCTGGGTGCCATTTTCAAACCATAAGTGGTAATGACTCCATTCCTTTTTGTGGTTGTAGGGGCTGTTGATTGGAGTACACTAAAATAAACCTGATCTCTCTAGGACATTCAGAAGCCAAGTTATAAGCCCACAAATGTGTAACTGGACTACTTCTTTAAATTGACACCAGATCCGGTGACCTTTGGGACATGGTTTGACCCCTTTAGGAATGCGCGATCATCATGAAACGTTCAGATCACTTACAACTCAATAGATTCTACCTTCCTGTAGCGTTTCAGCCTGATTGGACCTTGTTTTCACACAAATGGACCCAGAATGATGTAAAATTGTGGTTCGTGCAACATAATTCTGGGTGTCATTTAAAAACCATAAGAGCTAATGACTCCATTCCTTTTTGGGGCAATAGGGGCTTTTGAATGGAGTACCCTAAAACAAACCTGACCTCTCTAGGATATTCAGAAGCCAAGTTATAAGCCCACAAAGGTGTAAATGGACTACTTCTTTAAATTGACACCAGATCTGGTGACGTTTGGGACATGGTTTGACCCCCATAGGAAAGTGCTATCATCATGAAACGTTCAGATCACTTACAACTCAATAGATTCTACCTTCCTGTAACGTTTCAGCCTGATTGGACCTTGTTTTCACACAAATGAACCCAGAATGATGTGAAATTGTGCTTCGTGCAACATAATTCTGGGTGCCATTTAAAAACCATAAGTGCTAATGACTCCATTCCTTTTTGGGGTAATGGGGGCTGTTAATTGGAGTACACTAAAACAAACCTGACCTCTCTAGGATATTCAGAAGCCAAGTTATAAGCCCACAAATGTGTAACTGGACTACTTCTTTAAAGTGACACCAGGCCCGGTGACCTTTGGGACATGGTTTGACCCCCTATAGGAATGTGTTATTATCATGAAACGTTCAGATCACTTACAACTCAATAGATTCTACCTTCTTGTAACGTTTCAGCCTGATTGGACCTTGTTTTCACACAAATGGACCCAGAATGATGTGAAATTGTGCTTCGTGCAACATAATTCTGGGTGCCATTTACAAACCATAAGTGCTAATGACTCCATTCCTTTTTGTGGTTTTAGGGGCTGTTGATTGGAGTACACTAAAACAAACCTGACCTCTCTAGGACATTCAAAAGCCAAGTTATAAGCCCACAAATGTGTAACTGGACTACTTCTTTAAAGTGACACCAGGCCCAGTGACCATTGGGACATGGTTTGACCCCCTATAGGAATGTGCGATCATCATGAAACGTTCAGATCACTTACAACTCAATAGATTCTACCTTCTTGTATTGTTTCAGCCTGATTGGACCTTGTTTTCACACAAATGGACCCAGAATGACGTGAAATTGTGCTTCGTGCAACATAATTCTGGGTGCCATTTACAAACCATAAGTGCTAATGACTCCATTCCTTTTTGTGGTTGTAGGGGCTGTTGATTGGAGTACACTAAAACAAACCTGATCTCTCTAGGACATTCAGAAGCCAAGTTATAAGCCCACAAATGTGTAACTGGACTACTTCTTTAAATTGACGCCAGATCCGGTGACGTTTTGGACATGGTTTGACCCCCTTAGGAAAGTGCTATCATCATGAAACGTTCAGATCACTTACAACTCAATAGATTCTACCTTCCTGTAAAGTTTCAGCCTGATTGGACCTTGTTTTCACACAAATGAACCCAGAATGATGTGAAATTGTGCTTCGTGCAACATAATTCTGGGTGCCATTTAAAAACCATAAGTGCTAATGACTCCATTCCTTTTTGTGGTAATGGGGGCTGTTAATTGGAGTACTCTAAAACAAACATGACCTCTCTAGGATATTCAGAAGCCAAGTTATAAGCCCACAAAGGTGTAACTGGACTACTTCTTTAAAGTGACACCAGGCCCGGTGACCTTTGGGACATGGTTTGACCCCCTACAGGAATGTGTAATCATCATGAAATGTTCAGATCACTTACAACTCAATAGATTCTACCTTCTTGTAACGTTTCAGCCTGATTGGACCTTGTTTTCACACAAATGGACCCAGAATGATGTGAAATTGTGCTTCGTGCAACATAATTCTGGGTGCCATTTACAAACCATAAGTGCTAATGACTCCATTCCTTTTTGTGGTTGTAGGGGCTGTTGATTGGAGTACACTAAAACAACCCTGATCTCTCTAGGACATTCAGAAGCCAAGTTATAAGCCCACAAATGTGTAACTGGACTACTTCTTTAAATTGACACCAGATCCGGTGACCTTTGGGACATGGTTTGACCCCCTTAGGAAAGTGCTATCATCATGAAACTTTCAGATCACTTACAACTCAATAGATTCTACCTTCCTGTAACGTTTCTGCTTGATTGGACCTTGTTTTCACACAAATGAACCCAGAATGATGTGAAATTGTGCTTCGTGCAACATAATTCTGGCTGCCATTTAAAAACCATAAGTGCTAATGACTCCATTCAATTTTGGGGTAATGGGGGCTGTTAATTGGAGTACTCTAAAACAAACCTGACCTCTCTAGGATATTCAGAAGCCAAGTTATAACCCCTTAAATGTGTTACTGGTCTACTTCTTTAAAGTGACACCAGGCCCGGTGACCTTTGGGACATGGTTTGACCCCCTATAGGAATGTGTGATTATCATTAAATGTTCAGATCACTTACAACTCAATAGATTCTACGTTCTTGTAACGTTTCAGCCTGATTGGACCTTGTTTTCACACAAATGGACCCAGAATGATGTGAAATTGTGCTTCGTTCAACATAATTCTGGGTGCCATTTACAAACCATAGGTGCTAATGACTCCATTCTTTTTTGTGGTTGTAGGGGCTGTTCATTGGAGTACACTAAAACAAACCTGACCTCTCTAGGACATTCAGAAGCCAAGTTATAAACCCACAAAGGTGTAACTGGACTACTTATTTAAAGTGACACAAGGCCCGGTGACCTTTGGGAGATGGTTTTACCCCCTATAAGAATGTGCGATCATCATGAAACGTTCAGATCACTTACAACTCAATAGATTCTACCTTCTTGTAACGTTTCAGCCTGATTGGACCTTGTTTTCACACAAATGGACCCAGAATGATGTGAAATTGTGCTTCATGCAACATAATTCTGGGTGCCATTTCCAAACCATAAGTGCTAATGACTCCATTCCTTTTTGTGGTTGTAGGGGCTGTTGATTGGAGTACACTAAAACAAACCTGATCTCTCTAGGACATTCAGAAGCCAAGTTATAAGCCCACAAATGTGTAACTGGACTAATTCTTTAAATTGACACCAGATCGGGTTACCTTTGGGACATGGTTTGACCCCCTTAGGAAAGTGCTATCATCATGAAACATTCAGATCACTTACAACTCAATAGATTCTACCTTCCTGTAACGTTTCAGCCTGACTGGACCTTGTTTTCACACAAATGAACCCAGAATGATGTGAAATTGTGCTTCGTGCAACATAATTCTGGGTGTCATTTAAAAACCATAAGTGCTAATGATTCCATTCCTTTTTGGGGTAATGGGGCTGTTAATTGGAGTACTCTAAAACAAACCTGACCTCTCTAGGATATTCAGAAGCCAAGTTATAAGCCCACAAAGGTGTAACTGGACTACTTCTTTAAAGTGACACAAGGCCCGGTGACCTTTGGGACATGGTTTGACCCCCTATAGGAATGTGCGATCATCATGAAACGTTCAGATCACTTACAACTCAATAGATTCTCCCTTCTTGTAACGTTTCAGCCTGATTGGACTTTGTTTTCACACAAATGAACCCAGAATGATGTGAAATTGTGCTTCGTGCAACATAATTCTGGGTGCCATTTAAAAACCATAAGTGCTGATGACTCCATTTCTTTTTGAGGTTGTAGGGGCTGATGATTGGAGTACACTAAAACAAACCTGATCTCTCTAGGACATTCAGAAGCCAAGTTATAAGCCCACAAAGGTGTAACTGGACTACTTCTTTAAAGTGACACCAGGCCCGTTGACCTTTGGGACATGGTTTGACCCCCTATAGGAATGTGCGATCATCATGAAACAATCAGTTCACTTACAACTCAATAGATTCTCCCTTCTTGTAACGTTTCAGCCTGATTGGACTTTGTTTTCACACAAATGGACCCAGAATGATGTGAAATTGTGCTTCGTGCAACATAATTCTGGGTGCCATTTACAAACCATAAGTGCTATTGACTCCATTCCTTTTTGTGGTTGTAGGGGCTGTTGATTGGAGTACACTAAAACAAACCTGACCTCTCTAGGACATTCAGAAGCCAAGTTATAAGCCCACAAATGTGTAACTGGACTACTTCTTTAAAGTGACACCAGATCCGGTGACCTTTGGGACATGGTTTGACCCCTTTAGGAATGCGCGATCATCATGAAACGTTCAGATCACTTACAACTCAATAGATTCTACCTTCCTGTAGCGTTTCAGCCTGATTGGACCTTGTTTTCACACAAATGGACCCAGAATGATGTAAAATTGTGGTTCGTGCAACATAATTCTGGGTGTCATTTAAAAACCATAAGAGCTAATGACTCCATTCCTTTTTGGGGCAATAGGGGCTGTTGATTCGAGTACCCTAAAACAAACCTGACCTCTCTAGGATATTCAGAAGCCAAGTTATAAGCCCACAAAGGTGTAAATGGACTACTTCTTTAAATTGACACCAGATCCGGTGACGTTTGGGACATGGTTCGACCCCCATAGGAAAGTGCTATCATCATGAAACGTTCAGATCATTTACAACTCAATAGATTCTACCTTCCTGTAAAGTTTCAGCCTGATTGGACCTTGTTTTCACACAAATGAACCCAGAATGATGTGAAATTGTGCTTCGTGCAACATAATTCTGGGTGCCATTTAAAAACCATAAGTGCTAATGACTCCATTCCTTTTTGTGGTAATGGGGGCTGTTAATTGGAGTACTCTAAAACAAACTTGACCTCTCTAGGATATTCAGAAGCCAAGTTATAAGCCCACAAAGGTGTAACTGGACTACTTCTTTAAAGTGACACCAGGCCCGGTGACCTTTGGGACATGGTTTGACCCCCTATAGGAATGTGTAATCATCATGAAACGTTCATATCACTTACAACTCAATAGATTCTACCTTCTTGTAACGTTTCAGCCTGATTGGACCTTGTTTTCACACAAATGGACCCAGAATGATGTGAAATTGTGCTTCGTGCAACATAATTCTGGGTGCCATTTACAAACCATAAGTGCTAATGACTCCATTCCTTTTTGTGGTTGTAGGGGCTGTTGATTGGAGTACACTAAAACAACCCTGATCTCTCTAGGACATTCAGAAGCCAAGTTATAAGCCCACAAATGTGTAACTGGACTACTTCTTTAAATTGACACCAGATCCGGTGACCTTTGGGACATGGTTTGACCCCCTTAGGAAAGTGCTATCATCATGAAACTTTCAGATCACTTACAACTCAATAGATTCTACCTTCCTGTAACGTTTCTGCCTGATTGGACCTTGTTTTCACACAAATGAACCCAGAATGATGTGAAATTGTGCTTCGTGCAACATAATTCTGGGTGCCATTTAAAAACCATAAGTGCTAATGACTCCATTCCTTTTTGGGGTAATGGGGGCTGTTAATTGGAGTACTCTAAAACAAACCTGACCTCTCTAGGATATTCAGAAGCCAAGTTATAAGCCCACAAATGTGTAACAGGACTACTTCTTTAAATTGACACCAGATCCGGTGACCTTTGGGACATGGTTTGACCCCCTTAGGATAGTGCTATCATCATGAAACGTTCAGATCACTTACAACTCAATAGATTCTACCTTCCTGTAACATTTCAGCCTAATTGGACCTTGTTTTCACACAAATGGACCCAGAATGATGTGAAATTGTGCTTCGTGCAACATAATTCTGGGTGCCATTTAAAAACCATAAGTGCTGATGACTCCATTTCTTTTTGAGGTTGTAGGGGCTGATGATTGGAGTACACTAAAACAAACCTGATCTCTCTAGGACATTCAGAAGCCAAGTTATAAGCCCACAAATGTGTAACTGGACTACTTCTTTAAAGTGACACCAGGCCCTGTGACCTTTGGGACATGGTTTTACCCGCTATAGGAAAGTGCTATCATCATGAAACGTTCAGATCACTTACAACTCAATAGATTCTAACTTCCTGTAACGTTTCAGCCTGATTGGACCTTGTTTTCACACAAATGAACCCAGAATGATGTGAAATTGTGCTTCGTGCAACATAATTCTGGCTGCCATTTAAAAACCATAAGTGCTAATGACTCCATTCATTTTTGGGGTAATGGGGGCTGTTAATTGGAGTACTCTAAAACAAACCTGACCTCTCTAGGATATTCAGAAGCCAAGTTATAAGCCCACAAATGTGTTACTGGACTACTTCTTTAAAGTGACACCAGGCCCGGTGACCTTTGGGACATGGTTTGACCCCCTATAGGAATGTGTGATTATCATTAAATGTTCAGATCACTTACAACTCAATAGATTCTACGTTCTTGTAACGTTTCAGCCTGATTGGACCTTGTTTTCACACAAATGGACCCAGAATGATGTGAAATTGTGCTTCGTTTAACATAATTCTGGGGTCCATTTAAAAACCATAAGTGCTGATGACTCCATTTCTTTTTGAGGTTGTAGGGGCTGATGATTGGAGTACACTAAAACAAACCTGATCTCTCTAGGACATTCAGAAGTCAAGTTATAAGCCCACAAAGGTGTAACTGGACTACTTCTTTAAAGTGACACCAGATCCGGTGACCTTTGGGACATGGTTTGACCCCTTTAGGAATGCGCGATCATCATGAAACGTTCAGATCACTTACAACTCAATAGATTCTACCTTCCTGTAGCGTTTCAGCCTGATTGGACCTTGTTTTCACACAAATGGACCCAGAATGATGTAAAATTGTGGTTCGTGCAACATAATTCTGGGTGTCATTTAAAAACCATAAGAGCTAATGACTCCATTCCTTTTTGGGGCAATAGGGGCTGTTGATTGGAGTACCCTAAAACAAACCTGACCTCTCTAGGATATTCAGAAGCCAAGTTATAAGCCCACAAAGGTGTAAATGGACTACTTCTTTAAATTGACACCAGATCCGGTGACGTTTGGGACATGGTTCGACCCCCATAGGAAAGTGCTATCATCATGAAACGTTCAGATCACTTACAACTCAATAGATTCTACCTTCCTGTAAAGTTTCAGCCTGATTGGACCTTGTTTTCACACAAATGAACCCAGAATGATGTGAAATTGTGCTTCGTGCAACATAATTCTGGCTGCCATTTAAAAACCATATGTGCTAATGACTCCATTCATTTTTGGGGTAATGGGGGCTGTTAATTGGAGTACTCTAAAACAAACCTGACCTCCCTAGGATATTCAGAAGCCAAGTTATAAGCCCACAAATGTGTTACTGGACTACTTCTTTAAAGTGACACCAGGCCCGGTGACCTTTGGGACATGGTTTGACCCCCTATAGGAATGTGTGATTATCATTAAATGTTCAGATCACTTACAACTCAATAGATTCTACGTTCTTGTAACGTTTCAGCCTGATTGGACCTTGTTTTCACACAAATGGACCCAGAATGATGTGAAATTGTGCTTCGTTCAACATAATTCTGGGTGCCATTTACAAACCATAGGTGCTAATGACTCCATTCCTTTTTGTGGCTGTAGGGGCTGTTGATTGGAGTACACTAAAACAAACGTGACCTCTCTAGGACATTCAGAAGCCAAGTTATAAACCCACAAAGGTGTAACTGGACTACTTATTTAAAGTGACACAAGGCCCGGTGACCTTTGGGACATGGTTTTACCCCCTATAAGAATGTGCGATCATCATGAAACGTTCAGATCACTTACAACTCAATAGATTCTACCTTCTTGTAACGTTTCAGCCTGATTGGACCTTGTTTTCACACAAATGGACCCAGAATGATGTGAAATTGTGCTTCGTGCAACATAATTCTGGGGTCCATTTAAAAACCATAAGTGCTGATGACTCCATTTCTTTTTGAGGTTGTAGGGGCTGATGATTGGAGTACTCTAAAACAAACCTGACCTCTCTAGGATATTCAGAAGCCAAGTTATAAGCCCACAAAGGTGTAACTGGACTACTTCTTTAAAGTGACACCAGGCCCGGTGACCTTTGGGACATGGTTTGACCCCCTATAGGAATATGTAATCATCATGAAACGTTCATATCACTTACAACTCAATAGATTCTACCTTCTTGTAACGTTTCAGCCTGATTGGACCTTGTTTTCACACAAATGGACCCAGAATGATGTGAAATTGTGCTTCGTGCAACATAATTCTGGGTGCCATTTACAAACCATAAGTGCTAATGACTCCATTCCTTTTTGTGGTTGTAGGGGCTGTTGATTGGAGTACACTAAAACAACCCTGATCTCTCTAGGACATTCAGAAGCCAAGTTATAAGCCCACAAATGTGTAACTGGACTACTTCTTTAAATTGACACCAGATCCGGTGACCTTTGGGACATGGTTTGACCCCCTTAGGAAAGTGCTATCATCATGAAACTTTCAGATCACTTACAACTCAATAGATTCTACCTTCCTGTAACGTTTCTGCCTGATTGGACCTTGTTTTCACACAAATGAACCCAGAATGATGTGAAATTGTGCTTCGTGCAACATAATTCTGGGTGCCATTTAAAAACCATAAGTGCTAATGACTCCATTCCTTTTTGGGGTAATTGGGGCTGTTAATTGGAGTACTCTAAAACAAACCTGACCTCTCTAGGATATTCAGAAGCCAAGTTATAAGCCCACAAATGTGTAACAGGACTACTTCTTTAAATTGACACCAGATCCGGTGACCTTTGGGACATGGTTTGACCCCCTTAGGATAGTGCTATCATCATGAAACGTTCAGATCACTTACAACTCAATAGATTCTACCTTCCTGTAACATTTCAGCCTAATTGGACCTTGTTTTCACACAAATGGACCCAGAATGATGTGAAATTGTGCTTCGTGCAACATAATTCTGGGTGCCATTTAAAAACCATAAGTGCTGATGACTCCATTTCTTTTTGAGGTTGTAGGGGCTGATGATTGGAGTACACTAAAACAAACCTGATCTCTCTAGGACATTCAGAAGCCAAGTTATAAGCCCACAAATGTGTAACTGGACTACTTCTTTAAAGTGACACCAGGCCCTGTGACCTTTGGGACATGGTTTTACCCGCTATAGGAAAGTGCTATCATCATGAAACGTTCAGATCACTTACAACTCAATAGATTCTAACTTCCTGTAACGTTTCAGCCTGATTGGACCTTGTTTTCACACAAATGAACCCAGAATGATGTGAAATTGTGATTCGTGCAACATAATTCTGGCTGCCATTTAAAAACCATAAGTGCTAATGACTCCATTCATTTTTGGGGTAATGGGGGCTGTTAATTGGAGTACTCTGAAACAAACCTGACCTCTCTAGGATATTCAGAAGCCAAGTTATAAGCCCACAAATGTGTTACTGGACTACTTCTTTAAAGTGACACCAGGCCCGGTGACCTTTGGGACATGGTTTGACCCCCTATAGGAATGTGTGATTATCATTAAATGTTCAGATCACTTACAACTCAATAGATTCTACGTTCTTGTAACGTTTCAGCCTGATTGGACCTTGTTTTCACACAAATGGACCCAGAATGATGTGAAATTGTGCTTCGTTCAACATATTCTGGGTGCCATTTACAAACCATAGGTGCTAATGACTCCATTCCTTTTTGTGGTTGTAGGGGCTGTTGATTGGAGTACACTAAAACAAACGTGACCTCTCTAGGACATTCAGAAGCCAAGTTATAAACCCACAAAGGTGTAACTGGACTACTTATTTAAAGTGACACAAGGCCCGGTGACCTTTGGGACATGGTTTTACCCCCTATAAGAATGTGCGATCATCATGAAACGTTCAGATAACTTACAACTCAATAGATTCTACCTTCTTGTAACGTTTCAGCCTGATTGGACCTTGTTTTCACACAAATGGACCCAGAATGATGTGAAATTGTGCTTCGTGCAAAATAATTCTGGGTGCCATTTCCAAACCATAAGTGCTAATGACTCCATTCCTTTTTGTGGTTGTAGGGGCTGTTGATTGGAGTACACTAAAACAAACCTGATCTCTCTAGGACATTCAGAAGCCAAGTTATAAGCCCACAAATGTGTAACTGGACTAATTCTTTAAATTGACACCAGATCGGGTTACCTTTGGGACATGGTTTGACCCCCTTAGGAAAGTGCTATCATCATGAAACATTCAGATCACTTACAACTCAATAGATTCTACCTTCCTGTAACGTTTCAGCCTGACTGGACCTTGTTTTCACACAAATGAACCCAGAATGATGTGAAATTGTGCTTCGTGCAACATAATTCTGGGTGTCATTTAAAAACCATAAGTGCTAATGATTCCATTCCTTTTTGGGGTAATGGGGCTGTTAATTGGAGTACTCTAAAACAAACCTGACCTCTCTAGGATATTCAGAAGCCAAGTTATAAGCCCACAAAGGTGTAACTGGACTACTTCTTTAAAGTGACACCAGGCCCGGTGACCTTTGGGACATGGTTTGACCCCCTATAGGAATGTGCGATCATCATGAAACGTTCAGATCACTTACAACTCAATAGATTCTACCTTCTTGTAACGTTTCAGCCTGATTGGACCTTGTTTTCACACAATGGACCCAGAATTATGTGAAATTGTGCTTCGTGCAACATAATTCTGGGTGCCATTTACAACCCATAAGTGCTAATGACTCCATTCTTTTTTGTGGTTGTAGGGGCTGTTGATTGGAGTACAATAAAACAAACCTGACCTCTCTAGGACATCCAGAAGCCAAGTTATAAGCCCACAAAGGTGTAACTGGACTACTACTTTAAATTGACACCAGATCCGGTGACCTTTGGGACATGGTTTGACCCCCTTAGGAAAGTGCTATCATCATGAAACGTCCAGATCACCTACAACTCAATAGATTCTACCTTCTTGTAACGTTTCAGCCTGATTGGACCTTGTTTTCACACAAATGGACCCAGAATGATGTGAAATTGTGCTTCGTGCAACATAATTCTGGGTGCCATTTACAAACCATAAGTGCTAATGACTCCATTCCTTTTTGTGGTTGTAGGGGCTGTTGATTGGAGTACATTAAAACAAACCTGATCTCTCTAGGACATTCAGAAGCCAAGTTATAAGCCCACAAATGTGTAACTGGACTACTTCTTTAAATTGACACCAGATCCGGTGATCTTTTGGACACTGTTTGACACCCTTAGGAAAGTGCTATCGTCATGAAACGTTCAGATCACTTACAACTCAATAGGTTCTACCTTCCTGTAATGTTTCAGCCTGATTTGACCTTGTTTTCACACAAATGAACCCAGAATGATGTGAAATTGTGCTTCGTACAACATAATTCTGGGTGCCATTTAAAAACCATAAGTGCTAATGACTCTATTCCTGTTTGGGGTAATGGGGGCTGTTAATTTGAGTACTCTAAAACAAACCTGACCTCTCTAGGATATTCAGAAGCCAAGTTATAAGCCCACAAAGGTGTAACTGGACTACTTCTTTAAAGTGACACCAGGCCCGGTGACCTTTGGGACATGGTTTGACCCTCTATAGGAATGTGTGATCATCATGAAACGTTCAGATCACTTTCAACTCAATAGATTCTACCTTCTTGTAACGTTTCAGCCTGATTGGACCTTGTTTTCACACAAATGGACCCAGAATGATGTGAAATTGTGCTTCGTGCAACATAATTCTGGGTGCCATTTACAAACCACAAGTGCTAATGACTCCATTCTTTTTTGTGGTTGTAGGGGCTGTTGATTGGAGTACACTAAAACAAACCTGATCTCTCTAGGACATTCAGAAGCCAAGTTATAAGCCAACAAAGGTGTAACTGGACTACTTCTTTAAATTGACACCAGATCTGGTGACCTTTGGGACATGGTTTGACCCCCTTAGGAAAGTGCTATCATCATGAAACGTTCAGATCACTTACAACTCAATAGATTCTACCTTCCTGTAACGTTTCAGCCTGATTGGACCTTGTTTTCACACAAATGAACCCAGAATGATGTGAAATTGTGCTTCGTGCAACATAATTCTGGGTGCCATTTACAAACCATAAGTGCTAATGACTCCATTCCTTTTTGGGGTAATGGGGGCTGTTAATTGGAGTACTCTAAAAGAAACCTGACCTCTCTAGGATATTCAAAAGCCAAGTTATAAGCCAACAAAGGTGTAACTGGACTACTTCTTTAAAGTGACACCAGGCCCGATGACCTTTGGGACATGGTTTGACCCCCTATAGGAATGTACGATCATCATGAAATGTTCAGATCACTTACAACTCAATAGATTCTACCTTCTTGTAACGTTTCAGCCTGATTGGACCTTGTTTTCACACAAATGGACCCAGAATGATGTGAAATTGTGCTTCGTGCAACATAGTTCTGGGTGCCATTTACAAACCATAAGTGCTAATGACTCCATTCCTTTTTCTGGTTGTAGGGGCTGTTGATTGGAGTACACTAAAACAAACCTGATCTCTCTAGGACATTCAGAAGCCAAGTTATAAGCCCACAAAGGTGTAACTGGACTACTTCTTTAAATTGACACCAGATCCGGTGACCTCTGGGACATGGTTTGACCACTTTAGGAAAGTGCTATCATCATGAAACGTTCAGATCACTTACAACTCAATAGATTCTACATCCTGTAACGTTTCAGCCTTATTGGACCTTGTTTTCACACAAATGAACCCAGATTGATGTGAAATTGTGCATCGTGCAACATAATTCTGGGTGCCATTTAAAAACCATAAGCGCTAATGACTCCATTCCTATTTGGGGTAATGGGGGCTGTTAATTGGAGTAGTCTAAAACAAACCTGACCTCTCTAGGATATTCAGAAGCCAAGTTATAATCCCACAAATGTGTAACTGGACTACTTCTTTAAAGTGACACCAGGCCCGGTGACCTTTGGGACATGGTTTGACCCCCTATAGGAATGTGCGATCATCATGAAACGTTCAGATCACTTACAACTCAATAGATTCTACCTTCTTGTAACGTTTCAGCCTGATTGGACCTTGTTTTCACACAAATGGACCCAGAATGATGTGAAATTGTGCTTCGTGCAACATAATTCTGGGTGCCATGTCCAAACCATAAGTGCAAATGACTCCATTCCTTTTTGTGGTTGTAGGGGCTGTTGATTGGAGTACACTAAAACAAACCTGATCTCTCTAGGACATTCAGAAGCCAAGTTATAAGCCAACAAAGGTGTAACTGGACTACTTCTTTAAATTGACACCAGATCTGGTGACCTTTGGGACATGGTTTGACCCCCTTAGGAAAGTGCTATCATCATGAAACATTCAGATCACTTACAACTCAATAGATTCTACCTTCCTGTAACGTTTCAGCCTGACTGGACCTTGTTTTCACACAAATGAACCCAGAATGATGTGAAATTGTGCTTCGTGCAACATAATTCTGGGTGTCATTTAAAAACCATAAGTGCTAATGATTCCATTCCTTTTTGGGGTAATGGGGCTGTTAATTGGAGTACTCTAAAACAAACCTGACCTCTCTAGGATATTCAGAAGCCAAGTTATAAGCCCACAAAGGTGTAACTGGACTACTTCTTTAAAGTGACACCAGGCCCGGTGACCTTTGGGACATGGTTTGACCCCCTATAGGAATGTGCGATCATCATGAAACTTTCAGATCACTTACAACTCAATAGATTCTACCTTCCTGTAACGTTTCAGCCTGACTGGACCTTGTTTTCACACAAATGAACCCAGAATTATGTGAAATTGTGCTTCGTGCAACATAATTCTGGGTGCCATGTCCAAACCATAAGTGCAAATGACTCCATTCCTTTTTGTGGTTGTAGGGGCTGTTGATTGGAGTACACTAAAACAAACCTGATCTCTCTAGGACATTCAGAAGCCAAGTTATAAGCCAACAAAGGTGTAACTGGACTACTTCTTTAAATTGACACCAGATCTGGTGACCTTTGGGACATGGTTTGACCACTTTAGGAAAGTGCTATCATCATGAAACGTTCAGATCACTTACAACTCAATAGATTCTACATCCTGTAACGTTTCAGCCTTATTGGACCTTGTTTTCACACAAATGAACCCAGATTGATGTGAAATTGTGCATCGTGCAACATAATTCTGGGTGCCATTTAAAAACCATAAGCGCTAATGACTCCATTCCTATTTGGGGTAATGGGGGCTGTTAATTGGAGTAGTCTAAAACAAACCTGACCTCTCTAGGATATTCAGAAGCCAAGTTATAATCCCACAAATGTGTAACTGGACTACTTCTTTAAAGTGACACCAGGCCCGGTGACCTTTGGGACATGGTTTGACCCCCTATAGGAATGTGCGATCATCATGAAACGTTCAGATCACTTACAACTCAATAGATTCTACCTTCTTGTAACGTTTCAGCCTGATTGGACCTTGTTTTCACACAAATGGACCCAGAATGATGTGAAATTGTGCTTCGTGCAACATAATTCTGGGTGCCATGTCCAAACCATAAGTGCTAATGACTCCATTCCTTTTTGTGGTTGTAGGGGCTGTTGATTGGAGTACACTAAAACAAACCTGATCTCTCTAGGACATTCAGAAGCCAAGTTATAAGCCAACAAAGGTGTAACTGGACTACTTCTTTAAATTGACACCAGATCTGGTGACCTTTGGGACATGGTTTGACCCCCTTAGGAAAGTGCTATCATCATGAAACATTCAGATCACTTACAACTCAATAGATTCTACCTTCCTGTAACGTTTCAGCCTGACTGGACCTTGTTTTCACACAAATGAACCCAGAATGATGTGAAATTGTGCTTCGTGCAACATAATTCTGGGTGTCATTTAAAAACCATAAGTGCTAATGATTCCATTCCTTTTTGGGGTAATGGGGCTGTTAATTGGAGTACTCTAAAACAAACCTGACCTCTCTAGGATATTCAGAAGCCAAGTTATAAGCCCACAAAGGTGTAACTGGACTACTTCTTTAAAGTGACACCAGGCCCGGTGACCTTTGGGACATGGTTTGACCCCCTATAGGAATGTGTGATCATCATGAAACTTTCAGATCACTTTCAACTCAATAGATTCTACCTTCTTGTAACGTTTCAGCCTGATTGGACCTTGTTTTCACACAAATGGACCCAGAATGATGTGAAATTGTGCTTCGTGCAACATAATTCTGGGTGCCATTTACAAACCACAAGTGCTAATGACTCCATTCTTTTTTGTGGTTGTAGGGGCTGTTGATTGGAGTACACTAAAACAAACCTGATCTCTCTTGGACATTCAGAAGCCAAGTTATAAGCCAACAAAGGTGTAACTGGACTACTTCTTTAAATTGACACCAGATCTGGTGACCTTTGGGACATGGTTTGACCCCCTTAGGAAAGTGCTATCATCATGAAACGTTCAGATCACTTACAACTCAATAGATTCTACCTTCCTGTAACGTTTCAGCCTGATTGGACCTTGTTTTCACACAAATGAACCCAGAATGATGTGAAATTGTGCTTCGTGCAACATAATTCTGGGTGCCATTTAAAAACCATAAGTGCTAATGACTCTATTCCTGTTTGGGGTAATGGGGGCTGTTAATTGGAGTACTCTAAAAGAAACCTGACCTCTCTAGGATATTCAAAAGCCAAGTTATAAGCCAACAAAGGTGTAACTGGACTACTTCTTTAAAGTGACACCAGGCCCGATGACCTTTGGGACATGGTTTGACCCCCTATAGGAATGTACGATCATCATGAAATGTTCAGATCACTTACAACTCAATAGATTCTACCTTCTTGTAACGTTTCAGCCTGATTGGACCTTGTTTTCACACAAATGGACCCAGAATGATGTGAAATTGTGCTTCGTGCAACATAATTCTGGGTGCCATTTACAAACCATAAGTGCTAATGACTCCATTCCTTTTTGTGGTTGTAGGGGCTGTTGATTGGAGGACATTAAAACAAACCTGATCTCTCTAGGACATTCAGAAGCCAAGTTATAAGCCCACAAATGTGTAACTGGACTACTTCTTTAAATTGACACCAGATCCGGTGACCTCTGGGACATGGTTTGACCACTTTAGGAAAGTGCTATCATCATGAAACGTTCAGATCACTTACAACTCAATAGATTCTACATCCTGTAACGTTTCAGCCTTATTGGACCTTGTTTTCACACAAATGGACCCAGAATGATGTGAAATTGTGCTTCGTGCAACATAGTTCTGGGTGCCATTTACAAACCATAAGTGCTAATGACTCCATTCCTTTTTGTGGTTGTAGGGGCTGTTGATTGGAGTACACTAAAACAAACCTGATCTCTCTAGGACATTCAGAAGCCAAGTTATAAGCCCACAAAGGTGTAACTGGACTACTTCTTTAAATTGACACCAGATCCGGTGACCTCTGGGACATGGTTTGACCACTTTAGGAAAGTGCTATCATCATGAAACGTTCAGATCACTTACAACTCAATAGATTCTACATCCTGTAACGTTTCAGCCTTATTGGACCTTGTTTTCACACAAATGAACCCAGATTGATGTGAAATTGTGCATCGTGCAACATAATTCTGGGTGCCATTTAAAAACCATAAGCGCTAATGACTCCATTCCTATTTGGGGTAATGGGGGCTGTTAATTGGAGTAGTCTAAAACAAACCTGACCTCTCTAGGATATTCAGAAGCCAAGTTATAATCCCACAAATGTGTAACTGGACTACTTCTTTAAAGTGACACCAGGCCCGGTGACCTTTGGGACATGGTTTGACCCCCTATAGGAATGTGCGATCATCATGAAACGTTCAGATCACTTACAACTCAATAGATTCTACCTTCTTGTAACGTTTCAGCCTGATTGGACCTTGTTTTCACACAAATGGACCCAGAATGATGTGAAATTGTGATTCGTGCAACATAATTCTGGGTGCCATGTCCAAACCATAAGTGCTAATGACTCCATTCCTTTTTGTGGTTGTAGGGGCTGTTGATTGGAGTACATTAAAACAAACCTGATCTCTCTAGGACATTCAGAAGCCAAGTTATAAGCCCACAAATGTGTAACTGGACTACTTCTTTAAATTGACACCAGATCCGGTGATCTTTGGGACATGGTTTGACACCCTTAGGAAAGTGCTATCGTCATGAAACGTTCAGATCACTTACAACTCAATAGATTCTACCTTCCTGTAATGTTTCAGCCTGATTTGACCTTGTTTTCACACAAATGAACCCAGAATGATGTGAAATTGTGCTTCGTGCAACATAATTCTGGGTGCCATTTAAAAACCATAAGTGCTAATGACTCTATTCCTGTTTGGGGTAATGGGGGCTGTTAATTTGAGTACTCCAAAACAAACCTGACCTCTCTAGGATATTCAGAAGCCAAGTTATAAGCCCACAAAGGTGTAACTGGACTACTTCTTTAAAGTGACACCAGGCCCGGTGACCTTTGGGACATGGTTTGACCCCCTATAGGAATGTGTGATCATCATGAAACGTTCAGATCACTTTCAACTCAATAGATTCTACCTTCTTGTAACGTTTCAGCCTGATTGGACCTTGTTTTCACACAAATGGACCCAGAATGATGTGAAATTGTGCTTCGTGCAACATAATTCTGGGTGCCATTTACAAACCACAAGTGCTAATGACTCCATTCTTTTTTGTGGTTGTAGGGGCTGTTGATTGGAGTACACTAAAACAAACCTGATCTCTCTAGGACATTCAGAAGCCAAGTTATAAGCCAACAAAGGTGTAACTGGACTACTTCTTTAAATTGACACCAGATCTGGTGACCTTTGGGACATGGTTTGACCCCCTTAGGAAAGTGCTATCATCATGAAACGTTCAGATCACTTACAACTCAATAGATTCTACCTTCCTGTAACGTTTCAGCCTGATTGGACCTTGTTTTCACACAAATGAACCCAGAATGATGTGAAATTGTGCTTCGTGCAACATAATTCTGGGTGCCATTTACAAACCATAAGTGCTAATGACTCCATTCCTTTTTGGGGTAATGGGGGCTGTTAATTGGAGTACTCTAAAAGAAACCTGACCTCTCTAGGATATTCAAAAGCCAAGTTATAAGCCAACAAAGGTGTAACTGGACTACTTCTTTAAAGTGACACCAGGCCCGATGACCTTTGGGACATGGTTTGACCCCCTATAGGAATGTACGATCATCATGAAATGTTCAGATCACTTACAACTCAATAGATTCTACCTTCTTGTAACGTTTCAGCCTGATTGGACCTTGTTTTCACACAAATGGACCCAGAATGATGTGAAATTGTGCTTCGTGCAACATAATTCTGGGTGCCATTTACAAACCATAAGTGCTAATGACTCCATTCCTTTTTGTGGTTGTAGGGGCTGTTGATTGGAGGACATTAAAACAAACCTGATCTCTCTAGGACATTCAGAAGCCAAGTTATAAGCCCACAAATGTGTAACTGGACTACTTCTTTAAATTGACACCAGATCCGGTGACCTCTGGGACATGGTTTGACCACTTTAGGAAAGTGCTATCATCATGAAACGTTCAGATCACTTACAACTCAATAGATTCTACATCCTGTAACGTTTCAGCCTTATTGGACCTTGTTTTCACACAAATGGACCCAGAATGATGTGAAATTGTGCTTCGTGCAACATAGTTCTGGGTGCCATTTACAAACCATAAGTGCTAATGACTCCATTCCTTTTTGTGGTTGTAGGGGCTGTTGATTGGAGTACACTAAAACAAACCTGATCTCTCTAGGACATTCAGAAGCCAAGTTATAAGCCCACAAAGGTGTAACTGGACTACTTCTTTAAATTGACACCAGATCCGGTGACCTCTGGGACATGGTTTGACCACTTTAGGAAAGTGCTATCATCATGAAACGTTCAGATCACTTACAACTCAATAGATTCTACATCCTGTAACGTTTCAGCCTTATTGGACCTTGTTTTCACACAAATGAACCCAGATTGATGTGAAATTGTGCATCGTGCAACATAATTCTGGGTGCCATTTAAAAACCATAAGCGCTAATGACTCCATTCCTATTTGGGGTAATGGGGGCTGTTAATTGGAGTAGTCTAAAACAAACCTGACCTCTCTAGGATATTCAGAAGCCAAGTTATAATCCCACAAATGTGTAACTGGACTACTTCTTTAAAGTGACACCAGGCCCGGTGACCTTTGGGACATGGTTTGACCCCCTATAGGAATGTGCGATCATCATGAAACGTTCAGATCACTTACAACTCAATAGATTCTACCTTCTTGTAACGTTTCAGCCTGATTGGACCTTGTTTTCACACAAATGGACCCAGAATGATGTGAAATTGTGCTTCGTGCAACATAATTCTGGGTGCCATGTCCAAACCATAAGTGCTAATGACTCCATTCCTTTTTGTGGTTGTAGGGGCTGTTGATTGGAGTACACTAAAACAAACCTGATCTCTCTAGGACATTCAGAAGCCAAGTTATAAGCCAACAAAGGTGTAACTGGACTACTTCTTTAAATTGACACCAGATCTGGTGACCTTTGGGACATGGTTTGACCCCCTTAGGAAAGTAGCCGATGCCGATGAGCAGAGCAGAAAACAGCAGCAGGACAAGCGCAGTCGCCGACGAGCAGAGCAAAAAACAGCAGCAGGAGATGTGCAGTCACAGACGCCAACGAGCAGAGCAGAAAACAGCAGCAGGACCAGCGCAGTCGCAGACGCCGACGAGCAGAGCAGACGCTGACGAGCAGAGAAGAAAACAGCAGCAGGACCAGCGCAGTCGCCGACGCCGACGATCAGAGCAGAAAACAACAGCAGGACCAGCGCAGTCACCGACGGTGACGAGCAGAGCAGGAAACAGCAGCAGGATCAGCACATTCGCTGAAGCAGACAAGCAGAGCAGAAAACAGCAGAAGGATAAGCGCAGTAGCCGACGCCGATGAGCATAACAGAAAACAGCAGCAGGACCAGCACAGTCGCCGACGAGCAGAGCAAAAAACAGCAGCAGGAGATGCGCAGTCGCAGACAACGACGAGCAGAGCAGAAAACAGCAGCAGGATAAGCGCCGTCGCTGACGACGACGAGCAGAGCAAAAAACAGCAGCAGGAGATGCGCAGTCGGAGACGATCAGAGCAGAAAACAGCAGCAGGGTCAGCGCAGTCGCTGACGCAGACGAGCAGAGCAGAAAAAAACAGCAGGAGATGCGCAGTCGCAGACGCCAATGAGCAGAGCAGAAAACAGCAGCAGGATCAACGCAGTCGCCGAAACCAATGAGGAGTGCAGAAAACAGCAGCAGGACCAGCACAGTCACGACGAGCAGAGCAGAAAACAGCAGCAGGACCAGCGCAGTCGCAGACGCCGACGAGCAGAGCAGACGCAGACGAGCAGAGGCGAAAACAACAGCAGGACCAGCGCAGTCGCAGACGCCGACGAGCAGAGCAGACGCTGACGAGCAGAGGCGAAAACAACAGCAGGACCAGCGCACTCGCCGACGCCGATGAGCAGTGCAGAAAACAGCAGCAGGACCAGCGCAGTCGCCGACGCCTACGAGCAGAGCAGAAAACAGCAGCACGATCAGCGCAGTCGCCGACGCCGATGAGCAGTGCAGAAAACAGCAACAGGACCAGCGCAGTCGCCGACGAGCAGAGCAAAAAACAGCAGCAGGATCAGCGTAGTCACTGACACCGACGAGCAGAGCAGAAAACAGCAGCAGGATCAGCGCAGTAGCTGACGCCGACGAGCAGAGCAGAAAAAAGCAGCAGGAGATGAGCAGTCGCAGACACCAACGAGCAGAGCAGAAAACAGCAGCAGGACCAGCGCAGTCGCAGACGTCGACGAGCAGAGCAGACGCCGACGAGCAGAGGCGAAAACAACAGCAGGACCAGCGCAGTCGCTGACGCCGATGAGCAGTGCAGAAAACAGCAGCAGGACCAGCGCAGTCGCCGACGAGCAGAGCAGAAAACAGCAGCAGGAACAGCGCAGTCGCCATTGAGCAGAGCAGAAAACACCAGCAGGACCTGCGCAGTCGCCGACGAGAAGGGCAGAAAACAGCCGCAGGATCAGCACAGTCACCGACGCCGATGAGCAGTGCAGAAAACACTAGCAGGACCAGCGCAGTAAACGACGAGCAGAGCAGAAAACAGCAGCAGGACCAGCGCAGTCGCCGACGCCGACGAGCAGAGCAGACGCTGACGAGCAGAGAAGAAAACAACAGCAGGACCAGCGCAGGCGCCGACGGCGATGAGCAGAGCAGAAAACAACAGCAGGATCAGCGCATTCGCTGACGCAGACGAGCAGAGCAGAAATCAGCAGCAGGATCATCCCAGTCGCTGACGCCGATGAGCAGAGCAGAAAATAGCAGCAGGACCAGCGCATTCGCCGACGCCGACGAGCAGAGCAGAAAACAGCAGCAGGATCACCGCAGTCGCCGACGCCGATGAGCAGTGCAGAAAACAGCAGCAGGACCAGCGCAGTCGCCGACGAGCAGAGCAGAAAACAGCAGCAAGACCAGCGCAGTCGCAGACGCCGACGAGCAGAGGCGAAAAAAACAGCAGGATCAGCGCAGTCGCCGACGCCGATGAGCAGAGCAGAAAACAGCAGCAGGACCAGCGCAGTCGCAGACGCCGATGAGCAGAGCAGACGCCGACGAGCAGACAAGAAAGCAGCAGCAGGACCTGCACAGTCGCCGACGCCGACGATCAGAGCAGAAAACAACAGCAGGACCAGCGCAGTCGCCGACGGCGACGAGCAGAGCAGGAAACAGCAGCAGGATCAGCGCATTCGCTGACGCAGACAAGCAGAGCAGAAAACAGCAGAAGGATCAGCGCAGTAGCCGACGCCGATGAGCAGAGCAGAAAACAGCAGAAGGACCAGCGCAGTCGCCAACGAGCAGAGCAAAAAACAGCAGCAGGAGATGCGCAGTCGCAGACGCCGACGAGCAGAGCAGAAAACAGCAGCAGGATAAGCGCAGTCGCTGACGCCGACGAGCAGAGCAAAAAACAGCAGCAGGAGATGCGCAGTCGGAGACGATCAGAGCAGAAAACAGCAGCAGGGTCAGCGCAGTCGCTGACGCCGACGAGCAGAGCAGAAAAAAGCAGCAGGAGATGCGCAGTCGCAGACGCTAATGAGCAGAGCAGAAAACAGCAGCAGGATCACCGCAGTCGCCGACGCCGATGAGCAGTGCAGAAAACAGCAGCAGGACCAGCGCAGTCGCCGACCAGCAGAGCAGAAAACAGCAGCAGGATCAGCGCAGTCGCAGACGGCGACGAGCCGAGCAGACGCAGACGAGCAGAGGCGAAAACAACAGCAGGACCAGCGCAGTCGCAGACGCCGACGAGCAGAGCAGACGCAGACGAGCAGAGGCGAAAACAACAGCAGGACCAGCGCAGTCAGCGACGCCTACGAGCAGAGCAGAAAACAGCAGCAGGATCAGCGCAGTCGGCGACGCCGATGAGCAGTGCAGAAAACAGCAGCAGGACCAGCGCAGTCGCCGACGCCTACGAGCAGAGAAGAAAACAGCAGCAGGATCAGCGCAGTCGCCGACGCCGACGAGCAGAGCAAAAAACAGCAGCAGGAGATGCGCAGTCGGAGACGATCAGAGCAGAAAACAGCAGCAGGGTCAGCGCAGTCGCTGACGCCGACGAGCAGAGCAGAAAAAAGCAGCAGGAGATGCTGCTGTTTTCTACTCTGATCGTCTGCGACTGCGCATCTCCTGCTGCTGTTTTCTGCTCTGCTCGTCGGCTTCTGCGACTGCGCATCTCCTGCTGCTCTTTTTTGCTCTGCTCGTCGGCGACTGCGCTGGTCCTGCTGCTGTTTTCTGCTCTGCTCATCGGCGTCGGCTACTGCGCTAATCCTGCTGCTGTTTTCTGCTCTGCTTGTCCGCGTCAGCAAATGCGCTGATCCTGCTGCTGTTTCCTGCTCTGCTCTTCGCCGTCGGCGACTGCGCTGGTCCTTCTGTTGTTTTCTGCTCTGCTCGTCGGCGACTGCCCTGGTCATGCTGCTGTTTTCTTCTCTGCTTGTCGGCATCTGCTCTGCTCGTCGGAGTCTTCGACTAGGCTGGTCCTGCTGCTGTTTTATGCTCTGCTCATCGGCGACTGCGCTAGTCCTGCTGGTGTTTTCTGCACTGCTCATCGGCGTTGGCGACTGCGCTGGTCCTGCTGTTGTTTTCGCCTCTGCTCGTCGGCATCTGCGACTGCGCTGGTCCTGTTACTGTTTTCTGCTCTGCTCGTCGGCGACTGTGCTGGTCCTGCTGCTTTTTTCTGCACTGCTCATCGGCGTCAGCGACTGTGCTAATCCTACTGCTGTTTTCTGCTCTGCTCGTAGGCGTCGGCGACAGCGCTGGACCTGCTGCTGTTTTCTGCACTGCTCATCGGCGGAAAACAGCAGCAGGACCAGCGCAGTCGCAGACGCCGATGAGCAGTGCAGAAAACAGCAGCAGGACCAGCGCAGTCGCCGACGCCTACAAGCAGAGCAGAAAACAGCAGCAGGACCAGCACAGTCGCTGACGCCGATGAGCAGTGCAGAAAACAGCAGCAGGACCAGCGCATTTGCCGACGAGCAGAGCAGAAAACAGAAGCAGGACCAGCGCAGTTGCAGACGCCGACGAGCAGAGCAGACGCAGACGAGCAGAGGCGAAAACAACAGCAGGACCAGTGCAGTCGCAGACACCGATGAGCAGAGCAGACGCAGACGAGCAGAGGCGAAAACAACACCAGGACCAGCGCAGTCGCCTACGCCGATGAGCAGTGCAGAAAACACCAGCAGGACCAGCGCAGTTACCGATGAGCAGAGCAGAAAACAGCAGCAGGACCAGCATAGTCGCAGACGCCGACGAGCAGAGCAGACGCCGACAAGCAGGGAGAAAAACAGCAGCATGAACAGCGCAGTTGCCGACGATCAGAGCAGAAAACAACAGCAGGACCAGCGCAGTCGCCGACGGCAAAGAGCAGAGCAGGAAACAGCAGCAGGATCAGCGCATTCGCTGACGCAGACAAGCAGAGCAGAATACAGCAGCAGAACCAGCGCAGTCTCCGACGGCGACGAGCAGAGCAGGAAACAGCAGCAGGATCAGCGCATTCGCAGACGCCGACGAGCAGAGCAGACGCCGACGAGCAGAGAAGAAAACAGCAGCAGGACCAGCGCAGTCGCCGACGCCGATGATCAGAGCAGAAAACAACAGCAGGACCAGCACAGTCGCCGACTGGGACGAGCAGAGCAGGAAACAGCAGCAGGATCATTGCATTCGCTGACGCAGATGAGCAGAGCAGAAAACAGCAGCAGGATCAGCGCAGTAACCGACGCCGATGAGCAGAGCAGAAAACAGCAGCAGGACAAGTGCAATCACCTACGAGCAGAGCAAAAAAACAGCAGCAGGAGATGCGCAGTCACAGATGCCGACGAGGAGAGCAGAAAACAGCAGCAGGATCAGCGCAGTCGCTGACGCCGACGAGCAGAGCAAAAAACAGCAGCAGGAGATGCACAGTCGCAGACGATCAGAGCAGAAAACAGCAGCAGGGTCAGCGCAGTCGCTGACGCCGACGAGCAGAGCAGAAAAAAGCAGCAGGAGATGCGCAGTCGCAGACGCCAATGAGCAGAGCAGAAAACAGCAGCAGGACCAGCACAGTCGCAGACGCCGATGAGCAAAGCAGACGCCTACGAGCAGAGGCGAAAGCAACTGCAGGACCAGCGCAGTCGCCGACGAGCAGAGCAGAAAACAGCAGCAGGACCAGCGCAGTCGCCGACGAGCAGAGCAGAAAACAGCAGCAGGACCAGCGCAGTCGCCGACGAGCAGAGCAGAAAACAGCAGCAGGACCAGCGCAGTCGCCGACGCTGGCGATCGGAGCAGAAAACAACAGCAGGACCAGCGAAGTCGCCGACGGCGACGAGCAGAGCAGGAAACAGCAGCAGGATCAGCGCATTCGCTGACGCAGACGAGCAGACCAGAAAACAGCAGCAGGAAAAGCCCAGTCGCTGACGCCGATGAGCAGAGCAGAAAACAGCAGCAGGATCAGCGCAGTCGCCAACGCCTACGAGCAGAGCAGAAAACAGCAGCAGGATCAGCACAGTCGCCGACGCCGATGAGCAGTGCAGAAAACAGCAGCAGGACCAGCGTAGTCGCCGGCGAGCAGAGCAGAAAACAGCAGCAGGACCAGCGCAGTCGCAGACGCCGACGAGCAGAGGCGAAAACAACACCAGGACCAGCGCAGTCGCCGACGCCGATGTACAGTGCTGAAAACACCAGCAGGACCAGCGCAGTTGCCGACGAGCAGAGCAGAAAAAAGCAGCAGGACCAGCGCAGTCGCAGATGCCGACGAGCAGAGCAGACGCCGACGAGCAGAGCAAAAAACAGCAGCAGGAGATGCGCAGTCGCCGACGCCTACGAGCAGAGCAGAAAACAGCAGCAGGATCAGCGCAGTCGCTGACGCCGACGAGCAGAGCAGAAAAAAGCAGCAGGATCAGCGCAGTCGCCGACGAGCAGAGCAGAAAACAGCAGCAGGATCAGCGCAGTCGCCGACGCCGATGAGCAGTGCAGAAAATGGCAGCAGGACCAGCGCAGTCGTCGACGCCTACGAGCAGGGCAGAAAACAGCAGCAGGATCAGCACAGTCGCTGACGCCGATGAGCAGTGCAGAAAACAGCAGCAGGAGATCCGAAGTCGCAGAAGATCAGAGCAGAAAACAGCAGCAGGGTCAGCGCAGTCGCTGATGCTGATGAGCAGAGCAGAAAAAAGCAGCAGGTGATGCGCAGTCGCAGACGCCAATGAGCAGAGCAGAAAACAGAAGCAGGATCAACGTAGTCGCCAACACCGATGAGCATTGCAGAAAACAGCAGCAGGACCAGCGCAGTCGCCGACGCCTACGAGCAGAGCAGAAAACAGCAGCAGGATCAGCACAGTCACCGACGCCGATGAGCAGTGCAGAAAACAGCAGCAGGACCAGCGCAGTCGCCGACGAGCAGAACAGAGAACAGCAGCAGGACCAGCGGAGTCGCAGACGCCGATGAGCAGTGCAGAAAACAGCAGCAGGACAAGCGCAATCGCCGACGAGCAGAGCAGAAAAAAGCAGCAGGTGATGCGCAGTCGCAGACGCCAATGAGCAGAGCAGAAAACAGAAGCAGGATCAACGTAGTCGCCAACACCGATGAGCATTGCAGAAAACAGCAGCAGGACCAGCGTCTGCGTCTGCACATCTCCTGCTGCTTTTTTCTGCTCTGCTCGTCGGCGTCAGCGACTGCGCTGACCCTGCTGCTGTTTTCTGCTCTGATCGTCTCCGACTGCGCATCTACTCCAATTAGCAGCCCCCATTACCACTAAAAGGAATGGAGTCATTAGAACTTATGGTTTTTAAATGGCACCCAGAATTATGTTGCACGAAGCACAATTTCACATCATTCTGTGTTCATTTGTGTGAAAACAAGGTCCAGTCAGGCTGAAACGTTACAGGAAGGTAGAATCTATTGAGTTGTAAGTGATCTGAACGTTTCATGATGATAGCACTTTCCTAAGGGGGTCAAACTATGTCCCAAAGGTCACCGGATCTGGTGTCATTTTAAAGAAGTAGTCCAGTTACACATTTGTGGGCTTATAACTTGGCTTCTGAATGTCCTAGAGAGATCAGGTTTTTTTAGTGTACTCCAATCAACAGCCCCTACAACCACAAAAAGGAATGGAGTCATTAGCACTTAAGGTTTGTAAATGGCACCCAGAATTATGTTGCACGAAGCACAATTTCACATCATTCTGGGTTCATCTGTGTGAAAACAAGGTCCAATTAGGCTGAAACGTTACAGGAAGGTAGAATCTATTGAGTTGTAAGTGATCTGAATGTTTCATGATGATAGCACTATCCTAAGGGGGTGAAACCATGTCCCAAAGGTCACCGGATCTGGTGTCAATTTAAAGAAGTAGTCCAGTTACACATTTGTGGGCTCATAACTTGGCTTCTACATGTCCTAGAGAGATCAGGTTTGTTTTAGTGTACTCCAATCAACAGCCTCTACAACCATAAAAAGGAATGGAGTCATTAGCACTTATGGTTTGTAAATGGCACCCAGAATTATGTTGCACTAAGCACAATTTCACATCATTCTGGGACCATTTGTATGAAAACAAGGTCCAATCAGGCTGAAACGTTACAAGAAGGTAGAATCTATTGAGTTTTAAGTGATCTGAACGTTTCAAGATGATCGCACTTTCCTAAGGGGGTCAAACAATGTCCCAAAGGTCACCGGATCTGGTGTCAATTTAAAGAAGTAGTCCAGTTACACCTTTGTGGGCTTATAACTTGGCTTCTGAATATCCTAGAGAGGTCAGGTTTGTTTTAGAGTACTCCAATTAGCAGCCCCCATTACCACTAAAAGGAATGGAGTCATTAGCACTTATGGTTTTTAAATGGCACCCAGAATTATGTTGCACGAAGCACAATTTCACATCATTCTGGGTTCATTTGAGTGAAACGAGGTCCAATCAGGCTGAAACGTTACAAGAAGGTAGAATCTATTGAGTTGTAAGTTATCTGAACGTTTCAAGATGATCGCACATTCCTATAGGGGGTAAAACCATGTCCCAAAGGTCACCGGATCTGGTGTCACTTTAAAGAAGTAGTCCAGTTACACATTTGTGGGCTTATAACTTGGCTTCTGAATGTCCTATAGAGATCAGGTTTGTTTTATTGTACTCCAATCAACAGGCCCTACAACCACAAAAAGGAATGGAGTCATTAGCACTTATGGTTTGTAAATGGCACCCAGAATTATGTTGCACGAAGCACAATTTCACATCATTCTGGGTCCATTTGTGTGAAAACATGGTCCAATCAGGCTGAAACGTTACAGGAAGGTAGAATCTATTGAGTTGTAAGTGATCTGAACGTTTCATGATGATAGCACTTTCCTAAGGGGGTCAAACCATGTCCCAAAGGTCACCGGATCTGGTGTCAATTTAAAGAAGTAGTCCAGTTACACATTTGTGGGCTTATAACGTGGCTTCTGAATGTCCTAGAGAGATCAGGTTTGTTTTATTATACTCCAATCAACAGCCCCTACAACCACAAAAAGGAATGGAGTCATTAGCACTTATGGTTTTTAAATGGCACCCAGAATTATGCGGCACAAAGCACAATTTCACATCATTCTGGGTTCATTTGTGTGAAAACAAGGTCCAATCAGGCTGAAACGTTACAGGAAGGTAGAATCTATTGAGTTGTAAGTGATCTGAACGTTTCATGATGATAGCACTTTCCTAAGGGGGTCAAACCACGTCCCAAAGGTCACTGGATCTGGGGTCAATTTAAAGAAGTAGTCCAGTTACACATTTGTGGGCTTATAACTTGGCTTCTGAATGTCCTAGAGAGATCAGGTTTGTTTTAATGTACTCCAACCAACAGCCCCTACAACCACAAAAAGGAATGGAGTCATTAGCACTTATGGTTTGTAAATGGCACCCAGAATTATGTTGCACGAAGCACAGTTTCACATCATTCTGGGTCCATTTGTGTGAAAACAAGGTCCAATCAGGCTGAAACGTTACAAGAATGTAGAATCTATTGAGTTGTAAGTGATCTGAACGTTTCATGATGATCGCACATTCCTATAGGGGGTCAAACCATGTCCCAAAGGTCACCGGGCCTGGTGTCACTTTAAAGAAGTAGTCCAGTTACACCTTTGTGGGCTTAGAACTTGGCTTCTGAATATCCTAGAGAAGTCAGGTTTGTTTTAGAGTACTCCAATTAGCAGCCCCCATTACCACTAAAATGAATGGAGTCATTAGAACTTATGGTTTTTAAATGGCACCCAGAATTATGTTGCACGAAGTACAATTTCACATCATTCTGGGTTCATTTGTGTGAAAACAAGGTCCAATCAGGCTGAAACGTTACAGGAAGGTAGAATCTATTGAGTTGTAAGTGATCTGAATGTTTCATGATGATAGCACTTTCCTAAGGGGGTGAAACAATGTCCCAAAGGTCACCGGATCTGGTGTCAATTTAAAGAAGTAGTCCAGTTACACATTTGTGGGCTCATAACTTGGCTTCTGAATGTCCTAGAGAGATCAGGTTTCTTTTAGTATACTCCAATCAACAGCCCCTACAACCACAAAAAGGAATGGAGTCATTAGCTCTTATGGTTTTTAAATGGCACCCAGAATTATGTTGCACGAAGCACAATTTCACATCATTCTGGGTCCATTTGTGTGAAAACAAGGTCCAATCAGGCTGAAACGTTACGAGAAGGTAGAATCTATTGAGTTGTAAGTGATCTGAACGTTTCATAATGATCGCACATTCCTATAGGGGGTCAAACCATGTCCCAAAGGTCACCGGGCCTGGTGTCACTTTAAAGAAGTAGTCCAGTTACACATTTGTGGGCTTATAACTTGGCTTCTGAATGTCCTAGAGAGATCAGGTTTGTTTTAGTATACTCCAATCAACAGCCCCTACAACCACAAAAAGGAATGGAGTCATTAGAACTTATGGTTTTTGAATGGCACCCAGAATTATGTTGCACGAAGCACAATTTCACATCATTCTGGGTCCATTTGTGTGAAAACAAGGTCCAATCAGGCTGAAACGCTACAAGAAGGTAGAATCTATTGAGTTGTAAGTGATCTGAACGTTTCAAGATGATCGCACATTCCTATAGGGGGTAAAACCATGTCCCAAAGGTCACCGGGCCTGGTGTCACTTTAAAGAAGTAGTCCAGTTACACCTTTGTGGGCTTATAACTTGGCTTCTGAATGTCCTAGAGAGGTTGGGTTTGTTTTAGTATACTCCAATCAACAGCCCCTACAACCACAAAAATGAATGGAGTCATTAGCACTTATGGTTTTTAAATGGCACCCAGAATTATGATGCACGAAGCACAATTTCACATCATTCTGGGTTCATTTGTGTGAAAACAAGGTCCAATCAGGCTGAAACGTTACAGGAAGGTGGAATCTATTGAGTTGTAAGTGATCTGAACGTTTCAAGATGATCGCACATTCCTATAGGGGGTCAAACCATGTCCCAAATGTCACCGGATCTGGTGTCAATTTAAAGAAGTAGTCCAGTTACACATTTGTGGGCTTATAACTTGGCTTCTGAATGTCCTAGAGAGATCAGGTTTGTTTTAATGTACTCCAACCAACAGCCCCTAACACCACAAAAAGGAATGGAGTCATTAGCACTTATGGTTTGTAAATGGCACCCAGAATTATGGTGCACGAAGCACAATTTCACATCATTCTGGGTTCATTTGTGTGAAAACAAGGTCCAATCAGGCTGAAATGTCACAGGAAGGTAGAATCTATTGAGTTGTAAGTGATCTGAACGTTTCATGATGATAGCACTTTCCTAAGGGGGTCAAACCATGTCCCAAAGGTCACCGGATCTGGTGTCAATTTAAAGAAGTAGTCCAGTTACACCTTTGTGGGCATATAACTTGGCTTCTGAATGTCCTAGAGAGATCAGGTTTGTTTTAGTATACTCCAATCAACAGCCCCAAAATGAATGGAGTCATTAGCACTTATGGTTTTTAAATGGCACCCAGAATTATGTTGCACGAAGCACAATTTCACATCATTCTGGGTTCATTTGTGTGAAAACAAGGTCCAATCAGGCTGAAACGTTACAGGACGGTAGAATCTATTGAGTTGTAATTGATCTGAACGTTTCAAGATGATCGCACATTCCTATAGGGGGTAAAACCATGTCCCAAAGGTCACCGGGCCTGGTGTCACTTTAAAGACGTAGTCCAGTTACACCTTTGTGGGCTTATAACTTGGCTTCTGAATGTCCTAGAGAGGTTAGGTTTGTTTTAGTATACTCCAATCAACAGCCCCTACAACCACAAAAATGAATGGAGTCATTAGCACTTATGGTTTTTAAATGGCACCCAGAATTATGTTGCACGAAGCACAATTTCACATCATTCTGGGTTCATTTGTGTGAAAACAAGGTCCAATCAGGCTGAAACGTTACAGGAAGGTGGAATCTATTGAGTTGTAAGTGATCTGAACGTTTCAAGATGATCGCACATTCCTATAGGGGGTCAAACCATGTCCCAAATGTCACCGGATCTGGTGTCAATTTAAAGAAGTAGTCCAGTTACACATTTGTGGGCTTATAACTTGGCTTCTGAATGTCCTAGAGATATCAGGTTTGTTTTAATGTACTCCAACCAACAGCCCCTACAACCACAAAAAGGAATGGAGTCATTAGCACTTATGGTTTGTAAATGGCACCCAGAATTATGGTGCACGAAGCACAATTTCACATCATTCTGGGTTCATTTGTGTGAAAACAAGGTCCAATCAGGCTGAAATGTTACAGGAAGGTAGAATCTATTGAGTTGTAAGTGATCTGAACGTTTCATGATGATAGCACTTTCCTGGTCCTGCTGCTGTTTTCTGCACTGCTCATTGGCGTCGGCGACTGCGTTGATCCTGCTGCTGTTTTCTGCTCTGCTCATTTGCGTCTGCGACTGCGCATCTGCTGCTGCTTTTTTCTGCTCTGCTCGTCGGCGTCAGCGACTGCGCTGACCCTGCTGCTGTTTTCTGCTCTGATCGTCTGCTACTGCGCATCTCCTGCTGCTGTTTTTTGCTCTGCACATCGGCGTCGGCTACTGCGCTTATCCTGCTGCTGTTTCCTGCTCTGCTTGTCTGCGTCAGCGAATGCACTGATCCTGCTGCTGTCTCCTGCTCTGCTCGTCGCCATCGGCGACTGCGCTGGTCCTGCTGTTGTTTTCTGCTATGATCGTCAGCGTCGGCGACTGCGCTGGTCCTGCTGCTGTTTTATTCTCTGCTCGTCGGCGTCTGCGACTGCGCTGGTCCTGCTGCTGTTTTTTGCTCTGCTCGTCGGCGACTGCGCTGGTCCTGCTGCTGTTTTCTGCACTGTTCGTAGGCGTCGGCGACTGCGCTGATCCTGCTGCTGTTTTCTGCACTGCTCATCGGCGTCTGCGACTGCGCTGGTCCTGCTGCTGTTTTCTGCTCTGCTCGTCAGCGACTGCGCATCTCCTGCTGCTTTTTTCTGCTCTGCTCGTCGGCGTCAGCGACTGCACTGATCCTGCTGCTGTTTTCTGCTCTGCTCGTCGGCGTCTGAGACTGCGCATCTCCTGCTGCTGTTTTTTGCTCTGCTCTTCGGCGACTGCGCTGGTCCTGCTGCTGTTTTCTGCTCTGCTCATCGGTGTCGGCTACTTTGCTGATCCTGCTGTTGTTTCCTGCTCTGCTCGTCGCCGTCGGCGACTGCGCTGGTCCTGCTGTTGTTTTCTGCTCTGATCGTCGGCGCCGGCGACTGCGCTTGTCCTGCTGCTGTTTTCTTCTCTGCTCGTCGGCGTCTGCGACTGCGCTGGTCCTGCTGCTGTTTTCTGCTCTGCTCATCGGTGACTGCGCTGGTCCTGCTTGTGTTTTCTGCACTGCTCATCTGCGTCGGCGACTGCGCTGGTCCTGCTGTTGTTTTCTGCTCTGATCGTCGGCGTCGGCGACTGCGCTGGTCCTGCTGCTGTTTTCTTCTCTGCTTGTCGGCGTCTGCTCTGCTCGTCGGCGTCTGCGACTGCGCTGGTCCTGCTGCTGTTTTCTGCTCTGCTCATCGGCGACTGCGCTGGTCCTGCTGTTGTTTTCGCCTCTGCTCGTCGGCGTCTGAGACTGCGCTGGTCCTGCTGCTGTTTTCTGCTCTGCTCGTCGGCGACTGCGCTTGTCCTGCTGCTGTTTTCTGCACTGCTCATCATCGTCGGCGACTGTGCTGATCCTGCTGCTGTTTTCTGCTCTGCTCGTAGGCATCGGCGACTGCGCTGGTCCTGCTGCTGTTTTCTACACTGCTCATGGGCGTCAGCGAATGCGCTGATCCTGCTGCTGTTTTCTGCTCTGCTCGTCGCCGTCGGCGACTGCGCTGGTCCTGCTGTTGTTTTCTGCTCTGATCGTCGGCGTCGGCGACTGCGCTGGTTCTGCTGCTGTTTTCTGCACTGCTCATCGGCTTCGGCGACTGCGCTGGTCCTGCTGGTGTTTTCTGCACTGCTCATCGGCTTCGGCGACTGCGCTGGTCCTGCTGTTGTTTTCGCCTCTGCTCATTTGCGTCTGCAACTGCGCATCTCCTGCTTCTTTTTTCTGCTCTGCTCGTCGGCGTCAGCGACTGCACTGACCCTGCTGCTTTTTTCTGCTTTGATCGTCTGCGACTGCGCATCTCCTGCTTCTGTTTTTTGCTCTGCTCGTCGGCGTCAGCGACTGCGCTGATCCTGCTGCTGTTTTCTGCTCTGCTCGTCGGCGTCTGCGACTGCGCATCTCCTTCTGCTGTTTTCTGCTCTGCTCATCGGAGTCGGCTACTGCGCGGATCCTGCTGCTGTTTTCTGCTCTGCTTGTCTGCGTCAGCGAATGCGTTGATCCTGCTGCTGTTTCCTGCTCTGCTCGTCGCCGTCGGCTACTGCGCTGGTCCTGCTGTTGTTTTCTGCTTTGATCGTCGGCTTCGGCGACTGTGCTTGTCCTGCTGCTGTTTTCTGCTCTGCTCGTTGGCGTCTGCGACTTCGCATCTCCTGCTGCTTTTTTCTTGTCTTCTCGTCGGCGTCAGCGACTGCGCTGATCCTGCAGCTGTTTTCTGCTCTGCTCGTCGCCGTCTGTGACTGTGCTGGTTCTGTTGCTGTTTTCTGCTCTGCTCGTCGGAGACTGCGCTGGTCCTGCTGCTGTTTTCTGCACTGCTCATTGGCGTCGGCGACTGCGGTGATCCTGCTGCTGTTTTCTGCTCTGCTCATTTGCGTCTGCGACTGCGCATCTCCTGCTGCTTTTTTCTGCTCTGCTCGTCGGCGTCAGCGACTTCGCTGACCCTGCTGCTGTTTTCTGCTCTGATCGTCTGCGACTGCGCATCTCCTGCTGCTGTTTTTTGCTCTGCTCGTCGGGGTCAGCGACTGCTCTGATCCTGCTGCTGTTTTCTGCTCTGCTCGTCGGAGTCTGTGACTGCGCATCTCCTGCTGCTGTTTTTTACTCTGCTCGTCGGCGACTGCGCTGATCCTGCTGCTGTTTCCTGCTCTGCTCGTCGCCGTCGGCGCCTGCGCTGGTCCTGCTGTTGTTTTCTGCTCTGATCGTCGACCTTGGCGACTGCGCTGGTCCTGCTGCTGTTTTCTTCTCTGCTCGTCGGCGTCTGCTCTGCTTGTCGGCGTCTGCGACTGCGATGGTCCTGCTGCTGTTTTCTGCTCTGCTCATCGGTGACTGCGCTGGTCCTGCTGGTGTTTTCTGCACTGCTCATTGGCGTCTGCGACTGCGCTGGTCCTGCTGCTGTTTTCTGCTCTGCTCATCGGCGACTGCGCTGGTCCTGCTGGTGTTTTCTGCACTGCTCATCGGCATTGGCGACTGCGTTGATCCTGCTGCTGTTTTCTGCTCTGCTCATCGGCGACTGCGACTGCGCTGGTCCTGCTGCTGTTTTCTGCTCTGCTCGTCGGCGACTGCGCAGGTCCTGCTGCTGTTTTCTGCACTGCTCATCGGCATCGGCGACTGCGTTGATCCTGCTGCTGTTTTCTGCTCTGCTCGTCGGCGTCAGCGACTGCACTGACCCTGCTGCTGTTTTCTGCTCTGATCGTCTGCGACTGTGCATCTCCTGCTGCTGTTTTCTGCTCTGCTGATCGGCGTCGGCTACTGCGCGGATCCTGCTGCTGTTTTCTGCTCTGCTTGTCTGCGTCAGCGAATGCGCTGATCCTGCTGCTGTTTCCTGCTCTGCTCGTCGCCGTCGGCTACTGCGCTGGTCCTGCTGTTGTTTTCTGCTCTGATCGTCGGCGTTGGCGACTGCGCTGGTCATGCTGCTGTTTAATTCTCTGGTCGTCGGCGTCTGCTCTGCTCGTCGGCGTCTGCGACTGCGCTGGTCCTGCTGCTGTTTTCTGCTCTGCTCATCGGTGACTGCGCTGGTCCTGCTGGTGTTTTCTGCACTGCTCATCGGCGTCGGCGACTGCGCTGGTCCTGCTGTTGTTTTCGCCTCTGCTCGTCGGCGTCTGCGACTGCGCTGGTCCTGCTGCTGTTTTCTGCTCTGCTCGTCGTCAACTGCGCATGTCCTGCTGCTGTTTTCTGCACTGCTCATTGGCATCGGCGACTGTGCTGATCCTGCTGCTGTTTTCTGCTCTGCTCGAAGGCGTCGGCGACTGCGCTGGTCCTGCTGCTGTCTTCTGCACTGCTCATCGGTGTCTGCGACTGCGCTGGTCCTGCTGCTGTTTTCTGCTCTGCTCGTCGGCGACTGCACAGGTCCTGCTGCTGTTTTCTGCACTGCTCATCGGCGTCGGCGACTGCGCTGATCCTGCTGCTGTTTTCTGCTCTGCTCATTGGCGTCTGCTACTGCGCATCTCCTGCTGCTTTTTTCTGCTTTGCTCGTCGGCGTCAGCGACTGCGCTGGTCCTGCTGCTGTTTAATTCTCTGCTCGTCGGCGTCTGCTCTGCTCGTCGGCGTCTGCGACTGCGCTGGTCCTGCTGCTGTTTTCTGCTCTGCTCATCGGCGACTGCGCTGGTCCTGCTGGTGTTTTCTGCACTGCTCAACGGCGTCGGCGACTGCGCTGGTCCTGCTGTGGTTTTCGTCTCTGCTCGTCGGCGTCTGCGACTGCGCTGGTCCTGCTGCTGTTTTCTGCTCTGCTCGTCGTCAGCTGCGCTGGTCCTGCTGCTGTTTTCTGCAATGCTCATTGGCGTAGGCAACTGTGCTGATCCTGCTGCTGTTTTCTGCTCTGCTCGAAGGCGTCGGCGACTGCGCTGGTGCTGCTGCTGTTTTCTGCACTGCTCCTCGGCGTCTGCGACTGCGCTGGTCCTGCTGCTGTTTTCTGCTCTGCTCGTCGGCGACTGCGCAGGTCCTGCTGCTGTTTTCTGCACTGCTCATCGGCGTCGGCGACTGCGCTGATCCTGCTGCTGTTTTCTGCTCTGCTCATTGGCGTCTGCGACTGCGCATCTCCTGCTGCGCTTTTCTGCTTTGCTCGTCAGCATCAGCGACTGCGCTGACCCTGCTGCTGTTTTCTGCTCTGATCGTCTGCGACTGCGCATCTCCTGCTTCAGTTTTTTGCTCTGCTCGTCGGCGTCAGCGACTGCGCTGATCCTGCTGCTGTTTTCTGCTCTGCTCGTCGGCGTCTGCGACTGCACATCTCCTGCTGCTGTTTTTTGCTCTGCTCATCGGCGTCGGCTACTGCGCTGATCCTGCTGTTGTTTCCTGCTCTGCTCGTCGCCGTCGGCGACTGCGCTGGTCCTGCTGTTGTTTTCTGCTCTGATCGTCGGCGCCGGTGACTGCGCTGGTCCTGCTGCTGTTTTCTTCTCTGCTCGTCGGCATCTGCTCTGCTCGTCGGCGTCTGCGACTGCGCTGGTCCTGCTGCTGTTTTCTGCTCTGCTCATCGGTGACTACGCTGGTCCTGCTTGTGTTTCTGCACTGCTCATCTGCGTCGACGACTGCGCTGGTCCTGCTGTTTTTTTCTGCTCTGATCGTCGGCGACGGCAACTGCGCTGGTCCTGCTGCTGTTTTCTTCTCTGCTCGTCGGCGTCTGCTCTGCTCGTCGGCGTCTGCGCTGGTCCTGCTGGTGTTTTCTGCATTGCTCATCGGCGTCGGCGACTGCGCTGGTCCTGCTGTTGTTTTCGCCTCTGCTCGTCGGCGTCTGAGACTGCGCTGGTCCTGCTGCTGTTTTCTGCTCTGCTCGTCGGCGACTGCGCTGGTCCTGCTGCTGTTTTCTGCACTGCTCCTCGGCGTCGGCAACTGTGCTGATCCTGCTGCTGTTTTCTGCTCTGCTCGTAGGCGTAGGCGACTGCGCTGGTCCTGCTGCTGTTTTCTGCACTGCTCATCGGCGTCGGTGACTGCGCTGCTCCTGCTGTTGTTTTCTGCTCTGATCGTCGGCGTCGGCGACTGCACTGGTTCTGCTGCTGTTTTCTTCTCTGCTCGTCGGCGTCTGCTCTGCTCGTCAGCGTCTGCGACCGCGCTGGTCCTGCTGCTGTTTTCTGCTCTGCTCATCGGCGACTGCACTGGTCCTGCTGGTGTTTTCTGCACTGCTCATCGGCGTCAGCGACTGCGCTGGTCCTGCTGGTGTTTTCTGCTCTGCTCGTAGGCGTCTGTGACTGCGCTGGTCCTGCTGCTTTTTTCTTCACTGCTCATCGGCGACTGCGACTGCGCTGGTCCTGCTGCTGTTTTCTGCTCTGCTCGTCCGCGACTGCGCAGGTCCTGCTGCTGTTTTCTGCACTGCTCATCGGCGACTGCGACTGCGCTGGTCCTGCTGCTGTTTTCTGCTCTGCTCGTCGGCGACTGCGTTGATCCTGCTGCTGTTTTCTGCTCTGCTCATTGGCGTCTGTGACTGCGCATCTCCTGCTGTTGTTTTCTGCTCTGATCGTCTGCGACTGCGCATCTCCTGCTTATGTTTTTTGCTCAGCTCGTCGGCGTCAGCGACTGCGCTGATCCTGCTGCTGTTTTCTGCTCTGCTCGTCGGCGTCTGCGACTGCGCATCTCCTGCTGCTGTTTTTTGCTCTGCTCGTCGGCGACTGCGCTGGTCCTGCTGCTGTTTTCTGCTCTGCTCATCGGCGTCGGCTACTACGCTGATCCTGCTGTTGTTTCCTGCTCTGCTCGTCGCCGTCGGCGACTGCGCTGGTCCTTCTGTTTTTTTCTGCTCTGATCGTCGGCGCCGGCGACTGCGCTGGTCCTGCTGCTGTTTCCTGCTCTGCTCATCGGCCACTGCGCTGGTCCTGCTGGTGTTTTCTGCACTGCTCATCGGCGTCGGCGACTGCGCTGGTCCTGCTGTTGTTTTCGCCTCTGCTCGTCGGCGTCTGCGACTGCGCTGGTCCTGCTGCTGTTTTCTGCTCTGCTCGTCGTCAACTGCGCTGGTCCTGCTGCTGTTTTCTGCACTGCTCATTGGCATCGGCGACTGTGCTGATCCTGCTGCTGTTTTCTGCTCTGCTCGAAGGCGTCGGCGACTGCGCTGGTCCTGCTGCTGTTTTCTGCACTGCTCATCGGCCTCTGCGACTGCGCTGGTCCTGCTGCTGTTTTCTGCTCTGCTCGTCGGCGACTGCGCAGGTCCTGCTGCTGTTTTCTGCACTGCTCATCGGCGTCGGCGACTGCGCTGATCCTGCTGCTGTTTTCTGCTCTGCTCATTGGCGTCTGCGACTGCTCATCTCCTGCTGCTTATTTCTGCTTTGCTCGTCGGCGTCAGCGACTGCGCTGGTCCTGCTGCTGTTTAATTCTCTGCTCGTCGGCGTCTGCTCTGCTCGTCGGCGTCTGCGACTGCGCTGGTCCTGCTGCTGTTTTCTGCTCTGCTCATCGGCGACTGCGCTGGTCCTGCTGGTGTTTTCTGCACTGCTCATCGGCGTCGGCGACTGCGCTGGTCCTGCTGTTGTTTTTGCCTCTGCTCGTCGGCGTCTGCGACTGCGCTGGTCCTGCTGCTGTTTTCTGCTCTGCTCGTCGTCAGCTGCGCTGGTACTGCTGCTGTTTTCTGCACTGCTCATCGGCGTCGGCGACTGCGCTGATCCTGCTGCTGTTTTCTGCTTTGCTCGTCGGCGTCAGCGACTGCGCTGACCCTGCTGCTGTTTTCTGCTCTGATCGTCTGCGACTGCGCATCTCCTGCTTCAGTTTTTTGCTCTGCTCGTCGGCGTCAGCGACTGCGCTGATCCTGCTGCTGTTTTCTGCTCTGCTCGTCGGCGTCTGCGACTGCACATCTCCTGCTGCTGTTTTTTGCTCTGCTCGTCGGCGACTGCGCTGGTCCTGCTGCTGTTTTCTGCTCTGCTCATCGGGGTCGGCTACTGCGCTGATCCTGCTGTTGTTTCCTGCTCTGCTCGTCGCCGTCGGCGACTGCACTGGTCCTGCTGTTGTTTTCTGCTCTGATCGTCGGCGCCGGCGACTGCGCTGGTCCTGCTGCTGTTTTCTTCTCTGCTCGTCGGCGTCTGCTCTGCTCGTCGCCGTCGGCGACTGCGCTGGTCCTGCTGTTGTTTTCTGCTCTGATCGTCGGCGCCGGCGACTGCGCTGGTCCTGCTGCTGTTTTCTGCTCTGCTCATTGGCGTCTGTGACTGCGCATCTCCTGCTGTTGTTTTCTGCTCTGATCGTCTGCGACTGCGCATCTCCTGCTTATGTTTTTTGCTCAGCTCGTCGGCGTCAGCGACTGCGCTGATCCTGCTGCTGTTTTCTGCTCTGCTCGTCGGCGTCTGCGACTGCGCATCTCCTGCTGCTGTTTTTTGCTCTGCTCGTCGGCGACTGCGCTGGTCCTGCTGCTGTTTTCTGCTCTGCTCATCGGCGTCGGCTACTACGCTGATCCTGCTGTTGTTTCCTGCTCTGCTCGTCGCCGTCGGCGACTGCGCTGGTCCTTCTGTTTTTTTCTGCTCTGATCGTCGGCGCCGGCGACTGCGCTGGTCCTGCTGCTGTTTCCTGCTCTGCTCATCGGCCACTGCGCTGGTCCTGCTGGTGTTTTCTGCACTGCTCATCGGCGTCGGCGACTGCGCTGGTCCTGCTGTTGTTTTCGCCTCTGCTCGTCGGCGTCTGCGACTGCGCTGGTCCTGCTGCTGTTTTCTGCTCTGCTCGTCGTCAACTGCGCTGGTCCTGCTGCTGTTTTCTGCACTGCTCATTGGCATCGGCGACTGTGCTGATCCTGCTGCTGTTTTCTGCTCTGCTCGAAGGCGTCGGCGACTGCGCTGGTCCTGCTGCTGTTTTCTGCACTGCTCATCGGCCTCTGCGACTGCGCTGGTCCTGCTGCTGTTTTCTGCTCTGCTCGTCGGCGACTGCGCTGGTCCTGCTGCTGTTTTCTGCTCTGCTCATCGGCGACTGCGCTGGTCCTGCTGGTGTTTTCTGCACTGCTCAACGGCGTCGGCGACTGCGCTGGTCCTGCTGTGGTTTTCGTCTCTGCTCGTCGGCGTCTGCGACTGCGCTGGTCCTGCTGCTGTTTTCTGCTCTGCTCGTCGTCAGCTGCGCTGGTCCTGCTGCTGTTTTCTGCACTGCTCATTGGCGTAGGCAACTGTGCTGATCCTGCTGCTGTTTTCTGCTCTGCTCGAAGGCGTCGGCGACTGCGCTGGTGCTGCTGCTGTTTTCTGCACTGCTCCTCGGCGTCTGCGACTGCGCTGGTCCTGCTGCTGTTTTCTGCTCTGCTCGTCGGCGACTGCGCAGGTCCTGCTGCTGTTTTCTGCACTGCTCATCGGCGTCGGCGACTGCGCTGATCCTGCTGCTGTTTTCTGCTCTGCTCATTGGCGTCTGCGACTGCGCATCTCCTGCTGCGCTTTTCTGCTTTGCTCGTCAGCATCAGCGACTGCGCTGACCCTGCTGCTGTTTTCTGCTCTGATCGTCTGCGACTGCGCATCTCCTGCTTCAGTTTTTTGCTCTGCTCGTCGGCGTCAGCGACTGCGCTGATCCTGCTGCTGTTTTCTGCTCTGCTCGTCGGCGTCTGCGACTGCACATCTCCTGCTGCTGTTTTTTGCTCTGCTCATCGGCGTCGGCTACTGCGCTGATCCTGCTGTTGTTTCCTGCTCTGCTCGTCGCCGTCGGCGACTGCGCTGGTCCTGCTGTTGTTTTCTGCTCTGATCGTCGGCGCCGGTGACTGCGCTGGTCCTGCTGCTGTTTTCTTCTCTGCTCGTCGGCATCTGCTCTGCTCGTCGGCGTCTGCGACTGCGCTGGTCCTGCTGCTGTTTTCTGCTCTGCTCATCGGTGACTACGCTGGTCCTGCTTGTGTTTCTGCACTGCTCATCTGCGTCGACGACTGCGCTGGTCCTGCTGTTTTTTTCTGCTCTGATCGTCGGCGACGGCAACTGCGCTGGTCCTGCTGCTGTTTTCTTCTCTGCTCGTCGGCGTCTGCTCTGCTCGTCGGCGTCTGCGCTGGTCCTGCTGGTGTTTTCTGCATTGCTCATCGGCGTCGGCGACTGCGCTGGTCCTGCTGTTGTTTTCGCCTCTGCTCGTCGGCGTCTGAGACTGCGCTGGTCCTGCTGCTGTTTTCTGCTCTGCTCGTCGGCGACTGCGCTGGTCCTGCTGCTGTTTTCTGCACTGCTCCTCGGCGTCGGCAACTGTGCTGATCCTGCTGCTGTTTTCTGCTCTGCTCGTAGGCGTAGGCGACTGCGCTGGTCCTGCTGCTGTTTTCTGCACTGCTCATCGGCGTCGGTGACTGCGCTGCTCCTGCTGTTGTTTTCTGCTCTGATCGTCGGCGTCGGCGACTGCACTGGTTCTGCTGCTGTTTTCTTCTCTGCTCGTCGGCGTCTGCTCTGCTCGTCAGCGTCTGCGACCGCGCTGGTCCTGCTGCTGTTTTCTGCTCTGCTCATCGGCGACTGCACTGGTCCTGCTGGTGTTTTCTGCACTGCTCATCGGCGTCAGCGACTGCGCTGGTCCTGCTGGTGTTTTCTGCTCTGCTCGTAGGCGTCTGTGACTGCGCTGGTCCTGCTGCTTTTTTCTTCACTGCTCATCGGCGACTGCGACTGCGCTGGTCCTGCTGCTGTTTTCTGCTCTGCTCGTCCGCGACTGCGCAGGTCCTGCTGCTGTTTTCTGCACTGCTCATCGGCGACTGCGACTGCGCTGGTCCTGCTGCTGTTTTCTGCTCTGCTCGTCGGCGACTGCGTTGATCCTGCTGCTGTTTTCTGCTCTGCTCATTGGCGTCTGTGACTGCGCATCTCCTGCTGTTGTTTTCTGCTCTGATCGTCTGCGACTGCGCATCTCCTGCTTATGTTTTTTGCTCAGCTCGTCGGCGTCAGCGACTGCGCTGATCCTGCTGCTGTTTTCTGCTCTGCTCGTCGGCGTCTGCGACTGCGCATCTCCTGCTGCTGTTTTTTGCTCTGCTCGTCGGCGACTGCGCTGGTCCTGCTGCTGTTTTCTGCTCTGCTCATCGGCGTCGGCTACTACGCTGATCCTGCTGTTGTTTCCTGCTCTGCTCGTCGCCGTCGGCGACTGCGCTGGTCCTTCTGTTTTTTTCTGCTCTGATCGTCGGCGCCGGCGACTGCGCTGGTCCTGCTGCTGTTTCCTGCTCTGCTCATCGGCCACTGCGCTGGTCCTGCTGGTGTTTTCTGCACTGCTCATCGGCGTCGGCGACTGCGCTGGTCCTGCTGTTGTTTTCGCCTCTGCTCGTCGGCGTCTGCGACTGCGCTGGTCCTGCTGCTGTTTTCTGCTCTGCTCGTCGTCAACTGCGCTGGTCCTGCTGCTGTTTTCTGCACTGCTCATTGGCATCGGCGACTGTGCTGATCCTGCTGCTGTTTTCTGCTCTGCTCGAAGGCGTCGGCGACTGCGCTGGTCCTGCTGCTGTTTTCTGCACTGCTCATCGGCCTCTGCGACTGCGCTGGTCCTGCTGCTGTTTTCTGCTCTGCTCGTCGGCGACTGCGCAGGTCCTGCTGCTGTTTTCTGCACTGCTCATCGGCGTCGGCGACTGCGCTGATCCTGCTGCTGTTTTCTGCTCTGCTCATTGGCGTCTGCGACTGCTCATCTCCTGCTGCTTTTTTCTGCTTTGCTCGTCGGCGTCAGCGACTGCGCTGGTCCTGCTGCTGTTTAATTCTCTGCTCGTCGGCGTCTGCTCTGCTCGTCGGCGTCTGCGACTGCGCTGGTCCTGCTGCTGTTTTCTGCTCTGCTCATCGGCGACTGCGCTGGTCCTGCTGGTGTTTTCTGCACTGCTCATCGGCGTCGGCGACTGCGCTGGTCCTGCTGTTGTTTTTGCCTCTGCTCGTCGGCGTCTGCGACTGCGCTGGTCCTGCTGCTGTTTTCTGCTCTGCTCGTCGTCAGCTGCGCTGGTACTGCTGCTGTTTTCTGCACTGCTCATCGGCGTCGGCGACTGCGCTGATCCTGCTGCTGTTTTCTGCTTTGCTCGTCGGCGTCAGCGACTGCGCTGACCCTGCTGCTGTTTTCTGCTCTGATCGTCTGCGACTGCGCATCTCCTGCTTCAGTTTTTTGCTCTGCTCGTCGGCGTCAGCGACTGCGCTGATCCTGCTGCTGTTTTCTGCTCTGCTCGTCGGCGTCTGCGACTGCACATCTCCTGCTGCTGTTTTTTGCTCTGCTCGTCGGCGACTGCGCTGGTCCTGCTGCTGTTTTCTGCTCTGCTCATCGGGGTCGGCTACTGCGCTGATCCTGCTGTTGTTTCCTGCTCTGCTCGTCGCCGTCGGCGACTGCACTGGTCCTGCTGTTGTTTTCTGCTCTGATCGTCGGCGCCGGCGACTGCGCTGGTCCTGCTGCTGTTTTCTTCTCTGCTCGTCGGCGTCTGCTCTGCTCGTCGCCGTCGGCGACTGCGCTGGTCCTGCTGTTGTTTTCTGCTCTGATCGTCGGCGCCGGCGACTGCGCTGGTCCTGCTGCTGTTTTCTGTTCTGCTCATTGGCGTCTGTGACTGCGCATCTCCTGCTGTTGTTTTCTGCTCTGATCGTCTGCGACTGCGCATCTCCTGCTTATGTTTTTTGCTCAGCTCGTCGGCGTCAGCGACTGCGCTGATCCTGCTGCTGTTTTCTGCTCTGCTCGTCGGCGTCTGCGACTGCGCATCTCCTGCTGCTGTTTTTTGCTCTGCTCGTCGGCGACTGCGCTGGTCCTGCTGCTGTTTTCTGCTCTGCTCATCGGCGTCGGCTACTACGCTGATCCTGCTGTTGTTTCCTGCTCTGCTCGTCGCCGTCGGCGACTGCGCTGGTCCTTCTGTTTTTTTCTGCTCTGATCGTCGGCGCCGGCGACTGCGCTGGTCCTGCTGCTGTTTCCTGCTCTGCTCATCGGCCACTGCGCTGGTCCTGCTGGTGTTTTCTGCACTGCTCATCGGCGTCGGCGACTGCGCTGGTCCTGCTGTTGTTTTCGCCTCTGCTCGTCGGCGTCTGCGACTGCGCTGGTCCTGCTGCTGTTTTCTGCTCTGCTCGTCGTCAACTGCGCTGGTCCTGCTGCTGTTTTCTGCACTGCTCATTGGCATCGGCGACTGTGCTGATCCTGCTGCTGTTTTCTGCTCTGCTCGAAGGCGTCGGCGACTGCGCTGGTCCTGCTGCTGTTTTCTGCACTGCTCATCGGCCTCTGCGACTGCGCTGGTCCTGCTGCTGTTTTCTGCTCTGCTCGTCGGCGACTGCGCAGGTCCTGCTGCTGTTTTCTGCACTGCTCATCGGCGTCGGCGACTGCGCTGATCCTGCTGCTGTTTTCTGCTCTGCTCATTGGCGTCTGCGACTGCTCATCTCCTGCTGCTTTTTTCTGCTTTGCTCGTCGGCGTCAGCGACTGCGCTGGTCCTGCTGCTGTTTAATTCTCTGCTCGTCGGCGTCTGCTCTGCTCGTCGGCGTCTGCGACTGCGCTGGTCCTGCTGCTGTTTTCTGCTCTGCTCATCGGCGACTGCGCTGGTCCTGCTGGTGTTTTCTGCACTGCTCATCGGCGTCGGCGACTGCGCTGGTCCTGCTGTTGTTTTTGCCTCTGCTCGTCGGCGTCTGCGACTGCGCTGGTCCTGCTGCTGTTTTCTGCTCTGCTCGTCGTCAGCTGCGCTGGTACTGCTGCTGTTTTCTGCACTGCTCATCGGCGTCGGCGACTGCGCTGATCCTGCTGCTGTTTTCTGCTTTGCTCGTCGGCGTCAGCGACTGCGCTGACCCTGCTGCTGTTTTCTGCTCTGATCGTCTGCGACTGCGCATCTCCTGCTTCAGTTTTTTGCTCTGCTCGTCGGCGTCAGCGACTGCGCTGATCCTGCTGCTGTTTTCTGCTCTGCTCGTCGGCGTCTGCGACTGCACATCTCCTGCTGCTGTTTTTTGCTCTGCTCGTCGGCGACTGCGCTGGTCCTGCTGCTGTTTTCTGCTCTGCTCATCGGGGTCGGCTACTGCGCTGATCCTGCTGTTGTTTCCTGCTCTGCTCGTCGCCGTCGGCGACTGCACTGGTCCTGCTGTTGTTTTCTGCTCTGATCGTCGGCCCCGGCGACTGCGCTGGTCCTGCTGCTGTTTTCTTCTCTGCTCGTCGGCGTCTGCTCTGCTCGTCGCCGTCGGCGACTGCACTGGTCCTGCTGTTGTTTTCTGCTCTGATCGTCGGCCCCGGCGACTGCGCTGGTCCTGCTGCTGTTTTCTTCTCTGCTCGTCGGCGTCTGCTCTGCTCGTCGCCGTCGGCGACTGCGCTGGTCCTGCTGCTGTTTCCTGCTCTGCTCATCGGCCACTGCGCTGGTCCTGCTGGTGTTTTCTGCACTGCTCATCGGCGTCGGCGACTGCGCTGGTCCTGCTGTTGTTTTCGCCTCTGCTCGTCGGCGTCTGCGACTGCGCTGGTCCTGCTGCTGTTTTCTGCTCTGCTCGTCGTCAACTGCGCTGGTCCTGCTGCTGTTTTCTGCACTGCTCATTGGCATCGGCGACTGTGCTGATCCTGCTGCTGTTTTCTGCTCTGCTCGAAGGCGTCGGCGACTGCGCTGGTCCTGCTGCTGTTTTCTGCACTGCTCATCGGCCTCTGCGACTGCGCTGGTCCTGCTGCTGTTTTCTGCTCTGCTCGTCGGCGACTGCGCAGGTCCTGCTGCTGTTTTCTGCACTGCTCATCGGCGTCGGCGACTGCGCTGATCCTGCTGCTGTTTTCTGCTCTGCTCATTGGCGTCTGCGACTGCTCATCTCCTGCTGCTTTTTTCTGCTTTGCTCGTCGGCGTCAGCGACTGCGCTGGTCCTGCTGCTGTTTAATTCTCTGCTCGTCGGCGTCTGCTCTGCTCGTCGGCGTCTGCGACTGCGCTGGTCCTGCTGCTGTTTTCTGCTCTGCTCATCGGCGACTGCGCTGGTCCTGCTGGTGTTTTCTGCACTGCTCATCGGCGTCGGCGACTGCGCTGGTCCTGCTGTTGTTTTTGCCTCTGCTCGTCGGCGTCTGTGACTGCGCTGGTCCTGCTGCTGTTTTCTGCTCTGCTCGTCGTCAGCTGCGCTGGTACTGCTGCTGTTTTCTGCACTGCTCATCGGCGTCGGCGACTGCGCTGATCCTGCTGCTGTTTTCTGCTTTGCTCGTCGGCGTCAGCGACTGCGCTGACCCTGCTGCTGTTTTCTGCTCTGATCGTCTGCGACTGCGCATCTCCTGCTTCAGTTTTTTGCTCTGCTCGTCGGCGTCAGCGACTGCGCTGATCCTGCTGCTGTTTTCTGCTCTGCTCGTCGGCGTCTGCGACTGCACATCTCCTGCTGCTGTTTTTTGCTCTGCTCGTCGGCGACTGCGCTGGTCCTGCTGCTGTTTTCTGATCTGCTCATCGGCGCCGGCGACTGCGCTGATCCTGCTGTTGTTTCCTGCTCTGATCGTCGGCGTCTGCTCTGCTCGTCGCCGTCGGCGACTGCGCTGGTCCTGCTGTTGTTTTCTGCTCTGATCGTCGGCGCCGGCGACTGCGCTGGTCCTGCTGCTGTTTTCTTCTCTGCTCGTCGGCGTCTGCTCAGCTCGTCGGCGTCTGCGACTGCGATGGTCCTGCTGCTGTTTTCTGCATTGCTCATCGGCGTTGGCGACTGCGCTTGTCCTGCTGTTGTTTTCGCCTCTGCTCGTCGGCGTCTGAGACTGCGCTGGTCCTGCTGCTGTTTTCTGCTCTGCTCTTCGGCGACTGCGCTGGTCCTGCTGCTGTTTTCTGCACTGCTCATCGGCGTCGGCGACTGTGCTGATCCTGCTGCTGTTTTCTACTCTGCTCGTAGGCGTAGGCGACTGCGCTGGTCCTGCTGCTGTTTTCTGCACTGCTCATCGGCGTCGGCGACTGCGCTGCTCCTGCTGTTGTTTTCTGCTCTGATCGTCGGCGTCGGCGACTGCACTGGTTCTGCTGCTGTTTTCTTCTCTGCTCGTCGGCGTCTGCTCTGCTCGTCGGCGTCTGCGACTGCGCTGGTCCTGCTGCTGTTTTCTGCTCTGCTCATCGGCGACTGCACTGGTCCTGCTGGTGTTTTCTGCACTGCTCATCGGCATCGGCGACTGCGCTGGTCCTGCTGGTATTTTCTGCTCTGCTCGTAGGCGTCTGTGACTGCGCTGGTCCTGCTGCTTTTTTCTTCACTGCTCATCGGCGACTGCGACTGCGCTGGTCCTGCTGCTGTTTTCTGCTCTGCTCGTCGGCGACTGCGCAGGTCCTGCTGCTGTTTTCTGCACTGCTCATCGGCGTCGGCGACTGCGCTGGTCCTGCTGGTGTTTTCTGCTCTGCTCGTAGGCGTCTGTGACTGCGCTGGTCCTGCTGCTTTTTTCTTCACTGCTCATCGGCGACTGCGACTGCGCTGGTCCTGCTGCTGTTTTCTGCTCTGCTCGTCGGCGACTGCGTTGATCCTGCTGCTGTTTTCTGCTCTGCTCATTGGCGTCTGCGACTGCGCATCTCCTGCTGCTGTTTTCTGCTCTGATCGTCTGCGACTGCGCATCTCCTGCTTATGTTTTTTGCTCAGCTCGTCGGCGTCAGCGACTGCGCTGATCCTGCTGCTGTTTTCTGCTCTGCTCGTCGGCGTCTGCGACTGCGCATCTCCTGCTGCTGTTTTTTGCTCTGCTCGTCGGCGACTGCGCTGGTCATGCTGCTGTTTTCTGCTCAGTTCATCGGCGTCGGCTACTACGTTGATCCTGCTGTTGTTTCCTGCTCTGCTCGTCGCCGTCGGCGACTGCGCTGGTCCTTCTGTTTTTTTCTGCTCTGATCGTCGGCGCCGACGAATGCGCTGGTTCTGCTGCTGTTTCCTGCTCTGCTCGTCGGCTACTGCGCTGATCCTGCTGTTGTTTCCTGCTCTGCTCGTCGCCGTCGGCGACTGCGCTGGTCCTGCTGTTGTTTTCTGCTCTGCTCGTCGGCGTCTGCTCTGCTCGTCGGCGTCTGCGACTGCGCTGGTCCTGATGCTGTTTTCTGCTCTGCTCGTCGGCGTCTGCTCTGCTCGTCGGCGTCTGCGACTGCGCTGGTCCTGCTGGTGTTTTCTGCATTGCTCATCGGCGTCGGCGACTGCGCTGGTCCTGCTGTTGTTTTAGCCTCTGCTCGTCGGCGTCTGCTCTGCTCGTCGGCGTCTGCGACTGCGCTGGTCCTGCTGGTGTTTTCTGCATTGCTCATCGGCGTCGGCGACTGCGCTGGTCCTGCTGTTGTTTTAGCCTCTGCTCGTCGGCGTCTTAGACTGCGCTGGTCCTGCTGCTGTTTTCTGCTCTGCTCGTCGGCGACTGCGCTGGTCCTGCTGCTGTTTTCTGCACTGCTCATCGGCGTCGGCGACTGTGCTGATCCTGCTGCTGTTTTCTGCTCTGCTCGTAGGCGTCGGCGACTGCGCTGGTCCTGCTGCTGTTTTCTGCACTGCTCATCGGCGTCAGCGAATGCGCTGATCCTGCTGCTGTTTCCTGCTCTGCTCATCGCCGTCGGCGACTGCGCTGGTCCTGCTGTTGTTTTCTGCTCTGATCGTCGGCGTCGGCGACTTCGCTGGTTCTGCTGCTGTTTTCTTCTCTGCTCGTCGGCGTCTGCAATGCTCGTCGGCGTCTGCGACTGCGCTGGTCCTGCTGCTGTTTTCTGCTCTGCTCATCGGCGACTGCGCTGGTCCTGCTGGTGTTTTCTGCACTGCTCATCGGCGTCGGCGACTGCGCTGGTCCTGCTGTTGTTTTCGCCTCTGCTCATCGGCGTCGGCTACTACGCTGATCCTGCTGTTGTTTCCTGCTCTGCTCGTCGCCGTCGGCGACTGCGCTGGTCCTTCTGTTTTTTTCTGCTCTGATCGTCGGCGCCGACGAATGCGCTGGTCCTGCTGCTTTTTCCTGCTCTGCTCATCGGCCACTGCGCTGGTCCTGCTGCTGTTTTCTGCACTGCTCATCGGCGTCGGCGACTGCGCTGATCCTGCTGCTGTTTTCTGCTCTGCTCATTGGCGTCTGCGACTGCGCATCTCCTGCTGCTTTTTTCTGCTTTGCTCGTCGGCGTCAGCGAATGCGCTGACACTGTTGCTTTTTTCTGCTCTGATCGTCTGCGACTGCGCATCTCCTGCTTCTGTTTTTTGCTCTGCTCGTCGGCGTCAGCGACTGCGCATCTCCTGCTGCTGTTTTCTGCTCTGCTCGTCGGCGTCTGCGACTGCACATCTCCTGCTGCTGTTTTTTGCTCTGCTCGTCGGCAACTGCGCTGGTCCTGCTGCTGTTTTCTGCTCTGCTCATTGGCGTCGGCTACTGCGCTGATCCTGCTGTTGTTTCCTGCTCTGCTCGTCGCCGTCGGCGACTGCGCTGGTCCTGCTGTTGTTTTCTGCTCTGCTCGTCGGCGTCTGCTCTGCTCGTCGGCGTCTGCGACTGCGCTGGTCCTGATGCTGTTTTCTGCTCTGCTCATCGGTGACTGCGCTGGTCCTGCTTGTGTTTTCTGCACTGCTCATCTGCGTCGGCAACTGCGCTGGTCCTGCTGTTGTTTTCTTCTCTGCTCGTCGGCGTCTGCTCTGCTCGTCGGCGTCTGCGACTGCGCTGGTCCTGCTGGTGTTTTCTGCATTGCTCATCGGCGTCGGCGACTGCGCTTTTCCTGCTGTTGTTTTAGCGTCTGCTCGTCGGCGTCTTAGACTGCGCTGGTCCTGCTGCTGTTTTCTGCTCTGCTCGTCGGTGACTGCGCTGGTCCTGCTGCTGTTTTCTGCACTGCTCATCGGCGTCGGCGACTGTGCTGATCCTGCTGCTGTTTTCTGCTCTGCTCGTAGGCGTCGGCGACTGCGCTGGTCCTGCTGCTGTTTTCTGCACTGCTCATCGGCGTCAGCGAATGCGCTGATCCTGCTGCTGTTTCCTGCTCTGCTCATCGCCGTCGGCGACTGCGCTGGTCCTGCTGTTGTTTTCTGCTATGATCGTCGGCGTCGGCGACTTCGCTGGTTCTGCTGCTGTTTTCTTCTCTGCTCGTCGGCGTCTGCTCTGCTCGTCGGCGTCTGCGACTGCGCTGGTCCTGCTGCTGTTTTCTGCTCTGCTCATCGGCGACTGCGCTGGTCCTGCTGGTGTTTTCTGCACTGCTCATCGGCGTCGGCGACTGCGCTGGTCCTGCTGTTGTTTTCGCCTCTGCTCATCGGCGTCTGCGACTGCGCTGGTCCTGCTGCTGTTTTCTGCTCTGCTCTTCGGCGACTGCGCTGGTCCTGCTGCTGTTTTCTGCACTGCTCATTGGCGTCGGCGACCGTGCTGATCCTGCTGCTGTTTTCTGCTCTGCTCGTAGGCGTCTGTGACTGCGCTGGTCCTGCTGCTTTTTTCTTCACTGCTCATCAGCGACTGCGACTGCGCTGGTCCTGCTGCTGTTTTCTGCTCTGCTCGTCGGCGACTGCGCAGGTCCTGCTGCTGTTTTCTGCACTGCTCATCGGCGTCGGCGACTGCGTTGTTCCTGCTGCTGTTTTCTGCTCTGCTCATTGGCGTCTGCGACTGCGCATCTCCTTCTGCTGTTTTCTGCTCTGATCGTCTGCGACTGCGCATCTCCTGCTTATGTTTTTTGCTCTGCTCGTCGGTGTCAGTGACTGCGCTGAACCTGCTGCTGTTTTCTGCTCTGCTCGTCGGCGTCTGCGACTGCACATCTCCTGCTGCTGTTTTTTGCTCTGCTCGTCGGCGACTGCGCTGGTCCTGCTGCTGTTTTCTGCTCTGCTCATCGGCGTCGGCTACTACGCTGATCCTGCTGTTGTTTCCTGCTCTGCTCGTCGCCGTCGGCGACTGCGCAGGTCCTTCTGTTCTTTTCTGCTCTGATCGTCGGCGCCGGCGACTGCGCTGGTCCGGCTGCTGTTTTCTTCTCTGCTCGTCGGCGTCTGCTCTGCTCGACGGCGTCTGTGACTGCACTGGTCCTGCTGCTGTTTCCTGCTCTGTTCATCGGCCACTGCGCTGGACCTGCTGGTGTTTTCTGCACTGCTCATCTGCGTCGGCGACTGTGCTGGTCCTGCTGTTGTTTTCTGCTCTGATCGTCGGCGTCGGCGACTGCGCTGGTCCTGCTGCTGTTTTCTTCTCTGCTCATCGGCGTCTGCTCCGCTCGTCGGCGTCTGCGACTGCGCTGGTCCTGCTGCTGTTTTCTGCTCTGCTCATCGACGTATGCGCTGGTCCTGTTGGTGTTTTCTGCCAATGAGCAGAGCAGAAAACAGCAGCAGGAACAACGCAGTCGCCGACGCCGATGAGCAGTGCAGAAAACAGCAGCAGGACCTGCGCAGTCGCCGACGAGCAGAGCAGAAAACAGCAGCAGGACCAGCGCAGTCGCAGTCGCCGATGAGCAGTGAAGAAAAAAGCAGCAGGACCAGCGCAGTCACAGACGCCTACGAGCAGAGCAGAAAACAGCAGCAGGATCAGCACAGTCGCCGACGCCAATGAGCAGTGCAGAAAACAGCAGCAGGACCAGCGCAGTCGCCGAAGAGCAGAGCAGAAAACAGCAGCAGGACCAGCGCAGTCGCAGACGCCGATGAGCAGAGGCGAAAACAACAGCAGGACCAGCGCAGTCGCCGACGCCGATGAGCAGTGCAGAAAACACCAGCAGGACCAGCGCAGTCGCCGATGAGCAGAGCAGAAAACAGCAGCAGGACCAGCGCAGTCGCAGACGCCGACGAGCAGAGCAGACGCCGACGAGCAGAGAAGAAAACAGCAGCAGAACCAGCGAAGTCGCCGACGCCGACGATCAGAGCAGAAAACAACAGCAGGACCAGCGCAGTCGCCGACGGCGATGAGCAGAGCAGGAAACAGCAGCAGGATCAGCGCATTCGCTGACGCCGATGAGCAGTGCAGAAAACAGCAGCAGGACCAGCGCAGTCGCAGACGCCGATGAGCAGTGCAGAAAACAGCAGCAGGACCAGCGCAGTCGCCGACGCCTACGAGCAGAGCAGAAAACAGCAGCAGGATCAGCACAGTCGCCGACGCCGATGAGCAGTGCAGAAAACAGCAGCAGGACCAGCGCAGTCGACGACGAGCAGAGTAGAAAACAGCAGCAGGACCAGCGCAGTCGCCGACGCTGATGATCAGTGCAGAAAACACCAGCAGGACCAGCGCATACGTCGATGTGCAGAGCAGAAAACAGCAGCAGGACCAGCGCAGTCGCCGACGCTGATGAACAGTGCAGAAAACACCAGCTGGACCAGCGCAGTTGCAGACGCCGACGAGCAGAGCAGACGCCGACGAGCAGAGAAGAAAACAGCAGCAGGATCAACTCAGTCGCCGACGAGAAGAGCAGAAAACAGCAGCAGGATCAGCGCAGTCGCCGACGAGCAGAGCAGAAAACAGCAGCAGGATCAGCGCAGTCGCCGACGCCGATGAGCAGTGCAGAAAACAGCAGCAGGGCCAACGCAGTCATCGACGCCTACGATCAGAGCAGAAAACAGCAGCAGGGTCAGCGCCGTCGCTGACGCCGACGAGCAGAGCAGAAAAAAGCAGCAGGACCAGCGCAGTCGCCGACGAGCAGAACAGAAAACAGCAGCAGGACCAGCGGAGTCGCAGACGCCGACGAGCAGAGGCGAAAACAACAGCAGGACCAGCGCAGTCGCCGACGCCGATGAGCTGTGCAGAAAACACCAGCAGGACCAGCGCAGTCGCCGATGAGCAGAGCAGAAAACAGCAGCAGGACCAGTGCAGTCGCAGACGCCGACGAGCAGAGCAGACGCCGATGAGCAGAGAAGAAAACAGCAGCAGGACCAGCACAGTCGCCAACGCCGACGATCAGAGCAGAAAACAACAGCAGGACCAGCGCAGTAGCCGACGGCGACGAGCAGAGCAGGAAACAGCAGCAGGATCAGCGCATTCGCTGACGCAGACAAGCAGAGCAGAAAACAGCAGCAGGATCCGCGCAGTAGCCGACGCCGATGAGCAGAGCAGAAAACAGCAGCAGGACCAGCGCAGTCGCCGACGAGCAGAGCAAAAAACAGCAGCAGGAGATGAGCAGTCGCAGACGCCGACGAGCAGAGCAGAAAACAGCAGCAGGATCAGCGCAGTCGCTGACGCCGACGAGCAGAGCAAAGAACAGCGGCAGGAAATGTGCAGTCGCAGACAATCAGAGCAGAAAACAGCAGCAGGGTCAGCGCAGTCGCTGACGCCGACGAGCAGAGCAGAAAAAAGCAGCAGGAGATGCGCAGTCTCAGACGCCAATGAGCAGAGCAGAAAACAGCAGCAGGATCAACGCAGTCGCCGACGCCGATGAGCAGTGCAGAAAACAGCAGCAGGACAAGAGCAGTCGCCGACGAGCAGAGCAGAAAACAGCAGCAGGACCAGCGCAGTCGCAGACGCCGATGAGCAGTGCAGAAAAAAGCAGCAGGACCAGCGCAGTCGCCGAAGCCTACGAGCAGAGCAGAAAACAGCAGCAGGATCAGCACAGTCGCCGACGCCGATGAGGAGTGCAGAAAACAGCAGCAGGACCAGCGCAGTCGCCGACGAGAAGAGCAGAAAACAGCAGCAGGATCAGCGCAGTCGCCGACGAGCAGAGCAGAAAACAGCAGCAGGATCAGCGCAGTCGCCGACGCCGATGAGCAGTGCAGAAAACAGCAGCAGGGCCAACGCAGTCATCGACGCCTACGATCAGAGCAGAAAACAGCAGCAGGGTCAGCGCCGTCGCTGACGCCGACGAGCAGAGCAGAAAAAAGCAGCAGGACCAGCGCAGTCGCCGACGAGCAGAACAGAAAACAGCAGCAGGACCAGCGGAGTCGCAGACGCCGACGAGCAGAGGCGAAAACAACAGCAGGACCAGCGCAGTCGCCGACGCCGATGAGCTGTGCAGAAAACACCAGCAGGACCAGCGCAGTCGCCGATGAGCAGAGCAGAAAACAGCAGCAGGACCAGTGCAGTCGCAGACGCCGACGAGCAGAGCAGACGCCGATGAGCAGAGAAGAAAACAGCAGCAGGACCAGCACAGTCGCCAACGCCGACGATCAGAGCAGAAAACAACAGCAGGACCAGCGCAGTAGCCGACGGCGACGAGCAGAGCAGGAAACAGCAGCAGGATCAGCGCATTCGCTGACGCAGACAAGCAGAGCAGAAAACAGCAGCAGGATCCGCGCAGTAGCCGACGCCGATGAGCAGAGCAGAAAACAGCAGCAGGACCAGCGCAGTCGCCGACGAGCAGAGCAAAAAACAGCAGCAGGAGATGAGCAGTCGCAGACGCCGACGAGCAGAGCAGAAAACAGCAGCAGGATCAGCGCAGTCGCTGACGCCGACGAGCAGAGCAAAGAACAGCGGCAGGAAATGTGCAGTCGCAGACAATCAGAGCAGAAAACAGCAGCAGGGTCAGCGCAGTCGCTGACGCCGACGAGCAGAGCAGAAAAAAGCAGCAGGAGATGCGCAGTCTCAGACGCCAATGAGCAGAGCAGAAAACAGCAGCAGGATCAACGCAGTCGCCGACGCCGATGAGCAGTGCAGAAAACAGCAGCAGGACAAGAGCAGTCGCCGACGAGCAGAGCAGAAAACAGCAGCAGGACCAGCGCAGTCGCAGACGCCGATGAGCAGTGCAGAAAAAAGCAGCAGGACCAGCGCAGTCGCCGAAGCCTACGAGCAGAGCAGAAAACAGCAGCAGGATCAGCACAGTCGCCGACGCCGATGAGGAGTGCAGAAAACAGCAGCAGGACCAGCGCAGTCGCCGACGAGCAGAGCAGAAAACAGCAGCAGGACCAGCGCAGTCGCCGACGCTGATGAACAGTGCAGAAAACACCAGCAGGACCAGCGCATACGTCGATGAGCAGAGCAGAAAACAGCAGCAGGACCAGCGCAGTCGCAGACGCCGACGAGCGGAGCAGACGCCGATGAGCAGAGAAGAAAACAGCAGCAGGACCAGCGCATTCGCCGACGCCGACGATCAGAGCAGAAAACAACAGCAGGACCAGCAAAGTCGCCGACGCAGATGAGCAGTGCAGAAAACACCAGCAGGTCCAGCGCAGTGGCCGATGAACAGAGCAGGAAACAGCAGCAGGACCAGTGCAGACACAGACGCCGTCGAGCAGAGCAGACGCCGACGAGCAGAGAAGAAAACAGCAGCCGGACCAGCGCAGTCGCCGGCGCCGACGATCAGAGCAGAAAACAACAGAAGGACCAGCGTAGTCGCCGACGGCGACGAGCAGAGCAGGAAACAACAGCAGGATCAGCGTAGTAGGCGACGCCGATGAGCAGAGCAGAAAACAGCAGCAGGACCACCGCAGTCGCCGACGAGCAGAGCAAAAAACAGCAGCAGGAGATGCGCAGTCGCAGACACCGACGAGCAGAGCAAAAAACATAAGCAGGAGATGCGCAGTCGCAGACGATCAGAGCAGAAAACAGCAGAAGGAGATGCGCAGTCGCAGACCCCAATGAGCAGAGCAGAAAACAGCAGCAGGACGAGCGCAGTCGCAGTCGCCGATGAGCAGTGAAGAAAAAAGCAGCAGGACCAGCGCAGTCACAGACGCCTACGAGCAGAGCAGAAAACAGCAGCAGGACCAGCGCAGTCGCCGAAGAGCAGAGCAGAAAACAGCAGCAGGACCAGCGCAGTCGCAGACGCCGATGAGCAGAGGCGAAAACAACAGCAGGACCAGCGCAGTCGCCGACGCCGATGAGCAGTGCAGAAAACACCAGCAGGACCAGCGCAGTCGCCGATGAGCAGAGCAGAAAACAGCAGCAGGACCAGCGCAGTCGCAGACGCCGACGAGCAGAGCAGACGCCGACGAGCAGAGAAGAAAACAGCAGCAGAACCAGCGAAGTCGCCGACGCCGATGATCAGAGCAGAAAACAACAGCAGGACCAGCGCAGTCGCCGACGGCGATGAGCAGAGCAGGAAACAGCAGCAGGATCAGCGCATTCGCTGACGCCGATGAGCAGTGCAGAAAACAGCAGCAGGACCAGCGCAGTCGCCGACGCCTACGAGCAGAGCAGAAAACAGCAGCAGGATCAGCACAGTCGCCGACGCCGATGAGCAGTGCAGAAAACAGCAGCAGGACCAGCGCAGTCGCCGACGAGCAGAGCAGAAAACAGCAGCAGGACCAGCGCAGTCTAAGACGCCGACGAGCAGACGCTAAAACAACAGCAGGACCAGCGCAGTCGCCGACGCCGATGAGCAATGCAGAAAACACCAGCAGGACCAGCGCAGTCGCAGACGCCGACAATCAGAGCAGACGCCGACGAGCAGAGAAGAAAACAACAGCAGGACCAGCGCAGTTGCCGACGCAGATGAGCAGTGCAGAAAACACAAGCAGGACCAGCGCAGTCACCGATGAGCAGAGCAGAAAACAGCATCAGGACAAGCGCAGTCGCAGACGCCGACGAGCAGAGCAGACGCCGACGAGCAGAGCAGAAAACAACAGCAGGACCAGCGCAGTCGCCGACGGCGACGAGCAGAGCAGGAAACAACAGCAGGATCAGCGCAGTAGCCGACGCCAATGAGCAGAGCAGAAAACAGCAGCAGGACCAGCGCAGTCGCCGACGAGCAGAGCAAAAAACAGCAGCAGGAGATGTGCAGTCGCAGACGCCGACGAGCAGAGCAGAAAACAGCAGCAGGATCAGCGCAGTCGCTGACGCCGACGAGCAGAGCAAAAAACAGAAGCAGGAGATGCTCAGTCGCAGACGATCAGAGCAGAAAACAGCAGCAGTGTCAGCGCAGTCGCTGACGCCGACGAGCAAAGCAGAAAAAAGCAGCAGGAGATGCGCAGTCGCAGACGCCAATGAGCAGAGCAGAAAACAGCAGCAGGATCAGCGCAGTCGCCGACGCCGATGCGCAGTGCAGAAAACAGCAGCAGGACCAGCGCAGTGGCCGATGAGCAGAGCAGGAAACAGCAGCAGGACCAGCGCATTCGTCGGCGCCGACGATCAGAGCAGAAAAAAACAGAAGGACCAGCGCAGTCGCCGACGGCGACGAGCAGAGCAGGAAACAACAGCAGGATCAGCGTAGTAGCCGACGCCGATGAGCAGAGGCGAAAACAACAGCAGGACCAGCGCAGTCGCCGACGCCGATGAGCAGTGCAGAAAACACCAGCAGGACCAGCGCAGTCGCCGATGAGCAGAGCAGAAAACAGCAGCAGGACCAGCGCAGTCGCAGACGCCGACGATCAGAGCAGACGCCGACGAGCAGAAAAGAAAACAGCAGCAGAACCAGCGAAGTCGCCGACGCCGACGATCAGAGCAGAAAACAACAGCAGGACCAGCGCAGTCGCCGACGGCGATGAGCAGAGCAGGAAACAGCAGCAGGATCAGCGCATTCGCTGACGCCGATGAGCAGTGCAGAAAACAGCAGCAGGACCAGCGCAGTCGCCGACGCCGATGAGCAATGCAGAAAACACCAGCAGGACCAGCGCAGTCGCAGACGCCGACGAGCAGAGCAGGCGCCGATGAGCAGAGAAGAAAACAGCAGCAGGACCAGCGCAGTCGCCGACGCCGACGATCAGAGCAGAAAACAACAGCAGGACCAGCACAGTCGCCGACGCAGATGAGCAGTGCAGAAAACACCAGCAGGTCCAGCGCAGTGGCCGATGAACAGAGCAGGAAACAGCAGCAGGACCAGTGCAGTCACAGACGCCGTCGAGCAGAGCAGACGCCAACGAGCAGAGAAGAAAACAGCAGCCGGACCAGCGCAGTCGCCGGCGCCGACGATCAGAGCAGAAAACAACAGAAGGACCAGCGCAGTCGCCGACGGCGACGAGCAGAGCAGGAAACAACAGCAGGATCAGCGTAGTAGCCGACGCCGATGAGCAGAGCAGAAAACAGCAGCAGGACCAGCGCAGTCGCCGACGAGCAGAGCAAAAAACAGCAGCAGGAGATGCGCAGTCGCAGACGCCGACGAGCAGAGCAGAAAACAGCAGCAGGTTCAGCGCAGTCGCTGACACCGACGAGCAGAGCAAAAAACATAAGCAGGAGATGCGCAGTTGCAGACGATCAGAGCAGAAAACAGCAGAAGGAGATGCGCAGTCGCAGACGCCAATGAGCAGAGCAGAAAACAGCAGCAGGAACAACGCAGTCGCCGACGCCGATGAGCAGTGCAGAAAACAGCAGCAGGACCTGCGCAGTCGCCGACGAGCAGAGCAGAAAACAGCAGCAGGACCAGCGCAGTCGCAGTCGCCGATGAGCAGTGAAGAAAAAAGCAGCAGGACCAGCGCAGTCACAGACGCCTACAAGCAGAGCAGAAAACAGCAGCAGGATCAGCACAGTCGCCGACGCCAATGAGCAGTGCAGAAAACAGCAGCAGGACCAGCGCAGTCGCCGAAGAGCAGAGCAGAAAACAGCAGCAGGACCAGCGCAGTCGCAGACGCCGATGAGCAGAGGCGAAAACAACAGCAGGACCAGCGCAGTCGCCAACGCCGATGAGCAGTGCAGAAAACACCAGCAGGACCAGCGCAGTCGCCGATGAGCAGAGCAGAAAACAGCAGCAGGACCAGCGCAGTCGCAGACGCCGACGAGCAGAGCAGACGCTGACGAGCAGAGAAGAAAACAGCAGCAGAACCAGCGAAGTCGCCGACGCCGACGATCAGAGCAGAAAACAACAGCAGGACCAGCGCAGTCGCCGACGGCAATGAGCAGAGCAGGAAACAGCAGCAGGATCAGCGCATTCGCTGACGCCGATGAGCAGTGCAGAAAACAGCAGCAGGACCAGCGCAGTCGCCAACGCCTACGAGCAGAGCAGAAAACAGCAGCAGGATCAGCACAGTCGCCGACGCCGATGAGCAGTGCAGAAAACAGCAGCAGAACCAGCGCAGTCGCCGACGAGCAGAGCAGAAAAAAGCAGCAGGACCAGCGCAGTCTAAGACGCCGACGAGCAGACGCTAAAACAACAGCAGGACCAGCGCAGTCGCCGACGCCGATGAGCAATGCAGAAAACACCAGCAGGACCAGCGCAGTCGCAGACGCCGACGAGCAGAGCAGACGCCGACGAGCAGAGAAGAAAACAACAGCAGGACCAGCGCAGTTGCCGACGCAGATGAGCAGTGCAGAAAACACAAGCAGGACCAGCGCAGTCACCGATGAGCAGAGCAGAAAACAGCATCAGGACCAGCGCAGTCGCAGACGCCGACGAGCAGAGCAGACGCCGACGAGCAGAGCAGAAAACAACAGCAGGACCAGCGCAGTCGCCGACGGCGACGAGCAGAGCAGGAAACAACAGCAGGATCAGCGCAGTAGCCGACGCCAATGAGCAGAGCAGACAACAGCAGCAGGACCAGCGCAGTCGCCGACGAGCAGAGCAAAAAACAGCAGCAGGAGATGTGCAGTCGCAGACGCCGACGAGCAGAGCAGAAAACAGCAGCAGGATCAGCGCAGTCGCTGACGCCGACGAGCAGAGCAAAAAACAGAAGCAGGAGATGCGCAGTCGCAGACGATCAGAGCAGAAAACAGCAGCAGTGTCAGCGCATTCGCTGACGCCGACGAGCAAAGCAGAAAAAAGCAGCAGGAGATGCGCAGTCGCAGACGCCAATGAGCAGAGCAGAAAACAGCAGCAGGATCAGCGCAGTCGCCGACGCCGATGAGCAGTGCAGAAAACAGCAGCAGGACCAGCGCAGTGGCCGATGAGCAGAGCAGGAAAAAGCAGCAGGACCAGCGCATTCGTCGGCGCCGACGATCAGAGCAGAAAAAAACAGAAGGACCAGCGCAGTCGCCGACGGCGACGAGCAGAGCAGGAAACAACAGCAGGATCAGCGTAGTAGCGACGCCGATGAGCAGAGGCGAAAACAACAGCAGGACCAGCGCAGTCGCCGACGCCGATGAGCAGTGCAGAAAACACCAGCAGGACCAGCGCAGTCGCCGATGAGCAGAGCAGAAAACAGCAGCAGGACCAGCGCAGTCGCAGACGCCGACGAGCAGAGCAGACGCCGATGAGCAGAGAAGAAAACAGCAGCAGAACCAGCGAAGTCGCCGACGCCGACGATCAGAGCAGAAAACAACAGCAGGACCAGCGCAGTCGCCGACGGCGATGAGCAGAGCAGGAAACAGCAGCAGGATCAGCGCATTCGCTGACGCCGATGATCAGTGCAGAAAACAGCAGCAGGACCAGCGCAGTCGCCGACGCCTACGAGCAGAGCAGAAAACAGCAGCAGGATCAGCACAGTCTCCGACGCCGATGAGCAGTGCAGAAAACAGCGGCAGGACCAGCGCAGTCGCCGACGAGCAGAGCAGAAAACAGCAGCAGGACCAGCGCAGTCGCCGACGCCGACGAGCAGAGGCTAAAACAACAGCAGGACCAGCGCAGTCGCCGACGCCGATGAGCAATGCAGAAAACACCAGCAGGACCAGCGCAGTCGCAGACGCCGACGAGCAGAGCAGACGCCGACGAGCAGAGGCTAAAACAACAGCAGGACCAGCGCAGTCGCCGACGCCGATGAGCAATGCAGAAAACACCAGCAGGACCAGCGCAGTCGCAGACGCCGACGAGCAGAGCAGACGCCGACGAGCAGAGCAGAAAACAGCATCAGGACCAGCGCAGTCGCAGACGCCGACGAGCAGAGCAGACGCCGACGAGCAGAGCAGAAAACAACAGCAGGACCAGCGCAGTCGCCGACGGCGACGAGCAGAGCAGGAAACAACAGCAGGATCAGCGCAGTAGCCGACGAGCAGAGCAGGAAACAGCAGCAGGACCAGCGCATTCGTCGGCGCCGACGATCAGAGCAGAAAAAAACAGAAGGACCAGCGCAGTCGCCGACGGCGACGAGCAGAGCAGGAAACAACAGCAGGATCAACGTAGTAGCCGACGCCGATGAGCAGAGCAGAAAACAGCAGCATGACCAGCGCAGTCGCCGACGAGCAGAGCAAAAAACAGCAGCAGGAGATGCGCAGTCGCAGACGCCGACGAGCAGAGCAGAAAACAGCAGCAGGATCAGCGCAGTCGCTGACGCCGACGAGCTGAGCAAAAAACATAAGCAGGAGATGCGCAGTCGCAGACGATCAGAGCAGAAAACAGCAGCAGGAGATGCGCAGTCGCAGACGCCAATGAGCAGAGCAGAAAACAGCAGCAGGATCAACGCAGTCGCCGACGAGCAGAGCAGAAAACAGCAGCAGGACCAGCGCAGTCGCAGTCGCCGATGAGCAGTGAAGAAAAAAGCAGCAGGACCAGCGCAGTCACAGACGCCTACGAGCAGAGCAGAAAACACCAGCAGGACCAGCGCAGTCGCTGACGCCGACGAGCAAAGCAGAAAACAGCAGCAGGATCAGCGCAGTCGCCGACGCCGATGAGCAGTGCAGAAAACAGCAGCAGGACCAGCGCAGCTGACGACGAGCAGAGCAGAAAACAGCAGCAGGACCAGCGCAGTCACAGACGCCGACGAGCAGAGGCAAAAACAACAGCAGGACCAGCGCAGTCGCCGACGCCGATAAGCAGTGCAGAAAAAAGCAGCAGGACCAGCGCAGTCACAGACGCCTACGAGCAGAGCAGAAAACACCAGCAGGACCAGCGCAGTCGCTGACGCCGACGAGCAAAGCAGAAAACAGCAGCAGGATCAGCGCAGTCGCCGACGCCGATGAGCAGTGCAGAAAACAGCAGCAGGACCAGCGCAGTCGCCGATGAGCAGAGCAGAAAACAGCAGCAGGACCAGCGCAGTCGCAGACGCCGACGAGCAAAGCAGACGCTGACGAGCAGAGAATTAAACAGCAGCAGGACCAGCGCAGTCGCTGACGCAGACGAGCAAAGCAGAAAAAAGCAGCAGGAGATGAGCAGTCGCAGACGCCAATGAGCAGAGCAGAAAACAGCAGCAGGATCAGCGCAGTCGCCGACGCCGATGAGCAGTGCAGAAAACAGCAGCAGGACCTGCGCAGTCGCCGACGAGCAGAGCAGAAAACAGCAGCAGGACCAGCGCAGTCGCAGACGCCGATGAGCAGTGCAGAAAACAGCAGCAGGACCAGCGCAGTCGCCGACGCCTTCGAGCAGAGCAGAAAACAGCAGCAGGATCAGCACAGTCGACGATGCCAATGAGCAGTGCAGAAAACAGCAGCAGGACCAGCGCAGTTGACGACGAGCAGAGCAGAAAACAGCAGCAGGACCAGCGCAGTCGCAGACGCCGACGAGCAGAGGCGAAAACAACAGCAGGACCAGCGCAGTCGCCGACGCCGATGAGCAGTGCAGAAAACACCAGCAGGACCAGCGCAGTGGCCGATGAGCAGAGCAGGAAACAGCAGCAGGACCAGCGCAGTCGCCGGCGCCGACGATCAGAGCAGAAAAAAACAGAAGGACCAGCGCAGTCGCCGACGGCGACGAGCAGAGCAGGAAACAACAGCAGGATCAGCGTAGTAGCCAACGCCGATGAGCAGAGCAGAAAACAGCAGCAGGACCAGCGCAGTCGCCGACGAGCAGAGCAAAAAACAGCAGCAGGAGATGCGCAGTCGCAGACGCCGACGAGCAGAGCAGAAAACAGCAGCAGGATCAGCGCAGTCGCTGACGCCGACGAGCTGAGCAAAAAACATAAGCAGGAGATGCGCAGTCGCAGACGATCAGAGCAGAAAACAGCAGCAGGAGATGCGCAGTCACAGACGCCAATGAGCAGAGCAGAAAACAGCAGCAGGATCAACGCAGTCGCCGACGAGCAGAGCAGAAAACAGCAGCAGGACCAGCGCAGTCGCAGTCGCCGATGAGCAGTGCAGAAAACAGCAGCAGGACCTGCGCAGTCGCGGACGAGCAGAGCAGAAAACAGCAGCAGGACCAGCGCAGTCGCAGTCGCCGATGAGCAGTGAAGAAAAAAGCAGCAGGACCAGCGCAGTCACAGACGCCTACGAGCAGAGCAGAAAAAACCAGCAGGACCAGCGCAGTCGCTGACGCCGATGAGCAGTGCAGAAAACACCAGCAGGACCAGTGCAGTCGCCGATGAGCAGAGCAGAAAACAGCAGCAGGACCAGCGCAGTCGCAGACGCCGACGAGCAGAGCAGACGCCGACGAGCAGAGAAGAAAACAGCAGCAGAACCAGTGCAGTCGCCGACGCCGACGATCAGAGCAGAAAACAACAGCAGGAGCAGCGCAGTCACCGACGCCGATGAGCAGTGCAGAAAACAGCAGCAGGACCAGCGCAGTCGCCTACGCCTACGAGCAGAGCAGAAAACAGCAGCAGGATCAGCACAGTCGCCGACGCCGATGAGCAGTGCAGAAAACAGCAGCAGGACCAGCGCAGTCGCCGACGAGCAGAGCAGAAAACAGCAGCAGGACCAGCGCAGTCGCAGACGCCGACGAGCTGAGCAGACGCCGACGAGCAGAGAAGAAAACAGCAGCAGGACCAGCGCAGTCGCCGGCGCCGACGATCAGAGCAGAAAACAACAGCAGGACCAGTGCAGTCACCGACGGCGACGAGCAGAGCAGGAAACAACAGCAGGATCAGCGCAGTAGCCGACGCCGATGAGCAGAGCAGAAAACAGCAGCAGGACCAGCGCAGTCGCCGACGAGCAGAGCAAAAAACAGCAGCAGGAGATGTGCAGTCGCAGACGCCGACGAGCAGAGCAGAAAACAGCAGCAGGATCAGCGCAGTCGCTGACGCCGACGAGCAGAGCAAAAAACTGAAGCAGGAGATGCGCAGTCGCAGACGATCAGAGCAGAAAACAGCAGCAGGGTCAGCGCAGTCGCTGACGCCGACGAGCAAAGCAGAAAACAGCAGCAGGATCAGCGCAGTCGCCGACGCCGATGAGCAGTGCAGAAAACAGCAGCAGGACCAGCGCAGCTGACGACGAGCAGAGCAGAAAACAGCAGCAGGACCAGCGCAGTCGCAGACGCCGACGAGCAGAGGCAAAAACAACAGCAGGACCAGCGCAGTCGCCGACGCCGATAAGCAGTGCAGAAAACACCAGCAGGACCAGCGCAGTCGCCGATGAGCAGAGCAGAAAACAGCAGCAGGACCAGCGCAGTCGCAGACGCCGACGAGCAGAGCAGACGCCGACGAGCAGAGAATTAAACAGCAGCAGGACCAGCGCAGTCGCTGACGCCGACGAGCAAAGCAGAAAAAAGCAGCAGGAGATGAGCAGTCGCAGACGCCAATGAGCAGAGCAGAAAACAGCAGCAGGATCAGCGCAGTCGCCGACGCCGATGAGCAGTGCAGAAAACAGCAGCAGGACCTGCGCAGTCGCCGACGAGCAGAGCAGAAAACAGCAGCAGGACCAGCGCAGTCGCAGACGCCGATGAGCAGTGCAGAAAACAGCAGCAGGACCAGCGCAGTCGCCGACGCCTTCGAGCAGAGCAGAAAACAGCAGCAGGATCAGCACAGTCGACGATGCCAATGAGCAGTGCAGAAAACAGCAGCAGGACCAGCGCAGTTGACGACGAGCAGAGCAGAAAACAGCAGCAGGACCAGCGCAGTCGCAGACGCCGACGAGCAGAGGCGAAAACAACAGCAGGACCAGCGCAGTCGCCGACGCCGATGAGCAGTGCAGAAAACACCAGCAGGACCAGCGCAGTGGCCGATGAGCAGAGCAGGAAACAGCAGCAGGACCAGCGCAGTCGCCGGCGCCGACGATCAGAGCAGAAAAAAACAGAAGGACCAGCGCAGTCGCCGACGGCGACGAGCAGAGCAGGAAACAACAGCAGGATCAGCGTAGTAGCCGACGCCGATGAGCAGAGCAGAAAACAGCAGCAGGACCAGCGCAGTCGCCGACGAGCAGAGCAAAAAACAGCAGCAGGAGATGCGCAGTCGCAGACGCCGACGAGCAGAGCAGAAAACAGCAGCAGGATCAGCGCAGTCGCTGACGCCGACGAGCTGAGCAAAAAACATAAGCAGGAGATGCGCAGTCGCAGACGATCAGAGCAGAAAACAGCAGCAGGAGATGCGCAGTCACAGACGCCAATGAGCAGAGCAGAAAACAGCAGCAGGATCAACGCAGTCGCCGACGAGCAGAGCAGAAAACAGCAGCAGGACCAGCGCAGTCGCAGTCGCCGATGAGCAGTGCAGAAAACAGCAGCAGGACCTGCGCAGTCGCGGACGAGCAGAGCAGAAAACAGCAGCAGGACCAGCGCAGTCGCAGTCGCCGATGAGCAGTGAAGAAAAAAGCAGCAGGACCAGCGCAGTCACAGACGCCTACGAGCAGAGCAGAAAAAACCAGCAGGACCAGCGCAGTCGCTGACGCCGATGAGCAGTGCAGAAAACACCAGCAGGACCAGTGCAGTCGCCGATGAGCAGAGCAGAAAACAGCAGCAGGACCAGCGCAGTCGCAGACGCCGACGAGCAGAGCAGATGCCGACGAGCAGAGAAGAAAACAGCAGCAGAACCAGTGCAGTCGCCGACGCCGACGATCAGAGCAGAAAACAACAGCAGGAGCAGCGCATTCACCGACGCCGATGAGCAGTGCAGAAAACAGCAGCAGGACCAGCGCAGTCGCCTACGCCTACGAGCAGAGCAGAAAACAGCAGCAGGATCAGCACAGTCGCCGACGCCGATGAGCAGTGCAGAAAACAGCAGCAGGACCAGCGCAGTCGCCGACGAGCAGAGCAGAAAACAGCAGCAGGACCAGCGCAGTCTCAGACGCCGACGAGCAGAGGCGAAAACAACAGCAGGACCAGCGCAGTCGCCGACGCCGATGAGCAATGCAGAAAACACCAGCAGGACCAGCGCAGACGCCGACGAGCAGAGCAGACGCCGACGAGCAGAGAAGAAAACAGCAGCAGGACCAGCGCAGTTGCCGTCGCCGACGATCAGAGCAGAAAACAACAGCAGGACCAGCGCAGTCGCCGACGCAGATGAGCAGTGCAGAAACACAAGCAGGACCAGCGCAGTCACCGATGAGCAGAGCAGAAAACAGCAGCAGGACCAGCGCAGTCGCAGACGCCGACGAGCAGAGCAGATGCCGACGAGCAGAGAAGAAAACAGCAGCAGGGCCAGCGCAGTCACCGGCGCCGACGATCAGAGCAGAAAACAACAGCAGGACCAGCGCAGTCGCCGACGGCGACGAGCAGAGCAGGAAACAACAGCAGGATCAGCGCAGTAGCCGACGCCGATGAGCAGAGCAGAAAACAGCAGCAGGACCAGCGCAGTCGCCGACGAGCAGAGCAAAAAACAGCAGCAGGAGATGTGGAGTCGCAGACGCCGACGAGCAGAGCAGAAAACAGCAGCAGGATCAGCGCAGTCGCTGACGCCGACGAGCAGAGCAAAAAACTGAAGCAGGAGATGCGCAGTCGCAGACGATCAGAGCAGAAAACAGCAGCACGGTCAGCGCAGTCGCTGATGCCGACGAGCAAAGCAGAAAAAAGCAGCAGGAGATGCGCAGTCGCAGACGCCAATGAGCAGAGCAGAAAACAGCAATAGGATCAGCGCAGTCGCCGACGCCGATGAGCAGTGCAGAAAACAGCAGCAGGACCTGCGCAGTCGCCGACGAGCAGAGCAGAAAACAGCAGCAGGACCAGCGCAGTCGCAGACGCCGATGAGCAGTGCAGAAAACAGCAGCAGCACCAGCGCAGTCGCCGACGCCTTCGAGCAGAGCAGAAAACAGCAGCAGGATCAGCACAGTTGCCTACGCCAATGAGCAGTGCAGAAAACAGCAGCAGGACCAGCGCAGCTGACGACGAGCAGAGCAGAAAACAGCAGCAGGACCAGCGCAGTCGCAGACGCCGACGAGCAGAGGCGAAAACCACAGCAGGACCAGCGCAGTCGCCGACGCCGTTGAGCAGTGCAGAAAACACCAGCAGGACCAGCGCAGTCGCCGATGAGCAGAGCAGAAAACAGCAGCAGGACCAGCGCAGTTGCAGACGCCGACGAACAGAGCAGACGCCGACGAGCAGAGAATTAAACAGCAGCAGGACCAGCGCAGTCGCTGACGCCGACGAGCAAAGCAGAAAAAAGCAGCAGGAGATGCGCAGTAGCAGACGCCAATGAGCAGTGCAGAAAACAGCAGCAGGACCTGCGCAGTCGCCGACGAGCAGAGCAGAAAACAGCAGCAGGACCAGCACAGTCGCAGACACCGATGAGCAGTGCAGAAGACAGCAGCAGGACCAGCGCAGTCGCCGACGCCTTCGAGCAGAGCAGAAAACAGCAGCAGGATCAGCACAGTCGCCGATGCCAATGAGCAGTGCAGAAAACAGCAGCAGGACATGCGCAGTTGACGACGAGCAGAGCAGAAAACAGCAGCAGGACCAGCGCAGTCGCAGACGCCGATGAGCAGTGCAGAAAACACCAGCAGGACCAGCGCAGTCACCGATGAGCAGAGCAGAAAACAGCATCAGGACCAGTGCAGTCGCAGACGCCGACGAGCAGAGCAGACGCCGACGAGCAGAGAATTAAACAGCAGCATGACCAGCGCAGTCGCCAACGCCGACGATCAGAGCAGAAAACAACAGCAGGACCAGCGCAGTAGCCGACGGCGACGAGCAGAGCAGGAAACAGCAGCAGGATCAGCGCATTCGCTGACGCAGACAAGCAGAGCAGAAAACAGCAGCAGGATCCGCGCAGGAGCCGACGCCGATGAGCAGACCAGAAAACAGCAGCAGGACCTGTGCAGTCGCCGACGAGCAGAGCAGAAAACAGCAGCAGGACCAGCGCAGTCGCAGTCGCCGATGAGCAGAGCAGAAAACAGCAGCAGGATCAACGCAGTCGCCAATGCCGATGAGCAGTGCAGAAAACACCAGCAGGACCAGCGCAGTCGCCGATGAGCAGAGCAGAAAACAGCAGCAGGACCAGCGCAGTCGCAGACGCCGATGAGCAGTGCAGAAAACACCAGCAGGACCAGCGCAGTCACCGATGAGCAGAGCAGAAAACAGCAGCAGGACCATCGCAGTCGCAGACGCCGACAAGCAGAGCAGACGCCGACGAGCAGAGAAGAAAACAGCAGCAGGACCAGCGCAGTCGCCAAGGTCGACGATCAGAGCAGAAAACAACAGCAGGACCAGCGCAGGTGCAGACGGCGACGAGCAGAGCAGGAAACAGCAGCAGGATCAGCGCAGTCGCCGACGAGCAGAGTAAAAAACAGCAGCAGGAGATGCGCAGTCGCAGACTCCGACGAGCAGAGCAGAAAACAGCAGCAGGATCAGAGCAGTCGCTGACCCCGACGAGCAGAGCAAAAAACAGCAGCAGGAGATGCGCAGTCGCAGACGATCAGAGCAGAAAACAGCAGCAGGGTCAGCGAAGTCGCTGACGCCGACGAGCAGAGCAGAAAAAAGCAGCAGGAGATGCGCAGTCGCAGACGCAAATGAGCAGAGCAGAAAACAGCAGCAGGATCACCGCAGTCGCCGACGCCAATGAGCAGAGCAGAAAACAGCTGCAGGATCAGCGCAGTCGCTGACGCCGACGAGAAGACAAGAAAAAAGCAGCAGGAGATGCGAAGTCGCAAACGCCAACGAGCAGAGCAGAAAACAACAGCAGGACCAGCGCAGTAGCCGACGGCGACGAGCAGAGCAGGAAACAGCAGCAGGATCAGCGCATTCGCTGACGCAGACAAGCAGAGCAGAAAACAGCAGCAGGATCCGCGCAGTAGCCGACTCCGATGAGCAGAGCAGAAAACAGCAGAAGGAGATGCGCAGTCACAGACGCCAATGAGCAGAGCAGAAAACAGCAGCAGGATCAACGCAGTCGCCGACGAGCAGAGCAGAAAACAGCAGCAGGACCAGCGCAGTCGCAGTCGCCGATGAGCAGTGCAGAAAACAGCAGCAGGACCTGCGCAGTCGCGGACGAGCAGAGCAGAAAACAGCAGCAGGACCAGCGCAGTCGCAGTCGCCGATGAGCAGTGAAGAAAAAAGCAGCAGGACCAGCGCAGTCACAGACGCCTACGAGCAGAGCAGAAAAAACCAGCAGGACCAGCGCAGTCGCTGACGCCGATGAGCAGTGCAGAAAACACCAGCAGGACCAGTGCAGTCGCCGATGAGCAGAGCAGAAAACAGCAGCAGGACCAGCGCAGTCGCAGACGCCGACGAGCAGAGCAGACGCCGACGAGCAGAGAAGAAAACAGCAGCAGAACCAGTGCAGTCGCCGACGCCGACGATCAGAGCAGAAAACAACAGCAGGAGCAGCGCATTCACCGACGCCGATGAGCAGTGCAGAAAACAGCAGCAGGACCAGCGCAGTCGCCTACGCCTACGAGCAGAGCAGAAAACAGCAGCAGGATCAGCACAGTCGCCGACGCCGATGAGCAGTGCAGAAAACAGCAGCAGGACCAGCGCAGTCGCCGACGAGCAGAGCAGAAAACAGCAGCAGGACCAGCGCAGTCTCAGACGCCGACGAGCAGAGGCGAAAACAACAGCAGGACCAGCGCAGTCGCCGACGCCGATGAGCAATGCAGAAAACACCAGCAGGACCAGCGCAGACGCCGACGAGCAGAGCAGACGCCGACGAGCAGAGAAGAAAACAGCAGCAGGACCAGCGCAGTTGCCGTCGCCGACGATCAGAGCAGAAAACAACAGCAGGACCAGCGCAGTCGCCGACGCAGATGAGCAGTGCAGAAACACAAGCAGGACCAGCGCAGTCACCGATGAGCAGAGCAGAAAACAGCAGCAGGACCAGCGCAGTCGCAGACGCCGACGAGCAGAGCAGATGCCGACGAGCAGAGAAGAAAACAGCAGCAGGACCAGCGCAGTCACCGGCGCCGACGATCAGAGCAGAAAACAACAGCAGGACCAGCGCAGTCGCCGACGGCGACGAGCAGAGCAGGAAACAACAGCAGGATCAGCGCAGTAGCCGACGCCGATGAGCAGAGCAGAAAACAGCAGCAGGACCAGCGCAGTCGCCGACGAGCAGAGCAAAAAACAGCAGCAGGAGATGTGGAGTCGCAGACGCCGACGAGCAGAGCAGAAAACAGCAGCAGGATCAGCGCAGTCGCTGACGCCGACGAGCAGAGCAAAAAACTGAAGCAGGAGATGCGCAGTCGCAGACGATCAGAGCAGAAAACAGCAGCACGGTCAGCGCAGTCGCTGATGCCGACGAGCAAAGCAGAAAAAAGCAGCAGGAGATGCGCAGTCGCAGACGCCAATGAGCAGAGCAGAAAACAGCAATAGGATCAGCGCAGTCGCCGACGCCGATGAGCAGTGCAGAAAACAGCAGCAGGACCTGCGCAGTCGCCGACGAGCAGAGCAGAAAACAGCAGCAGGACCAGCGCAGTCGCAGACGCCGATGAGCAGTGCAGAAAACAGCAGCAGCACCAGCGCAGTCGCCGACGCCTTCGAGCAGAGCAGAAAACAGCAGCAGGATCAGCACAGTTGCCTACGCCAATGAGCAGTGCAGAAAACAGCAGCAGGACCAGCGCAGCTGACGACGAGCAGAGCAGAAAACAGCAGCAGGACCAGCGCAGTCGCAGACGCCGACGAGCAGAGGCGAAAACCACAGCAGGACCAGCGCAGTCGCCGACGCCGTTGAGCAGTGCAGAAAACACCAGCAGGACCAGCGCAGTCGCCGATGAGCAGAGCAGAAAACAGCAGCAGGACCAGCGCAGTTGCAGACGCCGACGAACAGAGCAGACGCCGACGAGCAGAGAATTAAACAGCAGCAGGACCAGCGCAGTCGCTGACGCCGACGAGCAAAGCAGAAAAAAGCAGCAGGAGATGCGCAGTAGCAGACGCCAATGAGCAGTGCAGAAAACAGCAGCAGGACCTGCGCAGTCGCCGACGAGCAGAGCAGAAAACAGCAGCAGGACCAGCACAGTCGCAGACACCGATGAGCAGTGCAGAAGACAGCAGCAGGACCAGCGCAGTCGCCGACGCCTTCGAGCAGAGCAGAAAACAGCAGCAGGATCAGCACAGTCGCCGATGCCAATGAGCAGTGCAGAAAACAGCAGCAGGACATGCGCAGTTGACAACGAGCAGAGCAGAAAACAGCAGCAGGACCAGCGCAGTCGCAGACGCCGATGAGCAGTGCAGAAAACACCAGCAGGACCAGCGCAGTCACCGATGAGCAGAGCAGAAAACAGCATCAGGACCAGTGCAGTCGCAGACGCCGACGAGCAGAGCAGACGCCGACGAGCAGAGAATTAAACAGCAGCATGACCAGCGCAGTCGCCAACGCCGACGATCAGAGCAGAAAACAACAGCAGGACCAGCGCAGTAGCCGACGGCGACGAGCAGAGCAGGAAACAGCAGCAGGATCAGCGCATTCGCTGACGCAGACAAGCAGAGCAGAAAACAGCAGCAGGATCCGCGCAGGAGCCGACGCCGATGAGCAGACCAGAAAACAGCAGCAGGACCTGCGCAGTCGCCGACGAGCAGAGCAGAAAACAGCAGCAGGACCAGCGCAGTCGCAGTCGCCGATGAGCAGAGCAGAAAACAGCAGCAGGATCAACGCAGTCGCCAATGCCGATGAGCAGTGCAGAAAACACCAGCAGGACCAGCGCAGTCGCCGATGAGCAGAGCAGAAAACAGCAGCAGGACCAGCGCAGTCGCAGACGCCGATGAGCAGTGCAGAAAACACCAGCAGGACCAGCGCAGTCACCGATGAGCAGAGCAGAAAACAGCAGCAGGACCATCGCAGTCGCAGACGCCGACAAGCAGAGCAGACGCCGACGAGCAGAGAAGAAAACAGCAGCAGGACCAGCGCAGTCGCCAAGGTCGACGATCAGAGCAGAAAACAACAGCAGGACCAGCGCAGGTGCAGACGGCGACGAGCAGAGCAGGAAACAGCAGCAGGATCAGCGCAGTCGCCGACGAGCAGAGTAAAAAACAGCAGCAGGAGATGCGCAGTCGCAGACTCCGACGAGCAGAGCAGAAAACAGCAGCAGGATCAGAGCAGTCGCTGACCCCGACGAGCAGAGCAAAAAACAGCAGCAGGAGATGCGCAGTCGCAGACGATCAGAGCAGAAAACAGCAGCAGGCTTCGCTGACGCCGACGAGCAGAGCAGAAAAAAGCAGCAGGAGATGCGCAGTCGCAGACGCAAATGAGCAGAGCAGAAAACAGCAGCAGGATCACCGCAGTCGCCGACGCCAATGAGCAGAGCAGAAAACAGCTGCAGGATCAGCGCAGTCGCTGACGCCGACGAGAAGACAAGAAAAAAGCAGCAGGAGATGCGAAGTCGCAGACGCCAACGAGCAGAGCAGAAAACAACAGCAGGACCAGCGCAGTAGCCGACGGCGACGAGCAGAGCAGGAAACAGCAGCAGGATCAGCGCATTCGCTGACGCAGACAAGCAGAGCAGAAAACAGCAGCAGGATCCGCGCAGTAGCCGACTCCGATGAGCAGAGCAGAAAACAGCAGAAGGAGATGCGCAGTCGCAGACGCCGACGAGCAGAGCAGAAAACAGCAGCAGGATCAGCGCAGTCGCTGACGCTGACGAGCAGAGCAAAAAACAGAAGCAGGAGATGCGCAGTCGCAGACGATCAGAGCAGAAAACAGCAGCAGGGTCAGTGCAGTCGCTGACGCCGACGAGCAGAGCAGAAAAAAGAAGCAGGAGATGCGCAGTTGCAGACGCAAATGAGCAGAGCAGAAAACAGCAGCAGGATCAACGCAGTCGCCGACGCCGATGAGCAGTGCAGAAAACAGCAGCAGGACCTGCGCAGTCGCCGACGAGCAGAGCAGAAAACAGCAGCAGGACCAGTGCAGTCGCAGTCGCCGATGAGCAGTGAAGAAAACAGCAGCAGGACCAGCGCAGTCGCCGACGCCTACGAGCAGAGCAGAAAACAGCAGCAGGATCAGCACAGTCGCCGACGCCAATGAGCAGTGCAGAAAACAGCAGCAGGACCAGCGCAGTCGCCGACGAGCAGAGCAGAAAACAGCAGCAGGACCTGCGCAGTCGCAGACGCCTATGAGCAGAGGCGAAAACAACAGCAGGACCAGCGCAGTCGCCGAAGCCGATGAGCAGTGCAGAAAACACCAGCAGGACCAGCGCAGTCGCCGATGAGCAGAGCAGAAAACAGCAGCAGGACCAGCGCAGTCGCAGACGCCGACGAGCAGAGCAGACGCCGACGAGCAGAGAAGAAAACAGCAGCAGAACCAGTGCAGTCGCCGACGCCGAAGATCAGAGCAGAAAACAACAGCAGGACCAGCGCAGTCGCCGACGGCGACGAGCAGAGCAGGAAACAGCAGCAGGATCAGCGCATTCGCTGACGCCCATGAGCAGTGTAGAAAACAGCAGCAGGACCAGCGCAGTCGCCGATGCCTACGAGCAGAGCAGAAAACAGCAGCAGGATCAGCACAGTCGCCGACGCTGATGAGCAGTGCAGAAAACAGCAGCAGGACAAGCGCAGTCGCCGACGAGCAGAGCAGAAAACAGCAGCAGGACCAGCGCAGTCTCAGACGCCGACGAGCAGAGGCGAAAACAACAGCAGGACCAGCGCAGTCGCCGATGAGCAGAGCAGAAAACAGCAGCAGGACCAGCGCAGTCGCAGACGCCGACGAGCAGAGCAGACGCCGACAAGCAGAGAAGAAAACAGCAGCAGGACCAGCGCAGTCGCCGACGCCGACGATCAGAGCAGAAAACAACAGCAGGACCAGCGCAGTCGCCGACGCAGATGAGCAGTGCAGAAAACACAAGCAGGACCAGCGCAGTCACCGATGAGCAGAGCAGAAAACAGCAGCAGGACCAGCGCAGTCGCAGACGCCGACGAGCAGAGAAGAAAACAGCAGCAGGACAAGCGCATTCGCCGGCGCCGACGATCAGAGCAGAAAACAACAGCAGGACCAGCGCAGTCGCCAACGGCGACGAGCAGAGCAGGAGACAACAGCAGGATCAGCAAAGTAGCCGACACCGATGAGCAGAGCAGAAAACAGCAGCAGGACCAGCGCAGTCGCCAAAGAGCAGAGCAAAAAACAGCAGCAGGAGATGCGCAGTCGCAGACGCCGACGAGCAGAGCAGAAAACAGCAGCAGGATCAGTGCAGTCACTGACGCCGACGAGCAGAGCAGAAAAAAGCAGCAGGAGATGCGCAGTCGCTGACGAGCAGAGCAGAAAACAGCAGCAGGACCAGCGCAGTCGCAGACGCCGATGAGCAGTGCAGAAAACAGCAGCAGGATCAGCGCAGTCGCCGACGCCTACGAACAGTGCAGAAAACAGCAGCAGGACCAGCGCAGTCGCCGACGAGCAGAGCAAAAAACAGCAGCAGGACCAGCGCAGTCGCAGACGCCGACGAGCAGAGAATAAAACAGCTGCAGGACCAGCGCAGTCGCCGACGCTGACGATCAGAGCAGAAAACAACAGCAGGACCAGCGCAGTCGCCGATGGCGACGAGCAGAGCAGGAGACAGCAGCAGGATCAGTGCATTCGCTGACGCAGACAAACAGAGCAGGAAACAGCAGCAGGATAAGCGCAGTAGCCGACGCCGATGTGCAGAGCAAAAAACAGCAGCAGGAGATGCGCAGTAGCAGACGATCAGAGCAGAAAACAGCAGCAGGGTCAGCGCAGTCGCTGACGCCGACGAGCAGAGCAGAAAAAAGCAGCAGGAGATGCGCAGTCGCAGACGCAAATGAGCAGAGCAGAAAACAGCAGCAGGATCAACGCAGTCGCCGACGCCAATGAGCAGTGCAGAAAACAGCAGCAGGACCAGCGCAGTCGCCGACGAGCAGAGCAGAAAACAGCAACAGGACCAGCACAGTCACAGACGGCGACGAGCAGAGCAGAAAACAGCTGCAGGATCAGCGCAGTCGCTGACGCCGACGAGAAGACAAGAAAAAAGCAGCAGGAGATGCAAAGTCGCAGACGCCAACGAGCAGAGCAGAAAACAGCAGCAGGACAAGCACAGTCGCCGAAGCCGACGATCAGAGCAGAAAACAACAGCAGGACCAGCGCAGTAGCCGACGGCGACGAGCAGAGCAGGAAACAGCAGCAGGATCAACGCATTCGCTGACGCAGACAAGCAGAGCAGAAAACAGCAGCAGGATCCGCGCAGTAGCCGACTCCGACGAGCAGAGCAGAAAACAGCAGCAGGATCAGCGCAGTCGCTGACACCGACGAGCAGAGCAAAAAACAGAAGCAGGAGATGCGCAGTCGCAGACGATCAGAGCAGAAAACATCAGCAGGGTCAGTGCAGTCGCTGACGCCGACGAGAAGAGCAGAAAAAAGAAGCAGGAGATGCGCAGTTGCAGACGCAAATGAGCAGAGCAGAAAACAGCAGCAGGATCAACGCAGTCGCCGACGCCGATGAGCAGTGCAGAAAACAGCAGCAGGACCTGCGCAGTCGCCGACGAGCAGAGCAGAAAACAGCAGCAGGACCAGCGCAGTCGCAGTCGCCGATGAGCAGTGAAGAAAACAGCAGCAGGACCAGCGCAGTCGCCGACGCCTACGAGCAGAGCAGAAAACAGCAGCAGGATCAGCACAGTCGCCGACGCCAATGAGCAGTGCAGAAAACAGCAGCAGGACCAGCGCAGTCGCCGACGAGCAGAGCAGAAAACAGCAGCAGGACCAGCGCAGTCGCAGACGCCGATGAGCAGAGGCGAAAACAACAGCAGGACAAGCGCAGTCGCCGAAGCCGATGAGCAGTGCAGAAAACACCAGCAGGACCAGCGCAGTCGCCGATGAGCAGAGCAGAAAACAGCAGCAGGACCAGCGCAGTCGCAGACGCCGACGAGCAGAGCAGACGCCGACGAGCAGAGAAGAAAACAGCAGCAGAACCAGCGCAGTCGCCGACGCCGACGATCAGAGCAGAAAACAACAGCAGGACCAGCGCAGTCGCCGACGGCGACGAGCAGAGCAGGAAACAGCAGCAGGATCAGCGCATTCGCTGACGCCCATGAGCAGTGTAGAAAACAGCAGCAGGACCAGCGCAGTCGCCGATGCCTACGAGCAGAGCAGAAAACAGCAGCAGGATCAGCACAGTCGCCGACGCTGATGAGCAGTGCAGAAAACAGCAGCAGGACAAGCGCAGTCGCCGACGAGCAGAGCAGAAAACAGCAGCAGGACCAGCGCAGTCTCAGACGCCGACGAGCAGAGGCGAAAACAACAGCAGGACCAGCGCAGTCGCCGATGAGCAGAGCAGAAAACAGCAGCAGGACCAGCGCAGTCGCAGACGCCGACGAGCAGAGCAGACGCCGACAAGCAGAGAAGAAAACAGCAGCAGGACCAGCGCAGTCGCCGACGCCGACGATCAGAGCAGAAAACAACAGCAGGACCAGCGCAGTCGCCGACGCAGATGAGCAGTGCAGAAAACACAAGCAGGACCAGCGCAGTCACCGATGAGCAGAGCAGAAAACAGCAGCAGGACCAGCGCAGTCGCAGACGCCGACGAGCAGAGAAGAAAACAGCAGCAGGACAAGCGCAGTCGCCGGCGCCGACGATCAGAGCAGAAAACAACAGCAGGACCAGCGCAGTCGCCGACGGCGACGAGCAGAGCAGGAAACAACAGCAGGATCAGCAAAGTAGCCAACACCGATGAGCAGAGCAGAAAACAGCAGCAGGACCAGCGCAGTCGCCGAAGAGCAGAGCAAAAAACAGCAGCAGGAGATGCGCAGTCGCAGACGCCGACGAGCAGAGCAGAAAACAGCAGCAGGATCAGTGCAGTCGCTGACGCCGACGAGCAGAGCAGAAAAAAGCAGCAGGAGATGCGCAGTCGCTGACGAGCAGAGCAGAAAACAGCAGCAGGACCAGCGCAGTCGCAGACGCCGATGAGCAGTGCAGAAAACAGCAGCAGGATCAGCGCAGTCGCCGACGCCTACGA